>NC_080069.1:20498714-21098714 GCF_949987535.1 Balaenoptera acutorostrata | reverse complement strand
TTGGTGCTCCAGCCAAGCATCAGGGCTGTGCCTCTGAGGTGGGAGAGCCAACTTCAGGACACTGGTCCACAAGAGACCTCCCAGCTCCATGTAATACCAAATGGTGAAAATCTCCCAGAGATCTCCATTTCAATACCAAGACCCAGCTTCACTCAACGACCAGAAAGCTACAGTGCTGGAAGCCCTATGCCAAACAACTAGCAAGACAGGAACACAGCACCATCCATTAGCAGAGAGGTTGCCTAAAATCATAATAAGACCACAGACACCCCAAAACACACCACCAGATGTGGACCTGCCCACCAGAAAGACAAGATCCAGCCTCATCCACCAGAACACAGGCACTAGTCCCTTCCACCAGGAAGCCTACACAACCCACTGAACCAACCTTAGCCACTGGGGACAGACACCAAAAACAACAGGAACTATGAAACTGCAGCCTGTGAAAAGGAGACCCCAAACACAGTAAGATAAGCAAAATGAAAAGACAGAAAAACACACAGAAGATGAAGGAGCAAGGTAAAAACACACCAGACCTAACAAATGAAGAGGAAATAGACAGTCTACCTGAAAAAGAATTCAGAATAATGATAGTAAAGATGATCCAAAATCTTGAATATAGAATAGAGAAAATGCAAGAAACATTTAACAAGAACTTAGAAGAACTAAAGAGGAAACAAGCAATGATGAACAACACAATAAATGAAATTAAAAATACTCTAGAAGGGATCAATAGCAGAATAACTGAGGCAGAAGAACGGATAAGTGATCTGGAAGATAAAATAGTGGAAATAACTACTGCAGAGCAGAATAAAGGAAAAAAAAGAAAAAAACTGAGGACAGTCTCAGAGTCCTCTGGGACAACATTGAATGCACCAACATTCGAATTATAGAGGTCCCAGAAGAAGAAGAGAAAAAGAAAGGGACTGAGAAAATATTTGAAGAGATTATAGTTGAAAACTTCCCTAATATGGGAAAGGAAATAGTTATTCAAGTCCTGGAAGCACAGAGAGTCCCATACAGGATAAATCCAAGGAGAAATACGCCAGACACATATTAATCAAGCTATCAAAAATTAAATATAAAGAAAACATATTAAAAGCAGCAAGGCAAAAACAACAAATAACACACAAGGGAATCCCCATAAGGTTAACAGCTGATCTTTCAGCAGAAACTCTGCAAGCCAGAAGGGAGTGGCAGGACATATTTAAAGTGATGAAGGAGAAAAACCTACAACCAAGATTACTCTACCCAGCAAGGATCTCATTCAGATTTGACGTAGAAATTAAAAACTTTACAGACAAGCAAAAGCTGATAGAGTTCAGCACCACCAAACCAGCTTTACAACAAATGCTAAAGGAACTTCTCTAGGCAAGAAACACAAGAGAAGGAAAACACCTACAATAACAAACCCAAAACATTTAAGAAAATGGAAATAGGAACCTACATATTGATAATTACCTTAAATGTAAATGGTTTAAATGCTCCCACCAAAAGACACAGACTGGCTGAATGGATACAAAAACAAGACCCGTACATATGCTGTCTACAAGAGACCCACTTCAGACCTAAGGACACATACAGACTGAAAGTGAGGGGATGGAAAAAGGTATTCCATGCAAATAGAAATCAAAAGAAAGCTGGAGTAGCAATTCTCATATGAGAAAAAAATAGCTTTAAAATAAAGACTATTACAAGAGACAAAGAAGGACACTACATAATGATCAAGGGCTCGATCCAAGAAGAAGATATAACAATTGTAAATATTTATGCACCCAACGTAGGAGCACCTCAATACATAAGGCAAATACTAACAGCCATAAAAGGGGAAATCGACAGCAACACAATTATAGTAGGGGACTTTGACAGCCCACTTTCACCAATGGACAGATCATCCAAAATGAAAATAAATAAGGAAGCACGAGCCTTAAATTATACATTAAACAAGGTGGACTTAATTGATATTTATAGGACATTCCACCCAAAAACAACAGAATACACATTTTTCTCAAGTGCTCATGGAACATTCTCCAGGATAGATCATACCTTGGGTTAAAAATCAAGCCTTGGTAAATTTAAGAAAATTAAAATCGTATCAAGTATCTATTCTGACCACAACGCTATGAGACTAGGTATCAATTACAGGAAAAGATCTGTAAAAAATACAAACACATGGAGGCTAAACCATACACTACTTAATTACCAAGTGACCACTGAAGAAACCAAAGGGGAAATCAAAAAATACCTAGAAACAAATGACAAAGGAGACACGATGACCCTAAACCTATGGGATGCAGCAAAAGCAGTTCTAAGAGGGACGTATATAGCAATACAATCCTACCTTAAGAAACAGGAAACATCTCAAATAAAAAACCTAATCTTGCACCTAACGCAATTAGAGAAAGAACAAAAAAAAAAAAACCCAAAGTTAGCAGAAGGAAAGAAATCATAAAGATCAGATTAGAAGTAAATGAAAAATAAATGAAAGAAACGATAGCAAAGATCAATAAAACTAAAAGCTGGTTCTTTGAGAAGATAAACAAAATTGATAAACCATTAGCCAGACTCATCATGAAAAAAAGGGAGAAGACTCAAATCAATAGAATTGGAAATGAAAAAGGAGGAGTAACAACTGACACTGCAGAAATACAAAGGATCATGAGAGATTACTACCAGCAACTCTATGCCAATAAAATGGACAACCTGGAAGAAATGGACAAATTCTTAGAAATGCACAACGTGCCAAGACTGAACCAGGGAGAAATAGAAAATATGAACAGACCAATCACAAGCACTTAAATTGAAATGGTGATTAAAAATCTTCCAACAAACAAAAGCCCAGGACCAGATGGCTTCACAGGCGAATTCTATCAAACATTGAGAGAAGAGTTACACCTATCCTTCTCAAACTCTTCCAAAATATTGCAGAGGGAGGAATACTCCCCAACTCATTCTACGAGGCCACCATCACCCTGATACCAAAACCAGACAAAGATGTCACAAAGAAAGAAAACTACAGGCCAATATCACTGATGAACATAGATGCAAAAATCCTCAACAAAATACTAGCAAACAGAATCCAACAGCACATTAAAAGGATCATACACCTTGATCAAGTGGGGTTTATTCCAGGAATGAAAGGATTCATCAATATACGCAAATCAATCAACATGATACACCATATTTACAAATTGAAGGAGAAAAACCATATGATCATCTCAATAGATGCAGAGAAAGCTTTCGACAAAATTCAACACCCATTTATGATAAAAGCTCTGCAGAAAGTAGGCATAGAGGGAACTTTCCTCAACATAATAAAAGCCATATATGAGTAATTCACAGCCAACATCATCCTCAATGGTGAAAAACTGAAACCATTTCCACTAAGATCAGGAAAAAGACAAGGTTGCCCACTCTCACCACTATTATTCAACATAGTTTTGGAAGTGCTAGCCACAGTAATCAGAGAAGAAAAAGAAATAAAAGGAATGCAAATCGGAAAAGAAACAGTAAAGCTGTCACTGTTTGCAGATGACATGCTAATATACATAGAGAATGCTAAAGATACTACCAGAAAACTACTAGAGCTAATCAATGAATTTGGTAAAGTAGCAGGATATAAAATTAATGCACAGAAATCTCTTGCATTCCTATACACTAATGATGAAAAATCTGAAAATGAAATTAAGAAAACACTCCCATTTACCATTGCAACAAAAAGAATAAAATATCTAGGAATAAACTTACCTAAGGAGACAAAAGACCTGTATGCAGAAAATTATAAGACACTGATGAAAGAAATTAAAGACGATACAAATAGATGGAGAGATATACCATGTTCTCGGATTGGAAGAATCAACATTGTGAAAATGACTCTACTACCTGAAGCAATCTACAGATTCAGTGCAATCCCTATCAAACTACCACTGGCATTTTTCACAGAACTAGAACAAAAAATTTCACAATTTGTATGGAAACACAAAAGACCCCGAATAGCCAAAGCAATCTTGAGAATGAAAAATGGAGCTGGAGGAATCAGGCTCCCTGACTTCAGACTACACTACAAAGCTACAGTAATCAAGACAGTATGGTACTGGCACAAAAACAGAAATACAGATCAATGGAACAGGATAGAAAGCCCAGAGATAAACCCACACACATATGGTCAACTTATCTTTGATAAATGAGGCAAGCATATATAGTGGAGAAAAGACAGCCTCTTCAATAAGTGGTGCTGGGAAAACTGGACAGGTACATGTAAAAGTATGAAATTAGAACACTCCCTAACACCATACACCAAAAAAAACTCAAAATGGGTTTAAGACCTAAAGGTAAGGCCAGACACTCTCAAACTCTTAGAGGAAAACATAGGCAGAACACTCTATGACATAAATCACAGCAACATCCTTTTTGACCCACCTCCTAGAGAAATGGAAATAAAAACACAAATAAACAAATGGGACCTAATGAAACTAAAAAGCTTTTGCACAGCAAAGAAAACCATTAACAAGACAAAAAGACAACCCTCAGAATGGGAGAAAATATTTGCAAATGAAGCAACTGACAAAGGATTAATCTCCAAAATTTACAAGCAGCTCATGCAGCTGAATAACAAAAAAACAAACCCAATCCAAAAATAGGCAGAAGACCTAAATAGACATTTCTCCAAAGAAGATATACAGATTGCCAACAAACACATGAAAGCATGCTCAACATCATTAATCATTAGAGAAATGCAAATCAAAACTACAATGAGATATCATCTCACACTGGTCAGAATGGCCATCATCAAAAAATCTACAAACAATAAATGCTAGAGAGGTTGTGGAGAAAAGGGAGCGCTCTTGCACTGTTGGTGGGAATGTAAATTGATACAGCCACTATGGAGAACAGTATGGAGGTTCCTTAAAAAACTAAAAATAGAACTACCATATGATGCAGCAATCCCACCACTGGGCATATACCCTGAGAAAACCATAATTCAAGAAGAGTCATGTACCAAAATGATCACTGCAGCTCTATTTACAATAGCCAGGACATGGAAGCAACCTAAGTGTCCATCAACAGATGAATGGATAAAGAAGATGTGTCACATATATACAATGGAATATTGCTCAGCCATAAAAAGAAATGAAATTGAGTTATTTGTAGTGAGGTGGATGGAGTTAGAGTCTGTCATACAGAGTGAAGTAAGTCAGAAAGAGAAAAACAAATAGAGTATGCTAACACATATATATGGAATCTAAGGAAAAAAAAAAAAAAAGGTCATGAAGAACCTAGTGGTAAGGCCGGAATAAAGTCACAGACCTACTAGAGAATGGACTTGAGGATATCGGGAGGGGGAATGGTAAGCTGAGACAAAGTGAGAGAGTGGCATGGACATATATACACTACCAAACATAAAATAGATAGCTAGTGGGAAGCAACCACATAGCACAGGGAGATCAGCTCGGTGCTTTGTGACCACCTAGAGGGGTGGGATAGGGAGGATGGGAGGTAGGGAGATGCAAAAGGGAAGAGATATGGGAACATATGTATATGTATAACTGATTCACTTTGTTATAAAGCAGAAACTATCACACCATTGTAAAGCAATTATACCCCCCCAATAAAGATGTTAAAAAAAAAATGAAAAGAAAAGAAAGAGATGGGGGTTCAAGATGGTGGAGTAGAAGGAGGTGCACACACTCCCTTTTGCGAGAGCACTGAACTCACAACTAACTGCTGAACAATCATTGACAGGAAGACACTGGAACTCACCAAAAAAGATACCCTACATCCAAAGACAAAGGAGAAGCCACAGTGAGATGGGGGGAGGGGTGCAATCACAATAAAATCAAATCCTATAACCACTGGGTGGGTGACTCACAAATTGGAGAACAATTATACCACAGAAGTCCACCGACTGGAGTGAAGATTCTAAGCCCTGTGTCAGGCTTCCCAACCTGTGGGTCTGGCAATGGGAGGAGGATTCCCAGAGAATCAAACTTTGAAGGCTAGAGGGATTTAATTGCAGGACTTTGACAGGACTGGGGGAAACAAAGACTCTACTCTTCGAGGGCACATACAAATTAGTGTGCACATCAGGCCTCAGGGGGAAGGAGCAGTGACCCCATAGGAGACAGAACCAGACCTACATGCTAGTGTTGCAGGGTCTTCTGCAGAAGCAGGGGGTAGCTGTGGCTCACCATGGGGACAAGGACACTGACAGCAGAACTTCTGGGAAATACTCCTTGGCATGAGCTCTCCAAGACTCCACCATCAGCCCCACCAAATAGCCTGTAGCATCCAGTGCTGGGTCTCCTCAAGCCAAACAACCAACAGGAAGGGAATTCAACACCACCCATCAGCAGACAAGTGGATTAAAGTTTTACTGAGCTCTGCCCACCAGAGCAACACCCACCTTTACCCACCACCAGTCCCTCCCATCAGGAAGCTTGCACAAGCCACTTAGATAGCCTCATCCACCAGAGGACAGACAGCAGAAGTAAGAAGAACTACAATCCTGCAGCCTGTGGAACGAAAACAACATTCACAGAAAGCTAAACAAAGTGAAAAGGCAGAGGACTATGTACCAGAAGAAGGAACAAGATAAAACCCTAGAAAAACAACTAAATGAAGTGGAGATAGGCAATGCTCCAGAAAAAGAATTCAGAATAATGATAGTGAACATGATCCAGGACCTCAGAAAAAGAACGGAGGCAAAGATCAAGAAGATGCAAGAAATGTTTAACAAAGACCTAGAAAAATTAAAGAACAAACAAACAGAGATGAACAGTACAATAACTGAAATGAAAAATACATTAGAAGGAACCAGTAGCAGAATAACTGAGGGAGAAGAACTGATAAGTGACCAGGAAGACAGATTGGTGGAATTCACTGCTGTGGAATAGAATAAAGTAAAAAGAATGAAAAGAAATGAAGACAGCCTAAGACACCTCTGGGACAACATTAAATGCACCAACATTCACATTATAGGGGTCCCAGAAGGAGAAGAGAGAGAGAAAGGATCTGAGAAAATATTTGAAGAGATTATAGTTGAAAACTTCCCTAACATGGGAAAGGAAATAGCCATCCAACTCCAGGAAGCACAGAGAGTCCCAGGCAGGATAAACCCAAGGAGAAATATACCGAGACACATAGTAATCAAACTGACAAAAATTAAAGACAAAGAAAAATTATTCAAAAAAACAACAAAGGAAAAATGACAAATAACACACAAGGGAACTCCCATAAGGATAACAGCTGATTTCTCAGCAGAAACTCTACAAGCCAGAAGGCAGTAGCACGATATATTTAAGGTGATGAAAGGGAAGAACCTACAACCAAGATTACTCTACCTGGCAAGGATTTCATTCAGCTTTGACCGAGAAATCAAAAGCTTTACAGACAAGCAAAAGTTAGAGAATTCAGCACCACCAAACCAGCTCTACAACAAATACTAAAGGAATTTCTTTAAGTGGGAAACACAATAGAAGAAAAGGACTTACAAAAACAAACCCCCCAAAATTAAGAAAATGGTAATAGGAACATACATATCGATAATTATCTTAAATGTAGATGGATTAAATGTTCCAACCAAAACACATAGGCTCACTGAATGGATAAAAAAATAAGACCCATATATATGCTGTCTACAAGAAACCCACTTCAGACCTAGGGACACATACAGACTGAAAGTGAGGGGATGGAAAAAGGTATTCCATTAAAGTGGAAATCCAAATAAAGTTGGAGTAGCAATTCTCATATCAGAGAAAATAGACTTTAAAATAAAGAGTGTTACACGAGACAAGGAAGGACAATACATAGTGATCAAGGGATCAATCCAAGAAGAAGACATAACAATAATAAATATATATGCACCCAACATAGGAGCACCTCAATACATAAGGCAAATGTTAACTGCTATAAAAGAGGAAATCGACAGTAACACAATAATAGTGCGGGACTTTAACACCTCACTTACACCAATGGACAGATATCCAGACAGAAAATTAATAAGGAAACACAATCTTTAAATTTCACAATAGACCAGATAGATTTAATTGATACTTTAGGCCATTCTATCCGAAAACAGCAGATTACACTTTCTTCTAAAGTGCAGAATAGATCTATTCTCCAGAATAGATCACATCTTGGGTCACAAATCAAGCCTCGGTAAATTTAAGAAAATTGGAATCATATCAAGCATCATTTCTGACCATGACGCTATGAGATTAGAAATAAATTACAGGAAGAAAACGTAAAAAACACAAACACAAGGAGGCTAAACAGTATGGTACTAAATACCCATGAGATCAGTAAAGAAATCAAAAAATACTTAGAGACAAACAACAATGAAAACACAACAATCCAAAACCTATGGAATGCAGCAAAAGCAGTCCTAACAGGGAAGTCTATACGAATACAATTCTACCTCGAGAAATAAGAAAAATCTCAAATAAACGATCTAACCTTACACCTAAAGGAACTAGAGAAAGAAAAACAAACAAAACCCAAAGTGAGTCGAAGGAAAGAAATCATAAAGATCAGAGCAGAAATAAATGAAATAGAAACAAATAAAAAAATAGCAAAGATCAATAAAACTAAAAGCTGGTTCTTTGACAAGATAAACAAAATTGATAAAACTTTAGCCAGACTCATCAAGAAAAAGGAGAGGACTCAAATCAATAAAATTAGAAATGAAAAAGTAGAAGTTACAACGGACACCACAGAAATGCAAAGGATCATAAGAGACTACTACAAGCAACTCTATGCCAATAAAATGGACAACCTGGAGGAAATGGACTAATTCTTGGAAAGGTACAATTTTCCAAGACTAAACCAGGAAGAATTAGAAAATGTAAACAGAACTATCACAAGTAATGAAATTGAAACTGTGATTCAATTTGTTAAAAAGCAGAAACTAATGCACCATGGTAAAGCAATTATACTCGGATAAAGTTGTTAATATATATATATATATATATATATATATATATATATATATATATATATATATATATATAATTTTAAAAAAAATATCTTCGAACAAACAAAAGTCCAGGACCAGATGGCTTCACAGGTGAATTCTATCAAACATTTAGAGAAGAGCTAACACCCATCCTTCTCAAACTCTTCCAAAAAATTGCAGAGGAAGGAACACTCCCAAACTCACTCTACAAGGTCACTGTCACCCTAATACCAAAACCAGACAAAGATACTACAAAAACAGAAAATTACAGACCAATAACACTGATGAATATAGATGCAAAAATCCTCAACAAAATACTAGCAAACAGAATCCAACAACACATTAAAAGTATCATACTCATTGATCAAGTGGGATTTATCCCAGGGATGCAGGGATTCTTCAATATACACAAATCAATCAATGTGATACACCATATTAACAAACTGAAGGATAAAAACCATATGATAATCTCAATAGATGCAGAAAAATCTTTTGACAAGATTCAACACCATTTATGATAAAAACTCTCCAGAATGTAGGCATAGAGGGACCCTACCTCAACATAATAAAGGCCATATATGACAAACCCACAGCAAACATCATTCTCAATGGTGAAAAACTGAAAGCATTTCCTCTAAGATCAGGAATAAGGCAAGGATGTCCACTCTCGCCACTATAATCCAAAATATATGTGGAACTCCTAGCCATGGCACAGAGAGGAAAAAGAAATAAAAGAATACCAATTGGAAAAGAAGAAGCAAACTGTCACTGTTTGCAGATGACATGATACTATACATAGATAATCCTAAAGATGCCACCAGAAAATTACTAGAGCTAATCAAATAATTTAGTAAAGTTGCAGGATAAAAAATTAATGCACAGAAATCTCTGGGATTCCATTCATTCACTAGCAATGAAATATCAGAAATAGAAATTAGGAAAAAATCCCATTCACCATTGCAACAAAAAGAATAAAATACCTAGAATTAAACCTACCTAAGGAGGTAAAAGACCTGTACTCAGAAAACTGTAAGACACTGATGAAAGAAATCAAAGATGACACAAACACTTGGAGAGATATACCATGTTTGTGGATTGGAAGAATCAATATTGTGAAAATGACCATACTACCCAAAGCAATCTACAGATTCAATGTAATCCCTATCAAGTTACCAATAGCATTTTTTACAGAACTAGAACAAAAAATCTTAAAGTATGTAGGGAGACACAAAACCCAAATAGCCAAAGTAACACTGAGGGAAAAAAAAAAAAAAGAGCTGGAGGAATCAGACTCCCTGACTTCAGACTATACTACAAAGCTACATTAATCAAGACAATATGGTACTGGCACAAAAACAGAAACATAGATCAATGGAACAGGATAAAAGCCCAGAGATAAACCCACACACCTACTGTCAACTAATCTATGACAGAAGAAGCAAGAATATACAATGGAGAGAAGACAATCTCTTCAATAAGTGGTGCTGGGAAAACTGGACACCTACATGTAAAAGAATGAAATTAGAATGCTCCCTAACATCATACACAAAAATAAACTCAAAATGGATTAAAGACCTAAATGTAAAACCAGACACTATAAAACTCTTAGAGGAAAACATAGGAAGAACACTCTTTGACATAAATCACAGCAAGATATTTTTGACCCACCTCCTAGAGTAATGGAACTAAAAACAAAAACAAATAGTTGAGACCTAATGAAACTTCAAAGTTTTTGCACAGCAAAGGAAACTATAAACAAGATGAAAAGAAAGCCCTCAGAATGGGAGAAAATACTTGCAAATGAAGCAACTGACAAAGGATTACTCTCCAAAATTTACAAGCGGCTCATGCAGCTCAATATCAAAAAAACAAACAACCCAATTAAAAAATGGGCGAAGAGCTAAATATACATTTCTCCAAAGAAGATGGCCAAGAGGCACATGAAAAGCTGCTCAACATCATTAATTATCAGAGAAATGCAAATCAAAACTACAATGAGGTATCACCTCACACTGGTGAGAATGGGCATCATCAGAAAATCTACAAACAGCAAATGCTACAGAGGGTGTGGAGAAAAGGGAATCAACTTGCACTGTTGGTGGGAATGTAAATTGATGCAGCCATTATAGAGATCAGTATGGAGGTTCCTTAAAAAACTAAAAATAGAATTCCCATATGACCCAGCAATACCTCTACTGGGCATATACCCAGAAAAAACAGTGATTCAACAAGACACATGTGCCTCAATGTTTATTGTAGCACTATTTACAATAGCCAGGTAATGGAAGCCACCTAAATGCCCATCGACAGATAAATGGATAAAGAAGGTGTGGTACATATATACAATGGAATATTACTCAGTCATAAAAAGTATCAAAATTGGGTCATTTAGAGAGACATGGATGGACCTAGAGACTGTCCTATTGAGTGAAGTAAGTCAGAAAGAGAAAAACAAATGTCGTATATTAACACATATATGTGGAATCTAGAAAAATGGTGCAGATGATCCAGTTTGCAAGGCAGAAATAGAGATACAGATGTAGAGAACAAACATATGGACACGAAGGGGGGAAAGCAGTGGGGGTGGTGGTGGTAGTGGGATGAATTGGGAGATTGGGATTGACATATATACACTAATATGTATAAAATAGGTAACCAATAAGAACCTGCTGTATAAAAAATAAATAAAATAAAATTCAAAAGAAAAAAGAAAATAAAAAGACAATCCACCTACTGAGAGAAAATATTTACAAGTAATATATCTGTTAAGGAACTTATATCCAGAATGTATAAAGAGCTCTTACAACACAGTAACGATAATTAAGGGGCTTCCCTGGTGACGCAGTGGTTAAGAATCTGCCTGCCAATGCAGGGTACACGGGTTCGAGCCCTGGTCTGGGAAGATCCTACATGCCGTGGAGCAACTAAGACCGTGAGCCACAACTGCTGAGCCTGCGCGTCTGGAGCCTGTGCTCTGCAACGGTAGAGGCCACGACAGTGAGAGGCCCGCGCACCATGATGAAGAGTGGCACCCGCTCGCCGCAACTGGAGAAAGCCCTCGCACAGAAACGAAGACCCAACACAGCCAAAAATAAAAATTAATTAATTAATTAATTAATTAAAAAAAAGATAATTAAAAGGAACAATTAACAGAAAAGACATTTCTTCAAATAATATATGCAAACTGCCAAAAAGCACATGAAAGGATGTTCACTGGTAATTAGGGAAAAGCAGATTAAACCACTATGAGATATAATCCACGACCTCTAGCATGATTGTAATCAAAAGACAGATGAGACCAAGTATTGACAATAACATAGTAAAAATGGAATTTTACATACATTGCTAGTATGAATGTAAAATGGAAAACAATTTGACAGTGTCTTAAAAGGTTAAGTTTGAATTAACCATACAA
This sequence comes from Balaenoptera acutorostrata, assembly GCF_949987535.1. NCBI lineage: Eukaryota > Metazoa > Chordata > Mammalia > Artiodactyla > Balaenopteridae > Balaenoptera > Balaenoptera acutorostrata. Next base: position 21,086,346 of record NC_080069.1, on the reverse strand, counting down.
ACCAATAAATCCATTTCTAGGACTCTTCACAAGTGGAACAAAAGTATAGGGTTGCAAAAAGACCTGTATATGAATGATCATAGCAGCATTATTTATAATTGTCACTAACTGGAAAACACTCAAATGTCTACCAACTGTTAAATGGATAAACAAATGCAGTATATCTATATGCTGAAATACTATTTGGCAATAAAAGAAAATAAAAGACTCATGTAAGCTAAAACATGGAAGAATCTTAAAACCGTTATGCTAAGTTAAAAAAGCCAGACATAAAATATCACATACTGTATGATTCCATTTATATAAAATTTATGAAAAAGGAAAATCTGTAGATACAGAATTTATATTAATGAATGTCTGGGCCTAGAGGTAGGAATGTGGAGTGATTGTTAGTGATTATAAATGTTCTGTGTAGAATAATGTAAATATTCTAAAATTGGATTGTGATTACAGTCACACCACTCAACATTTACTAAGAATTTTTTTGAAATTTACACTTAAAATAGTAAGTTTTATGGTACATAAATAATGCCTCAATAAATTTGCTTCTAAAAAGTCAGCAAGATCATGGAGTAAGGCTATGGAACAATTATTAAAGTAATTAAATGAAATAGTGACTGTAGAATAACTGGTTCAGTAACAAAGTACTACACCTTCCTTTATCTATAGAGAGTCTACTGCTGGCGTGAGTGACAGGGAAAAGTAAAAGATCAAATCTTTAGAGCATTCAAGTGTGATATTGAGACTGATAAGAGAAGCTGACAAAACCTTAGATACTTTTAGATCTCCACAACCAACAGGCAAAATGACTCCCAGATTTCCAGCTTAAAATCTTAGATGTGGAAAAAAAACTGTTTTTGAGGGAAAATCAAGACTTTAGTTAGAAAATATTAAACTTGAAATAATCATGGTTATTCATGAAAGGATTGTATTAGTCTATTCAGGTTGCGTGGCTTAAACAACAGAAAATTTTTTCTCACAGTCCTGGAAGTCCAAGATCAAAGTGATCAACATGATCAGTTTCTGGTGAGGGCTCTCTTCTTGATTGGCAGATGACCACTTTCTCTTTGTGGGCTCACATGGTCTTTTCTCTGTGTGTGCACGAAAAAGAGTGAGGTTGTCTCTTCCTATAAGGACACTAATCCTGTCATATCAGGACCTCACTTTTAAGACTTTGTTTCACCTTAATTACTTCCTTATAGGCCCGTATCCAAATACAGCCACACTGGCATTAGGGCTTCATTATATGAATTAGAGGGGTGGTGGTGGCATAAACATTAAGTCCATATCAGTCGTATCAGTATTAGACATACAAAACTGGAGCTCTGAGGACAAAGCAGGGCCAAAAATGTGTCACTTCTTTGCAGTGTTGGAAGCTATGAGAGTGAGTAAAGACACATGGAAGAGTTTAGAAAAAGTAGAGAAGGGGATCTAGGATTGAACATAAAGAAAGTTCAGTATTTAGAGACCAGTAGAGGAGGTGACAGGGACAAAGCTGTCCATGAAAGAACCAGCAAAGAAAACAGAATACCAGAGGCATCACACACCAGAGCACACCATGGGCCTTTCCCTAGCTTGGCCTTGCCTTGGGTCTCATCTTTCTAATCCAGGCTCATTGAATATGACATTAAAGACTGTGAAACTTACACAGAGAGAAATCTGTGTGTCCTGCTTGAGGTCCAAGGGTGCCTGTAGTCTTGTCTCAGTCTGGATGTCACAGTTCTTTGTATGGTTCATGATTGGTTGTTTGTGACCTGTTTCTTATTTCTTTGAACATACAGCTGATTTGGGTTTTAATGCCTATTATCCTTTTTTTCTAAATAATCTCCCATGCATTTCAAGAGAGGAAGATGAAGGGAAGTATCTTGACTGTACTATCTTTTTACTTACCTCCTCTGGGCCTTGGTATCTTCAGATGTAATAGGAGATTGATCATTGTACACATGAGCTGGATTGTTGTAGAGAGATTAATTATATAATAGATATATAATAGATGTAAATTGGGAAAATGCATTGTAAATACTCAATAAATATTAATGTCAATTTACTTTATTGTTTTGGAGAAATCCATTCCTCAATAATTTATAACCAAATCTGTTTGGGGTACTATAACATAATATCATAGATTGAGTGGGTTAAAAACAATAACAATTTATTTCTTACTGTTCTGGAGGCTGAAAAGTGCAAGATAAAGGCATTGGCAGATTCAGTGTCTGGTGAGAACCCACTTCCTGGTTCGTGGATAGCCATTTTCTCACTATTTCCTCATATGGTAGAAGAGGTAAGGGAGCCCTCTGGGGTCTCTTTTATAAGAAAGAGCACTAATCCCATTCAGGAGGGGCCCACCTTCATGACCTAATAACCACCCAAAGGCCATACCTCCCATTGCACAGGAATAGTATTTAAAATATTAATATTGAGGGGATACAAACATTCAGATGATGCCAAACATTTTGTAATTCTACCCTCACTCTTAATTAATATTTTGGATAGGCATGGAATTCTAGGTTAGAAAATATTTCCTCTATTAATTTGAAGACATTGTTCTGTTGTCTTCTAGTTTCCAGTAATTTTGTTTAGCTGTTCGATGTCATTATATTGCCTAAGACTTTGTATTTTCATAGTATGTAGTTCTTGCTTTGCTTTTTGTTTGCAATATCTTCCTTTTCTAAGAATTTTAACTGTATGTTTTTGAGGCTTCTTTTTTATTTCAGATAGCCTTGGTTTCCTCCAAGTTGATTTTATCTCTATTTGTTTGTTTTAGCCTCCGTCTTTCAAATGAGAGACATCTGTGAATGTCCAGTGATTGATGACTGTCCATCAAACTGTGGATTTCTCTTTAGATCCTAGAGCATAGATTAGTCTGGCTGGGCCCCTACTGTCAATATTTAGAGTCTCTTCTCTTAGGCTGGTCAATACTATAGAGAAAAATCTTTCAGGCTCCTGCTCACTTGTATAATCCTAATGGTCATAGTGATTTGATTTGGAAGAAAAGGGCTGGATACCTCACCTTTCAGTATGTGATCTTTTGCTGAATTAATACAGTTCCTTGCTCTCATGTGCCTGGTGGATCTCAATTCAAAGACCTCTGCTTTACCCCCTGCAAATAATAAGCCTCTAGTCTTATGCTGGGATGAGAAGAGCAGTTACCTATCATTCTTAGTGATAAGGTTCCCTGTATGATCCTGATCTAGGAGAAGGGCTCTCAGGAGTATTTCCAGCACTTCAGGATCAAGAAGAAGATTAATTCTAAACCACATAGAATGCTATCAATATCAACACATAGAATAGATGTCTAGTTAAAGATGGCAAGTTTAATACACGCATTAACTTCCAGTCTCTCCAGAAACCTCACTAAAATAGCAGTAAAGAGTTGTTGTGTGATTTTTAATTGTAAATAAGGCACAAAAAAAAAAAAAAATATTACAAAAGACCACACCAAACTCATTTGGGTAGCTGTAAAGCAGATGGATAAGGAATAACTTAACAGAGCACCCCATAGCTATTCTACAGTCAGCCCTATTTGCATATTTGTAGCCTGCCAATGATGTATTTGGGAAGGGGGGAGTTGGGGGTGGGGCTAAATACAAAGAGGATAAGGTGAAAATATGTTTAAGGAGCAGTTTGAAAATGAACATAAAATAAAATAAAACAAAACAAAACAAAACAAAATATGCCACTGCCCGCATCGGTGCACTATGGGGCGCAGCATAGAATTGAGTGGAAGGGAAGAAGTTTAGGTAAGAAAAAAGATAAACTGTTTAAAGTGACAAATCCTTCTCAAATAATATGAACTTTATAGATTCCTGCATTTAAAAAAGTATAATATCAGAGTAGTGTCAAAGACCCACTTTCTAGTTTCTCTTTGTGGTTCTAGAAATACACAAAAATTAGCATGACATTCACAGTGGTTGTACATGGAAGCTGAAGATCATTGTGCAATATTAAACAATTCACATATTACCCCAAAATGTGTACATATGCAAAAGGTGTATATATGTATGGTATGCAAATCTACACATACCACACCTGAAGCATGATATTTATATTGGCAAGTGAGTGTTAATTGGATGCTAGAAGTGTGAAGATTTTTATAAGTATTAATAAATTTTAATTAAAATGTTAAAAATTTTTTAAAAGAAAGGAGCAGTTACATTCTCATATCCTCTTTCCCACTCTGAAAGGGAGATTACTGTAGCTTCCATTGGGGTGTAGACAGAGAGCTCATGCTTCCTGACACAGATCCATTGAACACCCACAGAGAGGTACTTCTGGCTCAGGTTTTCTTTGGACCTCAGCTATTTTTTTTTTTAATTTCCCTTTTTTGTATTGCTAAGTTTATTAGAGGGACAACTCTTTCATTGTTTGTTTCCTAAAACATAAGAAAGGTTTTAAACAGACTAAATACTTAAGAGAACTAGCCACTGCCAATGTGAGAAGAAAATGTAGGTGAAATTCAGTAAGTGAGTATGTATATTACTTAATCACTCTGAGCCTGTTTTGTCCTTTGTTAACTAGAGATAACAAGTGATGTTTGCTTCATTGGATTAATGTGAGACTCAAACACATTTAAATGAAATAATGTGTGTGAAAGGATTTACTTCTAAAGGTGTCACGTGGTTGAGGCTTTGGCTGAATTGGAATCTGAAAGTATGTCAGTAATATCACAGTACATCAAGGATGTCTGCAAATTCTTTGCTGCTTCTTCTCCTTTTGTAAGGCAGGGTTTAATTTCTGTCCCTTAAATCTGGGTAAGCTCCATAACTGCTTTGACCAATAGAATAAAGCAGAAATGACAGTTTCCAGGCTGAGGCCTTAAGACAGACTGCTTCAACTTTCTGTCTCCTGAAACATGGACTTTTGGATCACAATGACCACTCTGTGAGGAAGCCTCACTCTGTGAGGTCCCTGGCAGAGATGAGCTCTCAGACAAGGACCAGCACCACCTTTGCCACCCAAGTGAGGAGCTATCCTAAAAGTGGATCCATTGGATCTGTCCTTTCCTGAGTCTGTGAAGAGCAGAGAGGGGCAGAGGTGAGAACAAATACTTCATCTCAAAAGCTGAGCTTTTAAAATAATTATTTGTATAATATCAAAAATCACTTAAAAAAAGAAATTAAAACAGCAATAAAAAACTCTTGATAACAGAAGATTGAAAGAATATAATTCAAATTTTCAAAGGAAGTAACTCTGTGTCTGCTAGCATTTCAGTGATGTCCACCAATTGTCTTACTCTAGGTTCTAAGCCAAACATAGGATTTGTTGGTCTAAGTTTGATGGAGTGAACTTGGCCAAGCACTTTTGCTTTCTGGGACTTAGATTTTTCATCTGTGGATTTCTTTAAGATTATAAGGGAATTTTTTTGAAATTATAAATGAAATTTATGAATTATAAAGAAAACATAAAGCAAGTCAGTTTACACCAGCAGCTGTTCTTTAGTAAAAGCCTCACAGAAGCACATTTTAAACAGGCTGTTAATGCTGTGATCTATCTATTCCTAAATTTATTCATGGGTTTGCATTTTATCAGTTCTCTCTATACACGTTTATACTTGCAATGCATGTGAAGAGTGGGTCAGTGACAATTCCAATTGCTACTTTCCAGTATAATGAAGACTGTCATTTGTTGATGAAAGCTGAAAAAAAAAAAAAAGATTAAGCCAGGGTTTTCAGGGTTATTCTATTCCCTCCCCATTGAGATTGATTCAAATTTTAATGCATTCCTTTTCCAGATTTAAACGTGGCAATGGATTAGAAACAGTGATATCCGATTGCTGCATCTGGGTTCAGGACTTTTACATCGAGTGTTCTGGAGCCATCTGTGCACACCACCTCTGGATAAGTGCGGCTCCGTAGGGCACGCCTGTGTTATGCATAGTATTATTATTTGATCTTTTGAGATGACTCCGATTTTTTTTCTTTTTTTATGACACTCATAAAAATAGCAGGGCCTGTGTTGAAGCTGTAGGGGCAGGCAGCCAGGGCCCTGCTGATAGTGAGGTTTTGTCGGGTCCAGATGGTGTGCTGCTTTTCAGATCTGGCCCCGCTTCATTTTGTGAGCCTGGAGTACAGTGCCTCCCACTCCCTGATGCCGCCCAACTGCCTCCTGACCTCAGACACAGAGGATCCTAACACTGAGTTTACTTTCACCAACAAGTCATGATTATAATGGGGCAGCGTGAAAGCCAACTAGGGCAGCCCTTTAACTTAAGATGGACTTTCTGAGCTCCTGCTATGTGCAGACAATTCATAGCTCAGATCACGATGAGTAAACCCTGGTAACCAGGAGTTTATATGTAGTCTAAAAGGGAAGAAGCAAGTGCTGAGCATATGTAAAGAGGTGGGGCCAAAGGGTCAAGACTATGCCTGGAAGGTCCAGAGGGAACTTATCAAGGGTCACTGTGGACTGCTGGCTTCCAGGCAAGCCAAGTCTGGCCAGAGTTTCTCTGCTGCTTCTTGAACATGGTCTCTTCACCTTTAAATTAGAGCAGCCTATGGCTACCTGCTCAGCTCCACACCACACCTTCAATGTTCTCAATTCCAACAGATCTCATGAGCTTCTGACCACTGTGGGCATCTTCAAGCAGGGGCTGTCAGGAATGTTCCCCATAAGTCAGCAGCTGAGAAACACAGCTTATGTCCTCCAACATCCAGTAAGGACCTCATTCATAGTAAGCCTCACAGGTATGTAGAACTCTGTACTAAATCCTGTCCCCTACTGATTTCAATTGTATCTGCTCAGAATGAAGAGATAGTGTTCTTACCCAAAAGACAAGAGAATTTGCTTTCTTACCAGGAAAATAATTAACACTCAAATCAGTTATGCAATTTTTTAAAATGTGCATTAAAAATAAAATTGATGAAATGAATTACATTTCCTTCAAAATTTTTGGTTGGCTCATTTTTTAAATGCTAATATTAAGCTATGAAAGATCATTTCATTAGCAGCAGAGTGAGCTTACACATTTAAAGAGTCAATATCTTTCCTTATCTTAGAATTAGCAAAAAAGTAAAAGGTCATGCCATATATTTTTTAATGACAAAAAATTATATATATATGGAGAGAGAGAAAGAGGGTCCTAAAAGCAGGAGAACATGCTATGGGGTTTCTTTGTTTAGCAGGTGTGTCCCAAGGATGTGGCTCAGCTTTAGTCTGACCAGAAGCAAAATTTTTTCCTATACCATTACATTTTTCCCATGGTTTTATCTGTGTTGATTTGAACAAGCATATATATTCTAAAAATTATTACAGTTCTTTGAGTGATTATTTCATTGTTTCTCCTACTGCATTACACTGTGCTATGAACCATTTCTTCTATGTATGTTTTAGCTCGTCTTATTTCAGCAGGTAAACTGTACAGGTAGACATTCTATGCATATCTCAATATGAGAGAATGAATATAATCGTGGTGTTTCCTTCTGGTCCCCAATCAACTAGAGCTGGAGGGTGGTCATCCTTTGCACCACGTGTTGAGTTTTCTACAATGATTTTTTTTTTTTTTAACATCTTTACTGGAGTATAATTGCTTTACAATGGTGTGTTAGTTTCTGCTATATAACAAAGTGAATCAGCTATACGTATACATACATCTCCATATCCCCTCTCTCTTGTGTCTCCTTCCCACCCTCCCTATCCCACACCTCTAGGTAGTCATAAAGCATGGAGCTGATCTCCCTGTGTTATGTGGCTGCTTCCCACTAGCTATCTGTTTTACATTTGGTAGTGTATATAAGTCCATGACACTCTCTCACTTCGTCCCAGCTTATCCTTCTCCCTCCCCGTGTCCTCAAGTCCATTTTCTCTATCTGCGTCTTTATTCCTGTCCTGCACCTAGTTTCTTCAGAACCATTTTTTTTCTAAGATTCCATATATATGTGTTAGCATATTGGTATTTGTTTGATATTTCTGACTTACTTCACTCTGTATGACAGACTCTAGGTCCATCCACCTCACTACAAATAACTCAATTTGGTTTCTTTCTATGACTGAGTAATATTCCATTGTATATATGTGCCACATCTTCTTTATCCGTTCATCTATCGATGGACACTTAGGTTGCTTCCATACCCTGGCTACTGTAAATAGTGCTGAAATGAACATTGTGGTGCATGATTCTTTTGAATTATGGTTTTCTCAGGGTATGTGCCCAGTAGTGGGATTGCTGGGTCATATGGTTGTTCAATTTTTAGTTTTATAAGGAACTTCCATACTGTTCTCCATAGTGGCTGTATCAATTTACATTCCCACCAACAGTGCAACAGTGTTCCCTTTTCTCCACACCCTCTCCAGCATTTATTATTTGTACATTTTTTTAATGATGGCTATTCTGACCAGTGTGAGGTGATACCTCATTGTGGTTCTGATTTGCATTTCTCTAATGATTAGTGATGATGAGCATACTTTCATGTGTTTGTTGGCAACCTGTATATCTTCTTTGGAGAAATGTCTATTTAAGTCTTCTGCCCATTTTGGGATTGGGTTGTTTTTTTTTTTTTGACATTGAGCTGCATGAGCTACTTGTAAATTTTGGAGATTAATCCTTTGTCAGTTGCTTCATTTGCAAATATTTTCTCCCATTCTGAGGGTTGTCTTTTTGTCTTGTTTATGGTTTCCTTTCCTGTGCAAAAGCTTTTTAGTTTCATTAGGTCCCATTTGTTTATTTTTGTTTTTATTTCCATTTCTCTAGGAGTTGGGTCAAAAAGGATCTTGCTGTGATTTATGCCATAGAGTTTTCTGCCTATGTTTGCCTCTAAGAGTTTTATGGTGTCTGGCCTTACATATAGGTCTTTAATCCATTTTGAGTTTCTTTTTGTGTATGGTGTTAGGGAGTGTTCTAGTTTCATTCTTTTACATGTAGCTGTCCAGTTTTCCCAACACCACTTATTGAAGAGACTGTCTTTTCTCCACTGTATATTCTTGCCTCCTTTATCAAAGATAAGGTGACCATATATGCATGGGTTTATCTCTGGGTTCTAACCTGTTCCATTGATCTATATTTCTGCTTTTGTGTCCGTACTATACTGTCTTGATTACTGTAGCTTGGTAGCATAGTCTGAAGTCAGGGAGCCTGATTCCTCCAGCTACATTTTTCTTTCTCAAGATTGCTTTGGCTATTTGGGGTCTTTTGTGTTTCCATACAAATTGTGAAATTTTTTGTTCTAGTTCTGTGAAAAATGCCATTGGTAGTTTGATAAGGATTGCATTGAATCTGTAGATTGCTTTGGGTAGTAGAGTCATTTTCACAATGTTGATTCTTCCAATCCAAGAACATGGTATACCTCTCCATCTGTTTGTATCATCTTTAATTTCTTTCATCAGTGTCTTATAGTTTTCTGTATACAGGTTTTTTTTCTCCTTAGGTAGGTTTATTCCTAGGTATTTTATTCTTTTTGTTGCAGTGGTAAATGGGAGTGTTTCCTTAATTTATCTTTCAGATTTTTCACCATTAGTGTTTAGGAATGCAAGAGATTTCTGTGCATTAATTTTGTATCTTGCTACTTTACCAAAATCATTGATTAGCACTAGTAGTGTTCTGGTAGCATCTTTAGCATTCTCTATGTATAGTATCATGTCATCTGCAAACAGTGACAGTCTTACTTCTTCCTTTCTGATTTGGATTCCATTTATTTCTTTTTTGTCTCTGATTGCTGTTGCTAAAACTTCCAAAACTATGTTGAATAATAGTGGTGAGAGTGTGCAACCTTGTATTGTTCCTCATCTTAGTGGAAATGGTTTGAATTTTTCACCATTGAGAATGATGTTGGCTGTGGGTTTCTCATATATGGCAGTTATTATGTTGAGGTAAGTTTTGACTATGCCTACTTTCTGGCTAGTTTTCATCTTAAATGGATGTTGAATTTTGTCAAAAACTTTTCCTTCATCTATTGAGGTGATCCTATGGTTTTTATCCTTCAGTTTCTTAATACGGTGTGTCACATTGATTGATTTGCATATTTTTAAGAATCCTTGCATTCCTGGGATAAACCCCAGTTGATCATGTTGTATGATCCTTTTAATGTGCTGTTGGATTCTGTTTGCTAGTATTTTGTTCAGGATTTTTGCATCTATGTTCATCAGTGATATTGGCCTGTAGTTTTCTTTTTTTTGTGACAACTTTGTCTGGTTTTGGTATCAGGGTGATGATGGCCTTGTAGAATGAGTTTGGGAGTGTTCCTCCCTCTGGTATATTTTGGAAGAGTTTGATAAGGATGGGTGTTAACTCTTCTCTAAATGTTTGATAGAATTTGCCTGTGAAGCCATCTGGCCCCGGGCTTTTGTTTGCTGAAAGATTTTTAATCATAGTTTTAATTTCAGTGCTTGTGATTAGTCTGTTTATATTTTCTGTTTCTTCCTGGTTCAGTCTCAGAAAGTTGTGCTTTTCTAAGAATTTGTCCATTCTACAATGTTTTTGATATTGAAGAAGGTAAATGATTGGCAAACAATGTTAAGAGTCTTGTTAGAATCACTAACAATAAGAAATTTACATCTGAAGTCATTGGATTAAGAAGTTTTGAATAACTAGCTTAGAAGCTTTTCTTAGAGTATTTCTCAGGAATCCAGGAACGCAGTGGTGCTTAGTGATGCAGATAATACATTCCCAAATACGGGGAGATGTATGAAAATGGAGAAACCTCAGTCATAATCACTGCCCCTGCACGTGGTTTAAGTTGTGTATAGAAAGAACTTAAGAGGTAATGAAGATGGGGGTGTGAGTGGGGGACACATTGTGTCTGGGGACAGGGAGCAGCTTTTGAGGAGGAGTTGGGAGAACACTATGAAGCCCAAAGAAGAAGGAAGCAGGCACAGCTGACTGGCAGATGGAGTGGAAACTTAGGCATAATTTTGAATACTGCCTGCAGGTATATAAAGAAAACCCAGTTTGTCGCTCTTTGGTAGATTAGGGTTTTGTTTTTTTTTTAAGACATGGAAAAGTAAAAGACTATGTTAGAAACAAAAGAAACCTCACGGCTCCACATTTTAGCATGTAGGAGAATGCAATGTAGGGTTTTTGGGCAGCTGAGATTTCAGAACGATGATAAAGGGCACAGCAGAAAGACTGATTCTCTTTTTTTTTTTTAAGATTTTTTTGATGTGGATCATTTCTAAAGTCTTTATTGAATATGTTACAATGTTGTTTCTGTTTTATGTTTTGGGTTTTTTTTGGCCATGAAGCATGTGTGATCTTAGCTCTCTGATCAGGCATCGAAACTGTACCCCCTGCATTGGAAGGCAAAGTCTCAACCACTGGACCACCTGGGAAGTCCTCAGGAAGACTGATTCCTTTTAAAGAGTATTGAACGAGTTCTGTAAAAGAATTATTATTCAACAATATGATTGAGAGTCTGCTGATAAAAGTGCCTCCCAAGTCAACCAGATTGACTGTGAAAACAGTGATAATACCTCAGAATTAAAATCCATCTTTAGTCATTTAATTATAAAACTGACAGGATAGGGCGAACAGTCATAAGGCTTTATTACTTACGGTATTTTTAAAATTTACCACTGTAGTTCTGGAATTACTCTCTCTTGGATTTGTTGTTTTTCTGGATTAAAATACAAGGAATCTAAATTTTACATAAGTAATAAGACCATCGCGGGGGAGAGAGAAGAATGAATGGGTGAGATTTCTGTTTGAACTTGACAGACTGGATCCCTGAGCCCAAATCCTTGTCTTCTAATCTCTTTAGGTAAAGTAGGAGGAGGAAAGCATAATAGGAGAAGTGACTACATATGGAAAACGTTTGAAAGTTAGAAATCAGAGGGAGGTTTTAACTGAGAGAAAACTAGAGCTCAGGATTGCCAAGGAGAGCCTGGAAGAAAGTTGACTCAAACGATGGAACCCAAGATGGCTCAGTAATGGAGGCCCCAGGTTTTCCACACCTCATTTAAACATAAGAGGATAATGTTTGATCACTAGACATTTGGAGGAATGTCCTAGCATGAAGACAGGCCTGTACAAGGTAACAGATTGGAGAAACTTAGAAAAACAAACTGTGTATGAAACAGAATAAAATGATTTTTTTTTTATTGTAATGACCATCTTCAAAGTAATAAGAACAGATTGAATTCATGAAATAAGAACATGTGGCTTATAAAAGTAAATATTGAAAGAATAAAAATTACTTTTTAACAACCAGAAGTTTAAAAAACAATCTAATTGAATGATTTCAAGCCAAAGTTAAGGAAATTTACCAGAAGTCAGGGCTAAAAGAAATAGACATAGAAAATGTGAGAAAAGTAATAATAATAGGCAATCTTTCTAAAAGGTCCAAATGAACAATCAATATTTTATAAAGTAAAAACAACAACAAAGGAAAAACAAAAGTTAAAGAACATTTTTTTTTAATAATAGAAGCATACGTGTTTCTAATATTTTTCAGATTCAAAAGTACCACTGGAAAATGCAGAACAAAGATGTAAAACATGCTTCGTACAAAGCACTCAATGTAAAACTTCAGGAAATTAACAATGATGATTAGGTCATAATTATTATTATGAGAAAGGAAAAAATGAACACATAGATAAATTTTTGAGAATCCGAATGGTATAGGACTTCTCAACAACTCAAAAAGACAATAGTTTAACATAACTATATATAGCTTAATAGCATTTACAAAGTCTTTGTAATGTAAGCACTGTATATTTATCCAACACCAAAAAAGTAAGTATGATGTAATGATAACTTAGAATCTTAATACTAAGGTATAAAGGGCATTGGAGAAACAATTTTGTGGAGATGGTTTTGGAGGACAGGAGCAGTACCCTTCATGTGGGAAGAGAGAAGTTGTGACTTCCACTTTATTCAACCTAGTGAGAAAGGGTATGAAGAGATCAGGCATAGAGCTTTGATTGGCCTCTTTGGTCCTACCTAGATACAGTCAGCCAGCCTGGCTTACACTTGAATGTTTTCAGGATGAGATCTGTAACCATTCATTGGTTTAAGGACAAAGAGGAAAGAATTACTTTATGTGGAGTGTGTGCATCTCTGGGTGCAGGTCACAGGTGATACAGGATACTTTTCAAAAAGTTAAAAGCAGAACTCCTATGCAAGCACGTTGATGAGCACATGTCAACGATTTAATTCCTGAGGGAACCAGAAAGATGATACGGCTGACTCAAAGAACATTCAAAGAGCTGGGTCTATATGTACAACATGATATAATACATGAATGTGTAGGTAAGATCGCTGGGTCAACACACTGGTTAATGCTCAACAGGGCAATAAACTCTAACCTTTGGGATTACCTTTTAAAAATCATTTGCATCTCTACTGGACAAAAATCTACAGGTCTACATGTAAATTCACTAACTCTGGGACCTTTAGAAAATAACAAAGAGTAAATCAATCAAGGTACATTCCCCTAAATGATTACGTAATCCTCAGATAGGACTGTGCTCCCAATGTGAAATATGCTGCCCACCTCTTTTAAAAAAATTAATTTCCAAGTTTAATTTTTTTTCTTAATATGAGTGTATGTTTCACATGGACTCGATGTGGGTTATTCAGGCAGAAGCCAGTGCAATGGGGGTTTCAAGTGGGACCCATCCAAGAGGAAGGTTATTTTAGTAGAAAAAGCTGGAGGCTGGAAGGATCTGGGGGCACAGACAGGAGGAAGAGCATTGCCTACATCAAAGGGCTGAGTTAGGGAAACATCACCTCAGAGGGGAGAGAGAGAGAGAGAGAAAGTCAGAGAGAGAGCAACAGAAACACAGAGACAGAGAGAGAGCCTTGACAACCCTACAAAGCAGCCACACCACTTTGTCACTTGTAGGCAGTGTCTGTTCAGCAAGGCCTCTTAGTTTTCACCCCTTACACATCAATCTACCTCTCCCCAACTGATTAAATAATGCTTTAATCCTTTAATCCTCAGGGAAGTCAAATTTCATCCTAGTTTCAGGGGTGCTAACCCAGGGAAAGAAAAATGAAGGATCAGAGCTGTTTCCCTTTCCACTGCAGGCTTGCTGTACTGGGACAGCGGTCTTAAGAGGCAGGAATTTTGTACAGAACTAAACATATTAATTGTGAATTTTGTTTTGTGACAAGGAATAACCAGAATTCATTTTATTATCTAAAAATGACATGCAATATCTTATGGTTACCCTAGGTTTCATCAAGGAGTAGATAGGAGCAAATTGCTATGTAGGATGAAGAAGCAGTGATGGGAATATAAACAATTCATCCCCTGCTCTCACCAGATGCAGGCCCACTCATCCAAATATAAAGATCACATTTCTTAAGGTCTAGAAATGGAAAGGGATGGGGGCAAAGGAAGAGTGTGTGTTCTGGGGTGCAAGGGGGTGAATAGTGTAAGAGAGCAAAATATTTAGCTTAAATACCAGGAAATCAGCAGATAATATCTGTATATGTATAACAGAATCAATTTGCTGTATACCTGAAACTACCACATTGTTAATCAACTATACTCCAATATAAAATAAAAATTAAAAAAATATGTATCTACAACTCAAACACAAGAAATGATGAAACAATGAAGGCAAATACCAGACAAAACACCTAAGATAGTTTGTTTCTGGGAAATCAGGGTAGGGGTGGGGTGGAGGGAACTTCAGGGCTTGTAGACTCATTTCACTCATTTAACCAAATACTCCTGGCATTGCAATATTTAGTTGAGGTGTATCACATTAGTGCATAAAATGTCCACAGTGGGAGAGGTGCTAGGATGGGGGAAACTATTTATGATAAAATAATACTCTTCCATTAGCAACTTTTAAAATGTTGACTAAGTGTCATGCTCTTTCTTCACCCCATTGTATAAACCACAGAAGTTTGAGAAAGGAGGAAAATAAATTATATATATATATATATATATATATATATATATATATCATAGTATGGAAGGAACAGGGTCTTTGAATGTGTTAAAACATTTGACTTAATAATTTGTGAACAAAACAAATTAGATACAATATTTACTAATGTAATTTGACATTAAAAAAAAGACTGAAAATCTATTGACAAAATACCATCAACATTAGCTAAACTATTCACCATTTCACTTATTGCTTTGACTTTTTAAAATTGAAGTATAGCTGCTGTACAATATTATATGTTACAGGTGTACAATGTAGTGATTCACAATTTTTAAAGGTTATACTCCATTTATAGTTATTATAAATATTGGCTATATTCCCCGTGTTGTATAATATATCATTGTAGTTCATTTTATACCTAATAGTTTGTACCTCTTACTCCTCTGCCCTTATATTGCCGCTCACCCCATCCCTCTCCCCACTGGTAACTACTAGTTTGCTCTCTATAGCTGTGAGTCTGTTTCTTTTTTTTGCATTCACTAGTTTGTTGTATTTTTTAGATTCCATATGTAAGTGATATCATACAGTATTTGTATTTCTCTGTCTGCCTTATTATATTTCACTTAACGTAATGCCCTCCAAGTCCATCCATGTGCTGAAAATGGCAAAATTTCATTCTTTTTTATGGCTGAGTGTTATTCCATTGTATATATATACTACATCTTTATCCATTTATCTATTTATGGACACAGATTGCTTCTATATCTTGGCTATTGTAAATAATGCTGCTATGAACATTGAGGTGCATGTATCTTTCCAAAGTATTGTTTTGGTTTTTTTCCAATATATACCCAGGAGTGCTCTTAAAACATTTTGCCTAAGCCTCCTCAGTGTGTTCATGCAGGCTTGGCATATCAGTCAGCTTTACATTCCAAATGATTTTAATGCCTCCAAGAAGAAATCTTTTTACTTTCTAAACTACTGATCCTCTGTATCTTCAGTCTTATTTATTTATTTATTTTTTGGCTGCGTTGGTTCTTTGTTGCTGTGCGCAGGTTATCTCTAGTTGTGGTGAGCAGGGGCTATTCTTCATTGCGGCGCTCGGGCTTCTCATTGCAATGGCTTCTCTTGTTGCGCAGCACAGGCTCTAGCCATGTGGGCTTCAGTAGTTGTGGCTCGCGGGCTCTAGAGTGCAGACTCAGTAGTTGTGGCGCACGGGCTTACTTGCTCCGCGGCATGTGGGATCTTCCCAAACCAGGGCTCGAATCCGTGTCCCCTGAATTGGCAGGCAGATTCTTAACCACTGCACTACCAGGGAAGTCCCAGTATCTTCAGTCTTAAAACAAGATAAAAGGATTTGTCAAAAGTAGAAATGTGGCTTTTGGATAATTCTGATAATTCTGAAATAAATCACCCCAATTCACTCTCTCCAGTGCTGGACAGAATTTAACAGGGAGCAAAGAGGAACAATGTCATGAACTACAACAGTGGAATCCAGAATCTTGTGCCAGAAAATAACACCATTGGTGGGTTCTGCATTTGGGGGAGACCTAGTGGAAACTGGCTACTTTATAGAGGGAAATGTGACTGCTAAATCTGTTCTCTGTCCTCATGGAATTTATGTCCCAAATTCATACTCATTCTTTCGCCTCCAGACAAGTAGGGTTTAGGTCCTCTCAGATTAGGTTCCACAGAGTCTGAACCACTGTAGATGGTGAATCCTCTGTCACCAAGCCAAGTGTGCACAGCTGACACTGCCCAGATGAAATAGGTCAAATCCACTGATGCTTATACTGCAATGAATACATGAGCTTAGCCTTGGCTTACTCTGCAGCTATGGACATAATGGGCTCCCCATTATGGGCTGAAGTATGGTTTAACTTTACGGGTGCTTTGGCTTTGGGGTTCAATTATTAATTGTGTTTCTATTCCTTTCTCATAGATAAATGAATTAATCGTGCGTTTTTATTTTCTGTATTTTTGATGCTTTGATATCTTGATGACCCTGGAGGGACTGCCCTTCCCAAAGCTAGATAATTCCCAAGGCTAATAGTAAGGGATTTGCCCAGGAGCACACCTTTCATATGCAAACAAACCAATCCAAAGCTCACCCCAACCACCTCCTCTATTGAGGTCTAACACTCCAGGCCATTATCACCTGCCCTAATCACCATCACCCTTATGTCCTAGAGCCTCCTGAAATTATTCAAACTAGCCTATCCTAAGTCTACTCATCCTGCCTCACCCATTGCTTCCTGCAGAAACCACAGTGAAGGCTCTGGTCCATGTTTCCTCTATGCTGTCTGCCTCCAGATTGCCTCAGTGTTTTCCCTGTGGCCCCCTGAGTGTGGCATGGACCCTGCTCTTGGAAACTGTGACTACTCAACCATCTTTGTAATGCCAGTTGTTTCCTTATCTGTTAGCTTTACTGTACTGTACCTGGATAATAATAAAACCTACATTTTAACACAGTAAACTTGGCCCAGTCCTTTGGTGACATGTAATGCACATGCACAGATGCTGAAGATGAAATTTTCACCCCTTTCCCTAATCCACAGAAATCTAAATAAAACATCAAACATTTACCAACCAAAGGTTGGATTCTACCACCACCAGGGAATTGAGGGAATCAAAAACAGCAGCACCAACAATAATTATTGTTCCAAGAACTTTGTGTTACACATTTTGTTGATGTTTTACACACATTGTTGTATTTCATGCTCATAACAACACTATCATGTCAATTTTATCATCTCCATTAAACAGAAATTAAGAACTTGCCAAAGACACATAATTAATAAAGGGCACATCATGGAATTTTATTTGAATCTCTATGAAGTCATGAGACTGTATGACTTACACATGATGCTATGGGCCTCTGGAAACTTTGGGTCAAGAGAACCCATTCCACAGAACTGACCATTAATCCATATCCCTATAGGCTGTGTGCACTTGTACTAGGACATCTGGATATAAGAAATATAAGAGCTAAAGGGAAAGAGGTAACTATAGGTCAACAGAAAAAATATGTATATGCCTCTCACATGTTGGGTGTTTTTTGCTATATATAGCAGTCAGGGTTCAACCAGAGAAGTGGAACCAGTAACATATTCACATATACATGTACGGAAGTGTGATAAAAAGTAAAGGAACTTATTACAGAAGGGGACTTATTCCAAGGAATTGGCCTGTGCAGTCCTAGGTCTAAGACCAGACAGCAGAAGGGAAAGGTCATTGGCAGTCTGGACCCTGCAGATATGAGTTAACATGGCCCACAGGCAGCAGTCAGAAAGCAAATCCAGAGGAAGAAGAAAGATTATAGACCCAGCTGCAGTTCTGAGTTTCTAGACCAGGGAAGCCAAAACTCTCTTTTCAAGATCTTTCAAATGATTCAGTCCGGACCACCTAGGGTAATCTCACTTTGAATTAATTTACAGTCAAGTAATTAGGGATTTTAATCACATTTGCAAAGTCACTTTACAACAGCTCCTACTTTAATGTTTGATTGAATGACTGGGAGATATGAGTAGCCTACAAAATGGCACTGCTTCCCTCCATCCTCCAGTTCTCACTGGGGAATAGCCCTCATAGAGCACCCTAACCAGAAACATACTAACAAGGTGATTCTGGGTATTGTACTTCAGTAGAGTCAAAGTGACACATCATAAACTACCACACCATGTGCTTAGAGCTGTGTTTCACACAGCTTATGCATAATCTGTTATCTTTATAAAAGCCCATGAAGTAGGGATGGACAGATTATGAAACTTGCTTACAAACTGGAAACAGCCAAGCTAGGAAAAGAACAGAGCTGTGAACCCTCTGCTGAATAGGGATTCACTTCCCAAAACACAACTGGGATTGGTCATTTGTCTCTACTCTTTTCCACATCGGATTCCTTTCAAAGCTACACACAATGATCTGGTCCACATTTTCAGACCACTGTTTATGAAGGAAGATTTATAGCTTTCCTACAGAGAAAATAAAAATTTCTTGGATTTACAGAGGGGGAAATATCTGGACACTCTTGGGGGAGTTTAAATTACTTTCATCTAACTCTTGAAGGGAGCAAGATCAAAGAAAAATGTTTTCCACCCATTTCCAGTCATTTCTAGCTATTTTTTTGCTTGTTTCAAAAAACCATTTCTACCTGAACATGCTTTTGTTTCCAGTAAACATTATGTGGGGGAGTAGGGACTTTGAAGAGAGAGAGAGACATGCTTTTAAATGTAGTTCCAAGCACATTCTCTGCCTGCGTTCATTTTATAGTTTCTGTCAATAGTAGAAAATTTGTTCTGAGGTGTAACTTATAATGAGTGATGAATCATGCAGCCCACTCATAATACAGACTGTCAACCCCCTGTCAGACACTACTATATTTTTATTTTTTATTAGCTACTGAGTTAACTTTTTAAATTCCTGATGTGTATTTTTCAAAATTCCATACAGAGTCAAAGCCTGCAGTGACCACTTGGGGTACATACATCTGTGGGGGTTTGATTTTAATGAGGGGTTCTCAGTACAGCAGCCTTCTCCAAAGCTTTTAGTAAGAGAGATGGGATAAATATTTTCCACTGTGGAGGTGTTAGCTTGTAGTTTCTTCATCTGCTCCTACAGTCTGGGGTTGAAGAAATATCCCCAAGGAAGAAATATCAGTGACATGGTAAACATTTCCCAGCTGGCAACCCTGGGGATATGCCCCCTGCAGATTCTGCTTATTTATCATGGGAAGGATTTCTGATACTAGCAGAAAAGTGATAGTGCTGAGAAGGGAAGGTCTTCCCTGTACCTGACTCCTGTGCTCTGTGTTGTACTGCATGGAGTTCTATTTAGTGGTGATTGAACTGACCCTGCTGCGTGTGATTCAGGATAGTCCCTTGTGCTCCAGCCTCACTGGCTTCCTGGCTCCACAGACTGTTATCAGAGCTGTGTGGACCATGGCAGTGGACGACTGAGGTCATGTGGAAGCAAACATTGTTGGCAATAAGGAGGTCCAGGAAAGAGAGGCCACATGCTGGATGCCATCAATATTGACTTTTGAATGACATTATGTGGCAGATAGTGTCTAGGAGAGCAGTAAGATAGCCACATGTTAGGACAGTAGATGATAGAAGGAAGTGGCCTATACCTGAAAGCAGCATTGTTTGATGGTGAGGGAGGACCATGGAGTAAAAGTAAACCTCAACCTCATTTCCTGTCCCAAAAGTAGGGAAAGTGGGGGAGATCAGGTCAGCCTCCACTGAGAAGGCTGCAGGAGAGGTGTGCCCTGGAGGACAGTCAGGACCCATGAAGGCCAGGAGGTGAACCCTGGGAGAAGGCATGGAAAGCAGAGGAGAGTTTGTAATGACAAGAGTTCAAAGGTCATGGTGCAACAGTTTGGGAGAAATTGGAGAGCAGATGTGCTGTTGGGTCTAATTCAGAAGGCTTGCCACATTCAATTGTACCCCAGGCAGGAGAGGAAGTTACAAAGACCCTATGAAAGCCGTTTTCCCACTGAGAGTAAGGACAGTACCCAAGAATGTCCACATCCTGCATTGGGGTCCTCACCACCTTGTGGTCAGTGAAAGCTACATCTGAGAGTTGTAGGTAGGGCTATAAGGATCCATGTCTCAGCACAAAGGGAAGGTTCATTTTTCCTGGATGCCAGGACAGAGATGGAAGATAAAACGCTATTTCTTCTTCAACATGTGCTTCATTTGAGTTGTGCCTATTAATAACAAAATTCACATATAAGTATAATAGCTTTATGAACTCATTTGGGGGGGCACCAGCAACGAAGACAAAAAGAACTGGTTCCAGGATCATTTGAGAAACAAGAATACTCAGTCGAGGATAGAAAGTCCTAAATAAGAATGCTAGGCCACTTATGAAACTGGTTAAGTTTCTCAGGGCACTAACTCCATAGCAACATTGGGATGACTTGTCTACCAGGCTATTAAAATACCAAACCTCTTTGGGTCAACCTCTAATCCGACAGGCTGTAATCCAACTGTGCTTTTTGGTTGTTTATTGTAGTCAAATACATTTATACTTCAATTGTCTTTTCCTGGAAATCCTGCTGCTAAGTGAAAAGCCATTCAATGAAAAAAGAGTTCCACTAACTTTAACAGGAAAAAATTTTGAGGCATTCTAAACCATCTCCACAGAGAAAAAAAAATAAAACAACATATATTGGTTGAACAATGGAAAGAAGCTCATGGATGTAATAACAATAGTGAGTAGTAAACACCAACATGAAGTCTTTTTGTTCAGTGCTGGAATGTAATGAAGTTTTCTTGTGTTCTCCACAGTGAGAAAACAGGATAGTGGATGGGGAGTGGTATGTGGTGAGTCAGCCTTTGGAAGACATATTCTTCTTCCTGCACCATTTCTTAATAATTTTCCATCTTCATGCAGTTTGCGATTATCTTACACTCAGACTGAACTTAAGTTATAGCAAACAAAAATGCTTTCAGCACCTGAAAACTTATGTCAATATTACACTTTGCACACAGCCTAAAAGTCCTAGAAGATTCCACCTCTGCATCACTCTCTGAGCTTACATAAGCAGAGCAAAGTACCTTGTGTTCATCCAAACATGGCAGAAACTCAACTTGGTTCCACACAGTGTGTTCCAGCTAGAAAATATTGTTTCTAGTAAAATGGTAAGTATGTCCTCACCTGAAACTATAATGTTGAAATATCAGTTCCTGTAGAGTATTCATTTAGTGTGATTTGTATGAAAATGACATTGTATTCGCCCAAAATAGTCATCCAGAGCGTGGTGTAGGTTTTCAAGAGCTGTTATGCTAAATCGTGGTAGTATAACTTAGTCATTCTTCAAAGGAATTCTGTGTACTCTGATAACACAGATACATTTCCTGGGGTGCTCACTAGGGGTCAAACAGGCCTGATAGAAAATGCTCTCACATATCAAAACATCTAATAATCAGCCTTTGACTCATTCCAAGTTTGAGCAACTTTTCCTTTCTTTCACATGTTTGAGAATCAGCTTTTGAGATTCAACCTGAAGGCAGGGTGGAGGTTCTGTCCCTGGGGAGGATGATCACCTGACCAAGGAACTTCCAGAAGGGGTCCCACCTAAGGCCCAGGTTTTGAAGGGATTTGTGGTTGAAGAAAACTAGTGCCTTTGCTAGAACTTCAAACTTCAACCTTTCTTCTTTACACCTTTCTTTACACATCTTTGGAGCTGGTCATCAGCAGTGGCCCATCATTCAGAGTATACTGAAAAAATTCCAACAGGAAGAAAGTAAGCAAGTCTTCCCGATTGATAAACTAGCAAAGCTGCAGTCTGTGAGAGAAAAAGGGTCGGGGAGTGCAGCAGCACCCATGTTACATGTCAGCAAGTTGTGAACAATTCATGAAAACAGGAATCTCAAAGCAGTTTTGCCATGACACTCTCAGTGTTTTTGTACCTCTCATAGGGGTGTGGTAGACAAGGATAGATGGCACAAGCTTTGCTCTCTGCATAACCTGCAAACCAGTCTCTGTCTTTAGACTTGCTTACTCCTTCTGGGTACCAAGATGTTGACTGATCACTTATCCTACAACCTTGGTTAATACCCTCCTCCAAAACCATATGCTAAATAATGTCCTGGGGGAAAAAATCTACCTAATTGAAAAATTTCTCTCCTATCCCTTGAAAAACTGTAAAAACATAATGTCATACAAATAGCCAATTTCTGATTTTTCTTATTGCTGATACAAGATTCTATCTGTTACCATGACAACTAAGAGCTTTATAAATTTGTTCTAGTCTCTGTTATTTTCTAGAATGTATCTACATTTCTGTACTTCTTTAATAATTTTGAGCTAACCCTAGTCACACAATTCTATCTGGATTGCATATGTGCTTGCTGTTTGTGTCAGGGAGATGTAACTGATGTCTTTGTTTTTCAATATGAGATATTTTTAATAAATTCTTATATGTAATATATATTAAATGTCCTATTCTCTCTGCTCAGTATCTATTTATATCATTGCCTACTCTCTCATCATTTTTCCCTCCAAACTGAGAAATAATCACTAGTGTGATTGTTCACTCCAAGCACTTGTGATGACCACATTGAGTTCATCAAAACTAGCTGGGTTAATTAAAACTTATGGAAACAATAATAGCAGGGCTTTAAGCAAAATTTAGAGCCTTAATAAATAAACCCTAAGAAAGCATAAAGAAGGAGATAAAAAGCATGGGAATAAAATAATTGAACAGAAAATCAACAAAGTAAAAAGTTACTTCTTTGAAAATAAGTACAAAATTTGGGTAATCATATACCCGGCTTATCCAAGATAGACCCAGTTTCCCTCTACTGTCTGGGATCACCTTCCATTTAGCTTATGTCTCAGATTATTTATTGTTAATTAAATATAATTATGAATAGTTGAATTCTGTTAATCCAGCAGAAATTCGGTGAACCTTCACTTTGTATTTCTAGCTTCTTCCATGGTCTCACCTAGCAGGTGTGCAACTGAACATAATTCTCACTTTAACATGTATTTATTTAAATCTGAAATATGATCTGTGATAACTTGCTTCTCTTTGACTATCTTTCCAGATATGACATGACTAGTTTCTTCCTCAGAGGGACAACATGCAATGTTTGCTGATAAGTCCAAGTGTGCCTGGACACAAGCAGTAAGGGACAGCTAACTTCTTCTGATGATGGGAGAGATACTTGTCCCTATGTTCCTGCCACCCATTTGGTATACCAACTAGTTGTGATATGGCCACCAGGCTGCCTGTTGGTGGGGTCATTGATTAAACATGGGAAGTTAAAGTTTAGGTATATGTGAAATATATATGACAAATGGAAGTAGACCAATCCTTCCATGGAGTGTATATAGTCTGAATGTTCTGGTTACAGCATTTTTCATTTATAATACATGCACATCTACAATTATTTATTGTATTGTTTAGCAACACTTTAATTTTGCAATTAATTGTTTTGTTTTGCAATTATTTTGCAGCAATGAACTAAAAAATTGAAAAGTTCATGTTTAATTAAAATTATATACAGAAATTGTATTTCTCAAGAAGATTAATGTTTATTGGCATTGATCACCATGGGAACCATAGTGACCTCATGGAAATGAGAAGTGACAACATGGGAATCAGTTTAGGAGTTATAATAAGAAGACGATGCCTGAAAGTGAAAACTGAACACATCTTGAGAAAATGTGTTTACATCGCATGCTGTGAAAGAAGAATTTTTATTTAGATCAAATAACTGTTTTCACTTTGAATTTCACATTTTCTTGGCATATATAAAAATTGAGGAATAGCGATTAATGAGGAAAAATCATAAATTTCTCTATGGCAAGACAATCAAACTAAGTCAGAATTATAAAAACATAAAACAATGCCCCAACATGCCCCCATTTGCCAGGCCTCTTGCAATGTGCAATGTGCAATGTGCATCTACATTATACATTAATCAAACTTCCTCAAGGCAGGAGAATATAATCAACTTTTATGAAGACTGGTGCCTTTCTTCAGATGCCAGAATTGTAATTCTAAGGTTATTTTCTTTTTCATCCCGTACAAGGGGTTGCAATGACCTAAAAGCTCACTCTATACGTGCACACCTGACCAAAACATCTTGGATGAATTTTATGTATAATGTTAACCTATCAATATGATACATAATTCTTGGTGTCAAGAAAGTATGATACTGCATCTCTAATTCTTGACCCATAGAACAGTTCTTAGAGCTTCTGGGGGTCTGTCTCCTGAGTTATAATCCTCTGTTTGGCTTGAATAAAATTATCTTTTCTTCTTAACTTGATTTTTATTTGATTTTTTGTCATTGGCTTCAGTTAGCAGACAAACATGGCCAGTAAGTAAATGATGCCAGATTTCTATCAGTGATTTAAATGCTTGAAACAGAAAATTATTTAATTCTCATATTGATTTGATCTTTTTATCTCATCCATATAATCAATGTTGGCCTTTGGAATTTTATTGTATTGAAGGTGAAGCATCTGATATATTATCAGGATTTCAGTTTAAATGTTCAGCCAGGAGGATAAATGTATTTGTATTTGTAATTATAATAAGAACAATTTTGGTGGTGCCAAAGTTCATGGTAAAAAAAAAAAAAGCCCGTAAGCAGAAATATAGTAGAAATTGATTGGAGGGCACACATAATTCATAATTTTGTCCAAATAAACTGCATTGTTCTGCCAATTGGAATAAAACTATAGTTTACAAATTTTACAAATATTTTGTATATACGCAGCTGAGTAACTGAACTACAAATTTTGGGAAAAGCTATTTAATTTTTTAATAGAGCAATGGAATGTGTTTTATACCTCTTCTTCATGTATCACATATCCTATTTTTGTTGTCTGAACCTTTGAAGAACAACTGTGCAAAGTAATCCATGTGATCAACAATGATGTTGATTTTCATGACTCTTCTAAATTTAGTTTTGCATTTTATGCCAAATAAATGAGATGTCTTGACAACACAAGAATATCTAAGAAAATGCTGAATGAAAATGGGATGACTGACAATTTTTCAGAATCTAAATTTAGAAAAATATTCCAAAAATTATAAATAACAGACTGGTTATTTGACAAGTTTTGTCTTCTCAAAATATTTGTCAATGACATGCATTCTGAATTAAAGCAAAACGGTAGCATCTGTGAAAATATTCTGGATAAAATATTTAAAATTTTAGTACAAAAAATTAAAAACAAAAGTATTTTTCATCAAGTTCTATACTGTCCAGGTGCTTCAGCTCTGTAGAAGTATTTTCACAATGAAAAAATATTGTCTACAAAGGAAGTGCCAAATTTATTAATCATAAAGTGTAACTTTGAAGGAGACTTGTGGGGATTTTATATTTAAAATTTAAAATAATAAGGCCATATATTTAAAAATATGTTATTCCAAACAATTTCAATGACATTTTATCAGAGAAAGTTACAACTAAGAAACTGAAATATATGAATACTTACCAAGAATAATCACTCTTCTTTTATAATTTTTAATGTTTGGATATTCATTACTAGGAAGTACATTTGTTTCTAAATTTGCTTAGCATTCATGTATTTTTTAAGGAAATATGTTATTTTAAAGTGTTTTTAAAACAGAGTCTTTTAGTCTGTAATACAGAAACATTTGTTATATTGCCATATTTTATATAATTTTAATTATGTTGGGAGCTATCCTTTCACTCTCCTGGATTGAAAGATAAATTATACAGTCATCTTATATCAAAGAGAAAAAATCTAGTAAGATTGATAAAGAAGTAGAGAAAAGACACAAATGAATAATATTATGAATGGAAAAAAGGACATGACTACAGATGGAACAGTGATTAATAATATTCTAAGATAATGATATCAGTAACAGTCCAACATTTGAAAATTTAAATGAAATAGAACATTTTTTTAATATGTACCTTAAAACAATCTAACATAGGTAAAACTAGATTGCATGAAGAGTCTTGGGATGAAAAAAGAAACTTAAACAAAGGTCAAAACTTTTTGACAAAGACAAACACAATTGCCATATGGTTTTCTAAGTGAGTTCTACTAAATTCTCATCTGATAGATCATCCCAATTTACACAGGCTTTTTCAGAGAAGAGAAAAGGATGACTTGTCAATTTATTTTGTAAGACCAAGTACAATCATGGAGCAAAACATAAGTACCAGAAAAGAACATTAGAGGCTTATTTCACTCAAATATAAATCTGTATAGTTCTAGATAGATTATAATTATCCTAAATAATATTTTAATGACCCAAATCCTACAGTGCATAAAAATGATGGTACACAGTACGTTGTGACCAAGTAAAGTGGAGAAACCTGGCAAACAATAATTTAGCCAAATGATCAAGGTCAAAATCATCTGTGATATGTCATTTTGACAGCATGTACCGTTGATAGGATATGTTGAGAATGGCATTTCACTTCTGTGATCTTCCTCCCCCAAACCCCATAACCCCAGTCTCACCATAGAAAAACATGGGACAAACTCAAATTGAGGGACCTGCTACAAAATACCTAATCAGTACTCTTCAAAACTGTCAAGGTCATCAAAAACAAGGAAAGTCTGAGAAACTGTCACAACAATGAGGAGCCTAAGGAAACATGGTGACTAAATATAGCATAGTATCCTAGATGGAATCTTGGGACAGAAAAAATACTTTAGGGAAAAAAATCTAGGAAAGTGTGATGAAAGTATGAAGTTTAATTAATGATAAGAAAGGAGCTCATTGAAACAAAAATAAGAAACTCAAGGAAAGTAAAAATTTGAGTTTAAAACTATTAGAAGGTATTTGTGACACTGTAGTCAGAATAGATCCAAGATGGCACCAGAATTCCCAGTCCCTGATAGACACAATTCTTCTTCAGCTAGTCAAACACTAATGTAAGTGCTGCAGTGAAGGGATTGTTCTGATGTGATTAAGGTCCCCAATCTCCCTAATGGTGGGGAGATTATCCAGATCGACCTCACCTAACCAGGTGAGCTCAGTTTCCAGCTAGTTGTAGAAGATAGGAAAGCAGACATGCACTCCAGCTGTCCTGGACAAAAGTGTACACCCTCCTTGTGAGCTTCCTGTGGGTGCTGTGTGGCAAGGAACTGTGAACAGCTTCTGGGAGCTTATAGAGTGTTCCCTGGTCAACAGTTGACCTGATAATGGGAACATCCATCACACAGGCACAAAGAGTGAATTCAGCCAACAAGTGAGGTTGAAAGAGGACCTGCGTCTCTACTGAGAAGGGCTGACACCTGGATTTCAACCTGTGAGACCCTGAACAGTGAATCCAGCCACGCCCTGCTGCTCTTTGGACCTACAGAAACTGTGAGGTGGTAAATTTCTGATGCTTTAAGCCACTGAGTTTGTGGTAATTTGTTATTTAGCAAATATAAAAGTAATATAATAAAATAATAAAGGGTGAGGTACAAATAGTTAAAGGACAAAAGTCCTCCAAAGACAAGAATGGCATTCCATAAAGGAGAACACATACATAGTTAATAAATATGTAAACAATTAAAAGATATCTTTAACCACTTTAATGAGGTATGCAAATGAAATTATAATGAAATAATATTTTACACCTATTAAATTACCATTACTTAAGAAAATTTCCAATACTAAGATTTATAGATAGGGATATGAATGAAGAATCTCTTATTCTTTGTAGGTAGAAATGTAAATTGGTATAATGACTTTAGGAAATGATTTAGAATTATGTTATAAAGTTGAATATTTCCATATCTTACTATGACTAGGAAGTTCCATTTCTGGGAACATATGTAAGAAAACGCTTGCAAGTGCTCATCAGAAATCATGTATAAGAAGTTCATAACAGTCCTGTTTTTATTAGAAAGATGTTGGAAACAACCAAAATGTCCATCACTGAAGAACGGATAAATTAACTGTGGTGTACTCACACAATGGAACATTATGTAATAGCAAAACAAGTACATTAAGCCATATGGATCAATTTTAGCAATATAGTATTGTGTGGGCAAATCCCAAAAAGTTACATATAAGTTACGCAATGCCATTCATATAACGGTAAATAAAACGACTGCCAAAAATAAGTTTATAAAAGATTTTAAGACTGTTTTTACATTAAAATTATATTTTACAAGAACAGCAGAATGATAACCACACATTTCTAGACAGTGGTTGCCTCATATGGGGGTAAGTAGCAATTTGGGGTAGGGAAGGAGCACCTGGAAAGTGTCAATGATCAATATTCTAGGGAATCACTTACACATGGGTCCATGCTGCTTGCTGGTTATATTGAAATGAGAGAGAAGATGGGAGGGAGGAGGGAAGGGAAGGGTGAAAGATCATGCATGGGCCCATAATGAGAGTAGGGTAATGAATAAATGAGTATGATTGTAATTCTGTTTGCTCGTGGTCAGAGGGAGAGAAACAGAGAGAGGCACGGCTTTGCCCATCTTGTTTCTGACTTAGGGAGAGCCCCTTGTTGAAATCCTTTCCAACCAATATACTCCAACTATTTCAGTAGGCCAGAGACTTTGACCAAGTCAGTTCTTTTCTTCACAGTCATGCAGGAACTTGCTGCCCTTAGGATTAAGTTACTGGGTTGATGCAACAACCCAGTAAAAGTGTTGTACTGTTTAGATTTTGATTCAAGTGAACCAACTATACAGATATTTGGGAGATGATTGAGTACATTTAATATTAGATAATATTACAAAATTAATATTAAATTTACTGTGATGACTATTTAAGATAATTCCCATATTTCTTTTCTATGCATCCTTTTCTGAATTTATAAAAATGTTCACAATAAAAAGTAAAAGAAAAAGCAATTAAAAAGTTGAAATAGAAAGGAGGCTCCATTTTAAGATTATATTTCCTTTCTCTTTTTCCACAGGTCATTCCATTCTAATTATGATTTTAAAATAGTTGCCTATTTAATTAATAGTGACATTTTTCTATTAAAGTATTCATAAAATATATATAACTATCACTCACACATACATATAAATTTTTCATTGAAGGCACTTAGTAGGCATCTTAACAATCAATACCTTAGAAGTATTAGGGAAGTCTTAGATCTTAATTATCTGAAAGAAGAAAACTAACCATCTATTGAGGCATCATTATGTATAATTGTAGGTATCAACTCTGTTACTCATGTCTTCATGGAGACCAACTAAGGCTTGCAGATGCATACACAGTATCTCAAAATGTTGGGAACTTAAAAAAAGAGTCCAAGATGACTTACAGATTAACATAACAGTGTCTGGAACGGCTTTGAGAATTTCATAAAAACTATGGACTCTCCACCTAGAACAATGTACATTTGTATGTACCCATAAAAATTAATTTGCTATGTTCTTGGAGGATTCTTTTCAAGAGATTCAACTCTTGAAAATGGAGTTAAGAGAAGAGCAATTCTCACCCTCTCAGTCCCATTATCCTTCCCAACCAGGATGAAAATTTAGGATTGTGCTCATATTTCTCCAGCTTATCTAGGGAAATATAGCTTGCTAATTACCCTGGAGCCCAGCCAGGAAAAGCCAAGATGAGAAAGAAATCTTCTAGAAATAGATCATCAAGGCCATTTGAATAGATCTTTACCCCCCATTCCTGGCCCTCTTTTTCCATAAACCTTACACAACCTGCATAAATCATATTTTCACAGAAAGGTACTTGGCAAAGCTGGGATAGTTTTCTTTTCCTTATAGTTGATATCAATCTATTAGGAGTTCCATAAGAAAACAAAAAAAAACAACTAGATTCTTTTGCTGTATCACATGGATTTTCCACATAATTAGGATAAAGGGTGTTTCTCTCAGCATGGTGTTTTAGGAGCAGATGATAGCATTTTCTTCTCTGGTTTTTGGAAGCAAATTCATTTTCACTTGCACGAACTTGTCTATGTTTTTCCAAAAAAAAATAAGTTTAGGAAAAGATAAAGGGAATATATCTCATTCACCTGCCAAATGAATATGAAAATCCCTAAGTACTTGGCTTTCATCATCCCTTATACAAAGTCCCTTAGCCACTCCCTTTTTTCAATTCCCTCAAAAGATTTAAAATATTAAAGAAAGATAGTGAGAAAAGTTTTTGGAAATTTTCATGGAATAAAATCCATATTTTTCAGACTATTCAGCAGTTGATTTGCTTCAAACTATTCTGTTTCTCTACTTCTTAGGTTTAATCAGAAGTAAGATATTGGGGGAAGAGGAGCAGAGAGAGAGGATATCAGACTTTTCTTTTCTCCATACTTTGTATTGATCATAATTCTCAAAACAGCAAATGCTAACTCTAAGCACAAAAATCTCAAAAAAGAACAGAAGTGTAAATTACAGATGGGGACTGTGCTATGTAAATTTCAATGGCACACATAGACTTTAGGGGTGTGTGTGTGTGTGTGTGTGTGTGTGTGTGTGTGTGTGAATTTTATTTTTTTCCAAAAAACACTTTCCTACATTTCAATATTCCTGAAATTGGGAATGACTTACATTTTACAACTGTGGCAACTTGGATTTGATGGAATATAATAGATACAGTACGGGACAGATATCACACATTCTTTTTTTTTTAACACTGAGCACCTCACATAAGTGAATATGCCAGACACCCCATGAACAAGCTAGGTGCTCAACCCTGAAGTTGGGTTCATTCATGCCTTGCTACTCAGGTTGTGGTCTGCAAGCCAGCATCATCAGCATCACCTAGAGTCTGTTGGAAATACAGAAGAATCTCTGGTTCCATCTCAGATCTACTGACTCAGAATCTGCATTTTATCAGGATGCCCAAGTGATTCATGGGACTTTGAGAATCACTGCCAAAATAGTCGTAAAGTCCAATTTAATGATTCATGGAGTCTCTGGGCCACCTCTAAGCCCTCCCCCAGCAAGTCTTTTTCTGGAGGGGAGCTATGAGTAAGGTTGTCCAGACCTAGGTACCCCTCAACTTGCTCCCATGATTGTATTGACAACACCAGAGTCTTTATCAACCTTCCAAGAGTTTGTCCTCTTTGCAAACGCAATTATGGGTAGAATATACCAGTTACTGAATCATGAGGATGATAACAAAGCAGGTACCCTTAGGACAAACACTGGTTCTAATCAAGATTTATAGTTATCACCAGGGTTTCCACAGAAATTACATTCAAGGTCTCCATATCCATATGCCCTC
Source organism: Balaenoptera acutorostrata (assembly GCF_949987535.1). Lineage (NCBI taxonomy): Eukaryota > Metazoa > Chordata > Mammalia > Artiodactyla > Balaenopteridae > Balaenoptera > Balaenoptera acutorostrata. The sequence continues at coordinate 21,054,926 of NC_080069.1, read as the reverse complement.
TTGTCAGATCAAATGGGGATCTGCCTAAGGCAATTCATAGCAGATGGGTGTTAGAATTACTTGGAGAGATTTCTGGGCGGTTTTCCTCCCCATTTCTGCTTTATCTCTAAGAGGCAGGCTAGGAATCTGTATTGTTAATGAGCTCTTGTGTATATTAAAGCTTGAATCTCTAGAATCTAGAGAATCCTTTACCATGACTTGGCAAAGGAGTCCCACCATCCTTGAAGAGCTTCCTGGTGGCTCATCTCTGTAGAAAATCACAGTGGGAACTACTGCTATCAAACTGGGTGTCCCTAAATGCAGTGGGAATGGTGGAATTCTGAGGAAACAGAGGCTCCACACTTAATCCCCAAAGATGAGGTGGGCTGGTAACTGTAGTGGACAAGGGAACCAAAGCAGTAATCAGAAGGTCTGACTCGTGGAGACCTATGACATTGGCCAGTTGATTATCGCGTCTCTAGAACTGAAATGGAGGGACAGTCTGCTGAAGTCCTACAGACCAAGGGAAAGTTAAGGCAATATTGACAAATTGGACAGTTAAAAAACAGGACTTAGCCAATAAGACAAAATATGTGGTCATTATTTAAACAAGGAAACTCACTGTGCTGCTCAGGTTAAACAAGTGTTGGTTGGGGGCAGAGATGGATAGTTTAGTTTCACAAATTTGAAATATTGTCATACTTGGAGATTAAACTTTCATTTTGTAATTATGAAGAGAGAATTAGAACCAATGGATAGAATTAGATAGGTAAATATTGAATATCAAAAAAATTTTAAAAACTTTAAATATTAGACTAGTTCCAAAAAGAATTAGTTTCATATGAAGTGATTGTAATAGAAGTTACATAATTATCAGAATTTGTAGAGAGATATTTTTCCGTTGGCTTAGAAGTCAAATGAGATGACCCTGAATTTCCTTCCAATGCTAAGATTTGATTTCTTATATTCTTCTAACAACAGAACACTAAAACAGAAAATAAAATTTTCACCCTCTTCACTTCTACGTATAAAACTAAGAGAATACATCTTTTATATAATTCCATAAATGACATTTGTGTTTTGTTTTTCAATTTTGAATACTCACATCTCTTCCAAAAAAAAAAAAAAAAAAAAAAACCCTCAAAGGTCAAGTCTTTCCCTTTGAGTTAACAGGAAGCAGATTTAGTGAATACTCCTTTTCTTAGGTTTGTGATTCATTTTTAAAATTGTGATGAAAAACACATAGGATAAAATTTATCATCTTAACCATTTTTTAGGGCACAGTTCAGTTGTTCTAAGTATATTTACACTGTTGTATAACAGATCTCTAGAACTTTTTCATTTTATAAAACTCATGTCAATTGAACAACAATTCCCCATTTATCCCTTCCCAAAGCTCACTTTATTTTGTGTTTCTATGAGTTTGGCTACTTTAGATACATTATATACATGAAATTATACAGTATTTTTGTTTTTGTGACTGGTTTATTTCACTTAATGTCCTCAAAGTTCATCCATGTGGTAAAATGTGACAAGACTTTCTTCATTTTTAAGGCTGAATAATATTCCATCATATGTATATAGCTCTTGTTTTTTCTCCATTCATCCATTGGGCATTTGGGTTGCTTCCATCTCCTTACTATTATGAATAATACTATAATGAACATACATGTGCAAATATCTCTTGGAGATCCTGCTTTCAATTACTTTGAATATATATGCAGAAGTGGGAATACTGAAGTATATGGTAATTTTTAATTTTTTGAGGAAACTTCATACTGTTTTCCATAGTGACTGTACCACTGTATATTCCCACTTAGAGTGCACAAGGGTTCGAATTTCTCCACCTCCTCTGCAAAACTTGTTATTTTCTACTTTTTTTCATAGTGACCATCTTAGAGATATGAGGTGTTATCTCATTGTGGTCTTGATTTGCATTTATGATTTAAAGATTAGTGATGTTTAGAATCTTTCATATAATTGTTTGCTATCTGTATATGTTCTTTGGAGAAATGCTTATTTAACTCTTTCCCACATTTTAATTGGGTTATTTGTTACTTTGTTATTGAAAGGAATTCTTTACAAACTCTTTTTTTTTTAAATATATTTATTTATGGCTGTGTTGTGTCTTCGTTTCTGTGCGAGGGCTTTCTCTAGTTGTGGCAAGTGGGGGTCACTCTTCATCGCGGTGCACGGGCCTCTCATTATCGCGGCCTCTCTTGTTGTGGAGCACAGGCTCCAGACGCGCAGGCTCAATAATTGTGGCTCACGGGCCTAGTTGCTCCGCGGCATATAGGATCTTCCCAGACCAGGGCTCGAACCCGTGTCCCCTGCATTGGCAGGCAGATTCTCAACCACTGCACCACCAGGGAAGCCCCTTTACATACTCTTAATATTAACTCCTTATTAGATATATGATTTGAAAAAATTTTCTCCCATGCTTTTGGTTGTGTTTTCCTTCTGTTTATTGCTTCCTTTGCTTTGCAGAAATTCTCAAACATGATATATTTGTCTAGTTGTCTATTTTTGCTTTTCTTTGACTGTGCTTTTGGTGTCATATATACGAAATCATTGTCAATTCAGTGTCATGAAGATTTTCCCCTGTGTTTCTTTTAGAAGTTTTATAATTTCAAACCATATGTTTACATCTCTAACCTATTTTGAGCTATCTTTTGTATACAGTATAACATAACATTCCAGCTCTATTGTTTTGCATGTTTATATTCAGTTTAACCAAAACCATTTGTTAAAGAGTATACTTTCTTCATTGTTTTATCTTGGCATCACTGTAGAAGATTATTTGACCATATACACAAGGGTTAATTTCTAGGCTCTCTATTCTATTCCATGGTCTATTTATCAGTCTTTGGGCTAGCACCCCATTGTTTTGATTACTGTGGCTTTGTAATGTTTTGAAATTAGAATGTGAAACTTCCAACTTTGTTCTTCTTTTGCAAGATTGTTTGGGCTATTCAGAGTCCCTTGAGCTTCCATATGATTTTTGATTTTTTTTTTCTTTTTTGCATTTCTGCAAAAGTTGGCTTTGGAATTTTGATAAGGATGACATCGAATTGGTAGATTGCTTTGGGTGGTATGGACATTTTCACAATATTAGGTATCCCATTCCATGAACATGGGATGTCTTTACATTTATATGTGTCTTCTTTAGTTTCTTTCAGCAATGATTTATAGTTTCAAAGTACATCTCTTTCACTTCCTTGGTTAGGTTTTCCTAAATATTTTATTATTTTGATAATATTGGAAATAGAATTGATTTCTTAATTTTATTTTTGGATTGTTAATGTATAGAACTGCAACTGATTTTTGCATACTGATTTTGTATCCTGAGAATTTGCTGAATTTATTAGTTCTAACAGTTTTTGTATGTGTGTGTGTGGAGTTGTTGGATTTTCTACATATAAAATAACATCATCTGTGAACAGATAAAAATTTATTATTTCTTGTCAGTTTGGATGTCTTTTATTTCTTTTTCTATCTGATCGCTCTGGCTAGAACTTCCAGTACTCCTTTCAGGAGGAGGGGTGAGAGCTGACATCCTTGCCTTGTTTCTGATGTTGGAAGAAAAGATCTTTCAGCCTTTTATCATACAGTATTATGTCAGCTGTGATTTTTTTTTTCATACATGGTCTTTATTTTGTTGAGGTAGTTTCCTTCTATTCCTAGTTTATTGAGTGTTTTTTATCATAAAAGTGTGTTAAGCTCTGTCAAAAGTTTTTTATACATCAAAAGAGTTAACCATTTGTTTTTTCCTTCATTCTGTTAATATAACAAAGTTCATCGACTGGTTTTCTCATGTTGAACCACCTTTTCATTCCAAGAATAAATCTCAGTTGGTCATTATGTATAATTCTTTTGATGTGCTTTTGAATTTGATTTACTACTGTTTGTTGATGATTTTTGTTTTTTAAAATAATTATTTATTTTTGGCTGTGTTGGGTCTTCGTTTCTGTGCGAGGGCTTTCTCCAGTTGCGGCAAGCGGGGGCCACTCTTCATGACAGTGCACAGGCCTCTCATTATTGCAGCCTCTCTTGTTGCGGAGCACAGGCTTGAGATGCACAGGCTCAGTAGTTGTGGCTCATGGGCCCAGTTGCTCCGCGGCATGTGGGATCTTCCCAGACTAGGGCTCGAACCTGTGTCCCCTGCATTGGCAGGCAGATTCTCAACCACTGCGCCACTAGGGAAGCCCTGTTGATGATTTTTGTCTGTAATGTCTTGTTGATTTTTTCTTGTTATGTCTTTGTCTGGCTTCGGTATTGGCATAATGCTAGCCTCCTAAATGAGCTTAGAAGTCCTTCCTCCTTTTCAAATTCTTGGAAGAGTTTGAGGACGTTTGGTGTTAATTCTTTGAATGTTTGGTAGAACTCTCCAATGAAACCATCTGGTTCTGGGCATTTTTGGGGGGAAGTTTTTGATTACTGATTCAATCTCCTTGCTGGTTCTAGGTCTGTTCAGATTTTCTATTTCTTCATGATTCAATTTTTATAAGTTATATGTTTCGAGAAGTTTATCCATTTCTTCAAGTTATCCAACTTGTTGATGTATAATTGTTCATTGTATTCTCATAATCCTTCATATTTCTGTGGCATCAGTTGTAATGTTCCCTATTTTATTTCTGATTTTACGTATTTATTTGCGTCTTCTTCTTTTCTTAATCTAGCTAAAGATTTATCAGTTTTGTTGATTTTAAAAAAAGAACTATTAGTCCTTTTGATTTTTCCATAGTTTTTCTATTCTCTATTTTTTAAATCTCTACTCAAAATTTTATTTCCTTCCTTCTTCTAACTTTGAATTTAGCTTTTTCTATTTTTTTCTACTTCCTGGAGGTGTAAAGTTAGATTGCTGATTTGAATTTTCTTCCTTTTTAATATAAGTGGTTAAGAATGTAAATTCTTCTGTTATATGGAGTGTTCTGTGTGAGTGTGTTAGATCCAGCGGGACTATTGTGTTGTTATATCCTCTGTTTCCTTATTGACTTTGTGTCTGATTGTTCTATCTGTTATTGAAAGTGAGGTATTGAAGTCACCTACATTTATTTTGTTGCTATTTATCCCTTCAATTCTGTCAATGTTTGCTTCATATATTTGGAAGTTCTGATGTTAGGTGTATATACATTTATAATTGTTATATTGTCCTGGTGAGTTGATCCTTTTTTCATTCTATAATGCCCTTCTTTGTCACTTATGATAATTTTTCTTTTGGTGATGGAAAGGAGGTGGTAAAAAGCTATTTTATTCCAGTGTACCAATGTTTTTTTTTAATGATGTGTAATTGACATATAACATTATATTAATTTCAAGTGCACAACATAATGTTTACTATTTGTATATATTACAAAATGATCACCACTCTAAGTCTAGTCAACAGCTGCCCCCATACATAATTACAAAATTGTTTTTTCTTGCAATAAGAACTTTTAAGATACACCTTCTTACAACTCTCAAATATGCACTATAGTATTATTAACTATAGTCATTTTTCTGTACATTACAATCCCAAGACTTACTTATTTTATAAATGGAAATTTGTACTTTTTGATCTCTTTAACCTATTTTACCCACTCCCAAACCCTGTCTCTGGCAACTATCAATCTGTTCTCTGTATCTATGAGCTTTTTTGTTTGTTTGTTTACTTGTTTTTAGATTCCACATATAAGTGAGATCATGCATTATTTGTCTTTCTATATCTGACTTATTTCACTTAGTTAGAATTATGTCCTCAAAGTTCACTCATATTGTCTTAAATGGCAAGATTTTTTCTTTTTTATGACTAAATAATATTCCATTGTGTATGTGTGTATATATATATATATATATCAATCACAACTTTCTTGTGACAGTTTTTTTAGTCCATTTTGTCTGATATAAGTATGGACATGTTATTGGACAATGGAGAAAAGGTGACCCTTGTAATAAAGTAGCAAAGAACTTGGCCAAATTGTGTTTGTGTTCTAGAGTTTTGTGGAAAGTAGAACTTATGAGCAATGTAATTGGATATTTAGCTGAGGAAATTTCCAAGCAATGTGTTGAAGGTATAGCTTGGCTATTCTTGACTGCTTACAGTAAAGTGAAAGAGGAGAGAAATGATTTTAAAATGGAATTTTTACACAAAATGGAAGCAAAACTAAAAGATTTGGAAAATTCTCAGCTTAGTCATATTACAAAAAATGAGAAAGCAAGTTTGTAAAACAGTACTAAGGGTATGACCAAATGATCATTTAATGAGGAAATTAGTATGAACATGAATCATTGACTTAAGCAAACATCTCAACAAAATATGGGAAAAGAGATGAAATTAAACTAGCAGAAACACTGCCAGCTGTAACTAAAGGAAACAGAGAATGGGACAAAATGAATGAAAACTGTTGCACTTTTTAGGGCCTACAGGACTGAACCATAGAACTATTTAGCTCTGAGCCTATACTATTCTTTAAGACTAAGGGAAAAGTACCTGAAAGGCAATTCGAAGATCATCAGGTTGCCACTCCACCACAGAATCTGTGTGCATAGGCTTGGAGCAGAGCTGCCTCCACCTTAGTTTCAAAGGGTTGGATCAACACCCAAGGGCAGGGCCCCACACAGCACCCTCAGGGTGCACCCTCACTCTAAAAGAGAGCCATGATGTCATGGGCAGATACATCACAGAGAGGCACAACATAGGAGAAGCCACAGCATGGGTAATACTTCACTGAGCTATGGGGATGGTGTTGCCACCCCAATGGGTCCAAGAAGGTCATATCTTCACCTCAGTGTGTCTGAAAGATGGGACTGACACTCCAGTGGGCCTGTAGGACAGAGTATAAAGTCAAATAGGATTATTCATGAGCTTTAAATATCATAAATTTTGCCTTGCTAGGTTTTGGACTTGATTGTGACCCATCACCCCTCTCTTCTTTCATATTTCTCCATTTTGAAAAGGGTTTTTTTTTTATCTTATGCTTGTTGTACCATTGTATTTTTGGAAAAACAAATTGTTTGGTTTCACAATTTCATAATTGGAGGGGAATTTTGCCCCAAGATGAATAGTACCTTGTGCCTCACCCACACCTGATTTAGCTGATAGTTACATGAAACTTTGAGTTTTAGACTCTAGGGTTGATATTGAGTTAACAATTTTGGAGTTGTTTTGATGAATGCATTTTGCATGTGAGATGGACATAAATTTGGGGAGCAGGGGCAGAATGTTATGGATCAAAAATGTGTGTCCTCCAAATATTTATATATTGAAACTCCATCCCCAATGTGACAATATTAGGAGGTTAGGTCTTTGGGAAGTTATAAGGAATAGATGGGGTGATAAGCCTGGAGCCCTTATTAATGGGATAGTGTCCTTATGATAATCACAAGAGAGATTGAATCTTCTCTTTGCTCTCCACCATGTGAAAATACAATGAAACAATGGCAGTCTGCAATCTGGAAGAGAGTCCTCACCAGATCTCAACCATGCTGTGCCACTGATCTCAGACTTTCTGCCTCCATTACTGTAAGAAATATGTTTCCATTGTTTATAAGCCACCCAGTCTATATTTTGTAATAACAGTGTGAACACACTAAGACATTTACACACCAACATTATAATACTATAAGACTGTATATCTGCCTAAATGTTTACTCATATCAGAGAACTTCATATTTTTATATGCTTTTATGTTGCTGATTAGCATCTTTTCATTTCAACTTGAAGGGCTCTTTTTAGCATTTCTTGTAAGGCAAGTCTAGTGGTGATAAACTCACTTAGCTTTTGTTTTTTTGGGAAAGTGTTTATTTCTCTTTTGCTTTGCAAAACAGCTTTACCAAATATAGTATTCTTGATTGGGAATTTTTAACTTTCAGCACTGGAATATATCATCCCATTTCCTTCTGGCCCATAATGTTTCTGCTAAAAAAATCTGCTGATTATCTTGTAGTAGCTCCCTTGCATGTGATGAACTTTTCTTCACTTGCTATGAAAAGATTCTGTCTTGATGAATGGATAAGGAGGATGTGGCACATATATACAATGGAATATTACTCAGCCATAAAAAGAAATGAAACTAAGTTATTTGTAGTCAGGTGGATGGCATTGAGACTGTCATACAGAGTGAAGTAGGTCAGAAAGAGAAAAACAAATAATTTATGCTAACATATATATATATATGTAATCTTAGAAAAAAATAGTTTCTGAAGAACCTAGAGGCAGGACAGGAATAAAGACAAAGGAATAGAGAATGGACTTGCGGACACAGGGAGGGGAAGGGTAAGCTAGGACGAAGTGAGAGACCGGCATGGACATATATACACTACCAAATGTAAAAGAGATAGCTAGTGGGAAGCAGCCGCATAGCAGAAGGAGTTCAGCTCAGTGCTTTGTGTCCACTTAGAGGTGTGGGATAGGGAGGGAAGGAAGGAGATGCAAGAGGGAAGAGATATGGGGATGAATGTATATATATAGCTGATTCACTTTGTTATACATCAGAAACTAACACACCATTGTAAAGCAATTATACTCCAATAAAGATGTTAAAAAAAATAAATCTACCACAAAAAAAAAAGAAAAGAAAAGATTCTGTCTTTGTGACTTTTGAAAGAGTCTTGGTATGGGTCTCTTTGAGTTAATTCTGGTTGGAATTCTCTGAGATCCTTAAACTTGTATGTTCATATCATTTCATAGAGTTGAGTAATCTATGGCCATTATTTCTTTAATTGGGATCTTGTCCTTCCACTCTTACTCCCTTGGGACTCATGTAATGCACTACAGGTCTTCATAATGGTATCACATAAATTCATTAGGCTCTCTTCTCTACCTTTTGCTCTTTTTTTTTTCTTACTCAAATTTGGTTATTTAAAGTGATCTGTCTTCAGGAAGAGCTTCAAGATGGCAGAAGAGCAAGATGTGGAGATCACCTGCCTCCCCACAAATACAACAGAAGTACATCTACATGTGGAACAACTCCTACAGAATACATACTGAATGCTGGCAGAAGACCTCAGACCTCCCAAAAGGCAAGAAACTCCCCACATACCTGGATAGGGCAAATGAAAAAAGAAAAAAAAACAGAGACAAGAGAATAAGGATGGGACCTGCACCAGTGGGAGGGAGCTGTGAGGGAGGAAAGGTTTCCACACACTAGGAAGTCCCTTCACGGGTGGAAACTGCGGGGGGCAAAGGGGGGAGGCTTCGGAGCCACAGAGGAGAGCACAGCAACAAGGGTGCAGAGGGCAAAGTGGTGAGATTCCTGCAGAGAGGATCTGTGCTGACCAGCACTCACCAGCCTGAGAGGCTTGTCTGCTCACCGCTGGGATGGGTGGGCACTGGGAGCTGAGGCTCGGACTTCAGAGGTCAGACCCCAGGGACAGGACTTGGGTTGGCTGCATGAACACAGCCTGAAGGGGGCTAATGCACCACAGGTAGCGGGAGGGAGTCCGGGAAAAAGTCTGGAGCTGTGGAAGAGGCAAGAGACTTTTTCTTGCCTCTTTGTTACCTGGTGCATGAGGAGAGAGGATTAAGAGTGCTGCTTAAAGGAGCTCCAGAGACGGTCGTGAGCTGCAGCTATCAGCATGGACCCCAGAGAGGAGCATGAAACACTAAGACTGCTGCAGCCACCAAGAAACTTGTGTGAAAGCTCAGGTCACTATCCACACCTCTCCTCCCAGGAGCTGGTGCAGCCCACCACTGCCAGGGTCCCGTGATCCACGGACAACTTCCCCAGGAGAATACACTGCGTGCCTCAGGCTGTTGCAATGCCTCGCAGGGCTCTGCCACTGCAAGCTTGCCCCAAACTCCGTACCCTCCCTCCCCACGGCATGAGTGAGCCAGAGCCCCTGAAGCAGCTGCTCCTTTAACCCCGTCCTGTCTGAATGAAGAACAGATGCCCTCAGGCGACCTACACACAGAGGCAGGGCCAAATCCAAAGCTGAACTTCAGGAGCTGTGCGAACAAAGAAGAGAAAGGGAAATTTCTCCCAGCAGCCTCAGGAGCAGCAGATTAAATTTCCATAATCAAGTTGACGTAACCTACATCTGTGGAATACCTGAATAGACAATGAATCATCCCAAATTGAGGAGGTGGACTTTGGGAGCAATGATATATATATTTTGTTCCCTTTTTCTCTTTTTGTGGGTGTGTACGTGTATGCTTCTGTGTGTGATTTGGTCTGTAAAGTTTGCTTTTACAATTTGTCCTAGTGTTCGGTCTGACTGTCATTTATTTATTTATTTATTTTAGTATAGATTTTAACACTTGTTATCATTGGTGGATTTGTTTTTTGCTTTGGTTGCTCTCTTCTTTCTTTCGTTTTTTTTTTTTATTAATTTAAAAAAAGTTTTTTAATTTTTATTTTTTATTTTAATAACTTTTTAATTTTATTTTATTTTGTCTTCTTCTTTCTTTCTTTTTCTCCCTTTTATTCTGAGCCATGTCAGGGTGGTGCCTCTGTGGTGGGGAACCAAGTTCGGGACATTGGTCCACAAGAGACCTCCCAGATCCACGTAATATCAAACGGCAAAAATCTCCCAGAGATCTCCATCCCAATGCCAAGAACCAGCTCTACTCAACGACCAGCAAGCTACAGTGCTGGACACCCTACACCAAACAACTAGCAAGATGAGAACACAACCCCACCCATTAGAAGAGAGGCTGCATAAAATCATAATAAGGTTACAGACAACCCAAAAGACACCACCAGATGTGGACCTGCCCACCAGAAAGACAAGATCCAGCCTCATCCACCAGAACACAGGCACTAGTCCTCTCCACCAGGAAGCCTACAAAACCTACTGAACCAACCTTAGCCACTGGGGACAGACACCAAAAACAATGGGAGCTATGAACCTGCAGCCTGTGAAAAGGAGACCACAGACACAGTAAGTTAAGCAAAATGAGAAGACAGAGAAACACACAGCAGATGAAGGAGCAAGGTAAAAACCCACGAGACATAACAAATGAAGAGGAAACAGGCAGTCTACCTGAAAAAGAATTCAGAATAATGATAGTAAAGATGATCCAAAATCTTGGAAATAGAATGGAGAAAATAAAAGAAACGTTTAACAAGGACCTAGAAGACCTAAAGAGCAAACAAACAGTTAAGAACAACACAATAAATGAAATTTAAAATTCTCTAGGAGGGATCAATAGCAGAATAACTGAGGCAGAAGAACGGATAAGTGACCTGGAAGATAAAGTAGTGGAAATAACTACTGCAGAGCAGAATAAAGAAAAAAGAATGAAAAGAATTGAGGACAGTCTCAGAGACATCTGGTACAACATTAAACGCACTAACATTCGAATTATAGGGGCCCCAGAAGAAGAAGAGAAAAAGAAGGGGACTGAAAAAATATTTGAAGAGATTATAGTTGAAAACTTCCCTAATATGGGAAAGGAAATAGTTAATCAAGTCCAGGAAGCACAGAGAGTCTCATACAGGGTAAATCCAAGGAGAAACATGCCAAGACACATATTAATCAAACTATCAAAAATTAAACACAAAGAAAAAAAAATTAAAAGCAGCAAGGGAAAAACAACAAATAACATACAAGGGAATCCCCAAAAGGTTAACAGTTGATCTTTCAGCAGAAACTCTGCAAGCCAGACGAGAGTAGCAGGACATATTTAAAGTGATGAAGGGGAAAAACCTACAACCAAGATTACTCTACACAGCAAGGATCTCATTCAGATTTGACGGAGAAATTAAAACCTTTACAGACAAGCAAAACTAAGATTATTCAGCACCACCAAACCAGCTTTACAACAAATGCTAAAGGAACTTCTCTAGGCAGGAAACACAAGAGAAGGAAAAAACCTACAATACCGAACCCAAAACAATTAAGAAAATGGTAATAGGAACATATATATCGATAATTACCTTAAATGTTAAATGCAAATGGATTAAATGCTCCAACCAAAACACACAGGCTCACTGAATGGATACAAAAACAAGACCCATATATATGCTGTCTACAAGTGACCCACTTAAGACCTAGGGACACATGCAGGTTGAAAATGAGGGGATGGAAAATGATATTCCATGCAAATGGAAATCAAAAGAAAGCTGGAGTAGCAATTCTCATATCAGAAAAATAGACTTTAAAACATCAACTATTACAAGAGAGAAAGAAGGACACTATGTAATGATCAAGAGATCAATCTAAGAAGAAGACATAATAATTGTAGATATTTATGCACCCAATCTAGGAGCACCTCAATATATAAAGCAAATACTAACAGCCATAAAAGGGGAAATCAACAGTAACACAATCATAGTAGGGGATTTTGACATCCCACTTTCACCAATGGACAGATCATCCAAAATGAAAATAAATAAGGAAACACAAGCTATAAATGATATTAAACAAGATGGACTTAATTGATATTTATAGGACATTCCATCCAAAAACAACAGAATACACTTTCTTCTCAAGTGCTGATAGAACATTCTCCAGGATAGATAATGTCTTGGGTGACAAATCAAGCCTTGGTAAATTTAAGAAAATTGAAATCGTATCAAGTATCTTTTCTGACCACAACACTATGAGACTAGATATCAATTACAGGAAAAAACTCTAAAAAATTCAAACACATGGAGACTAAACAATACACTATATTTAATAACCTAGAGATCACTGAAGAAACAAAGAGGAAATTAAAAAATACCTAGAAACATATGATAATGAAAACTCAATGACCCAAAACTTATGGTAAGCACCAAAAGCAGTTCTAAGAGGGAAGTTTATAGCAATACAAGCCTACCTTAAGAAACAAGAAACATCTCAAATAAGCAACCTAACCTTAAATCTAAAACAATTAGAGAAAGAAGAACAAAAAACCCTCAAAGTTAGCAGAAGGAAAGAAATTATAAAGATCAGATCAGAAATAAATGAAAAAGAAATGAAGGAAACGATAGCAAAGATCAATAAAACTAAAAGGTGATTCTTTGAAAAGATAAACAAAATTGATAAACCATTAACCAGACTCATAAAGGAAAAGGGGGAGAAGACACAAATAATGGAATTAGAAATGAGAAAGGAGAAGTAACAACTGACACTGCAGAAATATAAGGGATCATTACAGTTTACTACAAGAAACTATATGCCAATAAAATGGAAACCCTGAAAGAAATGGACAAATTCTTAGAAATGCACAACCTTCTGAGACTGAGGCAGGAAGAAATAGAAAATATGAACAGACCAATCACAAGCACTGAAATTGAAACTATGATTAAATATCTTCCAAGAAACAAAAGTCCAGGACGACATGGCTTCAGAGGTGAATTCTATCAAACATTTAGAGAAGAGCTAACACCTATCCTTTTCAAACTGTTCCAAAATATAGCAGAGGCAGAAACACTCCCAAAGTACGAGGCCACCATCACCCTGATACCAAAACCAGACAAAGATATCACAAAGAAAGAAAACTACAGGCCAAAATCACTGATGAACATAGATGCAAGAATCCTCAACAAAATACTAGCAAACAGAATCCAACAGCAATTTAAAAGGATCATACACCATGATCAAGTGGGGTTTATCCCAGGATTGCAAGGATTATCAATTTATGCAAATCAATCAATGTGATATACCATATTAACAAATTGAAGGAGAAAAACCATATGATCATCTCAATAGATGCAGAGAAAGCTTTCGACAAAACTCAACACTGATTTATGATAAAAACCATTCAGAAAGCAGGCATAGAGGGAACTTTCCCCAACATAATAAAGGCCATATATGACAAACCCACAGCCAACATCATCCTCAATGGTGAAAAACTGAAACCATTTCCACTAAGATCAGAAACAAGAAAATGTTGCCCACTCTCACCACTATTATTCAACATAGTTTTGGAAATTTTAGCCTCAGCAATCAGAGAAGAAAAAGAAATAAAAGTAATCCAAATTGGAAAAGAAGAAGTAAAGCTGTCACTGTTTGCAGATGACATGATACTATACATAGAGAATCCTAAAGATGCTACCAGAAAACTACTAGAGCTAATTAGTGATTTTGGTAAAGTAGCAGGATACAAAATTAATGCACAGAAACCTCTTGCATTCCTATACACTAATGATGAAAAATCTGAAAGTGAAATTAAGAGAACACTCCTGTTTACCCTTGCAACAAAAAGAATAAAATATCTAGGAATAAACCTACCTAAGGAGAAAAAGACCTGTATACAGAAAACTATAAGTCACTGATGAAAGAAATTAAAGATGATACAAACAGATGTAGAGATATACCATGTCTTGGATTGGAAGAATCAACATTGTGAAAATGACTCTACTACCCAAAGCAATCTACAGATTCAATGCAATCCCTATCATACTACCACTGGCATTTTTCACAGAACTAGAACAAAAAATTTCACAATTTGTATGGAAACACAAACGACCCCGAATAGCCAAAGAAATCTTGAGAAATTAAAACGGTGCTGGAGGTATCAGGCTCCCATACTTCAGACTATACTACGAAGCTACAGTAGTCACGACAGTATGGTACTGGCACAAAAACAGAAATGTAGAACAGTGGAACAGGATAGAAAGCCCAGAGATAAACCCACACACATATGGTCACCTTATCTTTGATAAAGGATGCAAGAATATACAGTGGAGAAAAGACAGCCTCTTCAATAAGTGTTGCTGGGAAAACTGGACAGCTACATATAAAAGAATGAAATTAGAACACTCCCAAACACCATACACCAAAATAAACTCAAAATGGATTAAAGACCTAAATGTAAGACCAGACACTGTCAAACTTTTAGAGGAAAACATAGGCAGAACACTCTATGGCATAAATCACAGCAAGATCCTTTTTGACCCACCTCCTAGAGAAATGGAAATAAAAACAAAAATAAACAAATGGGACCTAATGAAACTAAAAAGCTTAAAAAGGAAACCATAAACAAGATGAAAGGACAACCTTCAGAATGGGAGAAAATATTTGCAAATGAAGCAACTGACAAAGGATTAATCTCAAAATTTACAAGCAGCTCATGAAGCTCAATATGAAAAAAACAAACAACCCAATCTAAAAATGGACAGAATACCTAAATAGACATTTCTCCAAAGAAGATATACACATTGCCAAGAAACACATGAAAGAATGCTGTACATCATTAATCATTAGAGAAATGCAAATCAAAACTACAATGAGA
Source organism: Balaenoptera acutorostrata (assembly GCF_949987535.1). Classification (NCBI taxonomy): domain Eukaryota; kingdom Metazoa; phylum Chordata; class Mammalia; order Artiodactyla; family Balaenopteridae; genus Balaenoptera; species Balaenoptera acutorostrata. The sequence goes on along the minus strand of NC_080069.1, from coordinate 21,039,805 downwards.
TATCATCTCACACTGGTCAGAATGGCCATCCTCAAAATATCTACAAACAATAAATCCTGAAGAGGGTGTGGAGAAAAGCGAACCCTCTTGCACTGTTGGTGGGAATGTAAATTGATACAGCCATTATGGAGAACAGTATGGAGGTTCCTTAAAAAACTAAAAATAGAACTACCATATGACCCAACAATCCCACTACTGGTCATATACCCTGAGAAATCATAATTCAAAAAGTGTCATGTACCACAATATTTATTGCAGCTCTGTTTACAATAGGCAGAACATGGAACCACCTAAGTGTCCAGCAACAGATGAATGGATAAAGAAGATGTGGCACATATATACAATGGAATATTACTCAGCCATATAAAGAAATGAAATTGAGTTATTTGTAGTGAGGTGGATGGACCTAGAATCTGTTATACAGAGTGAAGTAAGTCAGGAAGAGAAAAACAAATACTGTATGCTAACACATATATATGGAATCTAAAAAACAAACAAAAAAATGGTCATGAAGAACCATTACGGGGGAATAGAGGCAAGATGGGAATAAAGACGCAGACCTACTAGAGGATGGACTTGAGGATACGGGGAGGGCGCAATGTAAGATGGCACAAAGTGAGAGAGTGGCATGGACATATATACACTACCAAATATAAAATAGATAGCTAGTGGGAAGCAACCACATAGCACAGGGAGATCAGCTCAGTGCTTCATGACCACCTAGAGGGGTGGGATAGGGATGGTGGGAGGGAGTGAGACGCAAGGGGGAAAAGATATGGGGATATATGTATATGTATAACTGATTCACTTTGTTAAAAAGCAGAAACTAACACACCATTGTAAAGCAGTTATACTCCAATAAAGATGTTAAAAAATAAGTAAATAAATAAATAAAGTGATCTGTCTTCAATTTTGCTGATTCTTTCTTCTATTTCATGTCTGTTCATGAATCTCCAGTGAATTTTTCAATTCAGTTATTGTATTCTTTAGTTCTTATTTTTTATTTGGTTCTTTTTTATAGTTTCTATCTCATTGATATGCTCATTTTGTTCATGCATCTTTTTCCTGATTTTATTTAGTTGTTTATCTGTATTTTCTTTTAGCTCATTGATCAGCTTTGACAGATATTTTGAATTCTTTGTTAGGTAATTAATAAATCTCAATTTCTTTAATGTCAGTTTTTGAGTTTTATGTTGTTCCTTTATTTGGTTCATGAAAGTACAAAGTTGTTTCTTTGTATGCCTTGTGATCTTTTGTTGACATTTGGGCTTTTGAAAAAAACAAAAACAAAAACACTTCTTTCTGTCCTTACACAGTGGATTCAAACAAAGAAAGACCTTCATCAATCATCATGCCTAGAGATTATCGGGCCCCTCTGGCCTTTTCAAGGGATGTATCCTCTCTTGGTTACTGCATATAAATTCTAGTTAAAGATGCTTTTCTTGTTCTCAGTATCCCATAATCTCTTGCTCTCCTGGTGTCTGCCTGTGGTACTGCAGTTTCTCTTGTGCTTTAACAAGCTGTGGCACTAACCTTTGTTCTCAATGCTCCTAACCTGGCATCCAAATTATACCTCTTTTCCTTTCAACACTTCAAGTGAGACAGAAACCAGTCCCTTCACAGGTCCCCAGAGTCCCAAACATTGATGTACATTCTACTCTTCTCTTTTCCTCCCAAGGTAAAAACCAGGAATTGGGAGTTTTTCCCCAATTTGCCACACTGGTTTAGTAAAAAGGAGAGACTAATATGGGAAAACACAGCAAACTTTCTTACATTTCAGTGCGACTCTTTTTCGCTTTTGTTATCTGGGAAGCTGCCACCTCTTATCTGAAATTCTCACAAAGAAAATTGAGTCCAGGTTTTAAGTTTCTGTCTTCATGGGGGAATGAGGGCCTGGGACTTCCTATTCTACCATCTTGCTGATATCAGACTACACTTTTATTTAATCAAGGTCTTTATTACTTGGTATTTATTATAAATTATCATACTGGAACTTTTTTACCATCTTATTTTATGAATTCTGATAACTTTATTATTTTTTTTCTTTCCTACTTTGCACTGGGTATATTTATTTTTCTACATTTATGAAAACTATAATTCTATTTTTATTTTTCTCATAATTATTTCTAAATTTCTCAGATGGGCTTATATATGTTTCTAATGACTTCAAATGGATATTAATATCTATAGTTTTACCCTGAATTAAGTGATTATTTTAGTGTGCCCACACCTCTCGTCTCTCTCTTGTTACCACCAGAATACTCTATGGCTATATTCCAAAATTTTCATTCTGGATTTCTATAGATATATCTTTGAGTTCAGGATCATCTTGTCATTTTAGAATATAGACATACCTCATTTTATTTCAATTCAGTTCATTGTACTTTGCAGATATTGCATTTTCTACAAATTGAAGGTTTGTGACAACCTTGTGTTGAGCAAGTCTATTCGTGTAATTTTTTCAATAGCATTAGCTCACTTCATGTCTCTGTGTCATATTTTGATAATTTTTGCAATATTTCAAAACTTTTCAAGGCAAAAATCCTCCACCAGCAAAGATATTATAACTCATTGACCGTTCAGAGGACAGTTAGCATTTTTTAGTAATAAATTATTCATAATTAAGGTATGTACATTTTTTTTAGATGTGATGATGTTACACACTTAATAGACTATAGTATAGTGTAAATAAAACTTTTATATACCCTGGGAAATCAAAAAATTCATGTGAATCACTTTATTGTGATAGTCTCTTTATTGTGGTTGTCTGGAACTGAACCTATAATAACTCTCAGATATACCTGTAATCCTATCAAAACTTGTTTAATCATAAATATCTATCAGTGTAGATCACATTTATTATTTATATATTTGCTACTGCTTTTAATAATATAATATGTAAAATAATAATACATTCATCAGAAAAAGAAATAAAAAATCAGATTGTAAGTATGAATTAAATGTTTTTTTTTTAATTCAATGGCTTTTTTCTATGCCACTCTAAGATGAATAGAGTCCACTTTAGAAAGCTGAATAAACTTCCCTAGGTTATTTATGTATCCTTATTCTTAATTATATTGTTCATACCTCATTGTGTCCTCAAGAATGTGTTTATCTTCTTCCTGAAATACTTCTCCCAAGGGTATTTTTAATGGCAGTATATTTTCTCTTTGTGTTCCATATTGTTGTTGAGAACTCTGATGTCAATCTGAATATTTTTATTTAGCTAGTTTTAATCTCATGAAACTCTCTAAATTCTTTCTATATTTATAATTTAAAATTTTGATGAATATGTATTATTTTTTCCTTATTTATCTTATTTTTTTTGTCTTAACAATCAGAGATCTTATAAAATGTTAAAGAGAAGTCACAGGTGAAACAGAATACTAATTTTCTGGTAGAAAAGAATGGTAAAAAATATTAATAGACAATTTTCAGAAGAGTAAAAGTAAATGTCTTAGAAAGAGTTGAAAATATTTTGCTCATCTGTAATTAACAAAAAGCAAATTAAAATGAGATAAATGTTCTCATTCATCACATTGGCAAAAATTATTTAAGTAGAACACTTCTGTCGGCCCTGGCCAGGCCTTTTACTCTCATGGTTATTTTTTGTGAGGATAAATTAACAAAACTGCATTAGAAGATTATTTGGCAGTATATTTCAAAATGAAAAAAATTCATGTGACCTTTGGACAAGCAATTCTCCTTTTAAGAATCCATTTAGAAAAAACAAAATTGCACCAACAAAATTATATTAAATCTTCCAAAATAACTCAAATGAATTATAGATCTAAAATTATAAAACTCACAGAAAAAGAAGTATAGGTGTAAATCTTTGTGACCCTAGGTTAAACAAAGCCTTCTAAGATATAACGCAAGAAGCACAAGCAAGAAAAAACATATAAATTGGACTTTGTAATATTATTAACAATTTAATCTTATCTTCATCAAAATTCTTAAAAATTTAATGTTTAAAGGATACCATCCAGGAATTGAAAAAAAACATAGAAAATGGGAAAAATATTTGAAAATCATACATCTGATAAGTGATTCTACAATGATCCTAACATTTATAAATAACACTTATAATTCAGTAATAGAAGAATATATCACCCAATTAAAAATGGGCAATGAATCTAAATAGATATTTCCCCAGATAAAATATGCAAATGGGAAAAATTCCCATGAAAAGGTGCTTGACATTATTAGTCATCAGGAAAATACAAATCAAAGTCAAAATTAAATACACTTCACACCCAATAGGATAGCTATTTAAAAAAAAAAACAAAACCAGAAAATAACTAGTTTTGGTGGGAATCAAAAATAGCACAACCATTTTGGAAAACAATTTAGCTTTTCTTCAAAAATTTAAATATAGAGTTACCATATGACTCAACAATTCCATTCTTAGGTTTATACCCAAGAAATTTAAAAACTTATGCCCTCAAAAACACTTGTACATATATGTTCGTAGAAGCATTATTCATAGTAGTCAAAAAATAGAAACAACCCAAAAGTTCATCAATGGATGAATTGTTAAATGTGGTATATCCATATATTGAAATATTATTCAGCAATAAAAGGGAGGTACCGATACATGCTACAATATGGATGAAACTTGAAAACATTATGCCAAGTAAAGAATGAAGATGAAAGAAAGGCATATATTATTTGATTCCATTTATATTAAATGTCCAGAACAGGCAAATCTATAGAAACAGAAAGTGAATTAATGGTTGCCTAGGTCTTAAGGGCTTGAGGCTAAGGAGTGACTGCTGAGATTATTAGGTTTATTTTGTGAGTGATAAAAATGTTTTAAAGTCGATTTTAGTGATGGTTGCACAATTCTATAAATATACTAAAAACAAGTGAATTGAACACTTTAAATGGGGAAATTGTGTTATGCAAAATATATTTCAATAAAGCTGTTTTATGAAAAATTTACATACACAAATTTTCATAGCTGAGTTGAGAAAAAAATGTAAAACCAATAAAAATATATGTCAGTGATAACTAAATTAAATGGCATCCTTCTAATGGTATACTACAATGTGGTCCTCCAAAAGAACATGGTAAAGACTGCTATATATTTACTGATAAGGCACAATCTCTGAAACACAATGATTAAATGAAAAGCCAGTTTTATATAACTATATATATACCATACTCCAATTTTTTATTCAAAGTGTATTATTTTTAATTTGTGCAAGAGTACTAAAAAAAAATAAAAGACACATATCCATTGTCAACATTGTTTTTGGAGAGTAGGGGAGAGAAAAAAGGATATGAGATTTGCAGGATATATGAACCCTTTCATGTTTTAGTTTAAATAATCTGGTATTGCTGGAATCTTTTAGGATAAAAATATATTTCTGTATTGCTTGAATAATGAACAACCAATAAATAGATAAACAATTAAATAGAAATATCAAGTGCATGGGAATGAGGAGTTAAAAGTTCTGTCATTTGTTTAGTGTCCTCTTAGCCAACTAAGCATGAACTGCAGCTGTTTGTATGAATGGTTTCCACAAAAAACCCTTATCTGTAGTAAGGTTTAATCATGGCTTTGGTTGTATACATGGCTTCGAAGAAGGCAGAGTTTCCAATTTAAGAAAGGAAAATAAGGGAGAATCCAAGTATTTTTTTTCTTCTCTTTACATCCTATTAAATTATTTTCCACTTCATTTCCATTCTATTTCCTGTAATTAATTTCTATGTTTAGCTATTTATATCTATTGATAAAAGATAACATACCAGAATGTGTCAGTCAGGTTCCAAAGTAGGATAAATTGAAGAGAATTTATTTTTAAAGGGCTGATAATATACAGGAAGTTTGTAGGACTTGCCACAGGGATAGCACAACATAAGTACTATTACCAACCTTAAACCCAACAAGAGGAGGAAGACCTGGTCAATAGAAATTGAGATGAGTGCTTCAGAAGAACAGTAAAGTCCAGTGGAGGAACTCAGCCCGCCCAAGTTTTCCTCACCTCGTGACTACCAGTGAAGAAACACCCTGACCTCTGTCTGCCTTCCCTCTGACCTTCTGCCAGAACTTCCCACTGGAAAACCCAGTGGGAACCACACAGCCACAGGAGCCCTTTCGGGTAGCTTCCTGGAGCAGAAAGCTGAATAACAGTCTGAATTTTGAAAATGGAGTAAAGAGCTGGATAGAACATTTTTCATCCTTGTTTGTTGCACAATGTGACAACCTTCCACATGAACTGGACAGTTTTTACAATTCCTCTGGTTTCTGACTATTCTGATTGGCGTTTTGTCATAATTTTTTTTTCTGATTTGTTGCTATTGAAATGTCATGAATAACTTTAAAATGTGTTCAACACAATCGCTAAACAATAGAGTTCAATGTTGAGTTTATGCAGGGTCCCTCAAGACTACAATTTGTACAGCACTCTCTTATCCAAAATACCTTTTGAGAGAACTCTTGCAGGCTTAATTTAACCTTTATCTCAATAGCTGTAGAAATGAAGCACTCTTTTCAAATACTGCCCACAATTCATTTTTACTTGCTCTTTAAAAAGCAATACTTGAAAATCTTCCCACAGCAATAACCGAATTATTTTCTTCTATTCATAGAAGAAAATGGGGATGGAAGAAAACTAGAGCAGGAAGGAAATCTTCTTCAGGATTGACACATGATCTTGAGTATTCTGGGAGATGTTGCAGTTGCTCTGCTTTTCCAAACCAAGTTGTTTTTTTTTTTTTTTTCTGGTAGGTGAACTGGGGCTGCACTTTATCCTACATGAAAAATAAACATCATCCTCACTTCATCCCACACAAGTAACTGAGAACTGTTTATGATGTCTACTTCATACCAATGTAAGTTATGGGTGCAATTCTAGTACAACAAAAGAAGTTCCACTCTTCTTTAGATTTGAATCATTACTTTAATTATGCCCATTCACCAACACCAACTATGCATATATAGTTGCCTAATATGGGAGTGAATTTTGGGAAAATGCATATCTCTTTGGAACCAGCACCTAGCTCTTCTGATTAAAACAACGCTTGATTGAGATTCAAGTAACATAAGTCACACATAGTGTGCTTTCGTGTTGCCATTAACATTTAAATTTATTTCAGAGTTCCTTAAGGCATTTTTTTCCAAAGTAGAGTGTACCTCAGAATCACCTGAGAACCAGATTCATTCTAGAATCAAGTCTAGAATCTGAAGTTAAATTAAATTGAATCTAGAATCTGCTTTTTTAAAAGAGATCCTCGTTTGATTCTAATACCCAGTCATGTTTGGAACACAGCAGCATAGAATAAATTTTTATCAGTAAAGATATTTTATTTTCTAAGTAGATAAGTGCCATAGAAGAGACAAGAGAGAAAGAGAGAGAGAGTGTGTGTATGTGTGTGTGTGTATATGTGTGTGTGTATACACACATATTAATATATATATCAAATTGAGGCAGTAGCTTGGGAAGTTTATGATAGGAAAACTTTGGAGGGTTATTTTCAATTTTCTGGTGCTTCCTCACATGATGATGGTAGGTATACAACCTGCAGTAGGTGGATGATTATAGAATAATTTTTAACATTCTTTGTTATGACTAACTTTAATTTCAGGAAACTGAAAAAAATGTGTTGATCCTATTTTATTCATTAAACTTTCTTTCTGATAACTCGTTTTTATGACTTCCAATTTGACTTGAAATCAATTTTCAATTTCCGCTAAGATGAAGATTATTGTCCTCAGAGAATATAAAACAGGCAGGTAGATGGTAGATTTAACCTGAAAATACCACTGATTTCATTAGCTCTAAAGAGGATGACCCATTAAGTGAAAATGGAATACTTCAATTAAAACCAAAAGATTGTCAAAGTAGATAAAGAATGCACATATTTATCTATAGCTTATGAAACATATGCTTTAAATATAAGACTGTAATGAGGGTATCACATTGATAGAATAAAGGACCATCTCAATACATGCAGAAAAAATGACAAAAATTGACATGCATTAATAAGTACTCTTGGCAAACTAGAATTAGGAGGAAATTTTCTGAATATGATAAAAGGGATCTACACACACAAATGAAATTTCAAGCAAGGATAATAATCAAAGATTATTATTAGTTCAAAGTAGCTTTTTGAACTTTCCCTCTGAGATCAGAAACAAGATAAGAATGCCTGCTGTCTCCAATTTTATTCAACCCTGTAGTGGAGATTTCAGTGAGCACAATAAGAGATGGTGATAAAAAAGAAAAATTGAAAAGAAATAGAATTGTTATTATTCTATATGTGATTACTCTTTGTAGAAAATTAATGAGAATCTATAGATAATTTAAATTAATAAGCAAATTTTTCAAGGTAACTTGTTATAGTATCAGTATATAAAAAACAATTTTATTTCTATATATTAGTCACACAATATTAGAAAATAAAATTTTATGAAAAGAGACCATTTATACAAGCATCAAAAACTTAAAATATGGAATAAGTCTAAACAAAGCTGTGCCAGTGAACTCAATTCAGGCAGTCAAAACCTGTGCTTTTAACCCCTAGCCTGTCTGCCTCCAAAAGTAAACAAAAGTAAACAACTCTACCTATGCCAGCTACTCCAGTGGTGTTTTCTTTGTTAAAACAGATTGCTAAAGCCTCTAGGGCTGGGAATGGAGCTATCAATCTGTTGGACCCATTTTCTTCCCCATTGCAATGCCCCAAAACACCAGAAAAAAAGGACTTTCACTGAGCTAGGACAGCAGCTTGGTTTTCCCATATAATCTTATATATGGATTGCCATATAGCATATTTGTCAACACTTAAACTGTGTGTGAACTTGACTACATCATCATCCCCATTTGTCATGTTGATACAATTTACTGAAAGGACGTGGGATGCAGAATGTTCCTAGGTTTTTAAGAGGGAGAGACCAAATCCCATGAAATCCTGTGGTCTAGGACTTATAAGGACATCCTCTGTAAAGGTCGGAGTCCTTGTGGTCCAGCAACTCCTAATGCCAAGGAGTCCTCTCTGGATTTTACAGGAAGCATATATACAATTGTATGTTTTGCTCTGATCTGAAAGGCTGATGGATTTGAGTGTTGCTGTAAGCAAGAAACTGCTTAGGTACAGTGTTCCTCTGCCTTGTTGTGTGGCCCAAGCAGAACCCTCAGAAAAATAGCAGCAGTCAAGTAGGACCCTGTCTCTAAGGAGGCAGTGGAGGTCCCAGCATTTTTAAACAAAACCTATTCAGTTATGACTCTCTTCCCTTTGAGAAACAGTCCCTAGCTTATTAATCTAGTGGAGACTGAATGCTTGACTATGAGACATGAGGCAACCAAGGGACCCAAGAGGCCATCATGAATGGCTTTGTGTCTGATTCAGCAGCAGTAATGTCAGAAGGCCCAACAGCATTCTACTACCAGGAGTGTCATACCTAGGACCTGCTTCATGCTGGCCCTGAAGTGCCAGTGAGGTGCCTCATGGCACTGCCAGCTGCTCTTCATCCCTACCTCAGAGGTCATACAGAATTACCTACGGCCACTTGGTACAGAATTGTAAACTTTAAGTCTCTTTTACAGATGGCTCTGATCAGTATCCTGGGTGGGCTGGAGAGCATGATGGATATTCACCATTTCCATAGCAATTCAAAAGCACCTTCTCAGAGAGGCCTTATTTTCTTAATCTTTCTACCCAAGAACCACTAACATCTCCTTTCTCTCACATCACATAGTTTTGCTCTCATTATACAACTTACCAGTATAGAAAATTGTCTCGCTTGTATATTTTTCTTTGTCATTTTCTCTTTCCTTTGTTTAGAATATAAAATACCTAAGTACGGGAAACTTATTTGTCTCAGCACACAGAAAAATACATTTTGAACCTTCATTGTTTAACTGAAACATAATGCAAGCCAGATAATTTTAAACTTTCTACTAGACACATTAAAAAAGTAAAAAACAAAGCAGATGAAATTAATTTTTATATTCTATTTAACCTAATATATTTAAATGTTATCGTTTAACATGTAATCAATATTAAACTTTATTTAAATGGGTTGGGGTGTGTTGAGGTGTGATGTGCAGTCATTGCACATCTTAGTGTGGACTGCCTACATGTGGCTTAACAGCTATTGTAATGGGCAACACAGGGCTGATACATCATAGAAACTCAATAAATATTTGTTGAATAAATGAATGCACAGAGCTCTTTGTACTGTTGCCCCAATCAGAAGAAATCTTTAAAGAAAATGAGACAATTTATACCCTAGATATTGTTCCTTCTATATGATTTTATAATAATAATGTTATATTTTGTCTTTTTTCATTTTTTCTTTCACTTTATATTTTTGTTTGTTTCATCATGTTTCTGTTCCCTCCTGCTTTCATTTTGAGTCTGACTCTCCTTTTAAGTTCTATCAATGTTTGTTTCCATTCTCAGCAATTTCTTTATCAAAAGGTAAAAATAAAATAATTATTAGGCCACACACTAAGATAACTTATTTCTCTCTACACAAAAAAAGTAGCTTTTTGAACCCTAATACATTTTCTACTATTCTTTACACACAGGAAAACTTGCTAGGAGGCTTCCCTTCTCCCCTCATACATATTTGTAAGTCCTGAATTATCTAACAATCTGCTTCCTTTCAAAAAGCCATAACGGAACTTTACATCTGAATCCCAGTCTTGTCATCACCATCCACTAACTGTACTTTTTGGGGCAGTCTTTACCTATCACTATTTCCTCTACTAGCTATCTACTACTGTTTTGACATTTATTCTGCTCAGGTTTCCATTTGGGTAAAGATCTTCAAGTATCCTCTTTAAGACTGAATCTGTTCTGAATTCCTGCATTAGAAAAATGCCTTCATTTTTCACTAACAGTTAAAAGGTATCTTCATTTATCTGTCTTTTTAAATTTTTAACCATTTTTAAATTGAAGTATAGTTAATTTACAATGTTGTGTTAGCTTCAGGTATATAGCAAAGTGATTCAGTTATACATACACATAGATGATAGATAGATAGATTGATAAATAGAAATAGATATTCTTTTTCAGATTTTTTCCATTATACATTATTACAAGATATTGATTATAGTTCCCTGTGCTATAAGTAGGTCCTTATGGTTTATCTATTTTATATATAGTAGTATGTGTATGTTAATCCCAAATTCCTAATTTATCTCTCCTCCCCTCTCACCCTGCCATCTCCTTTGGTAACCATAAGTTTGTTTTCTATGTTTGTGAGTCTATTTCTATTTTGTAAATAAATTCATTTGTATCAAATTTTTAGATTCAACATATAAGTGATATCATATGATATTCATTTTTCTCTGTCTGACTTACTTCACTTAATATGATAATCTATAGGTCCATCCACGTTGTTGCAAATAGCATTATTTCATTCTTTTTTATGACCAAGTAATAATTCCATTGTATATGTATATACCACATCTTCTTTATCCATTCATCTGTCGATGGGCACTTAGGTTGATTTCATTCATTGGTTATTGTAAGTAGTGCTGCTATGAACATTGGGGTGCATGTATCTTTTTGAATTAGAGTTTTCTCTGGATATATGCCCAGGAGTGGGAGTGAAGGATCATATGGTAACTCAATTTTAGTTTTTTCAGGAACCTCCATACTGTTCTCCATAATGGCTGCACCAATTTATATTCCCACCAACAGGGTAGGAGGGTTACTTTTTCTCCACAACCTCTCTAGCATTTCTTATTTGTAGACTTTTTAAAGATGGCCATTCTGACTGGTGTGAAGTGATAACTCGTAATTTTGATTTGCATTTCTCTAATAATTAATAATTTTGAGCATCTTTTCATGTGCATATTGGCCATCTGTATATCTTCTTTAGAGAAATGTTTATTTAAGTCTTCTGCCCATTTTTTGATTGGGTTGTTTGTTTGTTTGTTTTTATATTAAGCCATATGAGCTGTTTGTAAATTTTGGAGACTAATCCCTTGTCGGTCACATCATTTGCAAATATTTTCTCCCAACCTGTGGGTTGTCTTTTCATTTTGTTTATGGTTTCCTTTGCTGTGCAAAAACTTTTAAGTTTGATTAGGTCCCATTTGTTTATTTTTGTTTTTGTTTCCATTAGTCTAGGAGATGGATCCAAAAATGTATTGCTATGATTTATGTCAAAGAGTGTTCTGCTTATGTTTTCTTCTAGGAGTTTTATAGTATCCTGTCTTACATTTAGGCCTTTAACCCATTTTGAATTTATTTTTGTATATGGTGTTAGAAAATATTTAAATTTCATTCTTTTACATGTAGGTGTCCAGTTTTCCCAGCACCACTTATTGAAGAGATTGTCTTTTCTCCATAGTATATTCTTGCTTCCTTTGTTGTACATTGAATGATCATAAGTGTGTGGGTTTATTTCTGGGCTTTCTATTTTGTTCCATTGACCTATATGTCTGTTTTTGTTTTACCATTATGAGTCTGGCTAAAGGTTTATCAATTTTGTTTATCTTTTCAAAGAACCAGCTTTTAGTTTCATTGATCTTTTCTATTGTTTTCTTAGTCTCTATTCATTTATTTCTGCTCTGATCGTTATGATTTCTTTCCTTCTATGAACTTTGGGTTTTGTTTGTTCTTCTTTCTCTAGTTTCTTTAGGTGTAAGTTTAGGTTAAGTTGTTTACTTGAGATTTTTCTTGTTTCCTGAGGTAAGAAAGTATTCCTATAAACTTCCTTCTTAGAACTGATTTTGAGGCATCCCCTAGGTTTTGGATCATTGTGTTTTTGTTTTCATTTGTCTCTAGGTATTTTTTGATTTCCTCTTTGTTTTCTTCAGTGATCCATTGGTTGTTTAGTAGCATATTGTTTAGCCTCCATGTTTTTGTGTTTTTTGCAGTTTTTTCCTTGTAGTTGATTTCTAGCCTCATAGCATTGTGGTCAGAAAAGATGCTTGATATGATTTCAGTTCTCTTAAATTTACCACAGCTTGCCTTGTGGCCCATCAAGTGATCTATCCTAGAGAATGCTCCCTGTGCACTTGAAAAGAACGTGTATTCTGCTGCTTTCAAATTGAATGCTTTATAAATATCAATTAAGTCCATCTGATCTAATGTGTCATTTAAAGCTTGTGTTTCCTTATTGATCTTCTGTCTGGATGATTTGTCTATTGAGGTAAGTGGGGTGTTATTTTAATTATTTTGTTACTGTCAATTTCTCCATTTACATTTGCCTTATATATTGTAGTGCTCCTATGTTGGCTGCATATATATTTACAATTGTTATATCTTCTTCTTCAATTTATCCTTTGATCCTTAGGTAGTGTCCTTCTTTGTCTCTTGTAACAGTCTTTATTTTAAAGTCTATTTTGTCTGATATAATTATTATAACTCTGGCTTTCTTTTGGTTTCCATTTGTGTGGACTACACTTTTCCATCCTCTCACTTTCAGTCTGTATGTGTCTCTAGATCTGAAGTGAGTCTCTTGTAGGCAGCAAATATATGGGCCTTGTTTTTGTATCTATTCAGCCAGTCTGTGTCTTTTGGTTGACACATTTAGTCTGTTTACATTTAAGATAATTATCAATATATATGATCCTTTTGCCATTTTGTTAATTGTTTTGGATTTGTTTTTGTAGGTCTTTTTTTCCCATTCTTCCTTTGTTCTGTTCTCTTTTGATTTGTTGACTATTTTTAGTGTTATGTTTGCTTTTTTTTTTCTGTGTATATCTATTATAGATTTTTGTTTTTCAGTTACCATGAGGTTTTTGTATACGAGTTTATATTTATACGTGCTTGTTTTAAGTTGCTGATCTCTTAATTTCAAATGCATTTTAGATACCCTGCATTTGTACTCTTATCCCCTCATGATTAGTGCTTTAGATTTTATATTTTACATCTAACTGTTTTGTGTATCCCTTAACTGCTTAGTGTGGATACAAATGATTTTACTACTTTTGTCTTTTAACCTCCCAACTAGCTTTGTGCATGGATAACTTCCTACCTTTATTGTATGTTTGCCTTTACCAGTGAACTTTTCCATTTTGTATTTTTCTTGTTTCTAGTTGTGACCTTTTCTTTTCCACCTAGAGAAGTTCCTTTACCATTTGTTGTAAAGCTGGTTGTTGGTAGTGAATTCTTTTAGCTTTTGCTTGGTTGTAAAGCTTTTGATTTCTCCATCAAATCTGCATGAGACCCTTGCTGGGTAGAATATTCTTGGCTGTAGGTTTTTCTCTTTCATCACTTTAAGTATATCATTTCACTGCCTTCTGGTCTACAGAGTTTCTGCTGAAAAATCAGCTGATAGCCTTATGGGAGTTCCCTTATGCGTTATATGTTGCTTATCCTTTGCTGCTTTTAATATTCTCTCCTTATCTTTAATTTTTATCATTTTGATTACAACATGTCTTAGTGTGTTCCTCTGTGGGTTAATCCTGTATAGGACTCTCTGTGGTTCCTGGACTTGGGTGACTGTTTCCTTTCCCAGGTTAGGGAAATTTTCAGCTATTATCACTTCAAATATTTTCTCAGATCCTTTCCCTCACTTTTCTCCTTCTGGAACCCTTATAATGCGAATATTAGTGTGTTTCATGTTGTCCCAGAGGTCTTTTAAACTGTCCTGATTTCTTTTCATTCTTTTCCCTTTTTCTCTTTGGTAGCACTGATTTCCCTAATCTACCATTGATTCCTTCTAGTGTATTTTTCATTTCAGTTATTGTATTCTTCAATTCTGTTTGGTTGTTCTTTATATTTTCTAATTCTTTTTTAAAAACTTCTAATTTCTTGCCTGTAAATCCATTCTCCTCCTAATTTCTTTGATCTGCTTTATGATCATTATTCTGAACTCCTTGTCAAGTATATTGCCTATCTCCACATCACTTAGTTCTTCTTCGGGAGTTTTATCTTGTTCTTTTGTCTGAAACATGTTCTACTGTTGCCTCATTTTATCTAAATTTCTATGTATTTTTATGTGTGATAAGTTAGTTATATTTCTTGACCTTGGATAAGTGGTTCTCTGTAGGAGATGTCCTCTTTGTCCCAGCAGTGCACCCTCCACTTGTCACCCAAGGGCTAGGGGCCAACTGATCCCAGGGTAGTATCTGGCCTGAGTTTGCTGACTTTGTCTGCAGGCTGTGGGACTGAAGTTTTCTTGCTTCTGGTGCCTGCCCATTGGTGGGTGGAGCTGGGTCTTGGTCCTCTGGTGGGCAGGACCATGTCTTGGGGCATGTCTAGAGGCAGCTGTGGGCTCAGGTAGTCTTTAGGCAGCCTGTCTGCTGAGGGATGGGGCTGCTTTCTCGCCCAGGTTGTTGTTTGGCATGAGGTATCCCTGCACTGGAGCATACAGGCTGTTGGGTGGGGCCATGTCTTGGTGCTAAGATGTCAGCCTCCAAGAGAATTCATGCAGATAAATCCTCCCTGATATGCCTGTTACCAGTGTGTATATCCCCAGGGTGAGTCACAGCCACACTCCACCTCCCCAGGAGACCCTCCAGGACCAGTGGGTAAGTCTGGTCCAGGCTCCTATCAAATTACTGATTTTGCCCTTGGTCCCAGTGCATGTGAGATTTTGTGTGTGCCCTTTAAGAGTGAGGTCTCTATTTCCCCCATTCCTCTGGAACTCCTTCCATCAAGCCCCAATGGTCTTCAAAGCCAAATGTTCTAGGGACTCCTCTTCCTGGTGCCAGAACTCCAACCTGGGGGCCTGATGTGGGGATCAAAACTCTCACTCCTGTGGAAGAACCTCTGTAATATCATCATTCTCCAGTTTGTGGATCACTTACCTGGGAGTATGGTATTTGATTAAATAATGAGTCTGCTCCTCCTACCCCTTTATTGTGGGTCTTTATGTCTTTAGTTTTTGAAGGTCTTTTCTGGTAGGTTCCAGTCATTTTCATTAATGATTAATTGTTCTGCAGTTAGTTGTGATTTTGGTGCACTCATGAGAGGAGGTGAGCTTAGGGTTCTTCTACTCCACCATCTTGGCCACTCTCCTAGAAAAAAATCTTGACTTCATGAGGTGGCCAAGCTGGAGCACGTTTGTGACTCAGGTCATCAATGGAAGCTGGACTCAGGCCACTGTGCCTCAGGACACCTGGGAAACCTGGCACAGTGCAGTGCATGGATTAGGAGGCTGTGAGCAGTGAGGCAGGAGTGTGGGGTGGTCAGTGTGACAGATCTGAGCTGCAGTACTACAGGGCCTTGGCCACCAAAACTGCAGCCACAGCAGGAACCCAGAGCAGGCATGGGAGGCAGGAGTGCAGCAGTGGCAGAGGCTCAGTATCTCTATTTTTGAGCAGCCTTATTGAATTACAATTAACACAGTATAAAAATCATCCATTTAGAGTTACAATTCAATGAATTTTAGCATATTCACAGAATTGTGCAACCATTACTACAATCAATTTTAAAACATGTTTACCACCCTACAAAGAAACCTTGTGTCTATTACCAATAACCCTCCAGTCCCCTAGGCAACCACTAATCTGCTTTCTGCCTTTGTAGTTTTTCCTATTCCAGAAATTTTATATAAATGTAATCATACAATTTGTGTTATTTGGTGACTGGCTTTTAATTACCATAATATTTTCCAGACTTAGCCTTGTTGTAGAGTATATCAGTACTTGATTTTTATTGATAAATAATTTCCATTGTATGAATATACCATATATTCTTTATTCATTTCCAATTGATAGATGTTTCAGTTATTTCTATGAATAATGTTACATTTAGGCCTTGAATATTTTATACAAGTTTTTGTGTAGACATGTTTTTATTACTCTTGAGTATATACCCAGGAGTGGATTGCAGGTTATATCATAACTCAATGTTTAAACTTTTGTTAAAACACCAAACTGTTTTCCAAAATGTCTGGCAATTTAAAGTTCCCAGTAACAATGTGTGAGGGTTCCAATTTCTCCACATAATCACCAACACTTATTTTTGACTGTCCTTTTTCTATAGCCATCCTACTGGGTGTGAAGTAGTATCTCATTGTGGGTTTTTTTTTTTTGTTTTTTGTTTTTGTCTCCCTGATGACTAACAATTTGAGCATCTTTTCATGGGTGTATTGGTCATTTGTATTTCTTCTTTAGAGAAATGGCTATTTAAACACTTTGTCCTTTTTAAAATTAGGTTCTTTACATTTTATTATTGTGCTATAAGAATTGTTTGTACTTTCTGGATACAATTGCCTCATAAGATATAGGTATCCCCTGTTATTGAAAGTCTGCTTTATGTCACTTCACTTTTATGAAAGACCTACATTACTACCTGTTTTTTGTTAACTGAAAGAAATCTGAAAAGCATTTTCACTTTTACAAAAAAAGACAAAAAGTGAAAATAACATATTTCAGTATTTGTTTTGCAATGAGTCCTTACAGAGGCAGTAAACACCCTGAGCAGCGACAGTGGCACTGACAAGCTCTTTCCCGGAAACTACACTCAGCAACTCAGCATCAAGCATCTGTAGCTTTGACCTGTGTCCCTGAGCATCTGTGCTTTTTCTCACTTTACTTTGGCAGCTATCACCTTGGTAGGAGGTGGAGCTGGAGATAGAGAGGTAGGACCAGAGCCAGGTGTGAGCCAGAGCTTCTCCTATGTTCAGTGGCCATCACTGCCCCAGGGTGCAGGGTCAGTTCCCAAGTTGCTCTCAGGAGCAGAAGCCTTGAGAGTCGGCCCAAGCCAGCTCAGTTCCCTTCAAGTGTGCGCTCTCCCCACTACCAGCATCAGCTCCCTACCCACCAGAAGGAAGCAGTGTTGGAGCAAGAGGACTGGCATGGGCACTCAGCAAGGGACTGGGTGGGCTGTGTCAGTCTGGTCTCTGTCAGAGATCTGGACTGCTTCTGATGTGCTGCCTGTGTAAACACCAGTAATGGCTGCCCCCTCCCTGCTCAGATGCTGTTTTGGGTTTGAGCAGCCTGAGCATCTCGTGGTCAAGATCTTTCCTCAGTCATATTGCCTTTGCTCCAGTGTGTAGGTGCAACGTGAGGCAATCAGGGCTTCAGTGGTTTTATGGCTCAGGCTGGGGCATGGGCTTAGGCAGTCACAGAAAACACAGCAGCCACCTTTGCATTCTCAATCTACCCTCTCCACCCTGCTTTGGGTGTAATAAAGCATTGGCACACTCCTCATGAGCAGAGACTGGGCTTCCCATACCCCTCCTGTTAGTGCCATAGGTCCTCCAACCAGCCAAGGGGACTCGTCTTCCTTTTGTTGGATGCCAGGTCTGGGGCACCCAATATGTGGCTCAAACTGCTCACTCCCCAGGGAGGATTTCCATCCATGTAATCTCCCTTTTCCTCTGATTCCCCTCCCTGGGGCACTAGACCTGACCTGATCACTTTTCTTCCCTTCCTATCCAATTATGTGTGGACCTTTCTTACAGCCTTGGTTGTACAAGAGACTTTCTGCAAATCTCCAGTTAGTTTTCAGTGACAATTTTCACATGTAGATATATTTTTGATGTGTTCATAGGGGGAAGTGAGTTCCAGGTCCTCCTACTCCATCATCTTGATCCGAGTTCTGTCTTGATTCATTTTAGGCATCCATTAGCAAGAAGTATCTTAAGGTAATTGCTTCTTTGCTTTACACCATTTTGGCTTATTAAAAGATTTCATAGGAATGCTCTACTTTTGGATAGCAGGGAAAAACCTATATATGATTTGCAAATATTTTCTCTAATTATATAATCTATCTCTTCACTTTCCTGATGGTATTATTTGCATGCAGCTCAAATATTTTCAATTTTGATAAAGTTTAATTTGTCTATGTTTTCTTTTAATGATGTGCTTTTCCTGTCATATATTACATGACCCTAGATTAGTAAGATTTGCAGCTAAGTTTTCTTCTAAGAGTTTACAGGTTTAGCTTCTTCATATAGGTATTGGATCTATTTTCAGTAAATTTTTGCATATGGTATGAGAGAAGAGTCCCAAATATTTTTTATTGTTTGGTGTTTTTTTTTTTTTTTTGATGTAGATATGCAGCTGTTCCAGCACCACGAGTTCAGAATACTATTCTTTCCTCATTGAATTTTCTTAGCACTCTTGTCAAAAATCAATTACCTGTAAAAGTAAATGCTTATTTCTAGACTCTCAATTCTATTTCATTGATGAATGTATCTATTCTTTTGCCAGTAGAACACAGTTTTCATTACTGTAGCTTTGTAGTAAATTTTAAAATTGGGAAACATGAATCTTCTAACTTTTTCAGATTTGTTTTGGTTATTATGGGCACCTAGAATTTCCATGTTAATGTCATGATAAGCTCATAAATTTCTGCCAAAAAAAATTAGCTGACTGGGATTTTTATAGGTTTTATGAGGAACCTATAGATAAATTTGGGGAATATTACTACCTTAACAGTATTAAATCTTTCAATCCATGAACATAGGATATCTTTCCATTTAGTTAATCATCTTTAATTTCTTTCAACAATGTATAGTTTTCAGTGTATAAGTGTATAAGTCTTGTTCTTCTCTTTTAAGTTTAATCCTAAGTATTTTGTTCTTTTTGATGAAGTTGTAAATTATTGTATTATTGTTTTCTTAATTTTATTTTCAGATATTTCACTAAAAGCATATAGAAATGCAATTGATTTTTTGTAAGTTAATTTCACCCTTCAACCTTGATAAACTCATTTATGAGTTCTAATAGTTTTTAAGTGGAATCTTTAAAATTCTCTACTTTCAAGATCATGTTATGTACAATTGGAGATAATTTTTCTTCTTTTCCAATCTGGATGTGTTTTTTTTTTTTTTTTCTTGACTCATTTTCCAGAATAGAACCCCTAGTATAATAAAACTGGCAAGAGCACACATCTTTGTCATGTTCTTCACATTAAAGGGAAGTACTTAATCATTCACCAATAAGTATGATGTTGACTGTGAGTTTTCATGATAAAGGATACCATTTATTATGTTGAAGATAATTTTGTTGAGAGTTTTTACCTTGAAACGATATTTTTGTCAGACTTTGCAATATGAGATGTTCAAGTGGTTATTTTCCTTTATTTAACTACTATAATGCATTGCATTGATTGTTTTTAATTTCAATTGTTATAAAATAAAATTTATAATCTTAAACATTTTTAAGTGAACAGTTCAATAGTGTTAAATATGTATACATCGTGTGTATAACCAATCTCCATAACTTTTTATCTTGCAAAACTTAAACTTCATATTCATCAGATAGTAACTCCTAATTTTCCCCTCCCCACAACCTCCAGAAACCACCATTTTACTGTCTATTTCTATGACTCTGATACTATAGATACCTCATATAAGTGGAATTATACAGTATTTGTCTTTGTGACTGGCTTATTTTACTTAACATAACATTCTCAAGGATCATTCATGTTGTAGAATATCAGAATTTCCTTCTCTTTTAAAACTGAATAATATTTCATTGTATGTATATGTTACATTTTGTTTATCCATTCAGTCATCAATGGATGTTTGCAGTGCTTCCACCTCTTGACTATTGTGAATAATGCTTCAAAGAGCATGAGTGTACAAACATCTCTTTGGGACCCTTCTTTCAATTATGTTGGATATAATCCCAGAAGTAAGAATGCTGGATCATATAGTAATTTTATTTTTAATTTTTCGAGGAACAACCATACTATTTTCCAAAGTGGCTGTGCCATTTATACATTCTCATCAACAGTGCACAAGTGTTCCAATTTCTCCACATCCTCATCAACACTCTGTGTTTTTGTTTTGTTTTGTTTTGTTTTATATAGCAGCCATCCTAACTGGTGGGAGGTGATATCTTATTTTGGTTTATATTTGTATTTCCCTAATAATTACTGATGATGATGAGGTGTATTACATTGATTGATTTTCATATGTAAAACTGCCCTTGTATTCTAGGAATTAATCCCAGTTGGTCATAGTGTATAATTTGTTTTATATGTTATTCAAATCTCTTTGCTAGTATTTTGTTGAGATTTTTTTTCCATCAATATTCATCAAGGATATTTGTCTATAGCTTTCCTTTCTTGTAAAATATTTTTTGGATTGTGACATCAGGGTGATGATGGCTTTGTACAATGAGTTTGGAAGTGTTCCCTCCCATTTATTTATTTATTTATTTATTTATTTATTTAGGAAGAATTTGAGGAGGATTGGTGTTATTTCTTTAAATGTTTGGTAGACTTCTCTAGTGAAGCCAGTGTAGCCTTGTTATTTTCCTTTGGGGGGAGGCTTTTGATTACTGATTCAATCCTTTTACTAGTTGTAGGTCTGTTCAGATTTTCTATTTCTTAATGATTCAGTTTTGATACACTGTGTGTTTCTAGGAATTTATCCATTTCATATGGGCTATTCAATTTGTTGGTGTACAGTTGTTCATTGTATTCTCTTTTTCTTAAGATTTTTTTTTGATGTGGACCATTTTTGAAGTCTTCATTGAATTTGTTACAATACTGCTTCTGTCTTATGTTTTGGTTTTTTTGGCTGTGAAGCATGTGGGATCTTAGCTCCCCAACCAGGCATCGAACCCTCACCCTCTGCATAGGAAGGCAAAGTCTTAACCACTGGACCACCAGGAAAGTCCCTGTATTCTCTTATAATCCATTTTTTCTGTAAAATCAGTTGTAATATGCCCTTTTTATTTTTTTTTTATTTTAGTTACTTGAGTCTTCTTTATTTTTCTTAATCTATCTAAAGATATGTCAATTTTGATGATCTTTTCATTGATTTTTTTATTGCTTTTCTATTCTCTATTTTACTTGTCTCTGCTCTAATCTTTATTGCCTTATTTCTTTTGCTGGATTTGGTTAAATTTGTTCATTTTTTCATCTTTCTTAAGGTGTAAATTTAGGTTGTTGACTTGATGCTTTTCTTTTTAAAAAATATGTTTATAGCTATAAATTTTCCTCTTAGTACTACTTTCACAATGCCCCAAAAGTTTTGGTATGTTGTGTTTCATTTTCATTTGTCTCAGGATATTTTCCAATAAACCTGTAATTTCTTCTTTGATCCAGTGTCTATTTAAGTGTATGTTGTTTAATTTCCATATATTTGGGGGTTAACTCATTTTCTTTCTGCTACTGATTTCTACTTTCATTACTTTGTGATCAGAAATGATACTTCATATGATTTTGAACTTTAAAACTTATTTAGACTTATTCTGTGACCTAAAATATGATCTATCATGAAGAAAGTTCCAGTTGCACTTGAGAAAAATGTGTATTCTGCTTTTGTTGAGTGGAGTGTCCTGTACATGTCTGTTATATTCAATTGGTCTGTCATATTTTTATGTCCTTATTTCCTTATTGATATCATCCCTAGTTGTTTTATACATTATTGAAAGTAGGGTATTTAGTCCTTTACTATTACAGTAGAGCTGTATATCTGTTCCTTCAAGTCGATGTTTGCTTCATATATTTCAGAGCTTTGATGTTTGGTGCATATATGTTTATAATTGCTATATCTGCTTGGTGAATTGATTATTTTACCATTATATAATGCTTTTTAAACAAGTTTTATCCATTCAGCCAAATTATGTCTTTGGACAAATTATGTCCAAAATATGGAAAAGCTTCACAAATATAAAAAATTCTTGTGCAGGGGCTATGATAATTATTTCTGTATCATTTCAATTTTAGTTTATGTGTTGCTGAAGCAAACACTCTGTTCAGATATTTTGCCCAATTTTTAATAGGGTTGTTTATTTTCTTCTTGCTAAGTTCTGTGTATGTTTTGAATATAAGTCCTTTATCAGTTATGTGTTTTGCAAGCAGTTCTTCCCAGTCTCTTGCTTGTCTTTTTGTTCTCCTAGTAATGACTTTTGCAGAGCAGATGTTTTAAATTTTAATGAAGTCTAACACCAATTTTTTTCTTTCCTGGATTATATGCTTGATGATGAGTTTTATATACAATACCAAAAACAAGATCACCTATATTTTTATCTATGTTATCTTCTAAAAGACCTATAGTTTTCTATTTTACATTTAGGTCTATGATCTATGTTGAGTTAATTTTGTAAGAAGCATATGATCAGTGACTAGATTCTATTTTTTGTTTGATTATCTGTGAATGTTCACTTCCCTAGCACCATTTGTTGAAAAGTCTATTCTTTCTCCATTGCATTGCCTTTGCCCCTTTGTCAAAGAACAATTGACTATATGTGTGGTTCTATTTCTGGTCTCTCTTTTATTCTATTTATGTATTTGTTTATATTATTTCACCAATGTTGCAATGTTTTGACAATCATAGCTTTATAGTATGTATTGAAGTTTGGTAGTGTTAGTCCTCAAACATTGTTCTTCCTCAATATTGTGTTGGATATTGTGTCTTCTGCCTTTTCCACATAAATTTTAGGTTTATTTTTTTGGTATCAGGAAAATAACTTGCCATAATTTTTATTTGCAATTCTTGTAATCTGTAGACAAAGTTGTCAAGAACTAATATCATAACAATATTGAGTCTTTCTATCCATAAATGTGGAATATCTCTCCATTTATTTAGCTCTTCCTTGATTTCCATCATCAGTGTTCTGCTGTTTTTCTAACATATACCTTACACATATTTTAATAGATATACACCTAAACATTTCCTTATTCGTTGCAAATGTAAATGATACTGTTTTTTTTTTAAATTTCAAATTCCAATTTTTCATTGCTAGTGTATAGAAAACAATTGTATTTTATACATTAACTTTGTAATATGTATAAGCTTATAACCTCACTATAATAGCTTATTTCCAAAGCAGTTTTTGGTCAGTGATTTTCTGCATAGACAATCATGTCATCTGCAAACAAATACTGCTTTATTTTTCCTTCCAAATCTGTATTTTTTAAAAGTTTCCTTTACTTGTCTTATTGCATTAACTAGTTACTTCCAATATGGTGTTGAAGAGGAGTGGTGAGAGGAAACATCCTTGCATTGTGTACCTGTTCTAAGCAGGAAATCATCTAGTTTTTCACCATTAAATATGATGTTTTCTGGAGGGTTTTTTGTAGATTTTCTTCATCATTTTGAGGAATATCCCCTATATTACTAGTTTACTGAGCATCTTTATCAATAATCAGTGTTGGATTTTTGCCAAATGCTTTTTCTGCACCTATTGCTATCACCATATGATTTTTCTTCTTTAGCCTAGGATGATAGATTACATTAATTGATATTCAAATGTTGAATCAACTTTGCATACTTGGGTTAAATCCCACTTGGTTATAATGTATAATCCTTTTTATACATTGTTGGATTCAATTTGATATTTTCGTTTTTACAAATTTTGCATTTATATTCATGAAAGATATTGGTTTATGATTCTCCTTTCTTGAAATGTCTGTCTGGTTTTGTATTAAGGTAATGTTGTCCTCTGAGTGTGTTAGGAAGTTTTCCTCTACTTCTATTTTCTCAGAGATATTGTAGATAATTAGTATCATTTCTCCTTAAATGTTTGGTAGAATTCCTGCAAAACCATCTGGACCTGACACTTTTTTTTCTGTAATGTTATTGATTATTCATTCATTTTCTTCAGTAGTTATAGGCTTATTCTGATGATCTATTTCTCCTTTTGTGAGTTTAGGTAGATTGTGTCTTTCAAGTTTCAGTTCATCTAAGTTATCAAATTTATGGGCATTGAGTTGTTCATAATATTCCCTTATTAACATTTTAATGTTCGTGGGAGCAGTAGGGATGGTCCTTTTCTTTCATTTCTAATATCAGTAATTTGGGTCTTCTCTCTTTCATCTTGTTTGCCTAACTAGAGGTTTATCGATTTTATTTGTATTTTCTAAGAACCAGCTTTGAGTTCATTAATTTTCCCTATTGTTTTCCTGTCTCAATTTTGTAATTTTTATGCTCATTTTTATTCTATCTTTTCTTCTGCTTGCTTTAGATTTATATTGTTCTCTTTCCAGTTTCCTAAGATGAAAGCTTAGCTTGTTGATTTTATGTCTTTCTTATTTTCTAATATTATGTATGCAATATGTTCTCGTCTTAGCACTGCTTTCTCTGATTCAGAATTTTGATAACTTATATTTTCATTTCCACTTAATTCAAAATATTTTTAATTTCTCTTGACACTTTGAACCATGTATTATTTATAAGTATATTGATTAACCTCCAAATATTTGGGGATTTTCAGCTACCTTTCTGTTATCGTTTTTAATTTCATGCCATTGTGATTTCAAGAGTACTTCATGTGATCTTTATACTTTTAAAACTTTTATGGTGCATTCTGTAGCTCAGAACGTAATCTATACTGGTAAACATTTCATTTGAGTTTGAGAAGAATGTGTATCCTGATATTATTGGATGAATTATTCTATAAATGTCAATTAAATCCAGTTGACTGATGGCCCTGGTAAGTTTAAATACAGTCATATTTTTGGATCTTCTTTTTTATCCACTCTGTATTTTAATTGGTGTATTTAGATCATTCACACTAAAGTAATTGTTGATACAGTGGGTTTGTATATACCATATTTGTGACTGCTTTCTCTTCATTGTTCTTGCCTCTTTTATCTTCCTTTTTCACTCTCTTCCTCTCTTCCTTCCTTCATTCCTCCTTTCTTCCTTCTTTCCTTCCTGCCTTCCTTGTTTTTTAACTTCCAGTTTTTTCTCACCACCTTGGCTTTGATTCCATTTTCTCTTCTCTCTTAGCATGTAAATTATACTTATTTCTATTTTTGAGTATTCATCTTAGAGTTTGCAGTATATATTTACAACTAATCTAAATACACTTTCAAATGATACACTCAAACACCCACTTCATGAATGTTGTGTGTCCCTTCTAACAGAGTATCCTCAATTCCCCCCCCAACACACACACCTCTCATAGCATTGTGGCATTCATTTCACTTATGCATAATCTCTAATTACCCAATGCACTGCTCCTATTGTTATATTGAACAAACATCATCTAATAGATCAGTTAAGAATAAAAAATATTTTATTTTATCTTCATTTATACCTTTCTAACACTCTTTCTTTCTTTATGTAGACCTGAGTTCTGATGTATGCAATTTTTCTTCTCTCCAAAAAACTTCTTTTAACATTTCTTACAAGACACATCTACAGATGACATATTCCTTCAGTTTTTGTTTGTCTTAGATGGTCTTTACTTCTTTACTTTTCTTAAAGACCAGTTTTTAAGAGCAGTTTTACAACAAAATTAAGAGGAAGGTACAGAGATTTCCCATATACTTCCTGCCCAAAATATCCTCTGTGCTCTGCCAATTTACCCCACACCCCCACTCTAGCAACCACTGGTCTTTTTGTTGTCTCTACAGTTCTGATTTTTTCCCGAATGTAATGTAGTTGGGATCATACAGCATTTTCGGATAGACTTCTTTCACTTAGTAATATTCATTTTAGGTTCCTCCATGTCTTTTCATGGTTTGCAAGTTCATTTTTTTAATGTGCTGAATAATATTAGACAGGATGCTCCATAGTTTCTCCTTCACTCTTGAAAAATAATTTGCCAGATACAGAATTCTTGGTAGCTATTTTCCTATCAAAACTTTTAAGATTTCTTTCTAGTCTTCTTGCTTGCATGGTTTCTAAAGAGAACGCTGGGGTAATTCCTACCCTTGTTCCTTTATAGGTAAGATTCTTATTTTTCCCTCTGGCTTCTTTCAAGATTGTTCCTTTGTGTTAGGTTTTTTGCAATTTGAATATGCTTAGATTTAGATTTTTTGGTATGCATCCTACTTGGTGTTCTCTCAACATCCTGGATCTCTGTTTTGGTATCTGTCATTGATTTTGGAAAATTCTCAGCCATTATTGCTTCAAATTTTCTGCTTCATTCTTTCTTTCCTTCTTTCTTTCTTTCTCTCTCTCTTTCTTTCTTTCTTTCTTTCTTTCTTTCTCTCTCTCCCTGTTTCTTTCTTTCTTTCTTTCTTTCTTTCTTTCTTTCTTTCTTTCTTTCTTTCTTTCTTTCTTTCTCTCTTCTCCTTCTGGTGTCCCATTGGGTTGCCATTAATGTATGTTACATTGTGTAATTTTCCCACAATTCTTGGATATTCTCTTATTTTTTTTTTCTCATTGCATTTCAATTTGGGATGTTTATTTTTGACATATCTTCAAGCTCACTGATTCTTTCCATGGCCTTTCTGAGTCTATTAATAAGTCTGTCAAAGGCATTCTCCATTTCTTTTACAGTATTTTTGATTTCTCAAATTTCTTTTTGATTTCTTCTTAATGCACATCTCTGCATACATTACCCATCTGTTCTTTATTGTTGCCTACATTTTCCATTAGAAACTTAGCCTATTAATAATAGTTATTTTATATTCTGATCTTATAATTCCAAAATCTCTGTCATATTTGAGTTTAGTTTTGATCTTCACACACTTTTTTCCCTGCCTTTTCTCATGCCTTGTAAATTTTTGTTGAAAGCTGTAAATGATGTATCCAGTAATAAAGGCTGAGGCAAACAGCCTTTAATGTAAGGTTTTATGTTTATCTAGGAAGGAGTTAGGCTGTGTTTAATGTTGACTGTAGTTGTAAGTATGAAAGGCTTTTATTTCCTCTAGTATTATTGGTGTTATCTCCTCTATTGTCTTTGGGTTTCCGTCTTAAGTAGAGTCCATGTCCTGAAGCTCTCTCAGTTGTAATCCACTGTTATGATATTGGAGTTCTGTTGATGTGGTGTTAAGATATCAGGGAGGAGAAAAAGCATTCTATAATCTTATGGTGAAATCTATTTTTTAATGGGCTCAAGTCTCTGGGCTGTGACCTTCAGAAGAGTTTCCTAGATGCTTGTTTGTCCTTGTTATGCCATAGGAAGCCAGGAAAGGCCTTGAGACAGCCAATTGTCCTTCTGTGAGGTCAAGTAAGGTTCCACCAAAGTATTTTCTACTAAGGACAAGTTCCTACCATGGAGAACAAAGTTCTCTGGCCATATTTTTAAATGGTTATTTTTCCACTTCCCCTTCCTGGAGCACAAGGGAGTTTTTATACTGTCCTTACCATGAGATTTGGTCAAACTCATGAAAGTGTGGGACCACATATGACTGGGTTCCCAGAAATTTTTAACTTCCAATTTAGTTCACATTTAGCCTCCCATAATTTTTTAATTATCATTTAATTGTCCCTATCAGTTTCTATCCCCAGTGGCAACTTCTGCTCCTGTTAAGCTATGGTTCTCTGTATTCACTTATCTCTACGTTTTCACATATCAGTTTGCCCTCTCTTTTCCAGCTGATTTAAGAAGACTTGCTGGTATTTTTTTGTTGAACATTTTTTCTTGTTGTGAGGATGATAGTGACAAGTTCCAAGCTCATGTTGGAGTGGAAAGCAGATGATGATTTTAAACAATTCTACTTCTTAATGTACTAAGATAAACCTATTGCCAAATTATAAACTTAATGTTGATGATTCTTATAAGTAAATGTTAAATAATAACAATTTTTAAAATAAAATATCTAATATAAGTATTAATTCTCTGTATATGTTATGTTGGGATAAAGTAGATTGGTCCTTGACCTCTATTTCACTCTTTTTTTCTATTGTTTCTTCTGGTACTGCAAAGAATGGAGAGCAAAAATTGCCATATCCCAGGCTTTCTTGCAGCTAGAATACTGCATGCAATTTCGGTTTAGCCAATAAAATGCATTCCTTCCAGGTCTGAGAGGGGAAAGTGAAGCCACTTTTCTGCACATTTTGATCTTTCTGCTCTAAGTTTGGTCATGGAGGCATCTGGTGTGTGTGGGGGGGAGGGGGTGTGGGGGGGGTTCTGTTTTTAAAATAATTGAGTTCTAACATCATTTACTTTTGAGATGTCAAGGCACAATAAATCTGTTCTGCTGGTGCAGACCATGCTGGCACCAGCTGTAATATCAGAGGTTTAGAACTGCATGGCACTGATCATGATGATAGCAGTTAGATTACAGAACCAGCAGCTTCCTGGTTGTAGAGCAACAGCAGTTCCCTTGGTGACTTGATTCTATAGTATGGTTCTTGGAACCCTGAGTACTTAACTTGGAGCAGTCTCAATTTGGCTACACATAACAATCACATAAATGGGTTGTAAAATTACCGCTGCCTGCAGCCCAGACAGTCATTATCATCTCAAAGAGTGAATTCAGGACATGGATATTTTCAAAATCTCCTCAGGTGATTCCCATGCAGAGACAGGGTTGAAAACTTCTCATCTAAAATCTGTCCTTCCAGCTCACCCAACAAATATTTAAACTATTTGCTTTCCTGAAGTAAATATTTTCTTATTGAAACTAGCTACAGACTCTGTTTTCTGCAATGGTACCCAGACTAATACACGTTGTTTCTGAATCTGGCAGCCTTCCATCTTTTGTAAAATGAATGACTAAAACATGAGAGGTTACAAAGAAGGCATTAATATTGAGGCATGTTTTCATTTTCCCTTTGTCAAGGATAGGACTTGTATTATAGTTCATATCACTGTGTTTACTGCAATTTCACTCCATTGTGGCTTAAGGATAATAGCATAAATTGCTATTAAATACCAAAATTACAAGACATTTTCAGTGCAAAGGTATAATTCCCAGGATGAATGAAAGGAATTGAATCTGGCTGTTGTCCAGATTGGAAAGTGATCCCAATGTCTCCATTTTGTTCTTCCATGGTACTTCCTGATTCCCAGGGCTTACTCATTTTCCTTCAGTGGTCATCAGTTTAACCACTAAGTCATTAGCTAATCATGATCTGTTAACCCTGCTAAAAACATTGATGGAACATTTATAGAAATAAAATAAAGCCATAAAGAACTGACTCTACTTAATAGAATTTTATACCTTGGCAAGACAACAAAGGAAGTTCTTTTGCAAAATTGAGACTGAAGAGAATAAACACTTTCAATTTCTTTTCAGAGTATGTTCTGGAAGTAGCTGTTTACTTTAGTGAATGATAAATTGTCATCAATTTACATCAATGGTCCTTTTGACAATAAACATCACTGGTTCCTATAACAGAAATAAAGAGTTTGGTCTATGTGACGTGAGTTTTCCAAAATAGTACACAAAGATAGGACTCTTGGGAGGGAGATAGAAGAGGGAAGAGATATGGGGATATAAGTATATGTATAACTGATTCACTTTGTTATAAAGCAGAAACTAACATACCATTGTAAAGCAATTATACTCCAATAAAGATGTTAAAAAAAAAAAAAAAGGATAGGACTCCTTTGCTCAGTGTATAATGCACAGAATAAAGGCACTTCACCATCTGCCCCTTGACTACATTTTCAGTATCAACATTATATTGTTCAAATCTTAATGAAAATGTAATGATTTATAATTTCCCTTTTGCTTCTTTGTATCATTTCACATGCTGCTCTCACACCTTACAATACCTTGCTTGACCACCTGGGACATTCTGACCTGATTCAAGTTGGGTTGGCTCCAGAATTTCTATCTATCTTAATGGCAGCTATAAGTTGTGAGATTGGGACAGGTGCTGAATATGTTTATGGGAAGGAGACATGGAGGAGGTTGGTGGAGATGACAGGCAGTCTGTATCCCCCTAGATCTTCCTGAGAGCCTTCTGAAATTCCTCCAAGCAAAAGTCACTTTGTCCTTGGTGCTGATATAATTCTTTATTTGTGTACTATTACAGTAAAAAATTACATTATTTGTATTATTACTTTATATAAATATCTCCCATTCTAGGAAGGTAATCTTATGCTCTCTGGAGGCAATTCATGCCATTTTTGTAATCCCAGCACAGATTCGAATGCAGACTTTTCTTCTCAATACATCTTGCACGAGTGAAGGAATCTGTAGAATCTCATCATAGGCATCAATTTGTACCCTTTGAACTATTAAGGGGGATGGCATGAGAAGCACATTCACACTGGAAAAGCAAGTGCAAGAATGAGGACAAGCAGTACTAGTCAATAATGAATCCCTAGAGTCACAAGGGGAGTGGTGTATGTCATAAATCTAAAGAGAAATGCTGTTATATAGATTCTGTGACAAAAAAGAGAAAACAAAAGCCAGAACAAAATGGGCTTCACTTCAATGAGATTTAAATAAGTTGAGAACATTTCAGAGTGAATTGTTGCTAACCCACTAGATTCTGTTAAAATGGACTGCACTATTATTTTTGGTGGCTAATCAGCTTGTGCATAACCTATAGGCTCAGCTTCTGCACACCAGTCAGCCCTACCTGAGTTTGATTTTTCAGTTGGCTGCCAACCAGTCAGTGGAATAACCTTCAAAGAATTAACTGATGACATGAGCTGCTTGCAGAATTCCACTGCAGCTGCCACGAAAGCAGAATCGTATTCATAACCAATGGGAATTTCTAAATAAAAAGAAAAGACTTCGTGACAACACAGCCTGCAGCAGTTATGAGTTTGCATTTCACTCCATGCAGCAGATGTCAAGAGAGCTGTGATAATTTTCTTCTTATCCATCAACCCGACATCATTGTGTAGCAGAATGGGGGACTGGAATTTGTGAATTAGCCTCACTCTCTGGATTGCAAAACTTACTTGAATAAGGTAATGTGGTTGGAACAACTGTCTCTTTAAAATTGAATACTTATTCGTGTACTTTTAGTGTCAGCATTGACCAGCCTCTTCCCCAAAATGATAGAGGAAAATATGGCTTAGGTGCGGGTAGGGCAGGAATCCTCCACAGGGCACAGAAAACATCTCACAAACAGTGCAAGGGACTGTCTCTGTATAGTTCCAATGGGATGTTTTCCTGCACCATTCACTTTCAAACACGCCACCTGTGTTGGATGCATCTTCCAGAAAGCAGACCTGAGAAAAAGGGAGAAGAATAAGGGGGGAACACCCATGACAGATAAAAGGTAGGGGAGTAAGAGTAGGCAGTACAGCTTTCTGGCCATCATGCTGGTCCGACATTTGCGAAAGAAGAAGGAAGGAGGGCTGGGTGGGAAAAGCTTCAGGCTGCAGTGTGGATCTGAGAAAATCTTAGACAGCTAAATGGTGAGCTTGGATGCAAAGAACCCCACATCACACAGAAATAGCCAGGCCCAAGGACACAAACCATACTGAATCACCAGCTGGAGGCTGCCTGGGGGGGTGTGTCCTCAGATCAAATGCTGCAAATAACTGCATCCCTAACAGCTGAACAGACGGTAATTTCCTGACAGGAGATCCAAATGGCAGGTGTCCATGGCTGCTTGCTTTTTCCTTTCCCCTCACAAACACTATACTGTCAGTTCCTTGAAGGAAGATTTTTTTTTTTTTTTTTGGTTTACATTATTCTCTGAGCGAAGAAGTGTCCTTGGCAAACACTGGGTGTTCAATAATTACTTGCTGAATGAATGCAAAGAAAATGCAAGTGATTGAGCTCCTGCAAGGGGCCTGGGAATGTAATAATACTCCATTAACACTCCTACAGCTCACAACTACCATGCCAGGAAGGCATTTTAATCCATTGAACAAAGAGGAAAACCGGAAATCGTGAAGATTAAGTAACTTGCCCAAGGTCACAGGGTATCTGAACACAGGTGAATATTGCCTCTAAATCCCAGAGCCTTTCCACTATTCTAGGTTGGCACACCATCAGTTTCTGTGCTACAATGCAGCAACTTGTGTGTAGGTTTTTCTCTATAATAGTTCATTCCTTTAGAAGAGGAATATGTGTTTCGTACACATTGAGGGGGACTGGATTATTTTCTTTTAATTTTGCAGACTGACACTTGTTCTCAATTTTTCCAGAAGCCATGGAAGCAATTTGTTCACTGAATCCAGAATGCTAGGGATTTTTAACCATTTACTTGCCAGTGGTCTAAGAGCCACTCTTGGGTAGTTTTATTTTCTGCCACAATTTCAGCTTGCCTCCAGTTTAATCCTCTGGATTCAAAGCTTCTAAGAACGTTCAAATTTCTGGACCTGACAAATCCACATGGCTCTTTTCTCACCTAGATAATTGCTTATTTAAATAGTGTTTCAAGCAAGGGACAGATGAAAACTATATTTCATACTGATTTGAGACTTTAGTTCTAAAATGCTTGTCTCAGGACATATCCAAACATTTCTTTTTCCTTAGACATATGACCATGTCCTGAAACTTCATAATAAATAAAATTAATGGGTGATTCAATATTGATTAGTTATAAAGAGTAGCCTACACAGGCTACTTTGTGCAAGTAGCTAATATTACTGTATTTCAGCAAGCATAATAATTTATGAATCATTGCCATTGTCTATAAAGGGCAACCTGGCACCAAGGCTTATATTTAAATGCACTGGGAAGAAATAGCTTGTTTTCTTTCCAGTCTTTTAGTTAAATTTTTAAATTCAGATTTTTCATCTTATTTCCTGCTACTCCACACAACTTTAATTTTTTTCCAGGTTCCCAAATATTTATATCACCTTCTTGTATCTTTTAAAGGTCTCTTTATTTTGATTTCTATAATGACCAGACTAGGAAGTGACATTTGCTCTCATTAGACATTGGTCTGTTTCACAGTAAAATCTGTTTGGCAGTAAAATCCTGAATAATACATTATGATTTAGCATGTGCATCAAAAGTCATAACAAAACAAAATCATACCAGTGTTATTCATAATAAGCAAAACCTCAAAAAAACTTAATATTCCATCAACAGAAAAGTTAGACCATAAAATGTGGAATGTTCATACCATGAAATTCTATTCGGCAGCGAAAACCAACAAACCACAGCTAACGCCACAACACAGATGAATACAAATACTGAGTGAGCAAAGACAGACAAAAGTATACATATTTCATGTTACCATTACAAAGTGTATAAAAAGGCAAAACTAAAATACAATATTTAGGGATGCATGGATGGTAAGAAGACTATTCATTTTAAAATGTGGACGTTAATATCATAAAAGAGAGGCTGGTCACCTTCAGAAAGATTGAGTAGTGATGGAGATGGGGCAAGAGGGAGTGCTTCTGGAGTGTCACCAGTGCTTAATTTCTCCACCTGAGGTTTTGGTTTCACATGCATATTCACTTGGTGATAATTCACTGAGGTGCTCATTCATGTTTTGTGTAGTTGTCTGTTTGCATGTAATGCTTTAGAATTTTAGGCAAACTGTGACATGGAAACATACAACTTCAACTGCAGGCTCCAATGTAATCACTCTCTTTCTTCTCTCCCTCTCTTCTCCCTCTCCCTCTCCAATTGTTTTGTCAATTTCCCCAGTCGTGACGTGAAAGAGATAGATTAGATGATTTCTAAACTTAGCTCCAGTCCTAGCATTTTCTGATTCTAATCTGCTGATAATTTGTAAGATATTATTCTGCAAGAAAATTATTCTATTTGTTTCCTAAAACATACTTTAAATTTTTTGGATTTCCTTTCTTGATTTTTATCGTGATGCTTCTAGATCAACCACTCTGTCAGCTTGCTTGACGGTGCAATAATGAACAAAGGTGGTGAGGGAGAAAAACTATTGGGGACAAAGGTCAAATTTATAAAGTATCCTTTAAAAAGTGGCTAGTCAAAAACAGATAGGGAAATAGAGTTTTAAATTTTGCTCAGTTAAATTTTTTGAGATAAAGAGAGGCTCTAGATTTATTAAGGGGCCTGTTGCCATTTGAAGAAGAAAGATAATGAAATAGACAGGGAGCCATCAGGGGAAAGTCAGAGGACCCTGAATCACCATTCACCTCGGGGGAAGAGCCACAGTCCAAGCACCATCCTCAGTCTTGGAGGCTTGACACCTGGATCGTCAGCACTCAGAGTAGTTCCATTTCCCAGGGCAGACTCACATTAAGGGGGTTCTCAGAGGCTGATGTGTCAAAACCAGAAATATCTCATTTCCTTCTAGTGAGGACTGCAGTTGTCAAATAGACCAGATGGTCACATCCACAGATGCCACGTGGAAAATACAAATATCAGCAGGTCAACTTAGAGATTTCTCCCAGTTATACTACTTTGAGACCCTGCACTCACTTTGGCAATAGGTAGACCAGATTAATGGGGAAGTGTTTAGAGTTACTTTTGTTGAGTGCTTGTTTTTTTGACCCTCCTGTTCTTTGCACCCCTTATCCTGACAGTCTCTTCCAACACAGGGACAGTGCAATTGAACAGGCTTCTGGATTCCTAAATCACAGCCATATTCTGATCTTGCCCCCCTCACCTTCCCCACTATTGTGATTGGACTTTAGGTCAGACCTTTACAGTAGTGTCTCACTGAGCTCTGGCTGCCATAACAGGATACCACAGACCAGGCAGCTTGAATAACAGAAAGTTATCTTCTCACATTCTTGAGGCTGGAAGTCCAAGATCGAAGTGCCAGCATGGATGCATTCTGGTGAGAGCTTGCTTCCTGGCTTGCAGACAGCCACCTTCTCGATGTGTGCTCAAATGGAGAGAGAAAGGACTCTGGTGTTTCTTCCTCTTCTTATAAGGGCACTAATCCCTTTTCACAGGGGCTCCACTTTCATGACTTCATCTAATCCTAATTACTTCCCAAAGGCTCTATCTCCAAATACCATCACTTTGGGGATTAGGGATTCCACACATGAATTTTGGGGAGATATAATTCAGTCCATAGCAAGTAGATTAACTTTCAGAATGTCCTGGAAAGGGGGGTAAGAGACATCTTGTGGTCTAGTCCTAGTGCCACCTCATCCTAACCATGGCTTGTCCCTGCAAACAGCCTGAGGCACATGATGGGGATGTAGGCTGTCTCCAGGAGACAGACGCTACAGCCTTGATGCTGACACTTTACAAAGAGATGGTCCTTTATGAAGAACAGTCAGGGAGTCTCACTTCTTTCTCCTAGCTGGAGCTGCAGATGTGATTCTGGACTACAAACTCATTTGGGGGCCTCCTCTAGGGAAGACACCTGAAGTCTTTCTCAACTGTACCCAAAGGCAAACAAGATAAGAGACCATCTTACTCAGTGGAGATGCTACGCTAGTGTCATCCTAGGTCTGTGTGTGAGCAGCCAGTGCCAATCACAGAGATGCCCTGACCTCCCGCAGGGAAGGGGTACTGGAGAGGGGAAGTGGAGAGGAAGAGTTCACAGATATTTCCAGGTTGCAGTCCCTGGTGAGCTGAGAGGGACAGGGGGTACCAGAGAACACCCCAGGACCTCAAGGGTAGAGGGTTATGTCAACAATGGGACTTGATTCTTGAGCCTTTCTAGATCAAAAAAGCCAGAGTGGTGTCATGGAATAAATTCAATCCTCGGGCAATCTCTCTAAGCCTCGCTTTTCTCATCTAAGACCAATGCTGCTATTTTCTAGATATTAGGCAGAATGGAGTCACTTTCATTACTTTTAGACTTATGGTAGATTAAAAAAAAAACAAAAAACCAAATAGGCTTACAAAATTTGTGTTACATTTCAATTATTTACATGTAACGAGTTTTCTCTTTCTCTGTTCTCATTCCCCTTGGCATATTCAACCTTCAGAGGGTTACATATATACCTTCTAATAAACAGCAAGCAAATCAAGGGCAAGTGTTTATCTTTGATTCAAATTCATATTAACAATGCCTAGAATATATGTAGGACATATACTCAATAAAATTAGGGTTGTGAAATGTAACAAATGAAAATATAGGATGCTCAGTTAAAGTTGAATTTCAAATGTTAAACAAACTTTTAAAAGTATAAATATATTCCATGCAATATATGGTACATACTTATACTAAAAAAATGCACTTTTTTTTTTTTTTTAATTTAAATTTAACTGGGTATCTTTTATTTTACCTGGCTATCCTAACATGTTTATTTGTTAAAAGAATAAATAAATGATTTTACCTATATATTCATTTATTCATTCATTGATGTTAGATTCAGACTTTAATACTTTGATTTCCTCTCCTTACCTTATCATATCTTAAACTAATTCTTCCCTATGAGGTTCAGCTTAAATGATACTTCTTTCTCAATATCTTCCAAGAGGCTCCAGTCTCTCAATTTTATGACACTTTAATTTTTCTTATGTAATTTACATTTATTCATGTTATTATTATTCATATATATTACATCTTTTTATATTGTATGACCATTGAGATTATAAATGGGCACAAGATATGCTTTGGTTCTTTTTGGAGTGAAGAAATGTGCTTGATGTCTTCTACTCCACTGATCTCTACGACTGCAATTTCGTAACTGGATATGAAATACATTGTAGAAATATAACAAAATGAAAATGCTGATCATAATGGTCTTTTAATTTTGCAGTTGACCTCACTCCTACCGCTTTCTGGTTTGTCTGGAGAAGGATAGTCACAAATAGAAATATGGACTTGAAAGAAAGCTTGCTTGAAATCCAGAACCAAAATTTTATTGCAAGACAAGAATGGAGAACATGGTATGAGAGACAGTCCCACCACAGAAGAAGAAGAAATAGGAATCCTTTTGCCATGGATAGAAGTTGTATGGGGGATATTTGGAGGGTTATGAGAGTGAGTATGGTAACTGGGTCCTTAAGAAGGGACTACATACACAATCAGACTCTAGATATCATTGAAAGTAGGGGTGGTAAAATAGCCAAAGCATTAATAGAAGCCTCAGAGAGATTGAAGAAGAATCCAAGAATCCCTGGGAAAAGTGTTTTGTTTCATTTCTATATCCAGCCTGGGGCAGGAATAAGGCAGGTAACAAGGAAAAGCATAGTACCTGCTCTCATGAGACTCATGTTCTGGTGGGAGAATAAACCCCCAAATAAACAAGTGACAAATAGATGTTATAACATTTTAATGTGACATACATGATACGACAAAAATGAATCACGATGATTAGAGGATAATGAGAAATGAGATTTTTTTAAAGGGGTCAAATTTGAGCAAAAGACTGACAGAAATGAGTGAAGAAGCTAAAGGAAGATCTGAAGGAAAATATAGCAATTGCAAAGGTACTGAAGCGGAATAATTCTTAGACACTTGAGGAGTATCAAAAAGACCAGTGCAGGTGGTACAGAATAAGTGGTGAGAAGAGGGATAGGAGATGAGGCAAAACAGATAAGCAGAGGTAAATTACTTAGGGTTGAGTGGCTCCTGGTAAGAATGCTGAATAATTTTCTTCATTGTAATGGAAAAAAACTGCCAGATTTTGAAGGGAGGAAGTGAATTTTCTTATTTGCATTTCTAAAATGTCACTTTTTCCAGAATATAGAGTGAGGTAAGATGTGAAAGGAGTCTGTTTTGGAGGCTATTTTCATAGCCCAAGTGAGAGAAAATGTGGTTTGAGTAGGTTGAGAACAGTGAAGTTGGTGAATAAGTAGTTGTATTTGAGATTCATTTTGAAAATGGAGCCAATAAGACTTGCTGTTGCATTGGGGATGTATGAGACTGGACAACCAAGTGAAAATGATGCCATTAACCAAGATGTAGGGAAAGGGGATTTGTGAAGGAGAGGGGCTGTGTGGATAAAACCAAGAAAATACCTAAATGGAACTGTTGAGTAGTCACTTGGTAAAATGAGCCAAGGCTCAGGGGAGAGGTCAGCCTGGTGGTAAAATTTGGTAGTCATTAGGGCATTGTTGGTTTGTAAAGACATGAAACTAAATCAAATCACCCAAGGACTGTATGCCAACAGCAAAGAGAAGACAACGAGCTGATCCCTGGCACCATCCGACAATCAGATAGCAGATGCAAGATGTTGAGTGTGCAGCATGAGAGAAGGGGAAAACCAGAAAACTGTGCTACTTCAGAAGGCAAGAGTAAAAAACATGCCTGGAAGAAAGGTGTAATCAACTTTTTTCATGCTTTCATTGCACATATATCTTATGTAAGGGAAACCTATTTATTGGCCAACGTGTGTGACAACCCAGGAGTCACTGGTCATCATCATAAGAGTGATTTCCATAAAGCGGTGAGACAAACCACTTACTGGAGTGAATTCAAGGGGGAAATGAGAACAGATAATGTGAAGATAGGAAAACAGACAAAGCCTTTGAGAATTTTTATTATAAATGGGAATGGAATAAAAGAGCGGTGGCTGGAAGGAGATATGGAAGTCAAAGAAATGTTTTCTTAAAGATAGAAGATACACTGCAGATTCTATGTCAGTGAAGTTGAAGTCTTCAGAGGAGACTGAAAATTGTATAATGCAGGAGACTGTGGAGATAACGCAAGAGCAAGGTCCTTGAGAAAGCAAGAGGATAGAATCATTCACATTGGTGATGGAGTTGGTCTCAGGAGTAGAGACAATTTATCTGTTGTCTCTAGAAGAAAGAAAATACATAGATGTATGAATGGAGATGAAATGTTAGGTCTGGTGGAGATGAGAAATTGTTCTTCTTTGACTGCTACTAATTTCTCAGTGAAATAAATAAGGAGAGCACAAAGCACAGAGTGAGAAAGGAGCAGGTATTGGAGATTTGAGCAAAGTGGAGAAAGGATAAAATAGTTATATCAGGGAGAGGAGAGCATAATGTTTAAGGAAATATAGTATTTTTGCTGGGCAGCACCAAGCTTTCTTAAGGTTTGGTCATAAATAGATTGCGAATTTGGTCAGCACAGTTGTGTGTTTTTCTCCTTCCATATTCACTTACTTGAGTATAAACTAGACTAGAAGAGAAATTGGATTTAATTAAAGTTGAAATTATGCAAGAAGGTTTAATAGAGGTTGGGAGGATCATGGGATTTGAGGTTGTGTTAAGAGGAATAATTAGCAAAACAGAAAATGGAATCTTCTGTGCTTAAAGAAATTGAGATTATGATGACAGAGATGAACAGTTAAAAATTGGAAGCCTCAATGGATTGGAACTCTGTTTTTGAAAATTGTTGAAATAGGGATATTATAAAGAGTGAACTGGAAATATAGGTGGTGGAGCTCAAAAAATTGAATACCTAAAATTGATATTTTTGAGGTGACTTAGATAATGGTAATGATAAGTTTTTGTGATATTTCTAAGGGAATGAATGGTTACGGTGGTATAGAGAAAAAGATTAGAAATAAGAAAATCAAGGTATTTGATGAATTGTCCTTTGGATTTTGAAGGCACCAAGAATAGTGTAACAAGAGTCCCCACCATGATGATGATGTTTTTCTATATAGCTTATGAAATAGCAAATTTTCTTAAAATAATTTGCAAAACATTTGTTTTTATAAATAAATTTTTATTATTTTATATACAGTTGGTGTTTTCTCAGACCTGTCATTTAATAAAACAATTTTATCTTTTTGAATAACATCTGGTTGTTCCAAATAATTGAAACTGAGCAGACCTATGTAGAGACCTCTGTTCTTGGTGACAGAACCCCAGAGCCCCCTGTTTAATGATGATTAGGAAAAAGACTGTGCCAATAAACTGTGGTCCCCTAGGCCATCCATGAATAGAGAAAGAAACAAGCCCCAGAGTTCCTGATTAGAGAAAGCAAAGGAATGCAGAAACAAAGATAGGACAGTCAGGAAGGGATATAACTATAGCTTAAGAAATAAATCAGCCCAACAGGCTCCTAGTTTTGTGTCAAAGGTAAAGACAAAGTCTAATGCACATTCCTCAGTTGTTTTGTGGAAACCAGACCCCAACCAGATGGAGAATAATGACCATGAGCACATATCTCCCAGACCAGCCGGAGCCTGAAGATCGATAATGCTAACCCCTGTGACCTCACCTGGTTACCTCACCACCCACTAATCAGAAAATTGTGCATTAGCTGATCACATTCTTCACAACCTTCTTCCTCACTTTGTCTTTAAAAACCCATCCTTAAAAGCCACCGGGGAGTTCAGGACTTTTGAGCATGAGATGCCTGTTCTCCTTGTTTGTTACCCTGCAATAAACATTGTACTTTTCTTCACCACAACCTGGTATCAGTAGATTGACTTTGCTGTTTGTCAAGCTGGTAGACCTAAGTTTGGGTTGGAAACATAACTATTGAACCTACAGATTATATCTTATTTTTATTGCCCCTCCAGATTTTCCATATGACCCAGATTCTCATACTAAACTTAGAAGAGAAATTTAAACACCTCTATTATTCATCACTATTGTGACAAGAGCCACAATATTGATATTAAGCATCTTTTGATCATTATAACTAGTATGGGCTCACAAATAAGAGATTCCCCATGAAAGACAAATGTTGTTACATCACTAAGATGGAAATAAGAGGGTAGAGTCTGAGTGCTGATAGCAGGGAAAACTTCCAAGTGTTGGTTTTGTTATCTGAGAAATCCAATATGATGTTTAGAGCATATCAACAGGAGTTGTCTGGTTCCATTTTGGTAAGGTTTATGATCCTTTGGGTTGAAATAGCAATCTAACCTATTGTTAATAAGAAAAGTGAAAGAAGGGAGACAAGGTTCATCTCACAAGTACAAGGAATTGATAAGTACCAGAATGACTGGTGGGAAACCCGGTGGGCAGTTTAACTTAAGGTTGGTACTTGCCCTATGTTCTGCATAAAACTATATCACAAATCAGAAGTTAGAAAGAGTCAACTGTTTACTTCAGAATTAAGGGGAAGACTACACTTCTCTGAAGGGTAGGTTCATGAGACCTTGAATTTATGGTAGCAATCTAATTTCCAGATTCCATCATCTCTTGGGGCGAGGCATTGGACCGAGCTCCCGTGATTAGTTAGGATTGGTGTAGATACCACTGGATATTGGTATTGCCAGTGGATACTGGATGTTGGATACCAATGTTTCTTTAGCTTTCTTTCACTAAGTGTATTTTTTAAACCCCAACTCATTTCATCAGAAAATATATTTTGTATCACACCTTAGTAGGAGAAAAAAATTCAATGGTAGAAGCTACTCTCTGATCTCAAGGAGCTTGGAACAACATGTATTCATACAAAAATCACTTTTTCTTCTAAATCCAGTGAGTTCTATGTGCCAAGTCTAAAATCAGACATTTCACTGTAGAGGTTAGAAGAGGTATCAATCATAGCTGAGCAAAGTGGACATAGAAAGATTCCAGGAGGAGGGAGCATTTGAAGACACTTTCTCAGGAGATAGAAGAAAACAAGAAGAGAAGAAAGAAAAGGAATAACAGAGTTAAACTTTCTGTGAAAACAGCTGCCAAAACCCACTGTAATATTGGCATAAGT
Organism: Balaenoptera acutorostrata; assembly: GCF_949987535.1. Lineage (NCBI taxonomy): Eukaryota > Metazoa > Chordata > Mammalia > Artiodactyla > Balaenopteridae > Balaenoptera > Balaenoptera acutorostrata. Next base: position 20,997,954 of record NC_080069.1, on the reverse strand, counting down.
ATCTATAGGCTTTCTTGTTCAGAAACTCTCCTGTTCCTATTTGTGCATCTATGGGTAGATTTTTCCTTCTCATAATTCCTTGCTCTGCTGACGGTCTCATGTTCAGGAACCATGTTCAGCTATGCAGAGTGGCATGTGCAGGCTCTGTCCAGATTCCTCTAGTGTAATAAAAGTTACAGAATGACAATGGAAATAATATGCAAGAATGAGGTTGTCTTGCCATTCTCTTCAGCTTATCTCTAGACAATAGTTCAAATTCTCCCTCTTCTAGCTTGGAACAACTAATAGAGAGAAAAGAGACAAGATGATTAGCATAACAGTAGACCTGAGTTCTGGGAGAACAGGCAGTCCTGCAATAGAGAGTTTTGTCTTTGAACTTCGCCACCTTGAGGGGAGGGACTGCTGCCTGTGTCCCCTCCTCTATTCACTGGACCTGAAGCTTACCTCCTTTCCCTATCCCCAACCCTTGCTCCATGAAGGAGTAAAACAGATGAATTTGAATGACTGTTTCTCCAGACTTTTCCACCCAACGAATGCCAGCCTTCTCAATTTCCTAGAATGGATCAATCTATTTGTCACTTTAGTGCCTTTGCTGTTTTTTTCCCCTTCCTGAAACATTCTTCCCAGTGCTCTTTGCTTGTCCTCCAGCTTCTATTCACTTTCTGATATTGCTCTTGATCTCAGCCTCCATGTAAATTGTTAGGGGAACTATGTAATTAAGATAACCTTATATTAACTTTTATCCCAGCACATTTTTTCCCTCTTATTAGCACTTAGCACTTATGAAATTGTTTACTTGTTTGTGGTCTTTCTAACCAACTAGAATGCCATGTCCCTGAGAGGTTTAATCAGGTTAGTACCCATTTGGAACAGTGTCTGGCACAAAGTTGATAGATAATAAATATTTATTGGATAAATAATTGCATTTGTAAAAGAGACTTCTTCTTTTAGGGATATTATAGCTACATTCCAACTCTGCTTTTCCAAGGCAGAAACTTTTCCCCACTCTAGAACCCAGCCACTCTGCTCTGTTCACAGCAGAATTCCACAATCCATAAGAAATCTCAGTAGCATAAAGTGTGATTTCACAATTCCTTCATTCTTTAACAGAGTTTCTTCTCCCATTTCACTTCACATATATCCACCCCCAGAGAAATCCTAAAATATCAGAAAAGTTACATGCTATTTCCTTCTAAACTTAAAATCCATGTCATCTGTGACAGTGATGATAGAAGTTCACACTTTAGGCGAGAGCCTCCAAATCATTAGTGATCGACACTGAAATGGCTTGAAACTCTCTCCTCTACATTATATTCCTAAAAAGAAAAAAGCCAAAGCAAACACACACAAAAAAGCTTTTATCTTTTCAGATGTTTGAGAACTATGTTTTGTTCTTTTTAGTTCAAGATAACAACTGCTTATTATCCTATATTTGGTGCTTTATGCTTTTTCATGTGATTTTCAGAACAAGTCAACATTGTACATATTAGTATCTATTTTGGCAGTAAGGAAACCAAAACTCACAGAAATTAAATAAATTATTCAAAATCAGAAAATAAATGACAGAGGATTTGAAATGGGGCCCATCTGACTTGAATACCTAGACCTTAAACTTGAGGTACACATCAGAATAACCTCATCTATCTGATCTCGCTTGTTTCAAGTACTCTGGGATATTCTGTATAAATCTCTTGGTAATGTGTATTCACAAAGATAACATTTATGAAGTGCAAGTCTATGAATCCCCTCCTTCACTTCAACATGAAATGCAAAATAAAAGATCTTATTACTTTTGCTCTCAATCATGTACAACACGGCTCTGAGTTCTCCCTTGACAAAAAGTCAAGATGTCCAACATCAGTCATCTTTGGGGGCCCATGGAAAGAGACATTTCCACAGGTCAGTACACCTGACAGTCTCTCTGCTATCGAGTGTGCATTTTGGTCACTGATATCATCCAAGCCCATATGGTACATTTAAATAAAGGTGATATAAGCAGGGCTTCTATCCCTTTATACCAAGCTGGAGCACAGGGAGTTTTACTCAGCCTCCTTATCAGTAATGCAGAAGTTCAGCCTTCCCTCGGTGCTTCACACACTATTCTTCCATCCAATGACCTCCATTGGATGCTGAGGTCCAAACTTTTCTAGTCTTGGCAGGCACATCCTCTCACTCTACATTGGGCTACTTTTTGTCTTTTTACCTCCAAACTATTACTTCAGTTGCATTTTCATTTAGAGTGATCCAATTAAATTTTTCTCAGTGAGACTGAATCCAAAAAGCTGAGAGAGTAAGAACATAAGGTATTTTTATATTTTCAAGGAATATTGTCTTTTTGTTCTGCAGATGGTGAGGGGAGAAAACAGACATACGTTATTTTGATGTAATGAAGACACAGCATTAAAAAAAGATAAGATATTGGAAAACTTTTATTAATAACTCCATATTTTTAGAAATTATATGTATAAGAAACTACATGGGGTGCAAAAAAAGGACGAAATATTCTATCAGAGAGTTTAAAATCAAATTACATATATTTTAAATTTTGTATTACATAGCATTGATATAGCCTTCCAATTTTATCTACGTTATTAAATGTTGTCAGATACTATTCCTTTATTGTCTTTATAATGTCCTTGTGCTCAGTAATGATGACCTTCTTTCATTTCTGATATTTAATAATCTGTGTCTTCTCTCGTTTTTTCTTGCTTAGCCTCACTAGACGTTTATAAATTCAATGATCTTTTTAAAGAAACATATCTCGTTGATTTTTCTCTATTATTTTCCTATTTTTAATTTCATTGATATCTAATCTAGTTTTTTAAATTTATTTTCTTCTGCTTGCTTTAGGCTTAAACTGCCCTTTTTCTCAAGATTTTACACCTTTCTTCTTTTGTAATGTATACTTTTAAAGTTTACATTTCCTTCTGAGTGCCACTTCACAGCATTCCACACATGTTGACAAAAATTTATTTTCATTTAGCTCTAAATATTTTTAAAATTCTCTGGAGACTTCTTTGACTCACATTTTATTTAGAAGTAAGTTTTTAATCTCCATATACTTGTAAGTTTTCTGGCTCTCTTTCAGGTTTTCATTTCTAGTTTAATTTCATTGTTGTCTGAGAACATAGTTTATATGAATGATTTCTGTTCTTTTATATTTGTTAAGGTGGGTTTTATGGCCAGAATGTGGTCCACCATGATGAATATTCCAAGTGAATTTGAGAAGAATGTATGTTCTGTAGTGGTTGGATGGAGCATTTGGTCAATTAGACCACGTTAATGAAAGTGCTGTTTAAGTAATCTACATCCTTACTGACCTGTCAAATTTATTTGTAAATTACTGATAGAGGGGTATTTATATCTTCAACTCTAATAGTGGATTTGTCAATTTCTCCTTTAAATTCTATCTGGTTTTGCCTCATGCATTTTGGCATTTTAGCATTTGTATGGATTTTTTTGGAGAATTGGCCCCTGATAATCTTTCTTGTTCTTAAGTTTGCTTTATCTGAATTAATATAGCTACTCCAGCTTCCTTTTGATTATTGTTATTTTTTCCACATCTTTCATTTCAACCTGAGTCTGTATATTAAAAATTGATTTATTGCAAACAATATGTCGGTTTTTTTTCAAGTGAATTCAAGACAGTCTCTGTGTTGTAATGTTGTGCTTAGACCATTCACAGATAAAGTGATTATTGATATATTTGGATTAATGTATACTATGCACATAATTGTTTTTTATTTGTTGCATTTGTTCTTTGTTTCTCCCTTTTTCTGCATTTTCTAATTTAAATAGAGATTTTAAATGACTCCATTTGATCTCCCCTCTTGGTGTATCAGTTATACTTCTTTTTAAAAAATAAATTTTAGTGACTTTGCCTTATAAAATATGCATTTTTAAAGAATTTAAGTCCATCTTCAGATAACACTATACTGCTTCACATGAATATGGTATCTTATAACAGTATTATCAACTCCTTTCTTTTTCTGGTCCCTTGTAGCTTTGTGCCTTTCTTTTCACTTCTCTCTATGCTACAATCATTTAATGCATTGCTACTTTAACCAAACAACTATGTTTAGATGAGTTAATAAGAAAAATGAAAGATATTATTTTACCTTTATTCATTCTCTTAACTCTTCTTCATGCAGATCTGAGTTTCTAAGCTATATCATTTTCCTTCTTTCTGAATCAAATCTTTTAATATTTCTTACAAGGAAGTTGTGCTGAAATAAAATTTCTAAGTTTTTGTTTGAGAAAGTCTTTATTTCTCTTTCACTTTTGGAGAATATAATTTTTCTGTAGTATAGAATTATAGGTTGGTGACATTTTAAGACTTTAAGTATTTCACTCCACTCTCTTCTTATTTGCATGGTGTCTGATGTAATTACTTTCCTTGTTCCACTACAGATAAAGCTTTCTTTTTTCCCCTCTGGCTTTCTTCAAGACTTGCTCTTTCTGTGTTTTTATGCAGTTCGAATAGGATGTGCCTAGGTATGGATTTTATATATTTATATTTTGCTTAGTGTTCTTCGAGTATCCTGGGTCTGTGTTGTGGTGTCTGCCATTTATTTTGGAAAGTTCCTGTCTATAGTTAGTTCAAATATTTCTTCTGTTCTATTCTCTCCTTCTGCTTCTGGTAGTGAAATTATATTCTGCCTTAGAAGTTTGTTCACATTATTTGGATGTCTTGCTTTTTCAATCTTTTTTTAGTCTTCAAATTTCAGTTTGAGAAGTTTCTATTGATCTATTTTCAAGCTTATTGAATCTTTCTTCAGTTGTGTTGAGTCTGCTGATGAGCCCATCGAAGGCATTCTTCATTTCTGTTGCAGTATTTTTGTTGTTGTGGTTGCTGTACTTTTTTTTTTTATTTCTAGCATTTAATTTTGCTTTTTTATTAGAGTGTCTTTCTCTCTGCTTACATTATCCATCTGGTTCTCTACTTTTCCATTAGTCTTTATTATATTAAACATATTTATTTTAAATTCCTTGTCTGGTGATTCCAACATCTGTGTCATATCTAGGTGTAGTTCTAATGATTGCTTTGTCTCTTCAGATGGTTCTCTTTTTTCTTGCCTTTTAGCCTGACATAATTTCCTGTTGAAAGCCAGACATGTTGTACTAAGTAATAGGAAATTAGGTAAATGAACACTTAGCATAAGGTTTTATGTTAATCTTGCTGGCAGATGTGTTGGTTTAATGTCTACTGTGGGTGTGGGAGCCAGAAACTTCATATTCCTCTATTGTCTTCATTTCTCTCTCTGCTGTGAACTTTGGATTTCCCTAAGTACTTGCCTTCAGAGTGAGAATACATCTTGCAGTTATTTCATCTGTAATCCATTGAGCCATTACTGACCCTTCTCTTTTTCTCATACTCATATCAAACATGTCAGAACATTCCACTGGCCTCATCTTAAACATACATCCAGTCTGATCTTCCCTGCAGATACATTAGTGTGATTACCAACATCTGCTGCCTGGATTTTTACAACAACTTCTTAACTGGTTCTACTACTATTTTCCTTGTCCTTTGAGGCAGATATCTATTTGGCCCTCAAATCTACTCTCTGCTTTTCACCTGACTGCTTTGTGCCTCAGATTGTGAGCTGGCTTATGCTCTGCCACCCACTTGGCTCTACACGGCAAGGACTCCTGGCAGGAACAGAGGACACTGTGAGGGCTTATTAGGTTCCTAGGGCTGATGTAACAAATTAATCACAAATTGAGGATGTAAAAAAACAGAAATTTATTTTCTCACAGTCTAGAGGTTAGAAATCCAAAATCAGTATTATTGGACCAAAATCAAGATGTCAACAGGGCCATGCTTTCTCCAGAGGTTATAGGGGAATATTCTTTCCTGGTCTCTTCCAGCTTCTGGTGGCTGCCAGTGTGTCTTGGCTGTGGCAGCATCACTCTAATTTTCAAATTCCCCTGCCTGTCTCTTATAAGGACATTTATGACTATACCTAGAACCCACAGGGATAATCCAAGATAATCTCCCCATCTCAATATTCTTAGTGTAATCCTATTTGAAAGGACCATTTTTTCATATAATGTAACATTAACGGGTTCCAGGGATTAGGACCTGATATCTTTGAGTATTATTTTCATCCTACTACAGGGTGTCTGTGTCCCTCAACCAAAGGTTGTAACTCTTATTAAGGTTGCCTTCTCCACACAACTGTCTTCTCCCTGATTCTAGGAAGACTTCTGGAGAGGCGCTCCTGCCTCTTCAGGTCTAAGAGTGATAGTATGTGCCACCAGCACCACCACCATCATGTTGCTAGAACTCATACTTGCCCTATGTCTTGGATTTTCCCTCTTTCCTGCTCATACTACTTACATTTTAATTTTTCTCAAATTATTAAGTTATGTGTGCCATCTCTTTTCTAACAGGATCCTGACAGATAAATCCTTACAAGTAGTCTCAACATAACAGTCAAAGTGATACTTTTCAAACTAAAGTCAGATCTATGGTTCTTCCTTACATTAAGAATAAAACCCATTAAACCTAGAGGAACTAGAAAAAGAATAACAATAAAGTTAGTAGAAGGAAAGAAATAATAAAGAGCAGAAATAAATGAAATGAAGACTTAAAAAATAATTCAAAATATCAATGAAACTAAGAGGTGGTTCTTTGAAAAGATAAGCAAAATTGATAAATCTTTATCCAGACTCATCAGGCATAAAGGGAGAGAGCCCAAATAAATAACATAAAAAATGAAAGAGTAGAAATTACAACCAACACCACAAAAATAAAAAAGACATAAGAGATTAGTACAAACAATTATATGTCAATAAAATGGACAGCATAGAAGAAATGGATAAACTTCTAGAAATATACAATCTCTTAAGACTGACTCAGAAAGAAATATAAAATATGAACAGATCAATTATCAGTAATGTAGTTGAATCAGTAATTTAAAAAAATAAAACTACCGACAAACAAAAGTCCATGACCAGATGACTCCACAGGTGAATCTTACTAGAAGAGTTAACTTCTATCCTTCTCAAACTATTCCAAAAAACTGAAGAGGAAGGAATGCTTCAAAACTCATTCTATAAGGCCAGCATTACTCTGATACCAAAACCACATAAGAAAACCCCACGAGAAAAGAAAATTACAGGCTAACATCACTAATGAACATAGATGCAAAAATCCTAAACAAAATATTAGCAAAACAAATCCAACAGTACATTAAAAAGATCATATACCATAATCAAGTGAGAGTTATCCCAAGGATGAAAAGATGGTTCAATATCCACAAATCAATGTTATATGTCACATTAACAAATTGAAGAATAAAAACTATACACTCATCTCAATAAATTCAGGAAAAGCTTTTGACAAAATTCAACGTCCATTTATGATAACTCTCAACAAAGTTGATGTGGAGGGAACATACCTCAAGATAATAAAGGCCACATATGACAGACCTATAGCCAACATCATACTCAACAGTGAAAAACTGCAAGCATTTTCTCTAAAATCAGGAATAAGATGTGAATGATCATTCTAACTATTTTTATTCAACGTAGTATTGGTGAAATCAAAAACTTTCTTTTGAGAAGTACTTCTGTAACACTATCTTTGCATAAGTAGTGAGGATAAACATCTGGGGTTCATCATGGATAAAGATTTGGTTCATGAACTCTCCACTTTTGTCTCTCCCATGCCACATGGTCACAGAGTGGGCTATGTGCTTGACTTAGGGGTAAGGAAAGAAGGAAATTAAAAAAAAAATAAGTTATTACCTCAAAATATTATCCAGGTACATACATACTAGAACCACATTTTTCAAGGAAACAACAACAAAAAAGGAATTTAAACATAAACTAGCACTCCCATTATTATCCAAGTGTTGCTTGTAGTTGAAAGTGGATCCAGACTTAGTATTTCTCATCTTAAAATAATTTCCTGAACCTCTCAGCTTGTCAACAGCCCCAATTCTCTGCTCCCACTTGTATACCAAGTTCTCAAGATAGAAATCTGCACAAAGTGCCTCCAGTTCTTTACCTTTTAATCATTCCTCATCTTACTCCAAATAGGGTTGTATGCTCACCACTTATCTAAAATCCCTCTTGTCTGTGTTGCCAATGACACCCATGTGGCCAAGCACTATGGGCTTCATTCCATTCTTATTTTACTTGACTCTCAGCAACATTGATCACTGTTGACTACTCCTTACTTGTTGGAGTTTTTCTATATCCTCCCTAGGCTACCAATACAAAGGTGGTTACTCTTCCCAACTCCTTTACTTAGTGTGTAAAGCTATGTCACTAAAATGAACTATGTAGGTGAATTCAAAAAGATTATTTCTCCATTTTTTTTAAAAAGATAGATTTATTTTCCATTCTTTTATTATGTTGCATATATGACTAATTTGAGATGCCCTTGATTATGAATATGATCCCCACAGCACATATTTCATGACCATCTCAAGGAAAACCCCTAACAACGTCTTATAGAGACAAGACTCTAGTCTGGGTTCAAATCTTATCTCTTCCCCTTCCAGGCTGGACCTACACCACTTTTTCCTCATGTGAAAAATATAAAAAAATAATTTTATCATTAAAAATAACAACTCAAAGTTCTTTAAAAATTAAACGAGTTCTTATATGTAAGGATGCAAATGGTGTGTGACCAAATGTGTGTTCTATTGTTATTTCCAGTTTGTCTAGGCAATTTTACTACAGTAATTGATTTTGTGCCACGGGCTCTTGATTTCCTTGAACCAACAGCTGGTGATTATACAAGAGTGTACAATTAAAAATTTCTCCATTGAAACTTGTCATACCTTAGAAAATCAGCAGTAGAACGTGGCAGACTTCAATTTTCTCAGCTGGTGGAAGGATAAATCAAGCAAGAGATTAAAAGTGATCACCAGTATTGTTAAGAAGATATCACAAATTACCTTCTTTTATACACATTTACTACCAGGCAGTGTTGAATTCCAGGTATTTAAAAAGATGTCTAGATGAAGTAGCACAGGAATCAAGACCATCAAGGATTCTCTTCCATTCAGGAAACAAAGTTCAGTTTATATATCATGCACTAGTTGTATGGATGAATCTAACAGAAAATCTAATTGCTGTGTATATAAGGTCTTAATGTAACTACAGAAGGAAAGTGCATATTTTATTGCATTTGTATGATAACTAAACAGTTAAACATAATGAATATTGTCTGCATAAATAATATGGAAAAACACTAGCTAATATGAATCTAGTGCAGGTAAAAATTATTATAATATAAGACTGTGGCTTAGCTCTGGGTGGTATCAAGTATTCTAAGATAAGTATAAAATAGCAGAGGGTATCTCATAAGCCTCAAAATCTCATTGTACTCTTTCTGAGTTAAAATTTGCTGTAGAAACAGATGCCCAACTCTGCCCTCCTCCTCTCCCTCCTCTTCATTATTTCACCATGTTCTGCTTGTCAATGTGATTCTGTCAAACAAATAAAGCCATAAGAAATATAGAAGGTACAATTTCATGCTTGTCCTTGAGAAATAAATCTTCCTTATGATTAAAAAATAAGGGTTTTAATTGTTAATTAAATGAGAATAATAACACTTGGGCCAGAAAACCCAAGGTGCTATGCTAAAATTTATAGATAACCAGATTCAAGCTGCAAAATATTTTGAAGTTTAAAAATAAGTAATAGCATGCATTTTTTTCAAACAAGAGGAAAAATTTTGCTTCGTACCTTCAGAAGTCATATGGTTGAGTGATTGTAACTTGAGTGTCTAGTGTCAGCTACATATTTAGTAATGGAATAAATGGCCATGCGAGTTCCTGTTTGATAAACCTTGAGAAAGAAAGTCTAGTTAAAGTAAGACATATTGATTTTCAGGGCTAGCTGAGACTGTGGATGCTAATATAAATTCAGACCCCACAATATCTGGAGCCACTTCTACTAGAAACGTACTTCCACAGCCACATAAAAGCCCAAAAGACAGTGTCAAGTGACATTGAAACATTTTTGATATTGGAGACAATAACATTCCACCCAGGAAGCATGCCCCTGTTGACTATCTGTAAGTAAAATATAAGTATTGTTTGTATAAAATAATGAAAGTAATAATACTGATGTTTAATTCATGGGAATAAAAGAATACAGAACTAAAACACTGGAAAATAACATGTATATGTGGAGGGAGTTGAAGTAAATTTAATGTTCTTGCACTGTAGAAGAGGGTTTAAGATACTGACTACTTTTAGAATAGTTAAGTATGCACTTAGTGCAAAGATAAGCACTAAGAAATACAAATAAAAGGTTTTAACTTCCAAATGAGAAGGGAAAATGAAAAAAGAAAAAAATACAATTCTAGTTGTATTAAAGATTTGTTAATTTTTTTAAATGTAACATTATTAATATATATATAAGGGAAATGTCTTTATGATATCATAAAGGGGGTAAGGGGGTAAAAAAAATTTTCCTTAACAAGACACCAATAATAAAACCACTTATAAAACTGATTAAATTCAATGTAAAACTTGAATTTTAAAATACACATTAAAGAACATGAAAATTAAAAGTCACAAATGGTGAGATGTTTGCAACATGTTTAGCTCAAAAAAGAAATAAAAAGGAGCTTCTATGAATCAGTAAGAAAAGGAGAAACAACCCAACAAAAATTGCACCAACCTGAAAAGTGATTTTACCTAAAAGTAAACATGAAAAGACCAAGAAACAAATCAAAAGATGCTTAACCTCATTTTTACTCAAAGTCTTACTAATAAAAATCACAAAGAGATACCATTTTCCATCCACCAGGCTAGCTAGATTTACCGGTCAGTCCATAAATTTGGATATTATACAAAGCAATGGAAACACTTGCCAGTAGTTGTTGAAAGATATAATCCCCTTGGAAAACAATTTGCATTGCATAATAGTCTCACTCCTGAGTATTTAACTTGGCAAACTCCTGTACGTTCACACCAAGATGAAGTACAAAAATACTCAGACATCTGCATACAGTCTGAACTAAAATAAAATCAGCTATGGATATTTTGGCGGAAAGGGGATAATTCTCTTCAAGGATGTTATGAACCTCAGTGAATTTATGAAAAACTTTCAGAAACAGACAAGAGTCAAACTTACAGGAAAGTCAAGAGAGACATATACTGAAGAACTCATGAGGGAGGCAGCAAACACTGCAGAAGCACACTGCAGAACCGGCCAGGAAGAAGCTGAGGCACTTGCCAGCTCCAGAAGCCCATAGAGGATGGGTGGGGGAAGGGCTGCCGCCACCACTTAGCCATCACTCAGACAGCAGAAATGGTTGCTTCCTGCCTGAGGCCTGACTGAGCTCATTTTGTAAGGGAAGTCTGTCACCGCCCTATACTTGCTGGAATCCAAGGCATATACCTGCACTGTATCTGCAAGAGACTTTTGGAATACAAAACAAGCACTGTGAAAAAATTCCAAAATATGACAGAGGAAGAATGTTATTAACAATAAAAACAGAATAAGAAAAAAGCATGTGATCATCTTAATTGATGCAAATAAAACATTTAGCATAATCCAGTACCCATTCATGATAAAAATTCTCAGCAAAGTGGGATAAAAGGAAACTACTTCAACCTGATAAAGGGTATCTACCAAAAAACCCAAAGGTAAAAGCATACTTAATAGGAAGAGACTGAAAATCTTTCCCTAAGAGTAGGAACGCAGCAAAGATGTCAGTTATCATGGCTTTTATTCAACATTGTACTGGAAGTTCCAGCCACTGCAATAAAGCAAGAAATAAAAGCAAAAGATTGAAAAGGAAAAAGAAAAAAATGTTTCTATTTGCACATGATGTTCATTGAATACATAGAAAATTCTAAAGAACATTCAAAGCAGCTACTAGAACAAGTAAGCAAATTTATCAAGGTTGCAGGATTCAAATTCTGTATATAAATAATTATATTTCTACCTAATAGCAACAAATGACTGAAATTGAAATTTTTAAAAATGTCATTTACAATAACAAAATGATACCTAGGAGTAAATTTTTAAAATATGTGCAAGTCCTGTAAAATAAAACTACACAATATTTCTGAGAGAATTAAAGACTTAAATAAATGGAAAGATACATCACATTTTTAGTTTGGAAAATACAACATTGTTAAGATTTCAGTTTCCCAAATTAATCTATAAACTTATTATAGTAGACTTTTTTTTTGGTAGAAATTGACAAAGTGAGTTAAGAATTTGTGTTATAGGTGACCTAGAAAAGCAAAGATAATCTCAAAAAATAAGAACAAAGTACTACCTGATTTCAGACTTACTGTAATGATATAGCAATCATGACAGTGTGGCAGTGGTGAAAGGATAGACAAGTAGGTCAATAGATCAGAATCAAAAATTGAGATAAAGTGTGACCGACAGATCTTAGAAACGCAGGCAAACACATAATAAACGATTTATTACTATTCTGTAACTGAACATTTTAAAATAATATTGTATGTGTCCAGACTTTATAGACACCTTATAAATCTACACAAATGCAATTATTAGATTTTCAACAAATACACTATGATACTTCAATGAGGAAAGTATTTTTGAAAACTTGTGCTGGAAAAACTAGATATCCATAAGGAAAAAGTAAACCATGAACTGAAAACAAAAATTAATTTCAGATCAATCATAGATCTAAGAGTTAAATCACAAAGATAAAATTGTTAAAAATAGAAAATATCTTTACGATTTTGTAAGATAGAACACAAAAAAAACTAACCCTAAAATTCAAAAATGAAAAATTAAATTTTAATAAAATTAGAAACTACTGTTCATCAAAAATCACCATCAAGAAAATAAAAATACTAGGCAAAGACTTAGAGAAAATATTTGCTATGTATAAAGGCACCAGGAATGGTATCCAGAATATATATTTTTACAAAGCAATAATCAAAAGAAGAATAACCCAACACAAAAAAAGAAGCAGGGGGTGAGCAAAGACTTGTACAGACATTTCATAGGATGAACAACTTCATTAGTCATCAGTAAGATGACTTACACAGTGAGTTATCACTTCACTTACTAGAATGGCTAAAATTTGAAAGACTGACAATTTCAAGTGTTAACTTGGAAAATGGAACTTTCATGCAAACAACTGGAACTCGTTCAATGTGGGTGCATGCTACAACCACTTTGGAAAACCACTTGGCTGTTTCATAGGAAGTTAAACATCAACTAAAATTTGAGTCAGAAGTTCATTTCAAGGTAATTATCCAGGAAAAACAAAAGCATATGCTCACAAAATAATTTGTACAAGAATGTTTATAGCATTTCCAGCCCACAACTGGAAACCACCAAAATGTCTATCTGCATGTAAATACATAGAGGAAAATGCAGTGCATCCATTTAATGGAATACTGTTCAGCCATAAAAAGAAACAAAGTTTTATCATAAGACTGTAGCAATTCAGTCACATCTTTGGGCTCCTCTTCTAATTCTCGTTCTCTTGCTATTTCCATTTACTTCCTCCACTGAAGTCTTGAACTCCTCAAAGTCATCCAGGAGGTTTGGAATCAACTTCTTCCAAACTCCTGTTACTGTTGATATTTTTACCTCTTCCCGTAAATCAGAAATGTTCTTTTTTTTTCTTTTTTTTTTTTTAATAAATTTTATTTTTATTTATTTATTTATTTATTTTTGGCTGTGTTGGGTCTTCGTTTCTGTGCGAGGGCTTTCTCTAGCTGTGGCAAGCAGGGGCCACTCTTCATCGCGGTGCGCGGGCCTTTCACTGTCGCGGCCTCTCTTGTTGCAAGGCACAGGCTCGAGACGCGCAGGCTCAGTAGTTGTGGCTCACGGGCCTAGTTGCTCTGCGGCATGTGGGATCTTCCCAGACCAGGGCTCGAACCCGTGTCCCCTGCATTGGCAGGCAGATTCTCAACAACTGTGCCACCAGGGAAGCCCCAGAAATGTTCTTAATGGCTTCTAGAATGGTGACACTTTCCAGAAAATTTTCAATTTATGCTGTCCAGATCCACCAAAAGATCACTATCTATGGAAACCATAGCCTTAACAAAATTTTTTTTTTAAATAATAAAACTTGAAAGTTGAAATGACTCCTTGATCCATGGGTTGCAGAACGGATGTTGTATTAGCAAGCATTAAAACAATATTATTCTTGTACATCTCCATCAGAGCTCTTGAGTGACCAGATGCATTGTCGATGAGTGTATATTGAAAATAATTTTTTTTTCTGAGCAGTAGTTCTCAACAGTGAGCTTAAAATACTCAGTAAACCTTGTTGTAAACAGACGTGCTGTCATCTAGGCTTTGTTGTTCCATTTCTAGAGTACAGACAGAGTAGATTGAGCATAATTCGGAACAGCCCTAGAATTTTCAGAATGGTAAATCAGCATTGATCTTAACTTAAAGTTACCAGATGCATTAGTCCCCAACAAGAAAGTCAGCCTATCCTTTGAAGCTAAGCATCGACCTCTCTCTATCTTATGAAAGTCCTGGATGGCATCTTCTTCCAATATAAAGCTGTTTCATCTACATTGAAAATATGTTGTTTAGTGTAGCCACTTTCATAATTATCTTAGGTAGATCTCCTGGATAATTTGTTGCAGCTTCTACATCAGCACTGATTCTTCACCTTGCACTTTTATGTATAGAGATGGTATCTTTCCTTAAACCTCATGAATCAACCTCTGCTAACTTCAAACTTTTCTTCTTAAGCTTCCTCCACTCTCTTAGTCTTCATAGAATGGGAGAGAGTTGGGGCCTTGCTCTGAATTAGGCTGTAGCTTAAGAGAATGTTGTAGCTGGTTTAATCTTCTATCTATATCACTAAAACATATCAGCAATAAGGTTGTTTCATTTTCTTGTCATTTGTGTGTTCACTGGAGTAGCACTTTTAATTTCCTTCAAGAACTTTTCCATTGCATTTATAACTTGGCTAAATGTTTGGCACAAGAGAAGAGGTCTAGATTTCAGCCTGTCTTGGCTTTTGACATGCTTTCCTCACAAAGCTTAAATCATTTCTAATTTTTGATTTAAAGTGAAAGATGTGTGACGTTTCTTTCACTTAAACACTTAGAAGCCATTGTAGGATTATTAACTGGCCTAATTTCAATATTATTGTGTTTCAGAAAATAGGGGGGCCTGATGAGAAGGAGATAGATGGGGAACAGCTGGTCAGTGTAGCAGTGAGAACACAAACAATGTATATCAATTATGTTTGCCGCCTTATGTGGGCACAATTTGTGGCACCCCCAAAAATTGCAATAGTAACATCAAAGACCACTGATCACAGAACACAATAACAAATATAATAATGATGAAAAAATTTGAAATATTTCAAGAATTACCAAAATGTGATACAGAGACACAAAGTGAGCAAATGCTGTTGGAAAAAAATGACACCAATAGATTTGCTCTATGCAGGGTTTCCACAAACCTTCAATTTATAAAAATGCAATATCCACAAAGTGCAATAAAATGAAACAAGGTATGTCTGCCTGTGTATTATCATTTCTACATTGCCAAGGTTCAACGAATATCCTATGTCCTCATCTTACTTTACATCTCAGGAGGCTTTGAAACAGATTGCTAAATTACTCCACAAATGATTAAATACTTCCTTCTTGAAGCACTCTCTTATGCTGGCTTCTGAATCAACACAGGCTCCTAACTTTCTTTCTACATCTATAGCCACTCCTTGGTCTTCTTTGCTGAACCACCTAATTTTTCACAACCTCTAAATGATGGTGTGTCCCAGAGTCTAGTCTTTGGATCTCTTCTCTATCTACTCGTACTCTCTGTGTGATACTATCAAGTCCTTTGGATATAAGCACCAAAAGAATTGCATCACTCACAAATATATGTCTCTAGCCCTGATTTCTCCCTCCGAAATACTTTCTGGGATGGCCCTATCTAAAACAACTCTTTGCCACTCTCTTTTTTTTTCTTTGTGTTTTATTTTTTATTATAGCTCTTATCACTGCCAGATATTTTATATATATTGTGAGGATATGGATTTAATATCTGCTCCTACCCTATAAATACATGCTACTTGAAGGTAAGCCTTTATTCACTGTTGTATTCTCAATGCCTAAAATAATAACTGGTACATACTAAACATGCATGAATATATATTGAGAGGGAAAGGAATGACTAGATTTACAAATACCCAGAAAAATGACTTGGAAGGATAGCCGGGACAAGAGTAATTATATTTGACAAGGGGAATTAAACTTATTAACACTAGCTAACTTGGAATTGGAGAGTGATCAGTGAGAACATAAGCTGTATCTTTAAGGCTGAATTTTATACAATTATATTGTTATGTAGCTCTTATATTACAAAACTAATTTTATAAAAGAATATGTTAATGAAAACTCTTCAAAGTTCTGAGAGTAAATGTTTTTGAAATAAGAGTTTCTTAGCAGCCAAACCATCTTTCAGGACAAAAAAAGTACTTATTTTGGATATACATCTAGATGTAAGAAATGTCTTCTTAAAAAAAAAAAAAAAAGAAATGTCTTCTTAAGGAAGACATGAAAAACAGAAGTAATGAATGGAAATATTTATATTTAAAACTCTTTTATGCAAAGAGTTAATATACAAGATTAAAATAAAAGCCACGAGTCACAGACATTAAGAAAATACTTGCAAAAAACTATTAAAATATAAATTCTGAGAAACACTGTTCAATCTTTCATTCATTTAACAAATATTGAGTGATATGCAAGGCATTGTGTTAAGAACTGGGCAGTCGGAGGTGAAAGAGAACAAACTTCTTGCTGTACGGCAACTTTCATGTAAGTGGGAAACACAGGAATCAAACAGACAAACAAATTGTTATATAATATATTGTTGGGAAGTGATAAGTAATACAAAGGAAAATAAAGCAAAGCAAGATTAGGAAACAGTGAGTGACAGAAGATACAGTTTTAGGTAAAGTGCCTCTCTAAGTGTTGATTAAAGAAACAGAGCCACTGGGAGCTATGGAATAAGGTGTCTTCATAGGGATTGGGCCCTGTGCAATCATGCAAGCTGGTGGAGAAATCTTTATGAAGCTTTTGCATGTGGCTCCAGTATCAGGACTGAAGTCATCAGAGGTCAGTTGGGGAAACCTGGATGTGGAGTGGGAAAGGGCAAGGACAGAATGGAAACCTCAAAGACAAACTGGACTCATATGTCTCTCCCAACCTTGATAAGGTAGATGACCTGCAGAAAGAGATTAAGCCTTTCACCATGGAACTGCATAGGCACTGGGCCCAGGACTGAAGGAGCTGAGTGCATAGACATTGCCTTGCACCAGTGAGATGAGCTGGTACATCCGCAAAAATGTGCAAACCTGCAGCAGTGTCTGGGCCTTACGCCATTCTTCACAGAATCGGGATGGCTGTTGTTTCATGTCATCCTTCACATTTTACACACATTTCTTTTGTGCCTAACCAGTACCTGGAAAAACAGGGGAGAAAATTCTAGGCAATGTAGTTCCAGCTTCTCTAAGTCGACACAGTGCAGTTACCATATGGAGTATTTTCCTTCTTGGAGAAAGTGATAACTCAGCAGAAATCAGAATAAAGGAGGGAGTAAGGCATACTGAGATCTGAGAGCAGAGAGTTACAGACAGAGCCAACAGTAAGGGTGAAGGTCTGACTTGGAACATGCTTAGAGTGTTCCCAGAACAGGAAGGACTCCAGCATGGCTGCAGTAGGGTAAGGGGAGAGAAAGATGTAATCAAACAGGCACCTAGGACGTCAATTGTTTGGGGCTTCTGTTCCTCATCATACTCCAGGCAGTGCACATAGAAGACAGTCAATAAATATATTTTAAGCAATTAATAAATACACAAATGAATAATTTTCTTCATAATATTGGGGCTTAAGGAAATTGAGTTGGTTTAGGAAGAGCTCTAATGTAGAATATTTGAGTTCATGAATTGTGACTTTAAGCGTCTGCGTGGTGGCTACAATGTCTTTTCAGCATCAGCATATAAGGGTTGCCTTATCTGCATCTCGATAAAACTCGTGGAGACAGGGATGTGGATAACACAGCCAACTCCTGTACACTAATCCTCTCTAAGGTCAACACTGCAGAAGATATAGAAAAGTACTGAAAATATCAGAAGAGTTAACATGATATGACCGATTAAATTCTGATATAATGCAGATCCCAGAGAGGTTACAATTGTTATCGAGATGGATATTTACAGGATGAAGGAGCAGATGGCTAAGTCCAGACAATAGCTACACAACTAAACCGTGCAAAGACTATAGAGACACAATATAATGATTATGAAGTTAAGAATGAAAACATGGGCCTATGCTGATTGACACATAGAATATAAATTTTTACCTGACTTATGTGTGGATGATATTCTCATTAAAACTCATATAAAGACAACACCTCTCCTGGAAGGAGCTACACTGATTGGGACACTTGAGATTCCATTAAATAAACTACTCAAAGCATTAACAATTTCTATATTACATATAGAAAATATAAATTAAAATTATAGGTGGAAGGCAATCATACTCTAGTCATTATAAACCAGGGTAAATCCATACTTTAGAATCTTAAAAACCTGAAATCAAGATAGCTCAGAATCCAGTAAGCACACAGAGAAAGTTTTTAGCTGAGAAAATAAGAGAACACTAATTTTATTGCACTTGAATCATGGAAACATCTGCCATATGGACAAGTGACCTTCATAAGAGAATAACAGACCACACATGAATATATCACACAGATACAGGCCACACACCAAGTAACCTTTAAAACACAAACAAAAAGAGAAACTCTACCCAGAAAAGAAAACCTAAAACCTAAAAATGGCCAGACTAGTTAGTAATTATGAAAAAAAAATAAGACTTTAAATGAGCATGTAAACAACAGATAACCCTTTGGACAGAAGGAGAGAGGCAAATCAACTACGTCAAAAATAACATAATTGATAAAGAAACGTGACATACAGGAAAGTCACTAAGAAGTTATCCATAATTGTTCTCAAATAATATTCAATGGTCTAACAATTTGGTCCTCAAAGTGGAAAACAAATGTGGAGAAAAATAACTGGAGAGGAAATACATCAAATATTAGAATAAATTCACATATCAATCAGACATATTTCAACAACCCAGAAAGGTAAAACTCAAAAATCAAAATAAAATGAGGATATGAATAAAGTAACTAGAGTTATAACATCATAAACTAATCGACTGTAGAAATAAGTCTATCAAATATTAGACATTTGGAATAAGCTTGTCAATTACATAGCCAAGGGAGAGAAGTACTCATAACAACAAAATATGCCATAGAAATAGTGTGACATGTGTTCACTAACCAAGGGATATTTAACGACCAACCAGGGAGATACACTGGGGGAAATCTGGCAGACTGACTACTTTGGGCTTGTGATTGTACCACAAAGAAGAGATGTACTATGACTTGAGACTAGGATTTGCACATCCTCCAGTACCCCAAGACACCATAGTCATTACCTAAAACATGAAAGAATCAAACCAGGCAACATAATTACAGCTAATAAATGCAGGCATGAACCAATTAGAACATATCTTATGTATCTTTTCTCATGAAGTTTTAAATCAAGTACAGAGAAAGAGTTGAAAAGTTTAATGACCATAAAAGATACAACTACCCAAAGAACAAAGTATTGAAATAAATAAAAAATGGAGTAGTTTATGTGCACTCTTCAGGGATCACCTTGCTACAGTAATAGAAATATTAGCCAAAATATATTCCCATACCTGTGTTGGAAGATGTCAAACTTGAGGCTTTTGGAGGTAAGAGGGTATGGAATCCAGGTGACGTCCCCCAAAAGGGTAAATAATAACCTCCTAACAAGATATATATATATTATTTTGGGATAAGATTTTCTTAATACTTTGTAAACATCTTAAACTAAAGAGACTCAAACTCAAACTAAGAGGAGACTGAGAATGTATGAAATGACAAATTATTGACAAGCATCTTGATTTAAAGTACCCATTTTTATTGCAAGTTAAATAGAAAAAAAGAAAACAAAATATAATATACCCAGGATGTTAGTGGTATAATCTGCTATCTTGAAAATAGAGGACAAGCATGGACTATTTGGGGACCAATCTATACTGACATGGTAGAGCACTGCATTAACAGTAGACCCAATAGGAATAATACAACATTTAATTTCTCAAGGATATAAAAGTTTTGCTAAAGCAGCATCACTGAAAGATACCCTAGGCCACACAAGAAACAAAAAGCAAACCTAAAGAATATCTAAATCTTCATAGACATTGAACATGGACTTATCAAACTGAAGAGACATTTGGAATAATTAAAACAAAGATATAATATATAAAGTTAATGTCTTTTTCAGAATTAGAGAGTGTGTTGAGCATGTATGAGACTCTTGCTAGGAACTGAGTCCTTGGACAGTTTAAAACATTATATAATTAAAAAGTATATGATTGTGATAATATGGATGTGGATCTAGGAAAAAGCATAACATATTGGAGTGATTTTGAGACAGGGATGAATTTTAAAGTGTGTGAATGCTCTAATTGTAAGTCTAAGTCCCAGCGATTTGGTAGCCACAATATTTTTTAAGCATCAACCCATGAGTTGTGTATTTTTTTTCCCTATAAAGTCTACAGCTAGTTGAGTGAGAGAGGCAGAGATAACATCTCTGCACTGATCATATCGAGAATCAATAGCATAGGCTAGATTGCACATTGTCAATCACAGTCAAGGAATGAAAAGTAACGTGCATTACGAAATCAATCCCAGTGAGAGTTCAGCATGCACATATAAGAATCTAAGCTTTCCTAAGTCAATACCACTTGCCCAATTGCAAGGATGAATACAGTTGTACTGATTTCCTAAGACCAAAGTTTGAATCTATGGCCAGAAGTCATCTAGATGTTGCTCTGATGAGTGTCTTTATATAGAATCAGACCAGAGTGAAACCTTAGGCAAACTACCAGGAGAGAGGAGGCCAACTGACTGTCATGGACAACATCTAGAAATTAGGGTACTATTGTAACTGAGTAGGAAACTATGAGGGTTTCCTATAATAGACATCCCCCCCTTCATGTCCTCCACCTGTCTCTTGTATGTAGAAAAACTTTATCCCCCAGACCTTCCCCAAGTTCCAAAGAATAAATTTAATCACAGAAGTGAGAAAATGCAGAAACAAAGGAAAACAGTCAAGCAAGACAAAATAATAATAGCTTAACCATTAAACAAAGTCAAGGGCCTTTAGTTCTTCCTCAAAGGCTATAGATAGCAATATCCTTGAGCTATTTTGCAGATATTGAAATCCCCACCAGGTGGAGGAAGTTAACTGTATGCTGACCACAAGAACTTAGACCCCAAACCAGTAGAAACCAGAAGGTTGATGATATTGACTTTCAATTACCTTACCACCAACAAATCAGAAAAATATCTGTAAGCTGATCATGCACCCCATAACCCCCTTCCTAACCTTGTCTTTAAAAATATTTCCCTGAAAGCAACTGGGGAGCTGAGGACTTTTGAGCATTAGCCACCCATATTCCTTGCTTGGTGCCTGCAATAAAAGCTGCACTTTCTTTCACCACAACCCAGTGTCATTAGATTGGCTTTACTGCATGCAGGAAAGTAGACTCAAGTATGGTTTAGTAACACTGTGATCCAAAGAGATGTGTGTGTGTTGTATGTATTAGTGGTCCCTATTCAAACCATCATTATTCCTTTCTGGCTCATTTTAGATTGAGATATATTTACTTTAGAGAGCAAAGGTACTGGTGAAGACATGATCTACTGTTATTCATAGCCTTGCTTCAGACCACACTGCTCTGCATTGCTCGACTTATATAATAGAAGCTGGTATGGACCACCTTTCTAAAATTCAGTAAAACTCACATAAAATTTCCTGCAGACACAGGGAGGGAGTTGATTAAGGCTTTGCAAAAGTTGGAATTAAATATGAAGAGAAATTATTAAAAAATTAGAAAATTAGACAGACCAAAAAATTCTCCTTAACTGAGATTCTCTAACATATTTTTCAGAATTGGCTCTAACATCTTAGAAACATTGAATAAATATGCAAGTTGTCTGCCAAGCCACCTGATTGCTGCTGATTGCCTTATATTTACAGAAGAGCAAGATTTCTAAGTGGAGGGAGGTGAAGTTTTAATTATTATTCACACTTCATCAAATTCAATGGGGGATTCTAAAATTCTTTCAAGTCTGCTGCCAGTAGGAATTACTTTTTATGTTAGAAACATCTTCTTAATGGAAGTTACAGGTTACAGAGAAAGAAAAGGCATGAACATAGATTAAAGTAAGGCTGTTAGGAAAACATTTTTCATCAAAAGCCTGAACATCACTTTGAAAGATAAAAGAAATGGAGAATACATAGACCACAGCCAGAAAAGAAAGACAAATAAGAAAATCAAGAAAGAGTTATAGGTTCTTCAGAAGTCCATTGAAAGAGATAGTATGTGGGTGTGAATGTATGTGGGCATTCATGCATCTACAAAGTTACAAAGTTTGTCATGTTTCAGCAGCCTGATATGAGAGACAATGCTGGAAATTCCTTGTTTTGAATGTTGAGTGTATCCATGTCAGATTCACTTGCATAACTTACTTTGATTGTTCCAAAGGTAAAATTATCTTTTAATGACCAGTATGTCTGAATCAACATAGTGAGAAATAACAAGCAGTCACAGTATGCAAACTCTTGGAAGCTATGAAGGCAAAGGTAACATGTGCAGTTATATGAGAACATCAGCAGAACAGTGAAGTGGGGGAAATCTCCAGTGGAGGTGAGACTGAAGAGAGATCCATGACATCAGAGGGCCCTCTTTATGAAGAAGGATATACTGGGTACAATGGAAGTTGAGTTATACTTGAAATAAGGACAGAAACAACACAGGAAGAATCTCCTGATCCTGACTTTATTCACATCTTTTAATGAGTTATTTGACTTTATCCACTAACAGATGCCATTCTCACACTGTTTGAGGTCCATTCTCATAACAGTCAACAGCTATCATTAAATATATTTGCATTTGATACTTACAGTGGGAGCAAACGCAGTAGATACAAATTCTAGATTGACTCTGCAAGTAACCAAAATTCTCATGTTGGAAGAAGAAAGGAGAAACACACAAAGTCTGGGAGCAAATGACTGAACTCCCAGAATTTGTTAATACTTTTCTGTTACAATTGTTTTCTATAGTGGGCACATGCTATAATGGACAAATTCATTTACTCCAGTGGTATGATAGTGGGTGTAATCCATTAGCTGTCTTTACATGTGTGTGGCATGAGCATCAGTCCTGTTTACTACATTGTCTCATGAGGATAGCAGTGATGGCAAGGGCTTACATGTAGCTCCAGTCATACTTAGAGACTCCTCAAATCCCAAACGTCATTGATTTGCTGTGGGCAATATTACTCAGACTCTACTCATGGGATCATGCCAATCTTTTCTGTGAAATATTTGAAATCTGCTTTCTTAAAATTTACAGTATATGAGAAGAATGAATGTCCGAAATGTCCCTATTTTTATGATGTGTTATAAGATCCAAAGTGCAAAATTATTGACATAAAGATATTCCTCAGTATTATACAACTCTTCTTAAAGATGATAGGAATTTTTCTTTTTCAACTACTGCATGCAAAAAATGACTGTCACCACAGAAAGTGAAGAGTGTAACAGACTTTTATGCCAAATAAATATTTCACCATTATTCCTTTTTGAATACAAATTAATCCTGTTCCTGAGCCAGATTTATAATCTGTAAAGAAAGCATTATTCATAGCTCCTTTCACCAAGAAACACCAGTTTCTTGTTCCTTGCTCTAATAACGTCTCTTCTACCCTCAAAAGTGTGTTTATATAGAAGAGACTATACCTCAAATATATAGTATTATTTCCATTCCCCTTCCATTGTAAATGCATTTTTCTATTGTGTAAACTCCCATTGTAATATTCAGCATGAGTTCAATTTTATCAGATATCAGAGATCCTTAGATTGTATTTAATTTTTTGAGTTACCATGTTGATTTCATTTTATTACTACGCACTCTGCACTGGAACATAGAGACCTGAAGCCAAAATGAATGTTTTTAGTTCACACTCCTATAGTTTTCTATTAATGGCTACTGATAAGCTAAATGAGGAAATCAAAAAAGAGTTGATGGCTTTAAGCAATAGAGTCTCTTTTTATTAACTTTTCCCAAATGTCCCTGTAAAGTTCCTCAAATGAGAGCATCAATCTCATGACAACGTGTTCTTCCCAGTTTTTGTAATGCACTGTACTGTCTCCAAGAACCCATCATTCTAGCATGGTAAAGTGTAAATCTGAAAACAAAATCCTATTTTATACAGTCTTGGTGGGGAATCACTTTCTACATCCTCCTTCCAATAGTCTAAAAGCAAGACTTCTAATTTTAAAAGAAATAAAAATGGCAACTGTTCAATGTATAATGAGATTTAAAAATCTCTAGAAATAAACTTCATATTTTTATTATTGTGTTTATTCTCATAGATCCCCATAAATGTGTAGTGATGATTTTGCTACTGATTATCTGTGAGAATTTGGAGTCTTTTAGTGATAATTTTTAGGGGAACATAGTAAAGCTTCTAGTTGTAGTTATCAAGAAATGATTGTAGAATGAGACGTGGACAAATATATCAAGACTGTGAAAGAAAAATTACAATCTCACCTTTGATGAGGCATTCAAGAGCCAAGGTGGTGGGCTCCCAACTATGTTACAGACACTTTAGACACTATTATAATCTAAATGTATGTGTTTTTTAGCAACACTTAGTATATTATGATAAATTTACTAAGAGGATGTCATCTGAACAGAGGCTTAGGAAATGGAATTAATACATCTGAAATATTTTAAATGAGTACAAGACAACTAAAACTTAGAAAATGTGGTGTTCAAATGGAAAAAACAAATGTGGACCCATATTCTTTTCAAAATATGTCATTTCTAACTTTGCCTCTAAAATGACTGAGGAAGGATTCCAGCCACTATCTGTGCTCAAGTAAAGTTATCTGATGTTTGTTTCCACTAAAAGAAAACTATAACTCTTTGGAAAGGGCTCTAAGCATTTCAATAAACAAAAATCTCAAGTCAAGACTAGACAACATTTTATTGCCAGAATTAAGACTGATTTGAAAGATATCCAGCATAATGCTGGAATGGACAACGGAGCTACTCAAAGAGACACGTCTACCAAGTTCAAACAATTTAAGCAATACAAAGAAAATAATAATGCCGTGAAAATCGATGTGCTCCTAATGAGGTTTTAAAAGATCAACTACTGTCAGATACGGTAAAGAGCAGGTATACAAGGATGTCTAATTTACAGAAATACTGCATACTAATCAACTTATGGTCACAAAATGTCTTCAACAATGCCAGGCTTTACCTCCAGAGCCCAGGCAGGAAGGAGGAGGAAGGGTAATGTCAAAGGGCCATCTTTCTCTCAAAGTGGTTTTATGTTCCGTGACAACGTTAAGAAGAAAGCCTCTTTACACCTTTGAGCTACCCTTTGTGAGAGAAGAGACAAAGCATGGTTGCTTTTGCCCTATGTTTTATGCTGCTGTAACCACAGAGTTCTTTCCAGTTTTCCCTGAATCCTCTATGAAATTCTCAGGCAGGGTCTTTGGGAGCTTGATGAGAAGATAAATATTCCTAGAAATAAACCCCATGTCAGAAACAGTGCCTCATCTCCTTTAGCCATCTAAGGTTTGTAATAGAGCTGATATTGCAGCTTTTCTTGCATGATAGTTTTCATTTCTGAGAAAGCTTCTGTTTTCAAGTAAATAGTTTTGGTGCAGGCCAACCTCACCATTTTGCTCAATGAGTACTCCTCTATGGTAGACAATACTTAAGATGTCATTTCATAAACAGTGGTAATTTGTTTCAGTTGTATTTTTTAAAAATTTATTCTAATTTAATGGGATATATATATATATATATACACATATATATATATATATCAAGAAGTAAGTTTTTCATAACTTTTTTTTCTAACATCTTTATTGGAGTATAATTGCCTTACAATGGTGTGTTAGTTTCTGCTTTATAACAAACTGAATCAGTTTTTCATAACATTTTTAAAAACTAATGATGCTGCTGGAAATATGGAATAGATGCATTTCCCCTATTCCTTCCATTAAATAGAAATTTTTAAATTATGAGATTATATACAAAATAAACATGAGGAAACTCTGAAAGTGGGCCAGTATAAGGCAGATGAGGACATAGGGCTCTATGAAACACAGTGGTGAATTCCCTAGGTTTTATTTTTGTTTCATACATCTTACACTAGGTAATATAAACCCAACAACCTGGAAATATGAACAGGTGCAGACAAGAAAATCCCCAACAAAAGATTTCTATCTCTAGCCAAAGGTACATAAAAAGGCACCCTGACAAGAAAGAGAACTTTCAGATAATAATCACTCTATTCTAGTCAAAGACATCAGAAAACAAAAAAGGCACATGTCTAAAAAGAAAGAATAAACTGTCCTCATTGTCAATGACATAATAGTTTACGTGACAATCAACCCTCTGAAACAATAAGGGATTGTTCAAGAGATTCATCAAGATCTCAGGATATAAGATAAACACAAAAATCAACAGATTTCTATATATTAGCTATGAATACATAGACACTAAAATAAAAATACAATATTATTTACCATCATTTAAAAAAAGAAAAATACTTAGCTATAAATCCAAGAAAACATGTATAGGGCTTATGTGCTGAAAGCAATATAATGCTGATTTTTAAAATCAAGAAGATCTAAATACATGGGGATACATAACATGTTTGTATTTTGAAAGATTCAACATAGCAAAGTTGCCAATTCTCCCCCAAATAAATGTGCAGGTATTATGTAACTTCTATTAAAACTTCAGCAAGATTTTTTTTGCAGATAAGGACATTATTCTAGAAATTATATGGAAAAACAAAGGAACTAGAATTGCTAAAAGAATTTTGAAAAAGGAGAATAAATTTGGATGAATTAGTCTACACAATTTCAACATTTCTTGTACAGCTACAGTAATCAAGATATGTGGTATTGGTGACTAGACAATGATAGACACTTAGTTCACTGAAATGGAATAAAGAAACTTTAAATTGACTCACATAAATACGCCCAACTTATTTTTTTTTAAATCAAAGGAGGAAAGATAACCTTTCAACAAATGATGATGCAGCAGCAATTATACAGCTATAGGCCAAAAAAAAAAAAAAAAGGAAACTCAACCGATTTCTCACATTTTATTAAAAAAAAAAAAACCCTGAAAATGGACCATGAACTGAAACATAAAATATAAAGCTATAAAACAATTAGAAAAACATAGGCGCAAACCTTCAGCGTCTAGAGCTAGTCAAGGAGTTCCTTAACCTTGACACCAAAAGCACAAACCATGAAAAGTAAAGTCAGAAATTTGATGTCAGAATTCAACAAAATTTATAACATTTTCTCTATGAAAGGCCCTGTTAAAAAATGAAAAGACATTCTTCTGACTAGGAGAAATTATTTGTAAGTGACATATCAGACAAAGTACTAGTATCGAGAAAATATAAAGAACTTTCAAAACTTAATATTAAATAAGTATGTCATCAAGATGGTAGAATAAGAAGCCCCATAACTATGTTCCCCTATAGGGCCACAGACTCAACAATGATATGTGGACCAAACTGTTTTGTGAGACCTCCAGAATCCACTTAAGAGGTTGCAGAATCTCAGGTGAGTACAAAGCCAAGAAAAGCCTCGTCAAAGCAGGTAAGAAAAGTTATTGCATTTTGCCTACTCTAGCCTCGCCTACTCCCCAACACAGTGTGGTGCCATCAGGGGGAGACTCCCAACTCCCAACTTTTCCATCAGGAGGGACATAAAAGTGTGGAACGTGCATTCAACATTCCGAATTTTAGGCAGCTGCCCAAGGAATTGGTTTCTGTTTCACCTAACTTGGAGTGCTATTGGAAACTGGTATGGTTTGGATGGCAGATTGGGGACCAATGAGAACAAAGTCAAGTCTTACTGCTAGTTGTATCACCAGAGTGACTGCAATATTGTAGATAGATACAAAAGGAGCAAGAGATTACAAGATCCCGAGAAGCAGCATATGCAAACCTCTTTAACTTGGAAATTACACACACAGCTCAGAGAAAACACATTCCCAGAAAAGGTTTGGGAGTTCCTCAGAATCTCTAGCCAGGCTGATGGGTGAAGTTTTTCCCATGTCTGAAACCAGACTGTAAAGACTGGGAGAGGCAGTTGTTTTATCATATGGTGAAAACTCAACAGAGATCGCAAGGCATACAAAGAAACAGAGAAACATAGCCCAATCAAAGGAACAAAGTAAGTTTCTAGAAACCAACTCTAAAGAAACAAAGATTTATGAATTCCCTGACAAAAAATTTTAAATAATTTTAAATATATTCAACGAACTGAAAGAGAACACAGACAGACAACTAAAGGAAATCAAGAAAATGCTAAAATAACAAAATGAAATGATCAACAAAGAGATAAAAACTATAAAAAAGAACCAAGCAGATTAATCTGGAACTGAAGAATATAGTAACTAAATTGAAAAATGCGTTAGATTCAAAAGCAAACTTGATTAAGCAAAAGTGTAAGAAAGAATTGGTTACCTTGAAGACAAGTCATTTAAAATCATTGAGTCAGAGGAGCAAAAATAAAAAAGAACGAAGCAAAGGAGAGCCTAGAGAACTTATGTGACACCATTCACCAGAAAGTTCATTGCATCTGCCCACCTTACTCTCCTCCTTTCCAGAACAATGCAAAATAATTGGAAGAAAACTCCCAACTTCTGGCTTCTTTCTAAAGAGGGAAATAAAAGAGTAGAATGTGCATCAATATATGGGGTCTGTTTTATTTCTCACTTGATTCAGAGTGCTGAAAGGAACAGAGGTATAATTTGGATGCCAGTTTGGGGGACTCTGAGAACAAAGGCTAGCCCCATAGCTTGTTACAGTAACAGGGAGACTGCAGTACCACAGATAGTCACCAGGTGGAGTAAGAGATTATGGGCCCTTGAGAACAGGGCAAACATCTTCAACAGGGAATTTACTCACAAGCCCAGAAAAGACACATTCCAAAAAATGTTAAGGAGTCCTTCATAATCTCTAGCCATGCTGATTTGTGAAGGTCTTCCCCTATATGAAGCCAGGACGGGGAAAGGTGGCTGTTTTTTCAAATTCCCAAATCTCAACAAAAGATCATAAGGTGTAAAGAAACAGGAAAACATGGCCCAAACTAATGAACAAAATAGATCTATCAGTTACCTAAGAATTCAAAATAACTGTCTTAAAGATGATCAATGAGCTTAAAGAGAGCACAGATAGACAACTAAATGAAATCAAGGAAATGACAGATGAATTCAGTTGCACATAGAAAAAGAGAATATCAACACAGAGACAGAAACTATGAAACATAACTAAATAAAAATTTTGGAAAAAATATAAAAAAATAAAAGTTCATAGAGTCCACTAGACCTGCCTTATAAGAAATGCTAAAAGATCAACAAAATTGACAAACCCTTAGGTAGATTAACTAAGAAAAAAGGAGAGAAGACTCACATAATTAATAAATGAGAGAAAGGACATTATAACTGATGCCACAGAAATAAGAAAGATTATAAGAGACTACAATGAACAATTACATGTCAACTAACTGGATAACCTAGAAGAAATGAATACATGTCTAAAAACATATAAACTACCAATACTGAATCATAAAGAAATAAAAATATAAACAGACAAATATATTAAGGAGATTGAATCAGAAATTTAAAACTTCCTCCAAACAGCAAAAAATCCTGGACAAGATGGCCTTACTGAAGAAATCTACCAAGTATTTACAGAAGAATTAACACCAATCCCTTTTAAATCCTTTTAAAAAATGAAGAGAATATTTCCAAACTTATTTTATGAGGCCAGCATTACTCTGACACCAAATCCAGACAAAGATACTAAAAGAAAAGAAAACTAACAGACCAATTCCCCTGATAGATAACGATGCAAAAATCTTCAACAAACTATCAGCAAAGGAATTCAACAACTTATTAAAGAGATGATAGACTATAACCAAGTAGGATTAGTACCTGTAATGCAAAGTTGGATCAACATATGAAAATCAATGTAATGTGTTGTGTTACATTATTAACGTGGTATACCACATTAACAGAATAATGGATGAAAATTACAGGAGCATCTCAACTGATGCCGAAAAAGCATTTAACAAATTTCAATATTTTTATATCATGAAAACACTAAAAAAAACCCCAAAAACCCTAGGAATAGAAAGAAACTACCATAACATGAAAAAGGCCATATCTGAAAAGCCCACAGCTGACATCATTCTCAATGTTGAAAGCCTGAAAGCTTTTCCTCTAAGATCAGGAATACCAACTATGCCCACTCTTACCACTTTACTCAATGTAGTATTGGAAGTCCTAGCCAGAGAAATTAGTCAGGAAAAAGAAATGAAAGGCATCCAAACTGGAAAGTAAGAAGAAAAATTATCTCAGTTTGCAGATGACATGATCTTATATATGAAAAATTCTAGTGTCTCCATACACACACACACACACACGCACACACACACACACACACATGTTAGAACTAATAGATTTAGCAAAGTTGTAGGTACAAAATCAACATGCAAAAATCAGTTGTGCTTCTATACACTAACAAACCAACCATAAAATAAATTAAGAAAACGTTTCCATTTACAATATCATCAAAATAACACAATACTTAGGATAAACTCAACCAAAGCGATGAAAGACTTGTACACTGAAAACAACAAAATATTGCTGAAATGAATTAAAGAAGTCACAGATAAATAGAAAGATATCCCATGTTCATAAATTGGAATATATAATATTGTTACAATTTCTATACTTCCAATGCACTATAATATCTATCAAAAAAACTATCTACAGGGCTTCCCTGGTGGCGCAGTGGTTGAGAATCTGCCTGCTAATGCAGGGGACACGGGTTCGAGCCCTGGTCTGGGAAGATCCCACATGCCGCGGAGCAGCTGGGCCCGTGAGCCACAATTGCTGAGCCTGCGCGTCTGGAGCCTGTGCCCCGCGACGGGAGGGGCCGCGATAGAGAAAGGCCCGCGCACCGCGATGAAGAGTGGCCCCCGCTTGCCGCAACTGGAGAAAGCCCTCGCACGAACCGAAGACCCAACACAGCCAAAAATAAATAAATAAATAAATAAAATCAAGTAAAAAACTTTAAAAAAAAAAAAAATTATCTACAGATTCAATGCAATCTCCATCAAAATGTCAAAGGCAATATTTGTAGAAATAGAAAAAAATCCTAAAATTCATAAGGAATCTCAATGGACCCTAGGTAGCCAAACAATCTTAAAACAGAGGAAACCAAGTTGGAAGGCTCACTTCCTGATTGCAAAACATATACCAAGCTACAATAATCAAAATAGTGTGATTCTGGCATAAAGATGGGCATGTTTACCAACAGAACAGAATAGAAAGTCTAGAAATAAACTTTTGTTTATATAATAAATGATCTTCAATAAGGGTCCCAAGACCATACAATGGGAAAGAAAACTTTCTTAAACAAATAATTTTGGGAAAATTGCGTATCTCCATATCAAAGAATGAAGTTGGATCCTTACCTTGCACCATATATATAAATTATCTCAAAATGTGTTAAAGACTTAAATGTAAACCCTAAAATTCTAAAACTCCTATAATAATATAGGGGGTAAGCTTTATGACATTGGATTTAGGAATGATTGCTAAATGACTGACTAGGAAAGCACAGGAAACAAAAGTAAAAATAGGCAAGTGAAACTGCATCAAACTTCAAAATTCTGTGCATCAGAGAAACAATTAACATAGTGAAAAGGCAACTTATGGAATGGAAAAAAAAGATTTGCAAATCACATAGTGAAGAGGTGGAAGCAACGCAATTGCCCATCAATGGATGAATGGATAAAGAAAATGTGGTATATGCATACAAAAGAATATTATTCAGCCTTGAAAAGAAAGGAAATTATGACACAGGTTGTGCCATGGATGATGAACCTTGAGGACACTATGTTAAGTAAAATAAACCAGTTTCAAAAGGACAAATACTGTCTGATTCCAGTTATATAATGTCTCGAAATAATCAAATTCATTATGGTATATGAATCAGATCTCAGGAAAGATGTTAAAATAAACAGGAAAAAACCATAGAACCAGAAAGTGGAATGGTGGTTGGCAGGGGCTGACAGAGAGGTAGACGGAAATATTTTTCAAAGGGTAAAGAATTTCAGTTTCACAAGATGAAAAATGTACAGAAATATGTTGCACAACAATGCAAATATACTTAATCCTAATAAATTGTACACTTGAAATGGTTAAGATGGTAAATTTTATGGTATGACTTTTACCAAAATTTAAAATAAAAGTAAATTAAATAAATAAAAAGTATATATACATCTTATATGTCTGAAAAAAAGTCAACATTAAAAAATAAAAAATCCAATTAGAACATGGTCTATAGATATAAAGAGATATTTTACCAACGAATGAATGACATAACAAATAAGCACATAAAAAGATACATAACAGTATAAGCCATTAGGGAAATGTAAATTAAAACTCTAATGATATATTACCATGCACCATTCAGAATGGTTAAAATAAAAAATTAGAAACAATACCAAGTGCTAGCAAGGATGAAAAGTAAGTGGATTACTAATATATTGCTGGTAGAAATGTAAATAGTAAAGCTACTCTAGAAAACAGTTTGATAAAAAGTTAAAGTTAAGTTACTCTTTAAAAAAGTAAACATGATCCAGCAATTGCATTCCCCAGCATTTATTTATCTTAGAGAAATAGACTTTTATATGCACAAATACCTGTAAGTGTGTATATAGCACTCTTATTTGTAGTAAATAAAAACTGGAAATAACCCAGATGTTCTTCAATGGGTGAATGATGCTCCTATAGCCCATGTCTGTCATGGGATATTACTCAGATATCAAAAGGAATGAACTACTGATATATGCAACAACTTGGATGAATCATCAGTGAATTACACTGAGTGGAAAAAGCCAATCCCAAATGGTTGCATACTGTGTGATTCTATATATATAACACTCTGAAATGAGAAAAATATAGAAATGGAGAACTTATTAGTCATTGCCAAGGGTTAAGGAGAGTGTGGAGAAGGATAAAAGGGAAGTGCTTATGGATATAAAAGGCAACATGAGGGAGCCTTGTGGAGGTGGAAATATTCTGTATCTTGAATGTCAGTGTCAATATTCTGGTTTGATATTGTACTTTAGTTTTACAAAGAGACAAAACAATTCTAAACATTTATGCAACTAGTAATAGAGCTTCAAAATACCTTAGGGAAATACTGATAGAACTGATAGAAATGGAAAAACTAACAGTTGTCAGAGATTTTCAATACCCTTCTCTCAATAATTTATAAGGTAAAGGAAATAGAATGTGAATAAGAAGTTTCTATGAAACAAGTAGGCAGAAAGTCAGTAAGGATCTAGAAAACACGACAACATGATCAACCAAATTGACATAGTTGGTGTTATTTAACACTACCTCACAACAGAAGAATACACATTCTTTTCAACTGCACATAGAAAATTGACCAATTCATCTGTTGATGGACATTTAGGTTGTTTCCATGTCTTGGCTATTGTGAATAATGCTGCTATGAACATAGGGGTGCACGTAAGTTTTTGAATTATAATTTTGTCCAGATATATGCAAAACAGCAACAGACTCACACAGAGAACAGACTTGTGGTTGTCAAGGGGGAGGGGGAATGGAGGAGGGATGGACTGGAAGTTTGGGGTTGGTAAATGTAAACTATTACATATTGAATGGATAAACAACAAGGTCCTACTATATAGCACAGGTAACTATATTCAATATCCTGGGATAAACCATAATGGAAAAGAATATAAAAAGGAAGGTATAGATGTGGGTATAACTGAGTCACTTTGCTGTACAGCAGAAATTAACACAACATTGTAAATCAACTATACTTCAATAAAAACATAAAAATTAAAAATAAAGAAAATTGACAAAGATAGACCATGTTTTGAACTGTAAAATGTCTTAATAGGTTTAAAAAGATTGAAGTCATATTTTGTTCTAGCCACCAGTTCTAGGCCTCAATGGAATTAAATTTGAAATAAGTAACAAAAAGATTCCTGGGAAACCTACAAGTATTTGGAAACAAATTAAAATACTTTAAAATAAGACTCTTGAGTCAAAAAGAGAAATCAAAAAGGAGATCTCAGCCAGTATAATAGGTCAAGAAAAAGAAATAAAAGGCTTTGATATTGGAAAGAAAGAATAAAGCTGTTTTGTGAATGGTATGATCATCAACATCCAAGTAGTAAATCTATAGAATCAATAATCAGTCTTCTAGAACAAATACATGATTTTGATAAGGTTGTATAATACCAGATCAATATAGAGAAAAAAAATATTTCTATAAAACCGGCAACTAACAACTGAAATCTGAAAAAAATAGATAATGCCATTTACAATAGCATAAAAAAGTGAAATACGTAGTGATAAATTTGACAAAAGTAAAAGACCTATAACACTAAAAATGACAAATCTTTGATGAAAGACATTAAAATGACATAAATAGATTGTTTTGGGTCATTCTCAGCCTATTGATAGTGATGCCATGGGCTAGAAATGCCTGAGCACTAACCTGGGCCTGTATTACTGTGGCAGCCCCATAGACATTTCCCTGACCAGAGTCAGTGTTGTGGCTGCACTGGCTGATGTGGTTCTTATTATGATTTCAGGATACACCTCAGCAAAAACCATCAGGGAACTCTGAAAAAATCAAGGTTGTTTACCTTCACGTCCTGGCGGGTACATGACATGCTCCACAAAGCAAGGTCATAGGTAGAGAAAGAGAGAGAAACAGAAATAGAGCCCATGAACCTGGAGTTCTGCCTTTATTGTGGTCACAGGTGGGGTTCCTAGGGTTTCACAGTTTTACTCTTTACTGGCGAATTTAAAACTAAGAGCAAGAACTAAAGTGTGGGAAGGGAAAAGCAGGGTCTCTCAAGTGGTCAGTTATCTAGGTTACCCAGGGCTACAAGGGGAACTTCAGGGGTGGGGTGGCACAGCTTGGCTCTTTATCTAGTTGTGTAGTTAGCAATGTACTTATTCTGGATGAATGTCTTTGAAATGGATGCCTCAGTAGTCAAAAGCTTAATGTCAAGCACTTACATTATAATCAGAAAGGTTAATTGCCAGGCACTTACGCTACAGGATATACATGTTCACAGGTCAGAAGTTTCAATACTATTAACATGTGGATTCCCTCCAACTGTAACTATATATCCAACACAATCCCTGCCAAAATCTCAGTGAGCTTTCTATAAAAATTGACCACGTGATTCTAAGATCCATGTGAAAATGGAAAAGACATAAAATAACCAAAACAATTTTGAAAAAGAACATAGTTAGAGGGATAACATTACCTAATTCAAGATTTATTATAAAACAACAATAATCAAGACAATGTAGTTTTGTTGTAAAAATTGGAAAATAAATCAATGAAATGGAATAGAGTCCAGAAACAAACTTACACATATATAGAAAAATGTTTTTCTGGTTTTTTTATTTGTTTGTTTGTTTTTTACTATGGTGCAAAGGTCCTTCAATGGAGAAAGGGTAGTCTTTTCCACAAATGGTGCTGGAAATATTGGTATCTATATGCAAAAAACAAACCAAAGTAAACCAAACCAAACAAACATTGATCCATACTTTGCACCCTATATAAAAAATAGCATAAAATGGATCACATGCCTAAATATAAACTTAAAATTATAAAACTTCTAGAAGAAAACATAGGATAATTTTTTTAGCACTGGCTCAGGCAAAGATTTCTTAGATCTCACACCACAAGTATGATACACGAAATAATAAATTGACAAATTAGACTTCATCAAAAGTAAAAGCTATTGCTCTTTAAAAGACTTTTTTAAGGTAATAAAAAGATATATCACAGGCATGTAGAAAATATTTGCAAAGCATATATGTTTTAAAGGGCTTGTATCCAGAATACATGAAGAACTCTCAAAGCACAATAAATAAATAAATACATAAATACATAAATAAATAAAAATTTTAAATGAGCTAACAATTTGAACAGACACTTCATCAGAGTAGGTACATGGACAGATGTTCAGCACATGAACAAATGTTCAACGTCATTAGCCATTAGGAAAATGCAAATGAAAAGCTCTATGATAAACTACTCCACATCTATTAGGATGGCTAAAATTTCAAAGACTGACCATACCATGTATTGGTGAAGATATAGAGAAACTGAACCTCTCATATGTTGCTGATGGGAATGTAAAACAGTACAATCATTTTGGAAAACCATCTGGCAGTTTCTTAAAAATGTAAATATATACTCCTAAGTGTTTACCCAAGATGAAAGAAAACATATCTCCATACAAATACTTACCCAAGAATTTTCACAGCAGCTGAATTTGTAATAGTCAAAAGGTGAATGGATAAACAAACAATGGAATAATACCCTGAAATAAAAAGGAATGGACTAATGATAGTTCTACGGCATGCATGAATCTCAAAATAATTACACACAGAGAAGGAAGTCAGGTGAAAAAAAAGGATACATATTATATGGTTCCATTTATATAAAATTCTAATAAATGCAAAATAAGATATAGTGACAAAAGCAGATGGGTAGCTGCCTAGGGCTGGATGGGAGTCATAGCATGAAGAGATTACAAAAAGGCAACAGGAAACTACTGGCGATGATGGATGTCTTCATTATCTTGATTGTGCTGATGTTTTCACAGGTGTATACATATGTCAAAACTCATCAAATTATACTCTTTAAATATGTACACTTTATTATATTTCAATTATACTCCAATGTAGCTGTTTGTTTTTTTTTAAAGTGTCAGAAAGTGCAATTTGTGTTGTCCTAATAGTGAAAATCCCCTTACCCAGCCACAATCCCCATGGGTAAGTTAAAATTATGAAATGAAACTTCCTATTTCACGAACATGGGTACAATTAGTACAATGAACTAATCTGATTTTTACAACTTCTGAAACAAGAGAATAAACATACCAAAAGTGGCAAAATATGTATTCTAAACTGACTTTGGGGTTTCACATGAGGGTTTTTTGCAAGTGTACTTTGTAAAGTGGGCTTTTCTTAATTTTAATGATGCCCTTAACTTCTTCAAGAGAAAACAGTGACTTTTGAGTGTGGGAAGTTAATAAAAACATTGATTACAGCAAATATCTGAAATTAACATAATTAAACAATACTTGCTTTTTTGCAGGTTTAAAATAGCGCCAAACTAGTCTTGTTAAATATGTGTGTATTTAAGTTTTTTTAAAAAAAGAAGTGGTTGATAATCAGTAGTAGTAGTTTAATTTGGGGCTTCTAGTGAAAAGAACAGATCTCTAAAAGAAAACATCTTTTAATCAGCCCTCCACCTTCTGATTACTCCACCCTCACAGCATACTCTTAAAATTATCAGGGGAGGGGGCATAATGGATCAACAGGAATCTTTATGGTTTATTCCTTCCATAAGTAGAGAACATTCTTGTATGCAAAAAATAAAAGAAAAAATTAAGGGCAAAGAGCTGGCAATGTTGAATTCAGTTTGACCTGTTGCCCGCCTTTGAACTACTCCTCTGAGGCAAGGTTGATTGACGTGCAGGAAGCTATAAACTGGTAAGATATAGGAAAGAAATCCAGGAGATAGGAGCATAACAAAGAACCAGTTACCAGGAAGTAAATCAATGCTGCCAATGGAAAGAGGTTGCCGTGAACATGGGGGAAGGGTGAGAGCACTCTAGCCTGGTTAAAAAGTGCTTGGGAGAAATGTCTATTTAGATCTTTTGCCCATTTTTTGATTGAGTTGTTTGTTTGTTTTGATATTGGGTTGCATGAGCTGTTTGTATATTTCAGAGATTAATCCCTTGCTGGTCAATTCTTTTGGAAATATTTTCTCCCATTATGCTGTTTGTTTTTTTTTTTTTTTTTTTTTTTTTTTTTTTTTTTTTTTTTAAGGATTTTCTTTTATTTATTTATTTATTTATTTATTTGTTTATTATTTTTGTCTGTATTGGGTCTTCGGTTCGTGCGAGGGCTTTCTCCAGTTGCGGCAAGCGGGGGCCACTCTTCATCGCGGTGCGGGGACCGCTCTTCATCGCGGTGCGCGGACCTTTCTCCATCGCGGCCCCTCCCGTTGCGGGGCACAGGCTCCAGACGCGCAGGCTCAGCAATTGTGGCTCACGGGCCCAGTTGCTCCGTGGCATGTGGGATCTTCCCAGACCAGGGCTCGAACCCGTGTCCCCTGCATTAGCAGGCAGATTCTCAACCACTGCGCCACCAGGGAAGCCCCCTATGCTGTTTGTTTTTTCGTTTTGTTGATGGTTTCCTTTGCTGTGCAAAAGCTTTTAAGTTTAATTAGGTTTCATTTGTTTAGTTTTGTTTTTATTTCCATCACTCTAGGAGACAGATCCAAAAAATTCTTGTTGCGATTTATGTCAGAGGGTGTTCTACCTATGTTTTCCTCTAAGAGTTTTACAGTATCCGGCCTTACATTTAGATCCTTAATCCATTTTGAGCTTATTTTTGTGTATGGTGTTAAGGTGTGTTGTAATTTCATTCTTTTACATGTAGCTGTCTAGTTTTCCCAGCACCACTTATTGAAGAGACTATCTTTTCTCCATTGTATATTCTTGCCTCCTTTGTCATAGATTAGGTAACCATAGGTGTGTGGGTTTATCTCTGGGCTTTCTATCCTATTCCATTGATCTGTATTCCTGTTTTTGTACCAGTACCCTACATTTTGATTATTGTAACTTTGTAGTATAGTCTGAAGTCAGGGAGCCTGATTCCTCCAGCTCCAAAGAAAACATACAGAGGGCCAAGAGTCACATGAAAAGATGCTCAATATCACTAATTATTAGAGAAATGCAAATCAAAACTACAATGAGGTATCACCTCACACTGGTCAGAATGGCCATCATCAAAAAAATCCACAAACAATAAATACTGGAGAGGGTGTGGAGAAAAGGGAACCCCCCTACACTGTTGGTGGGG
This sequence comes from Balaenoptera acutorostrata, assembly GCF_949987535.1. Taxonomy (NCBI): domain Eukaryota; kingdom Metazoa; phylum Chordata; class Mammalia; order Artiodactyla; family Balaenopteridae; genus Balaenoptera; species Balaenoptera acutorostrata. Next base: position 20,958,823 of record NC_080069.1, on the reverse strand, counting down.
ATGTAAAGTGGTACAACCATTATGGAGAACAGTATGGAGGTTCCTTAAAAAGCTAAAAATACCATATGATCCACTCCTGGGCATATATCTGGAGAAAGCCATAATTTGAAAAGATACATGTACCCCAATGTTCATGGCAGCACTATTTACAATAGCTGGGACAGGGAAGCAACCTGTGTCCATCAACAGAAGAATGGATAAAAGAAGATGTGGTACATATACATATTATGTGGTACATATACATTATATGTGGTACATATTGTATTCTATACAATAGAATATTACTCAGCCATAAAAAAGAACAAAATAATGCCATTTGCAGCAACATGGATGGACCTAGAGATTGTCATACTGAGTGAAGTAAGTCAGACAGAGAAAGGCAAATAACATATGATGTTGCTTATATGTGACATCTAAAAAATTGGTACAAATGAACTTATTTACAGAACAGAAATAGAGTCACAGTTGTAAGGAAAAAACTTATGGTTGCCAGGGGGAAGGGAGGGGAAGGATAAACTGAGAGATTGGGATTGACATATATATACTACTATGTATAAAATAAACATCTAATAAGGACCTACTGTATAGCACAGGGAACTCTACTCAATACTCTGTAATGACCTATATGGGAAAAGAATCTAAAAAAGAGTAGATATATGTATATGTATAACTGATTCATTTAGCTGTACAGCAGAAACTAGCATGATATTGTAAATCAACTATACTCCAACCAGGAAGGAATGGCTCCAGCCTAGGGTTTCTGGGAGAGAAAGTTTAATTGGAGATGCATTGCAATAGGAAATAATAAAAGGGGAGCAGCAGCAAGGAGAACATATTGCCTTGTGATAAACAGGGATGGGCTAATCATCTTGTTGGGCCAGTAACATTTGACACTGCAGTTACCTGTCCATTCAACACAACATGTGCTATGTGAGTATGTGTGTGTGTGTTAGAAAAACTGTTGAATCTCGAATATAGGCATACATGCCTTCTGACCAGACCAGATGCATCACATATTAAAGAGCAAGATGTGTGAACAGATGGCAAGGTGATGAGGTAAAATGCCAGCAGAGAGGAGACAGGCTGCAAGGGAGCATGGAAAGTGGCCATCTGACCCTTCAGACTCAGGAGGCATAGGGAGTAGGGCTCATAATATTTTTAGGGACCCATGGATATGTTAAATATGCAATTTTAATTTCTTTGAAAATATGAAGAAAAATGAAGATGACAATGTAACAATGATTTTAACCTACAATACATTTGTCTTTATACGACACAGTCACAATTTTTAAATGTATTTTCTTTGTTTCTCATGAAGGAGGAAGCTTGCAATAGCACTAGTGCCTCAGGCCCACAAAAGTCATAATGTAGCCCTACTTGAAGGAAGCTACTCACAAGCCTTTGTGTCTTATTAAACATTAAACCTATGCAGTGTCAGGGTGACCCTCAAGTTCATAACATGGACAGCAGTAGAGAACAATGTAATTTTCCTGGGCTAGAAAGCAGCAACGAGATAAGTCAAAGAGCTGTGTTTGCTGTGGAGTTCCCCAAAGGTGCCTAAACACATCCTCCTCAGGGCAGGTGCATCTCTGAGAGGGGCCAAGTAAGAATCAGCAGTATCTGCTCCAAGGTGGCCTGCAGTGTCTTTCTAATCAGGTCCTCCTCCTGCTAAAAACATGTGGGTGTTACCTTGACTACAGGCTAAAGTTACTAAAAAGACCATAGGAGGACTTTTATTTTCTATTCCCAGCTTACCTTTGTTTCCTTATCTCCAGGGAAAAATAAAAAAATCAGAAGAGAATTTTGGTTAGACAGTAAAATGGTAACACTATTCAAAAACTCACCAGGGGATAAGGAGGTAGACCTTAATACACAGAGAGAGAACAGTGTCAGCATGCACCATTAAAGGTCATTCCTATCAAGATACACTATTTATCTAACCTCTGAGAGATCACCACCAGTACTGTATTACATAATGGCAGCGTTCACAAATAATATTCTGATAAAGGTCTATAAGTCTCTGAAGACTTTTCATGCTAAAACATGCTGTTTGTGTCATATTGAAACCTTCTCTACTTTTTCCTGATATGATTGCATCCCTCAACCTTGATTCTCCTTGCAATTGGTAAGGATGCTCAGTTGTGCCCCCACCTCATTTCAGGGTTGGTGGGTTCTTTCTGTTGTGAGAGTCTCAAGGTGGGCAGGACTGGAACTCGGGCTTGTACAATCAGAAGCATTAGTGGATTGCTTTCACCAGCTGAGTGTGAGTGTAGAAGGCCTTGCCTGTAGGAGCCCTACAAGGTGCTTGAAAGGGTCATTGGCTTTTGCAGAAAAAGTAAATGATTTGAAAAAAAAAAAGCCAAGTGTGGTGGAATGAAACCCACTCCACTACAGTGACACAGATGAAAATCCCAAAAGTAATGATTAAAGCCACTGCTGATATCTGTCAACCCTCACGGCAGGTAGAAGAAGAAATGGAGTGACCAGAGGAAGAACCAACACTACTGCCTTCCGGTGTCTGCATGCCTCTGAAAGGGCACAGGCTGGTCTATGAGACATATGTTGTAGGTACTTATGATACTTGATAGGCATTTCCTGAATAGGAAGCACAGATAGCTAAAGGCATAGACATGATGCGTAATCTACTTTTATCACTTTTATCTTCTATATTGTGTTACCTGCTCTTTTTCTCTAGTAATTTGTACTGTTTATAAACAGATTCTTAGTCATAGAATGTTTTCCTTTTTTTTTTTTTTTTTTTTACCGTTTTATACATCCTTGAAAGGGGAAGGTCTCTCCAGGTCACTAGGGTGAAGAGAGTTTCCTTCCAAAGGCTTTATTGACCCTTTGATCTTGTTTCTGCTCCCCTCTCTCAGATGTGGCTGAGTCTGGTCACTGGGCACAGTGCTCCTTGCTCAGGACAGGGTACCCCACAGTCTTGGGCTGAGGGAGGGCTTCAGGGTACCACCCACCTTCTCCTAGGTGGTGGTGGGCTAGTGTCCACGTTAGGGACATAGTTGATGTTTTAAACCTGATGCTTTTGGTGAGGGGGGATATGAAAAACATTGATCTTAAATTCTTCTGCATTATACCTGTACAACAGATTTTATTTTAACTAAAGGGCTATGGATTTCAAATTTGTATCTGAATCTACTGAGACAATTAAGTGGTAGGGGTGATAGCCCTTTCTGTTCAGGTGAGGGTATTGGGTAAAAGGGAGTCAGGAAAAAAGAATTTGAGTTAATACATGACAACTATCTCCCATTTCTTATGTGCATAAATATTTTCTAATTAAAAGCCCTCTCGGGCTTCCCTGGTGGCACAGTGGTTAAGAATCTGCCTACCAATGCAGGGGACACGGGTTTAAGCCCTGGTCTGGGAAGATCCCACATTACGTGGAGCAGCTGGGCCTGTGAGCCACAATTACTGGACCTGCGCGTCTGGAGCCTGTGCTCCACAACCAGAGAGGCCACAATAGTGAGAGGCCCATGCACTGTGATGAAGAGTGACCCCCACTTGCCACAACTAGAGAAAGCCCTCGCACAGAAATGAAGACCCAACACAACCATAAATAAATAAATAAATAAATAAATAAAATTTAAAAGAAAAAAAAACTCCTGAGATTAAAAAAAAAAAAAAAATCCCTCTTTTGCAAATTATTCTGCAAAATTTACCATAAAAAGCATTTTATCCGTACTGATTCTGCTTCATTTACCAATAGCATAAACACACAACTTTTGCTAAAGTTGTTAGAAAATCAAAATGAAATAGTTGGCAATTAAATGAGTTTCCTTGGAATATTAGCATATTATTTCTACAGTGGGTCATTTGGAAAATACTATAAGATAAACCAGAATTACACAACAATTTGTATAATTTACATAAGTTTTGATAAAAAATAGTGAGGAGGGGACCTTCAAGATGGTGGAGGAGTAAGACATGGAGATCACCTTCCTCCCCACAAATACATCAAAAATACATCTACATGTGGAACAACTCTTACAAAACACCTACTGAACAGTGGCAGAAGACCTCAGACTTCTCAAAAGGCAAGAAACTCCCCCACGTACCTGGGTAGGGCAAAAGAAAAAAGAAAAGCAGAGACAAAAAAATAGGGATGGAACCTGCACCTCTGGGAGGGAGCTGTGAAGGAGGAAATGTTTCCACACACTAGGAAGCCCCTTCACTGGTGGAGATGGGGGGTGGGGGGGGGAAGCTTCGAAGCCATGGAAGAGAGCACAGCAACAGGGGTGCAGAGGGCAAAGTGGAGAGATTCCTGCACAGAGGATCAGTGCCGACCAGCACTCACTAACCTGAGAGGCTTGCCTGCTCACCCGCCAGGGAGGGTGGTGGCTGGGAGCTGAGGCTCGGGTTTCAGAGGGCAGATCCCAGGGAGATTACTGGGGTTGGCTGTGTGAACACAGCCTGAAGGGGGCTAGTGCTCCAGAGCTAGCCATGAGGGAGTCCGGGAAAATGTCTGGAACTACTTAAGAGACAAGAGACCATTGTTTTGGGGTGCACGAGGAGAGGGGATTCAGAGCACCGCCTAAACAAGCTCCAGAGATGGGTATGAGCCACGGCTATCAGCGTGGACACCAGAGACAGGCATGAAACACTATGGCTGCTGCTGCAGCCACCAAGAAGCCTGTGTGCAAGCACAGGTCACTATCCACATCTCCCCTCCTGGGAACCTGTGCAGCCCACCACTGCCAGGGTCCCGTGATCCACAGACAACTTCCCCAGGAGAACACACGGCATGCCTCAGGCTGTTGCAAGGTCACGCAGGCCTCTGCTGCTGCAGGCTCGCCCTGAATTACATACCCCTCTGTCCCCCCGACCTGAGTGATCCAGAGCCCCCTATTCAGCTGCTACTTTAACCCTGTCCTGTCTGAGCAAAGAACAGACACCCTCAGGTGAACTATATGCAGAGGTGGAGCCAAATCCAAAGCTGAACACCAGGAGCTGTGTGAACAAAGAAGAGAAAGGGAAATCTCTCCCAGCAGCCTCAGGAGCAGCGGATTAAATCTCCACAATCAACTTGATGTGCCCTGCATCTGTGGAATAACTGAATAGACAACAAATCATCCCAAAATTGAGGCTGTGGAATTTGGGAACAACTGTAGACTTGGGGTTTTCTTTCTGCATCTAATTTGTTTCTGGTTTTATGTTTATCTTAGTTTAATATTTAGAGCTTATTATGATTGGTAGATTTGTTTATTGATTTCATTGCTCTCTTCCTTTTATATATATATTTATTTGTTTATTTTTCCTTTTTCTCTTTTTGTGAATGTGTATGTGTATGCTTCTTTGTGTGATTTTGTCTGTATAGCTTTGCTTTTTCCATTTGTCCTAGGGTTCCATCTGTCCGTTTTTGTTTTTGTTTTTCTTAGTATAGTTTTTAGCACTTGTTACCATTGGTGGATTTCTTTATTGGTTTAGTTGCTCTTTTCTTTCTGTCTGGCTTTTTTTCTTACTTTTCTACTTTTAATTTTTTTTATTTTTTATTTTAATTATTTAATTTTATTTTATTAATTTTTTTCTTTCTTTTTTTTTCTCCCTTTTCTTCTGAGCCGTGTGGCTGACAGGGTCTTGGTGCTCCGGCCAAGTGTCAGGCCTGAGCCTCTTAGGTGGGAGGGCTGAGTTCAGGACTTTGGTCCATCTCCCAGCACCATGTAACAACAAATGGTGAAAGCTCTCCAAGAGATCTCCATCTCAAAGCTAAGACCCTGCTCCACTCAGTAACCAGCAAGCTACAGTGCTGTACACCCCATACCAAAAAACTAGCAAGACAGGAACGCAAACCAGCCATTAGCAGAGAGACTGCTTAAAATCATAAGTTCACAGACACCCCAAAACACACCACCGGATGTGGTCCTGCACACCAGAAAGAAGAGATCCAACTTCATCCACCAGAACATAGGCACCAGTCCCCCCTACCAGGAACCTACACAACTCACTGAACCAATCTTACCCACTTGGGGCACACATCAAAAACAATGGGAACTATGAAGCTGTAACCTACGAAAAAGAGAAATCAGACACAGTAAGTTAAGCAAAATGAGAAGACAGAGAAATACACAACAGATGAAGGAGAAAACTGAAAAAAACACCAGACCAAACAAATGAAGAGGAAACAGGCAGTCTACCTGAAAAGGAATTCAGCGTAATAATAGTAAAGATGATCCAAAATCTGGGAAATAGAATGGAGAACATACAAGAAACGTTTAACAAGGACCTAGAAAAACTAAAGAGCAAACAAACAATGATGAACAACACAATAAATGAAATTGAAAATTCTCTGGAAGGAATCAATAGCAGATTAACTGAGGAAGAAGAACAGATAAATGACCTGGAAGATAAAATAGTGGAAATAACTACCACAGAGCAGGAAAAGAAAAGAAGAATGAAAAGAATTGAGGACAGTCTCAGAGACCTCTGGGACAGCATTAAATGCAACAACATTCGAATTGTAGGGGTCCCTGAAGAGGAAGAGAAAAAGAAAGGGACTGATAAAATATTTGAAGAGATTATAGTAGAAAACTTCCCAAATGTGGGAAAGGAAATAGGCAATCAAGTCCAAGAAGCAAACAGAGTCCCATATGGTATAAATCCAAGGAGAAACACGCCAAGACACATATTAATCAAACTATCAAAAATTAAATACAAAGAAAAAACATTAAAAGCAGCAAGAGAAAAGCAAGAAATAACATACAAGGGAATTGCCATAAGGTTAACAGCTGACCTTTCAGCACAAACTCTGCAAGCCAGAAGGGAGTGGCAGGACATATTTACGTGATGAAAGGGAAAAACCTACAACCAAGATTACTCTACCCAGCAAGGATCTCATTCAGATTCAACGGATAAATTAAAAACTTTACAAACAAGCAAAAGCTAAGAGAATTCAGCATCACAAAACCAGCATTACAACAAATGTTAAAGGAACTTCTCTAAGGAGGAAACACAAGAGAAGGATAAAACTGACAATAACAAACCCAAAACAATTAAGAAAATGGTAATAGGAACATACATAGTGATAATTGCCTTAAATGTAAATGGATTAAATGCTCCAGCCACAAGAGATACTGGCTGAATGGATACAAGAACAAGATCTGTATATATGATGTCTACAAGAACTCACTTCAGACCTAGGGACACATACAGACTGAAAGTGAGGGGATGGAAAAATATATTCCATGCAAATGGAAATGAAAAGAAAGCTGGAGTAGCAATTCTCATATCAGACAAAATAGACTTTAAAATAAAGACTATTACAAGAGACAAAGAAGAGCACTACATAATGATCAAGGGATCAATCCAAGAAGAAGATATAACAATTGTAAATATTTATGCACCGAACATACGAGCACCTCAATACATAAGGCAAATATTAACAGCCATAAAAGAGGAAATCGACAATAACAAAATCATAGCAGGAGACTTTAACACCTCACTTTCACCAATGGACAGATGATCAAAAATGAAAATAAATAAGGAAACAGAAGCTTTAAATGACAGATTAAAGGAGATGGACTTAATTAATATTCATAGTACATTCCATCCAAAAACAAGAGAATACGCTTTCTTCTCAAGTACTCATGGAAGATTCTGCAGGATAGATTATATCCTGGGTCACAAATTAAGCCTTGGTAAAATTAAGAAAATTGAAATTGTATCAAGTATCTTTTCTGACAACAATGCTATGAGACTAGATATCAATTACAGGAAAGAAGTTGTAAAAAACTACAAACATGGAGGCTAAACAATACCCTACTAAATAACCAAGAGATCACTGAAGAAATCAAAGAGGAAATAAAAAAATACCTAGAAAAAAATGACAATGAAAAGACAATGATGCAAAACCTATGGAATACAACAAAAGCAGTTCTAAGAGAAAAGTTCATAACAATACAATACTACCTCAAGAAACAAGAAACATCTCAAATAAACAACTTAACCTTACACCTAAAGCAATTAGAGAAAGAAGAACAAGAAAAACCCCAAAGTTAGCAGAAGGAAAGAAATTATAAAGATCAGAACAGAAATAAATGAAAAAGAAATGAAGGAAACGATAGCAAAGATCAATAAAACTAAAAGCTGGTTCTTTCAGAAGATAAACAAAATTGATAAACCATTACCCAGACACATCAAGAAAAAAATGGAAAAGATTCGAATCAATAGAATTAGAAATGAAAAAGGAGAAGTAACAACTGACAATGCAGAAATACAAAGGATCATGAGAGATTACTACAAGCAACTATATGCCAATAAAATGGACAACTTGGAAGAAATGGACAAATTCTTAGAAAAGCACAACCTTCTGAGACTGAACCAGGAAGAAATAGAAAATATAAACAAACCAATCACAAGCACTGAAATTGAAACTGTGATTAAAAATCTTCCAACACGGGGCTTCCCTGGTGGCACAGTGGTTGGGATCCGCCTGCTGGTGCAGGGGACACGGGTTTGGTCTCTGGTCTGGGAGGGTCCCACGTGCCGCAGAGCGACTGGACCCGTGCGCCGCGGCTGCTGAGCCTGCGCTCTGGAGCCCGCGGGCCGTGGCGGCTGAGCCAGCGTGCCGTGACTGCTGGGGCCCGCGTGCCTGGAGCCTGTGCTCTGCAACGAAGAGTGGGCCCCTCTCGCCGCAGCTGGAGAGGGCACGTGCACCATGGCGAAGACCCAACGCAGCCAGAAATAAGTAAATAAATAAGTATAAATAAATAAATAATTAAACTTACTTACTTCAGTACAAAAATAATTTAAAAAAAAAAATCTTCCAACAAACAAAAGTCCATGACCAGATGGCTTCACAGGCAAATTCTATCAAACATTTAGAGAAGAGCTAAAACCTATCCTTTTCAAACTCTTCCAAAATATAGCAGAGGGGGGAACACTTCCAAACTCATTCTTCAAGGCCACCATCAGCCTGATACCAAAGCAGACAAAGATGTCACAAAAAAGAAAACTGCAGGCCAATATCACTGATGAATGTAGATGCAAAAATCCTCAACAAAATACTAGCAAAGAGAATCCCACAGCACATTTAAAGGATCATACACCATGATCAAGTGGGATTTATCCCAGGAATACAAGGATTCTTCAATATACACAAATCAATCAATATAATACACCATTTTAACAAATTGAAGGAGAAAAACCATGTGATCATTTCAATAGGTGCAGAAAAAGCTTTTGACAAAATTCAACACCTATTAATGTTAAAAACCTTCCAGAAATTGGGCATAGAGAGAACTTACCTCAAAATAATAAAGGCCATATATGACAAACCCACAATCAACATTGTTCTCAGTGTTGAAAACCTGAAACCATTTCCACTAAGATCAGGAACAAGAAAAGGTTGCCCGCTCTCACCACTATTATTCAACATAGTTTTGGAAGTTTTAGCCAAACAATCAGAGAAGAAAAAGAAATAAAAGGAATCCAAATCAGAAAAGAAGTAAAACTGTCATGATTTGTAGATGGCATGATACTATACATAGAGAATGCTAAAGATGCTACCAGAAAACTACTAGTGCTAATCAATGAATTTGGTAAAGTAGCTGCATACAAAATAAATACACAGAAATCTCTTGCATTCCTATACACTAATGATGAAAAATCTGAAAGAGAAATTAAGGAAACACTCCCATTTACCATTGCAACAAAAAGAATAAAATACCTAGGAATAAACCTACCTAAGGAGACAAAAGACCTGTATGCAGAAAACTATAAGACACTGATGAAAGAAATTAAAGATGATACAAACAGATGGAGAGATATACCATGTTCTTGGATGGGAAGAATCAACATTGTGAAAATGACTATACTACCCAAAGCAATCTACAGATTCAACTCAATCCCTATCAAAATACCAATGGCATTTTTCACAGAACTAGAACAAAATGTTTCACAATTTGTATGGAAACACAAAAGACCCAAATAGCTAAAGCAGTCTTGGGAAGGAAAAATGGAGCTGGAGGAATCAGGCTCCTGGACTTCAGACTGTACTACAAAGCTACAGTAATCAAGACAGTATGGTACTGGCACAAAAAGAGAAATATAGATCAATGGAACAGGATAGCAAGCACAGAGATAAACCCACACACATATGATCACCTTATCTTTGATAAAGGAGGCAAAAAGATACAATGGAGAAAAGACAGCCCCTTCAATAAGTGGTGCTGGGAAAACTGGACAGCTACATGTTAAAAAATGAAATTAGGGCACTCCCTAACTCCATTCACAAAAATAAACTCAAAATGGAATAAAGACCTAAATGTAAGGTCAGACACTATAAAACTCTTAAAGGAAAACATAGGCAGAACACTCTATGACATAAATCACAGCAAGATCCTTTTTGACCCACCACCTCCTAGAGGAATGGAAATAAAAACAAAAATAAACAAATGGGACCTAATCAAACTTAAAAGCTTTTGCACAGCAAAGGAAACCATAAAGAAGACGAAAAGACAACCCTCAGAATGGGAGAAAATATTTGCTAATGAAGCAACTGACAAAGGATTAATCTCCAACATATGCAAGCAGCTCATGCAGCTCAATATCAAAAAAACAAACAACCCAATCCAGAAAAGGGCAGAAGACCTAAATAGACATTTCTCAAAAGAAGATATACAGATTGCCAACACACATATGAAAGGATGCTCAACATCACTAATCATTAAAGAAATGCAAATCAAACTACAATGAGGTGTCACCTCACACCTGTCAGAATGGCCATCATGAAAAAGCTACAAACAGTAAATGCTGGAGAGGATGAGGAGAAAAGGGAATCCTCTTGCACTGTTGGTGGGAATATAAATTGATACAGCCACTATGGAGGACAGTATGGAGGTTCCTTAAAAAACTAAAAATAGAACTACCATACAACCCTGCAATCCCACTACTGGGCATATACCCTGAGAAAACCATAATTCAAAAAGAGTCATGTACCACAATATTCATTGCAGCTCTATTTACAATAGCCAGGACATGGAAGCAACCTAAGTGTCCTTCGACAGATGAATGGATCAAGAAGATGTCGCACATATATACAATGGAATATTACTCCACCATAAAATGAAATGAAATTGAGTTATTTGTAGTGAGGTGGATGGACATAGACTCTGGCATACAGAGTGAAGTAAGTCAAAAGAGAAAATCAAATACTGTATGCTAACACATATATATGGAATCTAAAAAAGAAAAAAAGTGGTTCTGAACAATCTAGGGGCAGGACAGGAATAAAGACGCAGACGTGGAGAATGGACTTGAGGACACAGGGACGGGAAGGGTAAGCTGGGACGAAGTGAGTGAGTGGCATGGACATATATACACTACCAAACGTAAATTAGATAGCTAGTGGGAAGCAGCCACAACACAGGGAGATCAGCTCGGTGCTTTGTGTCTACCCAGAAGGGTGGGATAGGGCGAGTGGGAGGGAGACGCAAGAGGGAGGAGATATGGAGATATATGCATACGTACAGCTGATTCACTCTGTTATACAGCAGAAACTAACACACCATTGTAAAGCAATTATACTCCAATAAAGATGTTAAAAAAAAAAAAGTGAGGCCCTCACTCTAATTATACCCATACTTCACTATCTACATATGTGTAAATAAGAGATCTTCTGAGAGCTCTATGGTATCATATAAAGGATAGTTCCTTTATTTCTGTAAAGATTTAAAGCTCCTACATCCAATTCCAATAACATTATGGCACAATCATTGATTCTTTTCTTTTATGACTTCCAGTATTTCTCATTTTCAATTAGCCTTTCGAATTTTAAAGGATACATTTACAAATTGTACATTTAAATTAATTGGCAGGTGGCAATAAATGCTAGATCTGTATGTGTGCCAGTTGCAATAAAGGAAAGGGAACAGTAAATAAAGGACACTGTTTATTTAGGCATAAAATCATTTGATAAAAGGATCAAGGCAGGTGCACTGAAATATGAGGAAATAGGTAAACTTGGCACTAGAATTTTTAGGAGTATAACTCTGAGCCAAACAGGAAATCATGGTTATTTCCTAATCCCTATGGGCCATTTAAATATTTTAAACTGTTATGAAGGTACAGGGGAAATTGGCCTTTGTGTGGATTTGCATTGTCCAGCACAGATTGTCAAAATGTAGTATTTTATTAATGTTACAACTTCAATAGATTAAAATCGTCCATATTTCATGATGAGTCTTGATTGATGAATGTAGTTCATCACCAGATACCAAGTTCTTCACTGCTTAAACTTTTTGCCTCTCTCTTTCCTTCCATGATTTAACAGGGTGATATGACATCCATATAGGTACAAAATAAAAGTAGAAGCTCATGGGATGGTTCTGAAGGAACTTCCTGGGATGGCTATAGATGTGTTGGGCTCTCACCACCCCAATGGCTACATTGCATACTCCACTGAATACTTGGGACCTGCGCATTGGAGATGGCATCTCTGATTTTACTACTTTCTCCCTCTGCATGTATTTTGTTTTATATGTTTTTGATCATTCAATTTCTTCTAAGAATCATCCCAAGAGACCATGACCAGCATTTCCTCTCTTTGAGCCAATACCTTGGTCATTTATGTAATGAGAATTTCCTCAGAGATTTAACAGATGCCATTCAGCTCAAGTTTATTTGCATATCTATTTTGCTATCATAAAGTTCATGACAACCCAAGTCTGAAGCATATTTGCCTGCTAGTGGTTGGAGTGAGGACTATAAGATATTTATACTGTCAGAAGGTTGTGCCTGTGTGGGGTTAGAGGAGTTGGTTCTGAGGACCAGGGCCATGCTAGAATGAGGTAAAGTCTATGAACCTTAATTCTGGCATCTGCTGAGGTGTGCTAGTACTGGCAGATATCATAGATTATAGATAGACAAGAGGACCAGGTCCAAAAATGAACTAATTCAGTAATCAGGAAGCATTCAAGAGTTACTATAGGACTAGAGAAACAGAGGCTACATTTTAGGAGACTGAAGACTCAGTGGGAATGACACATATACAGGAAAACCCTAAAGGTGAGTTCCAAACATGCACAGCAGATGTTCAGCCCTTTCCTGCATTGGTAACCTGTATGCTCAATGGCTTGTACGTATCCTTTTGGCCAGAAGAGACAGAAGGGAGAGGGATGTTCGTTGAGGCATGCTCGTTGATGGATGCTCATCATAGAATTGATCTAGTCCAGGCGGAAGGCCCACAAACAGGACAAACAGCCCTTCCAAGTGCTCTCCCATCTTAATTAATCTTAATCTCCATCTATGATTCCATTCGAGATCTGCCACATTAGATTTAGCACATCTCTCAGGGTGAGAGAAGGATGATTTTCCGTTGCACTTACATTTGCAAACCACTGAGCTTCATGTAAGTGCTGCTTTTAGCTTTATGTCCAATTCAGTAATTGACCTTGTGCTACAGTTACCTCAGTAATCAAAGAAGGATAATTATTTATATCCTACCTATTGGTTAAAATAACATGAAATTTATTTTTAAATTTGAAAGTCCTATCCAGAGATTATGATTAACTTCCACTGGACCAAGGCAAGCTTTCCTCTGGCCTCCAGCTGTCATTAACATCCATATTCTTATATGTGTAGTTGATGTATTGAAACTTGTCTTCCTAAGAGTGTTGGGTTAATTTCCTTAATCACCACAACAAATCACTGACTGTTATATGCAAGGTATTCTGTGCAGGATAAATATATTGAGCAAAATGCATTTCTTCAAGAATCTCTGCCAAAGAGCACAGAAAACACACATTACATATTGCAAGGCAGGGCATGTTCATCAATGGAAAGTGGGTTTTGAGCAAGACAATGCAAGTAAAGCTTCTTTCTGACAAAGGCTGCCTGGGAGACTCCACAAGCAAGATAAAGATGTGCTGGGTGTTTCATGGTGTTCAAATACAAAGAGCACAAATTGTGTACATACAGCTTGTGGGCGGGAAAATGCAGCTGTGTGTTCCAATAACCCATGAGGTCCATACAAAATCTGTATAAAGTGCAGGGTGGCTGGTAGGATGATAATGGTAGTGACAGAGGAAAACACTAGAAAATAAGGCAAGATTATTTTCTTACACAAAAAGTGAGAAGTTTATTTTTCTTAACAGCATTTCTCTGAAGGAGAAGAGCATGCCGTATACTTTTACAATCCATAAATGTTTTATGTCAAATCATAGCTTAGGTTACTATATCAAAATAAAATAAGTCTAATAAAACGTAAATACAGAAAAGACTGTAGACCCTTTTTGTGTGTATAGTTGTTCAAAGAAGTCACCTGTGGCTTGGGTTCTCCACACAGCTAGCCATGTTGCACTCTGTCAAAGACAGGAGCAGTCACATTCCTGGGCATTTCCCTACACCAGAACCCACTGCACCCACCCCCATCAGCAACAGAACATAGGGTCAGTGCACAGGACACACAACTGTGTGGGAAACAAGCAAACAGCCATGTCAACGCAGACCAGAACTCAGATTTTTTGGATATGCTACTTAAAGCCCAACCAACAAAAGCAAAAATAAATAAGTGGGACTACATCAAATTAAAAAGCTTCCACACAGCAAAACGACCAACAAAATAAAAAGACAACTTACAGAACAGGAGGAAATATTTGCAAACCATCCATCTGATAAGGAGTTAATATCCAAGATATACAGGGAACTCATACAACTCAATAGCAAACAAACAAGTAAATAGCCAAACAATTTGATTTTTAAATGGACAAAGGAGTTGAATAGATATAGCTACCACCAGCTAGAACAACACCTCCCATCCCCTCACCAGACAACCAACTCCCAGACCAACCTTAGGAAAGCAACAGCAATAGATCCCCTTCTCCCTTCTACTAGATACATGTTTTAGGACTTGGAATTTGAATTGTTTTTCCAAAAACAAATCAAGTCCTATTCATGATTTAAGGTCTTAACTAGTTGTATAGAAGTATATCTGAGGCGGCATACAATTCACTGCACCGAACTTAAAAATAGTTTAAAAAATCAACTCATTGGTGAATTAATATTATACACATTTTTTGTGTAACAGGTTTTCTGTTTTTACCCTTAAGATCTTAGGAAGGGAAGAGAGAGGAAAGGAAGAAGTAGAAGCTCGGTTGAAAAAAAATGTTAAGAAAGAGTCCAGACCTCATCTCTCACCAATGATGTGTCACACAGCAGAATAGATTCAGCCAAAAAGCCAGATTGATCCTGGGAGAGTATTTCCCCCACTCAAGAAAATGTTTCCCTCCTGTGCCAGCCTGGGAATCTGTTTCTCCCAATGTGCACACCCAACCCCAGCACCCCACCCAGGGACAGAGGGTTGAACTATGAGTAAAGGATGATTAGTATAGGTTTAGTTCAGTTAGTCATGCAGAGCTATGGACACCTTTCCTATCCAATAATCTTAACCATAAACTGTCTTTTAGAAAGAACAGGGGGTATGGGAGGAACTGGAACTCAGTTGTGGGCTCTGCCAGGGTCGGCAGACAGTGGGGCAAGAGGGAGTGGGCAGAAACGTTCAAGTGTGGGAGAGATCACTGCTCCTAATCAATATTAGGTAAAACCTCACTATACACTGTGGATGACAGACAGCCAGGAGACAAAGGCTGACATTGTATCTTGAGCTCAGGGAAATGGGAGAAGAGTGGTATCCTGGACAAAAATGGGGGTATCTTCCTCAGAAACTTGACAGGGTAATGGGAAAGGCTAGAAAGATATTGTCTTGTGAAGCACCTGCCTCCAAGAAAAGAATTGTGATACAGAACTGTGATGAAATTGGACCCCTATCTTATACCACTCATAAGAATTAACTCAGAATGGATTAAGAACCTAAATGCAAGACCAGAAACTATAAATCTCCTAGGAGAAAACATCGGGAAAAGCTCCTAGATATTAGAGTTGTCAAAGATTTTTTGGATATGCTACTTAAAGCCCAACCAACAAAAACAAAAATAAATAAGTGGGACTACATTAAATTAAAAAGCTTCTACACAGCAAAACGACCAACAAAATAAAAAGACAACTTACAGAACAGGAGGAAATATTTGCAAACCATCCATCTGATAAGGAGTTAATATCCAAGATATACGGGGAACTCATACAACTCAATAGCAAACAAACAAGTAAATAGCCAAACAATCTGATTTTTAAATGGACAAAGGAGTTGAATAGATATTTTTCCAAAGAAGATATACAAATGGCCAAAAAAGTACCTGAAAATGTGCTTAATATCACTAATAATCAGGGAAATGCAAATCAAAATCACGAGATAATCACCTCATACCTGTTAGAATGGCTGTTATTAAAAAGACGAGAAACAAGTGTTGGTGAGAATGTGGAGAAAGGTGAACACTCGTGCAGTGTTGGTGCGAATGTAAATTGGTGCACCCACTATGGAATACTGTATGGAGGTTACTCAAAATAATGAAAATAGAACTACCATATGATTCAGCAATCCTACTTCTGTGTATATATCTGAAGAAAATAAAAACGCTGTCTTGAATATATATATATATATATATATATATATATATATATATATATATATATTCCCATGTTCATTGTAGCATTATTCATAATAGCCAAGACTTATAAACAACCTAACTTCCTGTTAATGGATGAACAGGTAAAGAAAATTTGGTGCATATATACACAATGAAATATTATTCGGCTACAAAAAGAAAGAAATCCTTCCTTTTGCAACAACTTGGATGAAACTTGAGAGTAATATGCTAAGAGAAACAAGTCAGACAGTGAAAGACAAATACTATATGGTTCTCACTTATATATGGCGCCTTTTAAAAAGCCAAACTCATAGAAATAAAAAGTAGAAATGGTGATTTCCAGAGGTTGGGGGGTGGGGGAAATGGGGAGATGTTTGTCAAAGGGTACAAACTCCAAGCTATAAGGTGAATAAATTCTGGAGATCTAACATACAGCATGGTGATTACAGTCAACAATGCTATAGTATACACTTCAAAGCTGCTAAGAGAGTAAATCTTAAACGTTATCACCACACACAGACACAATTATAATTATGTGAGGGGATGGAAATGTTAACCAACTTTATTGTGGTAGCAATTTTGCAATATACACATTTACCTAATTATCACATTGTACACCTTAAACTTACATATGTTTTATGTCAATAATAACTCAATCAAGCTCGGGGGAGAAGTCCTGAAAAAAAAAAGAAAAAAATTGTGAGATTTTGTTGAAATTAAAATGGCAGTGAAGAGGTCTAGGTGTCATTAGGAGTAGCTGGTTATCTGTCTTGCAAAGTACCCTGTCCAGGTGACATTTTACCTCAGTAAATATACATCAGTCTAGAACTGGCACATAGCAGTAAACCTAAACTCTATCAACCCACTAAGTGTGGGTTGTTGTCAGGATCGGATGATATAGTCCAAGTTCACAGAAGTGGAACTAAGAAGGTCAGTTGGCTAAGTTGTTCTGTAGACCAGACTTGGGCACCTTTGTAGAGGTAGATATGGCCAGGAGTGGCCAGGGCAATGATATGTCTCGAAGTTAGATTGAGGATAATATTCCATTGGGTGGATTTACCATTACTTATGTAACAAATACCCTATTGGTAGATATTTAGCTAGCTTCCAGTATCTTATTCTTATAAACACCAAGTATACACTCTTGCACACTTGTGTGTGTCTATATGATGATAAATGAAAATGCCCATTCAAACTGTGTCCAGTAAAGGGAACCCTCTTGCACTGTTGGTGGGAATGTAAATTGATACAGCCACTATGGAGAACAGTATGGAGGTTCCTTAAAAAACTAAAAATAGAATTACCATATGATCCAGCAATCCCACTACTGGGCATATACCCAGAGAAAACCACAATTCAAAAAGACACATGCACCCCAATGTTCATTGCAGCACTATTTACAATAGCCAGGTCATGGAAGCAACCTAAATGCCCATTGACAGAC
Organism: Balaenoptera acutorostrata; assembly: GCF_949987535.1. Taxonomy (NCBI): domain Eukaryota; kingdom Metazoa; phylum Chordata; class Mammalia; order Artiodactyla; family Balaenopteridae; genus Balaenoptera; species Balaenoptera acutorostrata. Next base: position 20,940,889 of record NC_080069.1, on the reverse strand, counting down.
GAATGGATAAAGAAGTTGTGGTATGTATATACAATGGAATATTACTCAGCCATAAAAAGGAACAAAATTGAGTCATTTGTTGAGACATGGATGGATCTAGAGACTGTCATACAGAGTGAAGTAAGTCAGAAAGAGAAAAACAAATATTGTATATTAATGCATGTATGTGGAACCTAGAGAAATGGTACAGATGAACCGTTTTGCAGGGCAGAAGTTGAGACACAGATGTAGAGAACAAATGTATGGACACCAAGGGGGGGAAACAGCGGTGGGGTGGGGATGGTGGTGTGCTGAATTGGGCAATTGGGATTGACATGTATACACTGATGTGTATAAAATTGATGACTAATAAGAACCTGCAGTATAAACAAACAAACAAACAAACAAACAAACAAAAACAACTAATACTAAACTTTCTTTGGGTTATTTGTATGGAAATATGTTAATATAAATGTTAAAAAAAAAAAAAACTGTGTCCAGTATACACTCTTGCACACTTGTGTGTGTCTATGTGATGATAAATGAAAATGCCCATTCAAATTGTGTTCATTTCACATTTAATGCATATGGTCAAATTGTCTATGCAATCGTTCCATAATTTTCTTTCTACCAGATTGCATGTTTCACTTAACCTACATCAAACCTACGAGTTAGCAAACTTTTAAATCTTAGCCAAATCTATAAATGAAAGATGATCTCTCATCATTGATTTAGTATGTATTTTATTAATTGTGAATGAGGTCCAATGCCCTTTCATGTGTTTATTGACCATTTCTGTGTCTTTGCTTTAAATATCTGCTCATTCACTTTATTTATTTTTCTATTGGCTTGTTGTGTCTATTTTAATAGTTTTATATGTCATGGAAATTATATCTTTATCATTTGCCTTTTAGCTTGGGCTATCCTCCAACTCCATCCCAATCCAGACAAAACATACTTTTAACAGGGAATGATTTAGCTGGAAATGTCTAAGGCACTTTGGGAGTGTTTTCTACAATGTATTTTGGCTTTTCTTTTCCTGAGCAAGACTATTTTCTACACAGATATAGAGAATAAACTAGTGGTTACCAGTGGGAAGAGGGAAAGGGGTAGGGGATTAATAGGTACAAACTATTAGGTATAAAACAAGCTACAAGGATGTGTTGTACAACATGGAGAATATAGCAAATATTTTATAATAACTTTAAAAATGGAGTACAACCTTTAAAAATTATGAATCACTATATTGTACCCTTGTAATTTATATAACTTTATACATCAACAATACTTCAGTAAAAAACAGCAAAAAAATTTTTTTAAAAAGATTCTTTCTAGTCTATGATAGGTATCTTTCATTTAGTAATTACCAAGAACACAATCCCATCAATTTAGGTGATCGTTATTTATAATTGGGATTTCAAGCATACGTCTCATCAGTAAGTTTGGCTAAAATTAAATATTTTATTAAATAATTTCTAGAGTATATTGTTTTCTTCACAATCATATTCAACTTATGAAATAGTTTTAGAGTAGGGGAAATACACCAGAAGAAATTGTTTGTAAAAAAACAAGTATTGGACACAGCAATATCTGGGAGCTGAGAGGATTTACAAGGGAAATACTCACTAAGGTTGTCAAGGACCTATGGCCTCACATGGAATACTGCACACACTCAAATAAAAATGCATAAGAGCATTTGTAGCAGAAAGAGAGTTACACGCTGTCTTAGTCACTGGGTCTTAACTCTCTTCAAAGGTATAACTGAACTAGATATTGGTCATCTAAAAATAAAGTATTTAGGCTTAATCTTACATTAGGACTTGGATTTTGGAGAAATTAATATATTAAAATCCTAATACAGCTACTTCAAAACTTCCTGAAGAAGGTGAGCCTTATTGTTCAAGTGAAAAGTTCTATAACTGATCATCCTAGAAGAGGAATTCTAATGAATCCTTAGCTTAAAGAAAACAGCATTAATTTTGAGCAACCAGTCAACAGGGACAGGTGACAAAAAGAATAAATTAGAAGATTATTTATCTAATGAAGTGATTTTATATCAATAGCATATTTCAGTTTTTCTGCCTTTTTCTGACCCATGCAGCCCTGATACATTCACCCAATGTGGAATAAGAGGTTCTGGAAACCTGGAGTCATAAATGTGATATGACATGCTACTGGGCTAACAGGATCTTGGTCTGATGATGTTGAATGCAGGCTCTGTTGACTTTCCCCTTGGTTGTAATCACCTAATCACCTCCCAAAGGCCCCACCTACTAATATCATCACCTTGGGAATTAGGTTTCAACATATGAATGAGGGGGGAGGGGACACAAACACTCAGACCATAGAAGTGTTGAATACATTTGCCTTAATATGGTAATTCGGAAATCGTTTGACCTGTCTGGCATATAGTAGGCACAGAGTAGAGGTTCAATTAACACTGGTTGACTCTACTGTTTCCATCAGTGCTGGTGTGATATTACAGTATTTTCCTATGCTGCACTCTCCTTAGGGGGCCTCTCCCACCCCTGGACTTTAAATAGAATCCAGATCATTATTATATACCATATTAATATTAATAGTATTCCAGAAACATAGGCATTTCTAGGCTAGGTTGGGTTATTCTGATTCAATAGGCGAGGAAGGAGACATGGTGAGGATAAACGATAAGTTCCTTCTTCCCTTCTTCTCTCCCTGCCTTCCTCCCTTCCTTCCTTCCTTCCTTCCTCCCTTCCTTCCTTCTTTCCTTCCTCCCTCTGTTTATTTTCATTAAAAGGCTGAGCTTTCTGACATTGGTCTTATTGAAGAAAGACTAATCCAATGGAAAATAACATTAGTGGAGTGGACCTGAGTAAAGGATTTATTTGGGATACAGTCATGACTGATGAGGGCAGTGCACAGGTCTTTCCTTTGGCTTCTCAAACAGAGAAATTGAGAGTTAAAAGATAGTGTGTGTGTGTGTGTGTGTGTGTGTGTGTGTGTTAAGGTGTTCTATGGAGGAAAGGGTTGGGCCCATAAACTCTAAGAACAATCATATTTTATGGTTGGCTTTTGTTGTACTTTACATCATAATTTCCTTCTGTTACCGAACCACACTTGGGTCCGCTTGCCTGCACACAGTAAAACCAATCTACTAACACCAGGGTGTAGTGAAGGAAAGTGCAGCATTTATTTCAGAGCTCCAAAGAAGGAGTCCAGGAAGCTATTGCTTGAAAGGCCTGAACTCCCCGAAGGCTTTCAGGGAAGGGTTTTTTAAGACAGGGTGAAGGAGGGGGTGCTATGGGTATGCGACCAGCTTGTGGATGTTCTTCTGATTTGTTGGAGGTGAGGTAATTGGGAGTCAACATCACCAACCTTCTAACATCATCAACCTTCTGGTTCCAACCAGTCTGGGGTCTATGTGCTTGTGGGCAGCATACAGTTAACTTCTTCCATCTGATGGGGGTTTCAGTATCTGCACAACAGCTCAAAGGACATGGCTCAGAGTATTACCTACAGCCCTTGAGAGGAAACAAAGGTCCTTGACTTCTTTAAATAGCTAAACTATTATTATTTTGTTTTGCTTGACTGTTTTCCTTTCTTTCTGCATTTTCTAACTTCTCTAATTAAATTAAATTAAATTCCAACTCCTTGGAACTCAGGGAAGGCCTAGGAGGCTAAAGTTTTTCTACAGACAAGAGGCAGGCAGAGGACATGGAGTGGATGGGTCTGTTCCAGGAAGGCCCCACAGGGTCCTGCTCAGTTACATTTCCACTAATGCCAAAAATTAATTGATGTTACTGATAACTACTTCAGTCAGGCATTACTTGCATGGTGGAGAATTCGGGAAGGGGCCTGCACCCACGATTGATGTGGTGCAGGGAGGAGGGAACAGCTTTCCAACACCACCCTTCACAGCCAGTGGGGGGGTAGGACCTGTGGGGGGAAAGCACCAACACAAAGCAGTGATGCTCAGCTAGGTGTGGACTTTGTGCCCACAGTCAGCATCAAGACTGGGGAGGCGACTGATGCTCAGACTGTGGAGTCAACTGCTGTAGGAATAAATGAAGCACTTCTTCCCCACGTCTATCCCAAACAGGAAGGAGAAAGGAACCGGCAAGGATGGATGCAGGTTGCAAGAACCCAGCCAGCAGACTATGAGTTGCCTACATGTGAGAAGAAGCAGTTAAGGTGGTGGTTAAATGGGCCCAGGGTTCAAACACCTGGCTTTGCTGCTTACCACCTAAGTGATATCAGCCAAGTTACCCTCTCTGTGCCTCAGTAAAAAGACAAAAATAAAGGTGTACTATCTTTTCAGATACTTACGACCAGTAAGTGAGTTAACACACAGTAAATCACTCAGAGCAGTCCTGGTGCACTATTAAGTGTTTAGTATTATTGTTTACAGTTATCTCTCTGATTGCAATTATTTATTCATAAACCAGTCTCAACTTATTACACTGTGATCTCCTCAAATGAAGGAACAATTTCTTATTTTTCTTTGTGTCTCCAGATTCCAATTACTGCCAGCATTTGGAAAGTGATCAATGTAAATTGACCAAGTGCCAATTGTATTATTGTAATATTGTGATATATATTGTGTGTATATGTATGGAATATGTACATATTACAAATATAGAATATTATTGACTGTAACATTTCAATAACAGATGATCACCAATAGGTTAATCTCAGGTCTGCCTGTTTCTTCCTTCTAAATGATGGACCCTGAGTTAGCCAGTGCAGTGTAAATACACCCTCCTCCTTCAACATCTGCCATCACCCCCATGGGTGTTCTCACTTTCTGAGACAAGACCAGCTGAAATGACCCTCAAGGTCCCCATCAGTGATCAGTGCTGTGGGTCTTTCCTTGATATTTTCTGTTCTAGCTTGTCTAAGATTGATATCTCTTGAGCTCTGTGTTTAATGCCTCCTTTAGGAAAACAACAACAAAACCAGGAAGAAGCAAAGACAATTAACTGGTCAATTATCTCCCTGGTTGAGATGATGCTAGACCCTTAGGCATAGAGTGCACATTTACTAATACCTGAATATCTGCAGATGTGAAGCTCTTTGTTTCCCCACATGAATGAGAACGAGATTTAGAGCTTGTCACTACAGTGTGGCTGTCCTCATCGCTCACTCTTTACAGACCCCGTGTTTTAAATTCAACCTTATTGATTTTTCTTTGCCCACCACCTGCTAAAAAATTCCTTAGGAGGCCACAAATCCATTACTGTACTGTCTTGGAAATCAACCCTATTGGATCATACAGCAACTCTCAGAGTGTAAAAATACAAAATTCTTGCAATGCACCTTTTCCATTACTATATTTTTAATGAGTAATAAAATGATTTTTGAAAGAACTTTGCATGTTTGCATTTTGCTCCTGATACAGCCTACAGAACTAAGGAATCAGAATCTCTAAGGAAGGAACCAGATACAAAGAGAAAGACCAATGAATGGATGGATAGATAGATAGATGTAAATAATGTGCTCATCACATGAGTCTCAAAGTCTGGGAGGGACAAGAAAGAATTTCTGGGCTGAAAAGACTCTCAGAGTCCATTATACCAAGTGTAAAATTTATCTCCATATGGATACAAACATTGAAACTTGCTTTTTTCCGCAAGTCTTTATGGACAACTTAAAAATCTTGTTATTCTATTCATAAAACTAATGGCTATTGTAAAAATAACAATAATTTGATTTTCTCTTTTAAATGTTTATTGGAGTAATATAATTTGATTTTCTGGTTAACAGATTAGTGTAGGTATTTAAGAAATTAACTTCCTCTAAACAATCAACTTTGATTACAAAAGTATTTAAATTTTCTTAAAATATTAAAATTGCATGAAAGTTATGTAACCTAGTGATGGAAGACCAGTTTATTTCTCATTAAACTTCCTACCAGACAGAACTAGAAAAACTGAGCAAAGGGATTTTTTAAATACCACTTTAGCATCAGTTCCAAGGATGGAAGGAATAGCAGGGATTTGGAGCTACTGGAACTCATTCTGTAGTAGGGGTGTATATTGCTACAACCCCTTGGGGAAACTATGACAATACTTATACCCTACCATTCAGAAATTCTTCCAGGTACACATCCTCTAGAAATGGGTACACGTATACCAAAAACATGTATAAGAAAACTTACGTTAGCATTATTTTAAATATTCATAAGTTGGAAATAACTAAACATCCATCAACAGTGGAATGGATAAGTCAAATTGTATATTGTCATAGAACTGACAAAGCAATGGCAATGAGCAAAACTTGATGAATCTTATAAATGTAATATGGTGGAAAACAAAAATGAAAGAAAAACTATATATGAAATAATTCGATTTATATGATCTTGGGACTTTTCTGGTGGTCCAGTGGTTAACACTCCGTGCTCCCAATGCAGGGGGCCAAGGTTCGAACCCTGGTCAGGGAACTAGATCCCTCACGTCACAACTAATAGCCCAAGTGCAACTAAAAGAGCCCGCATGCTGCAACTAAAAGATCTTGCATGCCGCGCCTAAAGGGGCCGCACGCGGCAACGAAGATCCCGCGTGCCGCAACTAAGACCCAGTGCAGCCAAATAAATATTTAACAAAACAAAACAAAATGTAGTCCACCCATGCAATGGAACATTTTTTTTTTTAAAAGCGGGCAAATCTAATATATTGTGTTAAAAATCAAAACGGTTGCTGTGTTTTGGAAGACATGTGGGGGTGTGTCAGGAAAGGGGAACCCCAGCTGTTGGAGCTCTGCTAATGTTCACGTCTTCACTTGAGTGGGGCTTACACAGCTGCGTTCATTTTGTGATAATTCATTGGTCTGCATGCTTGTAATTAGCATACTTTTCTGTATGTATGTTACACTTCAATTTAAATTTATTAAAAAGAGTACCACATAGGCAAATTTAACATATCTGATTCTCTCAATTACTAAATGCATATTACTATACTATATACTATACTATATTATACTATACTATACTATACTATACTATACTATACTATACTATACTATATACTTGTAGTGTAGGTGCCTGACAACAAACTTTTTATTATTATAGTGTAAGTGCCTGACATGAAGCTTTTGACTTCCCAGGCATCTACTTCAAAAACATCCATCCCTAATACACACACTGCCAGCTACACAACTAGGTGAAGAGACAGACTGTGCCCCCCCACCCATGAAGTTCCCCTGTAGAAAGCCCTGGGTGACCTAGATAACTGACCACTTGAGAGACCCTGCCTTTCCCTTCCCACACTTTCATTCCTGCTCATACGTTTTAATTTTGCCAATGAAGAGTGAACCTGCTAAACCCTAGGCACCTCACCCTTGACCCCAGTCAAAGCAGAACCCCAGGTCCACACTCTCTCCCTCCCTCTCTACTTGCAACCTTGCTGGGTGGCCCTCAAATGTGCCACATACCCTCTAGGACCTGTGAGTGATAAATCCTGTGGGTTTTGTTTTCCACAGTTCCCTGATGGTTGTTGCTGAGGTGCGTAATAAGAATTATAAGGACCAGTGCAGCCACAATGTTGGCCGTGGTTAGGGGAATGTCTGTGGGTCTCACCAAAATGTAGTACAGACCCAGATGAGTGCCCCAGGCATTCCTAGCCAAGAACAGCACTATTGATATGCTGACACCAACACAAAACCATATTATACTATACTTACTATTATATGCTATTCTATATTATATACTGAACTGTACTATATACTACACTATAATGCCTATACCTATACTATTTATAGACCTAATAGGCAAATTTTTTTATGAGCATGTAAACTAAAATTGTAAATTTAAAAACTCAAATATAGAAATGCATTAACCAAATTCCTTAATTTACAGACTTTACTGGTTTCTTGAGGTATATCACTTCTTTGGGCTACAAGCAGGAAACTTGTATTCTTGATAGTTTCAATAATCACTTTCAAATATGCTTTGTCAAATGGCCCTTCTTTACTGGGCAGGTGGTCCATCATCAATATCTTGGGATCTTAAAGTTTTCTATCGTTTTAGAGTTTCGGAGTTGTCTTACCGCATGATTCAAGATTCAGTATTATTCATTTCTAAGGTACCACACCACCCTCCTATGCTGTTCCACACTCTTCTCCCCCAGCCTTAACTGCTGTCCTGGTGCAGGTCTTGGGGATGGGGGTTCTGATTTACTCTCAGGGTGACTTCCCCTGCTCCCCTTGCTCCTCCAGTTTAGGCACCACAAGAGAACCCGAAAGGAGGCAGCGCTGCCTCATGTGACTGCTCATCTGCTGGTGACATGGAGGTGGTCTGGCCCCACTCTGGTACCAACTGGTTCCACGTAACATTCAAGCATCTGTTGCAGAGCAGCCGAACACCCACAGCGCTGGCCCCTCCCCTGCCAGGACACCCTGGGCGAGGCAGACATGGCTCTCTTTAGCTTGGTCAGATGCACACACAAACTAATCTCTTTTCCAAGTTGGAAATCCCATTTGTGTGTCCAGTTGGGCAGAGTTAAACTTCTGAGGGTCTCTCCTGAACTCTCTGATGGTTTCAAAGAACTGATGGGAGAGGGAGATGCTACCTGCATCTTCTTCTCCAGCACATACCCCACCCCTATCTTTCAGGACCTCTAACACAGGCTGCTCCAGCAGCCCCCAACCTTCAGCAATCTCCAGGCAACAAGCTGGCAGCAGCCTGTGTTTATGTACCTCTTCCAAGCTCCAGGGACATGTGTCAAATCTTTCCCAAGAACTCCATCTCCACACACTCCTGTCACTATGAGGTTTAGGACAGCAGGACGATGTTTTCAGTTATTCAAGCCCTCATAATGTGACTTCTCTCGATGGCATTTCCATTCACTTGGAGCAATGCCAAAATTTCCCCAAAATTTCCCAAACAACGCAATCGACACCACTTTTGCACTGGATTTACCTGGATTCCTGATGTTTTGACCCATTTTACTAGATCCTGCTATAACGTTAAGAGGGGAAATTGTAGTTTTCATGCCTATGCTACAGAGAAGATGTGACTTAAGCACACACCTCAGATTTTCTACCTAGAACAGGTGTAAGCCTTAGAGTCATGGTAGAAGAGGACAATACTTCACTAAGGAAAGAAGATCTGAAGAAATAAAGACCTCGACTCATTATTGGTCTTGGCATCTTCACAAGGAAAGTACTGAAAGTCCTCAGTAAACTGGCCAAGTGTTTATAAATATAAATATAACACAGCCAAGTGTTAAAATTTGAACATTATCCATTTTCCAGACACATGGATTCCTGCTAAGCCCCTAGTTGCATTTTGTTAACTTTGAGCATTTTTTCTTACCTAACAATTCTTCCTTACAGAATATTTACGTCAAAAGCAATCATTTCTTAGAAAGAAACTGTGGCAAGACAGAAAAAAGTAATCGTTTTTTATTTGCTTTTATTTTAATTCTAGGGTGCCATCTGCTGATCATTACTCTTCTTCTCACTATTTTTTTTTTATTGCTCAAGTTAATTACACTGGATTCATAATCAACAAAAACAATTTGGTCATGTACAGCGGCCTCCATTTGACCAAACCGATTTGCCATTACACCTTTGGAAGTAACGTCATGAGAATAATACTTCTTTAATATGAAAAAGAACACATCTCAATTTGGCAAGAAGGCAATGAGAAGGGCTTGTTCAGATACAGGTGTGACCAGCAACTATGTAACTAGGTAAGCAGGTAAGTAACTATGATGTAAGTAACTATGTATGCATAGAACAAGAGCCTTAAAAATATGTATTCCTTTTAACCCCAGAATTTAAATTCTGTGAATATATCCTTGGAAAGACCAGAGATGTGGGCACACATTCATGTGCATGGCTACTTACATTGGCTGTTTATATTAGTCTTTCCTATACTTGCAGACAGTGGTATAGACATATATAAAATATGCAACCATTATAATTTTAAATTAAAATTTAAAGAATGATATGGGAAAATGTCTATGATACAATGGTAAGTAAAATAAATCTAGAAATTAAACAGTATATTCAGTATAATCCCAATTAGGTGCAAAACTTAATTTATAAGAAACAATTTAAAAGAAGCTATGGATGTAGTACAGAGATTACCTTTTAATGATAATTTCTTGTTTTTAATTTTTTATTTCAAAAAATATATAAATGTCTTTCACTTTTGTAATCCGATAACTTGCATATTTAATGTAAGCACACATTTTTTTTTTTTTTTTTTTTTAAAGGATTTTCTTATTTATTTATTTATTTATTTATTTTATTTATTTTTGGCTGTGTTGGGTCTTCGGTTCGTGCGAGGGCTTTCTCCAGTTGCGGCAAGCGGGGGCCACTCTTCATCGCGGTGCGGGGACCGCTCTTCATCGCGGTGCGCGGGCCTTTCTCTATCGCGGCCCCTCCCGTCGCGGGGCACAGGCTCCAGACGCGCAGGCTCAGCAATTGTGGCTCACGGGCCCAGCTGCTCCGCGGCATGTGGGATCTTCCCAGACCAGGGCTCGAACCCGTGTCCCCTGCATTAGCAGGCAGATTCTCAACCACTGCGCCACCAGGGAAGCCCTAAGCACACATTTTTAATTGAAAATAAATATTACAATGGCTGTGGAAAAATTAAGTTGCATACTTTGCTTCCACCTAGTGGACATAGGAGAAATTGCACTTAGACTCTAATCGTTTTCTTTAAAAAATAAAATATTAAAGAACAAAACCAAGAAATGGGAGGAAGGAGAACAGAGGGAAAGAAAAAAGAACCGAAGAGGACTAAAGACCATGTGGGCAACAACTGAATACAAATGCACAAAGCCTGAAAACATGTTATATTTTAAGCGAAATTTCATCCCTAGTGTTTACACACAAACTCTGTTCAAATAACTAATCTCAGTTTGGCTTCTTTAACACTGAATACCTTCTACTTTTTCATCCATGACTACCAGCTCCCCACCACCCAGTGTCTGCACCAGTGAGCTCCCCACTGGCTGCCCAGTCTTCCCTGACCTAAACAAGTATTAGCTGAGCTATGATGCCCTCTAGCCCTGTCCTGAAGTATCCCAGTGGTCCTTTTCCTGGGGTGCCTGACCTCCTCTCATCTCCTCCAAATACATTCTCCTCCCTGCTGCCTGCATGAGTTTCCTTTTGTACATCCTCTGAGACCCTTAAAAAGATCACATCTGCATTCTAACGTGAAGCTTTCCAAGTTACTCCATTGCTGAAAAATCTTTACATGCTTCTTATCATGGAAAATAAAGGTGAAATTCCTTTTAGTTCTGTTAGTATTTGCTTTATATATTTAGGTGCTCTTATGTTGGGTGCGTCACTATTTGTAATTGTGATATCTTCTTGATGGATTGACATTTATCATTATATAATGACCTTCTTTGTTTACTTTTACCACTTTTAGTTTAAAGTCTATTTTGCCTAATATTAAGTACAGCTACCCCTGGTCTTTTTTGTTTGCTGGTTTGATTACCATTTGCTTGAAATATCTTTTTCCTTCCCTTCACTCTCAATGGATGTGCATTTTTAAAGTTAAAGTGAGTCTCTTGTCCAGCAGACTGTTGGATCTTGGTTTTTTTTGTTTTTTGTTTTTTTGTTTTTTTTCCATTCAAATTCCAAGTTCCTTACAATGGCAGAGGGGTCACGTCATGACCGAGCCTTTGCCTCCTGTTCAGCTTGGCCTTCCTTCACTCCCTACTCCCCACCTCATACTCTCAGTTTTCTGGAGTAACCATGGGCTATTCCCTTTACCTGGAATACTTTTCCCACTTTATGAACCTGAAAAACTACTATATATATCTGCCTTCTCTGTGAAAACTGAATGTCTAGAGAAATGTAGATTTTTTATATGATAGAATCCTAAGACATGATCTTTCTAATTACTAGTGCTTAGACAAATTTTATGTGCATATTTGTATCTAGATAGAGATCTCTAGCTAGATTTAAATATATATATATATATATATATATATGTGTATAATTCTGGAGATAAGACAATGGACATCATGAGAAATTAAGTAACTTAAGTTCAGAGTTGGAAGCTATACTGCTGAGGGTGTAAATATTTAGATATTTTGGTAAGCTGCTTTCTAATTAGTGCTAGAGATGATATTAAAATCTCCGGCAAAGAAGTGTTGTTCTGTTAGTTTGTTTTACATCTGCAGTTTATGCAGGAGTAACAAATGAAAGCCAAGGACAGAAGTTTGAGTTAGTTGTACCTAATGGGGGAAAATTCAGGACAAGTGTTCAGAGTAGAAGGAGAAGGAACAGGGGCTGTCGGAGCTGTGAGGCCAGGGCAAGGTGAATTTCAGGAACAAGAGAGTGTGATGCCTGACAAAGCCAGGGGCCAGGAGGAAAGGGCTGAGAAGGAAGCCCTTTCAGGCAGCTGGTGGAAACAGGGGTGACTGAGAGAGGACACATGGCAGAAAGGTAGGGGTAGGAGCCAACTTCAGGGATGGGGGAGTGGGTGCTGAGGGAACCCAGACAGTTCATGTAGGTCCTCTTTCATGAAGCATCTGCAAGAACACTTAGCTCCCTTCCAGACTGACGCATCTGAAAGGGCAGGTGACCAGCAAAGGGGCTCTGATCTCTTACTTCCTTGCATCAGAACCCTGGGCCTCCAGCCTCACTGGTGGGGGAGAGGTTTTGCACAGGCCAAGGTCAGAGTCAGCAGAGGCAGCTGCAAAGTCCCCAGCCCTAGCTGGGTGGACCTCACCCTTGCCCCACACTAGGCATAGCCAGATCTCAAATCTTTGAGATCTGAAAAAAGAAAAGGCCTTTCACACAGAGCATGCAGACAGAAGTAATGTCCCTGTTAACAATGCCTCACAGCCACCACAAAGGAGAAAAGTAAAAAAAAAAAAAAAACAACTCTTGCTACTCTACCCCAAAATCCTCTTCGTTGCATAGTAAGACCCAGTCCCCCTGTCCAGAGATAAGAAAAGGAAGTCTGTCTTGCGTGGAGAGTAGAGTGGGGCCCAGGGAAACATGGACCAGGATCACAACTCAAAATTAGTCTCTGCCTCCATTTTCATTTTGTTTAATCCAACCAACGTGTATTCGCCAATCCTCAGTCAAGGATAAGACCTGGGAAGTCACAGGGGCCCTCCACTCAGAAGGGCACCCTCTTGGCATAATGCTCGGCTGTCGTCACCTTGAAATTCTAAACAATTTTATCTTTGAACTTCGATTTTGTAGGTGAAGTCCACGGCACAATGGAGCGTGCGAGTGAGCAGAGATCTGTGAATCGTGCATATCCTCCATTTCCTGCCGCCGGTAATCATCGTTTGCAATACCCCGTGGGCACAGAGTTCTGGTGGAGTTCAGAGAGGCTCAAAGTGAGTATCAGGTAAGTGTGGTATGTGTTTACTGAGTAACAGAGGAAGGCTGACAGCGCTGAGAGGACACATGCTATGTTCCAACCAGAACTTGCTTCATCAAATGCAGAAGGCACTGGCCTTCTAAGAAATGTGAACAACCACAGCATCCGATCCTGTCCTATCCTTTCTTACCCTCTATTAGCCAACCACTTACTCTGCAAATGATGACATAGAAAGAAAGAGAAAGACAGAGCAACCCATAGTTCCTTCTTTAGTGCTCCTTTACTCATCAGTAAACAAAGGTAGAGTGCTGGTAGAATGTGCCTATCATGGAGTGAACTCGTTTTGTGCAGCACTTCCAATGTAAGAAAGAAATATATGTATACAAACTACAAAATGCAAGTTGTATGATCCAGTGATTCTATATACAAGTTAATGTTCTAATATTTACCATTAATACTGGCATTACCAATTTTATATAAAGGTGAATGGTAAAATTCATACAAATATTTTAAAATGTTAATGCTTCTTTAATTAGCATGACACTAAATAGTAAATTTTTAAAAATCATAATAAGTTAAGGGATAAATTATGGAAGAAAATAGAAACATGTTATATGTTAGTACCTTTAACAGCACTTTTATCCTTGCAATTTGACAAATGACCCACGTTTTCATTTTGATCTGGAAAATTGTGTATCCAGTCTTGTCTATAATCAGCTGCCTACCAAAGCCACCAAGAGCCACACTAGGTTCTTTTAAGGGTGAGAATATGGAACATCACAGACAAATTCTCTCCCTTGCTATTTAAACGCTGGCCACAAATCTTTATCTGGTCTTTGGCTGTGAATGTAGCTGGACCATGGATGATCTTCAAAAACTCCTTTAGATTAAAGGCTGTATAAAAACAGTCTTGCACACGGCATGCCCCATGCCTACTTTATTTAGAGCTCCACAGTTTCCACTTAGCCTCCAAAAGATGAGTACATCTTGAATGTGAGAGGTATCTCCAGGCCCTTACTAGCTGCAAAGATGTCAGAACCCATTTGAATAACCTAATGACAAAGTACCCAAGAGAGAAGTTGCTGCTGACCATTTCTATTTATAATTCTTTTTCTCTTTCCACTAAAAATACCACCACATACCAAATCAGCTACATTATACATTCCTTTTAAACATCAATTTTATTTATTTTTAAATAGGTAATACATAAACATGGCTCAAAATTAGCAACATTAGAGGGAATTTTCTCTGATCACAGTAAAATAAGCTAAAAGTAAAATTTTAACTAATAAATTCCTTTACATTTGGAAATTAAGTAATACAATAGTTCTGTTTTGAATTCCAAAAAAAGCAGAGCTGGATGCAAGAACATTGTATAGTTTATTTGGGAAGGGTTCTCAGGAAGGAGAAGTAAGAGAACAGAAAAATTCAGACAGGAAAGTTGGAAAAGTCAATAAATGTAAAGGTGTCTGGTTTATCCAATAATGACTTGATTTCTCAGAGACCTGTGACAAGCACAGTAAAAGCCTCCTAGAACTTTCCACTGAATGAGGGAAGGCTGGGACATCTGTACACCAGCTTCAACTGGCCATGGTGGTGTTAAATTTCCTGTATTGGGGAGCTGGATTTGTAAACAAGTCAAGCAATCTTCCAAAGAGTTGGGGACATCTGGAGCAGAAATTAGAAAGCATACTTGGCTCATACTTGAGGCGGGAGGCTGTCAGCACAACAGCATTCACTGCAGCTGGGGCTGAAATCAGAGTGAACTGGGAGATGAAATGTACCAGGAACAACATATAAAAAGAAAATAATCACAATGGAAAGTAGAAAGATGTTGAACTGAACAATGATAAAATATGACATGACTAATCTTTGGGGACACAGCTAAAGCTGAACTCACATGCATATATTAAAAAAAAGAAAAAAATGGAAATCAAGGAGCTTAATATCCATCCCACAAAGTTATAAAGAGGAAATCAGATTAACCCAACAGATAATAGAAAAGAAGAATTAGAAAGGTACAAACACAAAAAATAATAATATAGAAAAGAGCTTCCCGGGTGGCGCAGTAGTTAAGAACCTGCCTGCCAATGCAGGGGACATGGGTTCAATCCCTGGCCTGGGAAGATCCCACATGCCACGGAGCAACTAAGCCCGTGAGCCACAACTACTGAGCCTGTGCTCTATAGCCCTAGAGCCACAACTACTGAGACCATGTCCCACAACTGAAGCCCGTGCACCTAGAGCCCGTGTCCCCCAACAAGAGAAGCCATAACAATTAGAAGCCCATGCACCACAAGGAAGAGTAGCCCTCACTCACCACAACTAGAGAAAGCCTGTACACAGTAACGAAGACCCAACACAGCCAAAAATAAAAACAAATTAATTAATTAATTAAAAATAATAAAAATATAGAAAATAACTACATGCACATACACAATAGAATCAACAAAACCAAGAATAAAAGGGGGGCAACATTGATCGAGAGAAAGGAAATAATGCACAAGTTACCAATATCAAAAATAGAAAATGGGATACTGCTACAGACCCTGCATACTTTAAAAGGATAATAAGTGGATCTTATGCAAAACTTTATACTGATGAATTTGAAAAGGTAGGTAAACCTGATTAATTCCTAAAAAACCTAAATAGCCCAAATAAACACAAGAAGTAAAAACTCTGAATAGTCTTATATCTAAGAGAGAAATTGAATCAATAATTAAAATCTTTTCCACAACAAAAACAAAATTTCAGGCCTAGATGGCCTTACCAATGAATTGTACTAAAAATTCAAGGAAGAAATTATGCCATATTCATACATCTTCTAGACAATAAAAAACAACAGACTACATCTGTATTTTTTATGAGAACGACATAACTTGATATCAACTCTGACAAAGGTATTACAATAAACGAAAATCACAAAACAATCCCCTCATAAAATAAATGCACAAATACTAAACAAAACTATCGATAATCCAAATACAGTTATATATAAAAATAACAGAAATCATAACAAAGTTGAGTTTATGTTAAGACTGCATAAATTGGTCAATGTAATTCATCACATTAATGGAATGAAAGAAATAAATCATTATCGTCATCCTAATAGAGACAGAAAATGCATGTGAAGAAATTCAACATCGATTTATCCTTAAAAAACAAAAAACAAAAAATAAAAAACCTCTCAGCAGGCTAGTTGTCCATTTCTAATAAGTGGCATCTACATATGCCTACAGCAAATATCAAACTTAATTATAAAAAGTTAAAATCTTGCTCCTTTGAGATCCAGAAGAAACAAGGATCACTTGAATTTGACATTGTTCTTAAGGCTCTTACCAGAGCAATATGGCAAGAGAAAGAAATAAAATATATTTATAAATAAAAAGAATATTTATAAATAAAATGTCATAAAAATATGAGAATTAGAAAAGAAGACATATTATTTGCAGACAACATGCTTAAGTAGGTAGAAAATAGAGGCAGTCTACAAATAAATTATTAGAATTTATCAGTGTACTTAGCAAGAAGGCTGAATATAAGGTCAATAAGAAAATCTTCACAATATTGTCATGAAAGAAAGATTTTTAAAAAAACAACAGAAAGGATTGATAAATTTGATTACAGTTAAAATTAAGAAGTTCTCTTCATCAATAAGAGAGTAGAAAGGCAACAAACAATAAATGCTGGAGAGGGTGTGGGGAAAACGGAACCCTCTTTCACTGTTGGTGGGAATGTAAATTAATACATCCACTATGGAGAACAATATGGAGGTTCCTTAAAAAACTAAAAATAGAACTACCATATGACACAGCAATCCCACTACTGGGCATATACCCTGAGAAAACCATAATTCAAAAAGAATCATGTTCATTGCAGCTCTATTTATGATAGCCAGGACATGCAAGCAACCTAAGTGTCCATCGACAGATGAATGGGTAAAAGAAGATGTGGCACATATATACAATGGAATATTACTCAGCCATAAAGAGAAATGAAATTGAGTTATTTGTAGTCAGGTGGATGGACCTAGAGTCTGTCATACAGAGTGAAGGAAGTCAGAAAGAGAAAAACAAATACTGTACGCTAACACATATATATGGAATCTAAAAAAAATTTAAAAAAAAAAAGGTTATGAAAAACCTAGGGGCAGGACAAGAATAAAGACACAGATGTAAAGAATGGATTTGAAGACATGGGGAAACCGAAGGGGAAGATGGGATGAAGTGAGAGAGTGGCATGGACTCATATATACTACCAAATGTAAACTAGATAGCTAGTGGGAAGCAGCCGCATAGCACAGGGAGATCAGCTCAGTGCTTTGTGACCACCTAGAAAGGTGGGATAGGGAGGATGGGAGGGAGACGCAAGAGGGAGGAGATACGGGGATATATGTATATGTATAGCTGATTCACTTTGTTATAAAGCAGAAACTAACACACCATTGTAAAGCAATATACTCCAATAAAGATGTTTAAAAAAAAAGAGAGTAGAAAGGCATGTCACAAAATAGCAGAAGACATTTGCAACATATGAAAATAGCATGCAGAATATATGAAGAACTTCTACAAATCAATTGAAAGACAACCAAGTAGGTAAATAGGCAAAGGGGTTGAACAGGCACATGACAAATGTGAATATTCAAATAATAAACCTTGTTAATCTGTAAGGAGAAGAAAATTAAAACCACAGTGTGATATTAATATATCACATGAAATTTGAAATTATGAAGACTCAAAAATGACAAGGATGTGGAGCAACTGGAACCCCAAAAGACCCCTGGTGGTGATGCAAATCAGTTCAACCACTTTGGAAAAAAGATTTGCATTACCTAGTAAATTTGAAGTGTAACGTATCATAAAACACAGCAATTTCACTCCTTGTAATATGCCCTAATGTTGATTGAGGCATACTGTACATCAGGAACGCTGCCAGGAATTTTGTAAATCTTAACTCATTAATACTTCCTAAGAACTGTATAGGTTTTATTTTTCCCATTTATGGAGCAACTAACAGCTAGCTTAAAGTCACACTGCTAACAGCAATAGAGAGGAGATTCCAACTTAAATCTGCCCAAATTGAAAGCCCAAGAAGGAGCATACACTACACTCATTTGGTGTGTATGTAATTAATGAAACAGTCACTATTCTAACATACTGTATGTAACGGTGCTACAGTCCCTCACCCACATCCTCTCTAAGTCTTTCCTCAAGCCTCTGCAGCTGCACACCTGAGGGCTGTCTCTTGGTCTTCAGGTGGAGTAAACAAGCAGAGCCAAGGAGCTGATGCCTTTGTGAGCAGCCCTCAGCAATGTGTGATGGAAGTTAGAGAACAAATATTCTCTCTTCTTTGTCTGGAGTAGATTGTTTTAAGCTTGTTCCACACTGTCTCCCTGAACTCCCCAACAAAACTGAGCCCTGGCTTCCTGCTTTCCTCCCATTCCTGTCTCACTTTCCACTCTCTTACTGGGCCTAACTGGGATCACCTTCCAAATAAACCACTTGCTCTGGAGTTCTTCTCTCAAAGTCTGTGTAGGAACCCAACTCAAAAAACCAACCTTACATAAAGATAGTAACCAAGTCCTTAGATGGCAGCATTAAGTATCTTAAAATACTGTGAATTATTTAATATTAATGATATCAGGACCACATTATGCATTGAAGGAATCAATCATATATGAAATGATTTCCCTTCTTTCCTAAAATATTCCTCCAGAAGTTTGCCAACATGCCTAAAATTTCTATAGCTAAAATTTATTATTTTGGCATTAAGGGAGTAGTTTTCAAATTTTTGAAAGTAACACAGATCTTTTTAAATTAAGTAGAATCCCAACATGTTATCAAGAGAAAAGCAGAGATTCTGTCTTGGAAGAGGAGGTGGGGGTTCAGAATTTCATGCACTGGACTTTCACTCTTTTAACATCCATAAAAGAAACCATAAGCTCTAGGATATAAAGTCAGAATAGCTCTGAGTTTTGGAATTAAATTTCCAAGAAACTTTTTTTTAGTGGGATAGGGCTGGGAGAGGTAAAACCTTCACTTGTTAAATACAAAACTCCAAAGGAAGAGGAGAATGCTTTGACCACTGTATTGATAGGATTATAACCAGAAGCTTTGTTCTTCCTCTGCACCTAATAATCCTACAGGATCAGTATTATCATTAACCAGTTACAGATAAAAAACAAAGGCTAAGCGGGTTAAGAAACATGTCCAAGATAACACAGGTGATAATGTAGGAGCTGAGATTTGTTTCTATTCTTTGCAGTTTAAAAGCTCATATACTTTACATAATTCACTACAAGAAAGCCAGCTCTTGGTGAAACCATGGGAAAAAGAAGCAATTAGAGTTATCTTTTTATTAGAGTGATTGAGCAAATATGGAACCAGAATGTTTCCACCAAGGAAAATGCACCAAGAAGTTAGAGTGAACATCTAGGGATATCCCTCCTATCTCTCTACTCAGTCCCATGATAGAAAGGTTTGAAAGGCAGTTAAGACAAATGAGAGCACAGTAAGTTAAATGATAACTTTTTCATGTGTTTGCATTCATCCAGTCTATGTATACCTGGTCTGTATACCTTGTCTACACCAATCACTTGATCCTTGGCATACCCTGCCCTTGTTGCAGTGTTTTGAATGGATAGGTAAGAAGCAACAGAGAAAGCAGAGAGAGAAGTGGAGATACAAATTGCTACAGTCCAGGCAAGAGGCTATGGTAGCTTGGGTGTGAATGTGGAAATGGAGACAAATGGGAAGAATTGAGATATAATTTGGACAGAGAATTGTGAAGACTTGTTGATGAGATGAATGGGGGGGGTGAGGTAAATGTAGGAAACAGAGGTGATGTCGAGCTTCTGGTTTAGTCAAGGAGGTGTATGATGGTGCAGATGGGAAGGCTGAGGTGGGAAGGTTGGGGAAAGAAAAGGTGGGGAGAGGTGAAAATCAGAGTTCTGTTTTTTCCAAATGCCCCCAACATACATGTAAAGATACCAGATAGGCAGTTGGCAGCAGCTGCAGAGAAAGGAAGGTTAAGTGAGAGTTTGTTGTTAAGATGGGAAATCTCTAACCATCAGAGGAGGGTAAATTGATGATGTGGGGAATAAAGGAAGTAACTGCTGGAGCAAAGCCTCTCAGGAGAAGTTGAGGATTTAGAGCAACCAAAACACAAGTGCACCCGAGCAACAAAAATGGAGGTGCACAGAGTACATCTATAATGGACTTATCTGTTATACCAGGAAATAGGTGAGAAGGCAGGTAGCTGGTGGATTTAGTGGTGCAAGCTGAGGGAGTTTTATCCTGTTGCTTCACATTCCTCACAGGTAAAAGGACAAGGTCATGAGCCTAGAATGAGGAAGGGTGGGTGAAAGTGATGTCTGACAACTGAGAAACCTGAGGTGTGGAGAATCATTTTGGAAAACAGCAGAGCATGCACACTAGGGTGTGTAGTAGAATGGCTCAGCAGTCTGAGAACTCATTTGAGACTTGCAGTCAAGAACTTTAAATTGGTTTGGTTTTTCTCACAAGCCCAGATTAATTGGATGCATATTTGGAACAGTTGCACAGTCAACCAGTACAATAGGAGGAGAGTGGAGGAAGGGAGTTCAAGGTGTTTTTCAGAAATGATTTAAAAACAGCACAATAGATTCATCTGAGTAAAGAAGAGGTGGCTATATTTGTGGGGGTTTATGGATGATGAAGAAAGTGGTATGTCCATGGATTGGAAATCCAAATGAGGTTTAAGAACTGCTAGTGGAGTTATTAGGATAAGTGAGCTGGAAGACTAAGAACCAAAGGTGTGAGCAGGGATTGCAGCTCTGCTCTAAGACATGGTGACCTGACGGTGGGAGGTATGATACTGGGAGTGAGGTGTTGAGTGGGAGGAGAAGAGGCACTCTACCATTGTTGTGTGGGCCACCAACCTGAGGATGCTGAGGCTGTGAAGGGTGGTGACCAGGGTATCATAAAGAGGGAGACACTGGGAGAGGGGGACTCCTCCATCCCTCTGCCCTTCCCGATCCCACCTCCTCCTCCAGCCTTCTTACTACGTGGTTCCCAAGCTTCTTTCCTTCTGTAACCACATCTTGAATATCTTCATGAATGGAATCCTGCCAAACATTTGCCTCTCCCTGGATTTCTTCCCTGAGCACCCAGCCAGGCCTTTCCCACTGACTTCATCATCTGGGTTTGCCAAAGCACCACAAACTCACACATTCTCTCCTCCTGTGGTTCCCCATGAGTCCCCAGAGTGGGCCACACGCCAGCAACTCTGGCCTCTTTACTGATCTGAAATATGCCCTCTTCTCTTCAGCTTCCTGAACTTGATCCATCTTTCTTTTAGATGTGGAAGCCTGAAGACACATCCACTTCCACAGGCCAAAGGCCCCTGCCCTTGAGATGAGTGGCCTCTGTGTTCTTTGATCCACATTAGCACAGCACACACATTAGCACGTGTATGAGCAAGATTACATAGATTTGTACTCAGCTCACTTCTCCACGCTAGTCATGACTGCTGAAAGAACTCAGCACAGGTCCTATGCAATTTGTAAGTGTAGATTTGAAAGACTTTAGTATTTCCAGACAATCAATCCTGAGGAATTAATCAATCCCTTGGCTATATGAGAAGGCCATACCAATCAAGGACCTTGGTCAGATGGGAGGGACATCTCTTAGGCAGACCTCTGAAATTAAGTCAGAATGAGAGAACAATTAGGCTGTGGCTTGTTATATAATCACAAATAAAGAGGAACAGATTTCTAACCTGACATAAATACTGACTGATAGCAAATATGTCAACTTTGATTTCCGGGGAGATATTGTGCTTTTAATATGCCATTTATTGTTTGCTCCAAAATGCGCACTTGAAGGCATTTTTAAAGGGAATTATTTTGAGTAGTCTGAACAATGTAAAACCGAATCTGTGCTATTTTTGAGTCCCCACACATAGCTGCAATAGGAAAAATCTTTTATGCTAATCCGTAGGAGTCTTCCAGTTCAAAAAGAAACGCTATTCCTTTTTCTATGGATTGCTTTTTATAGCTCATGGCTTACTAGTTACATGGGCTATGAGAACAGTGGTCCACACCATGACAAAACACCCCGCTGCTGGCAGCAAGGACCCTCATGTCTCAAGTCCCTCTTTACTTATTGCGGTGAGACAGCAATGGAGCTTTTCTCAATTCATGAGGGCCAGTCCCACTGAACTGGGCACATCCTCTTGCCCTTCCCTGCTCTATATCTGAGGTACTAGCTAGAACTATGCTGTTTATCAAAATTTAACCCTTGGTATCAACAACCCGAGGAACGCTGAGAGCCCCCTACTCGCATTAGTAGGGAGTTCTCATTCATGCAGAACAGAGGGACCACCTCCGGATGGCACAGTGTGATCAAGCTTTAAACCCTATCTCCCCCCATAGAAATAACAGAAAAAAATAAAATAAGGCCATAACAAACATGTGTAGCTTCTTGGACCAGAAATGGGTCAGAAACACAGTCAGAAGGTTGGGGCCTGAGACTGAAAGCTTCAGCCACAGGCCTCTAGGCTTCAGAGGTGGAAACAGATTGGTGTTCTCTTACACTCTGCATGTGTTGGAGGACTGGAGCCAGGCTTTCTGCCTAACTCTAGGCCTGTGATGAGGCTGCTGAGGCTGGCATAAAGGCCATACCTGGGCCTGAGGGAGTCAGTTACTCATCAGTCACATGCATCTTGCCAGGACCTGGACAAGCCATGCTGCCTCAAGAACCTGGTTTTATAAACCGATGATGTCACTGCAGGGAAGGAACCCCAAGCTGTGGCTATGGCAATCATGGCCCCTGTGAAGCCACAGGCAATGAAAGCAATAGCAAAACTGCTACAATAGTGATTTTAGAGAAAAAACTAAAATTTGCTATTCAAGATGCATTTGCAAACTAAAGTTCAGAGCACACAGAAGAAACGAATACTAACCAAGAAAACTCAACAATTAGAATGTTCACTCCTGACTAATGAAGTAATACAAAATACTAAAATGGCTACCATAGAAATATGTTTGTATCTTTGGAGAGCTAAAGGAAGGTGGGTCAGCACTAAAAAATAAGTAATTATGAAGGAAAGCACTGGTAACATGTGTGCATTAAAAAACAAAACAAAACAAAAAACAAACACCAGTTTGAAATCTTAGAAATGTCAAATACAGCCGTTGAAATTTTAAAAAGCTATTGGAGGATAGGATAAACATTATCGAACACTTTCTTTCTGTGGAAGAAAATGGAGTAAATCAGAAGATAAAACTGAGTAATTCCTGTCTAGAACATAGGACAGAGAGAGAAAACAATTGAAGATATTAATTAATGGTTGAAAAGCTCACTGAGAAATTTCCAGATTGCAGGAAGAACTGAAAAACAGATTAATTAAAAATTAGCCTAATCATACTGGAGTGAAACTGAATAATATCAAAGGTAAAAAGAAAGTTTAAAAAGCTACCAGAGAAGACAGCTCGACAAATGGCTGATAATTAGGTAACAGATTTTTCATTAGTAGCAACAGATGCCAGAAGACAATGAAATAACTTTAGTCTTAAAATCACAGCTTCAAATCTAGAATTCTGTATGTTGAGTAGGAATCATTAGTCAGAAAGGAAATCTTTGAATAGGAGAAAGGAAAAGGAATCAAAATAAGACAGGTGAAATTGATAGCTAAGATACATAAATTCAGGAGAAGCTAATTTTGGAAAGGATGGAGAAAACAAGAAGAGCTGGACAGAATTGGGAAGGGGCTTCCATTTCTTTAAGCCCAATAGCGATGTTCCCACACACCCAAGAACACAGCAGCATCTGACAAATCTTCATTCCCTCTTACTAGACTTTGATCTGATAATTAGACCCTTCACCTTAGTGTTAAGGCATTACAATAGGCAAATCCACATGAAATGAATCAGACAATACCCGGGAATTAAACTCTACTCTAGAGGAAGGTCTAGAGTGAAATTTGAAAGGACTTTATTTCATAGACCCAGAAGGAAGTAATACAATTTATATAGCAAAAGCGTTAATTTGATTCTCAGTGCCTGCAAAAAGCAGATTTGCTCACCTGCTTCATGTCTGGAAGAAAATCTCAGGGCTCAGGATTAGGAAAATCCAGTTTCCCTATTCTGAGGCTCTATGCAGGATTCAGAGAAATCCAAGCAGCTTGTTGTTTGGATTTCTTTCCCAGGGCCAGGGATCACCCAGAAATGCAGCAGAGAGTATCAACCCTGTACCCAGTTAAGCTATCATTCAATAAGTGTGAAGCACAGATGTTTTCAAACATACAAAGACAAAGTAGTTTGCCATTCAAAAACGTTTCCTTAAAACAGGGTGGGAAGGATCTAGAGAGAGAGAAGAAAAACTAGTAAGCAAAAAATTTTTAAATCTGCTTATAAAATCTAATGAGCTTATTACAATTAAGAAAAGTAATAGCTGTATTTTTTTTCATTTAAAAGAAAAGGTAAAATTAAAATACTACAGTAATAAAAGAGTTGGAAACAGGAGATTTAGAGGGTAGTAAAAGCACTTAAAGATTCTTATTTTATTTAGGAATTCACAATGTGAGGACCAGATTGTGAACTTAACAAGAGCAATTCTTTCTTTTTTTTTTTTTTTTTAAATTTATTTATTTTATTTATTTATTTTTGGCTGCGTTGGGTCTTCGTTGCTGCATGTGGGCTTTCTCTAGTTGCAGCGAGCGGGGCTACTCTTCCTTGCAGTGCGCGGGCTTCTCATTGCGGTGGCTTCTCTTGCTGCGGAGCACGGGCTCTAGGTGCGCGAGCTTCAGTAGTTGCAGCACACGGGCTCAGTAGTTGTGGCTCGCGGGCTCTAGAGCACAGGCTCAATAGTTGTGGCACACGGGCTTAGTTGCTCCACGGCATGTGGGATCTTCCCAGACCAGGGCTCAAACCCGTGTCCCCTGCATTGGCAGCTGGATTCTTAACCACTGCGCCACCAGGGAAGCCCAGCAATTCTTATATAATGGTGATTTTAAAAATAGTAATAAGTCTAATTGTAGTGAGTTCAGTACAAGACAAGTTTTTCAATTTTGTTTCTCTATAATCATGAGTTGATAAATGGAAAAGAAGCTGGAAGAGCAGAAAGAGTATTGGGGTCCCCAGGAGTTTATATTTATTAATTTATTTGATGGACTGTATTATAGCATGTTTTTTTTATCCAAAGATAGATGTGATTGCACTTAATTTTTTTAGAGATAGAAGAAGCAAGCTTAGAGAAAGCAGGGAGGGGTGTTTTGGAGATTTGGGGGGAGCAAGAAGAATGAGCTGTCTCAGAGAGAAGGAGAAAAGATTGATGAAAGATTCCTGGCAACCTGGCCAGAGAGGCTGAGTGTTCCACCTGACACTGGAGAAGACAAAGTGAAAATATGGCTGAAAGTCATGGCTGTGTGTTCTGCTCTGGTTGTGTTCAGCTGCTTGGATTCTGTCACTAATTAAGCAGATTGTTTAACCATAGCTAAGCATTTCAAGAACAGGTATACTATTAGGAGAAAGGGGAAAGAACACTGAGATTATCTACAAGGAATGGTTGTTGTGAGACCAGGATATTTAAGCCAGGAAAGGAGGGAAGATCAAGAAAATGGTGGTATGATAATTAATGGCTTGGAGGGCTCCACGGTCGAACTAGAGAAAGTGAGCTGGGACACCAAGAGCTTGTGGTCATAGAATAAGATGCTCACAATTAAGATTATGAAGGAAATGCTGCTGTTGACAAAGATCAGTTCTAGAATTTAACAATGGGAGGGGATTTCTGAGGTGACTTGGTAGAAAAGGGCATTGGTAGGGAGAAAGTGCAGGGATGAAGGGGCCTGGGTGTAGGGTGTGTTGGTCTACATGAATGTTAGAGTCACCAAATACAGTGACAGAAGTGATGGAGATGAAAGAGAAAGCCAGATGCTAAACTCTTTCAGGAATAATAGGGAGTACGAGAGTCACAAGAAGGACCTGAGCTTCAAAGTAGGGGGAGGTGGTTAATGAGGAAGGAGGAATGGTAGTCATGAAGTCATAATAAGGAAGAAGAAGACACATTTTCCACATCTAGGCTTGGGAGTAATGGACTGCGGGGGAAAATAGCCACCACTTAAGATGGCCAAAGGTAAAGCAATTTCCTTAAGGAGGAAACAGTTTTCAGTTAGAGTGTTAAAGTAAATGACCCATTGAGAGGAGAGAGATGTGGCTCTAACCACAGTCTCTATGGGACACAACTGGGAGATCCGGGGGGAGTTGGAAATACCTCTAATGACCACAAAGTTGGACCTGGGATGAGGCCTGAGGTGCACTGAGCTGCAGAGAATTATGAAATTAGCACTAATAATCTGTTAAGAGTATGTGAGTCAGTAGTTCTAATGATGGCATCTTTTGAGAAACTAGGCTGTATTGTACACGGCCAGAGGAGGGGTTTGGATGAACAAGCAGGAACCAGTGTAGAGCCCAAGTTGGGGAGGCAAAAGCGGGGCAGGGTATATGGCAGTATTTCTAGACTGAGTCCTCAACTAAAGGGACCGACAGTGGCCTGGAGGTCCACAGAATGCCAGCCCACCTGACTTGGTGAACAGAATAATGAGCTTGTGATACAAAGCATGCATTTGCCTGGTGTGTTCTCTGTGTTGCATACTCCTCTGAATCTAGGATAACATTAAATGTTAAGTCAAGTGTTTGGTGTCTGTGATGTAGAAATCTTTCTCTCTAATGGGAAACTTGATTAGTCCTGAAGTCTTTATCCTCAGATCTTCTTTAAGGTACCTCGTGAATGGTATGAATCATGCCCAGTCCCAAAGTCACCTTTACTCCAACGGCTTTCACTCAAGCTATGTCCCCTCACCTCCTTTCAGTTGCTGCTGGGAAATGATGGATGGCCAGAATAATTGGGAGCCCCAAGATAGCCCTGGCTGAGTCAATAGGTATGTAATATCTCAAGGCCAACAAACGACCAATTCATGGAATGACTGGGTAGATTTCATCATGCTTCACACATCCAAGCTATGAGGAACCCATTTGTAGAATACTCTGGACCATTACTAATACCTCAGATCAAACCTTGAACCACTGAGTTGAACTACCCTAGCACAAGAAATCATGTATGCATTCATCAGTTCAACACCTCTCCACACATGTCTTTTTGTTCTGGTAAGTCAAAGACTGTGACATACATGGGTCATGCTTTCAAGAAGGGGGACGAGTTGTCCAATATCCTTTCCAGTGCTGCAAAGAAAGTACATCAGATCCTTTGCAGTGACCTGTGGATGCAAGGTGATGACAATCCAAAGACTGCTTGGCTAGAGACAGTAAACCATTGTTAGTTGTTCATTTTAAAGGCCTTTTTGCTCAGCCTTGGTTGAGTCAGCTAACAGGGACCGTCTCAATATTTT
This sequence comes from Balaenoptera acutorostrata, assembly GCF_949987535.1. Lineage (NCBI taxonomy): Eukaryota > Metazoa > Chordata > Mammalia > Artiodactyla > Balaenopteridae > Balaenoptera > Balaenoptera acutorostrata. The sequence continues at coordinate 20,913,246 of NC_080069.1, read as the reverse complement.
TCCTTATTTTCTCTGTGCTCATTAAATATGTAAAAGTTCATTTAGAATTTGTGCTCTCTGAGCTCTTATGCTGCAGAGAGTACATCCAAACCTCTGGAACATTCCAGGCGCACGTGCTGGCTTGGCTAGAGAGCTCGTGTTCTATTAACTATGCCACGTGAAGCGAAACTTATGCTCAGTGATTTCCAGCTTGTCATTTTGCTCATTTCCTAGAGACTGTACATGCATATCAAATCAATGGAGTTGCTTAAGATTTGCTGAATTCCTCCTTCTTATTGTTGACATTTTTATTCAAAACGACAGAAAGTATGTGAGCCTTCTTATTCTTAGCTCTCCAAATCACTATCTTACAGCTTTTACATTTCCTTGTCTAATCCTTTCACTGGATTTAGGAAGGTGTCACTTAGTTGGTTGAAATGCTAATAATTATCTTGGATGATGCAGATTTCGTGATGTGTTAAAAATTCTCTTTGATCTGTCAACCTCTTTCTACGTATTTTGACATCAACTGCAATGCGTGGTACACAATGAATATGTATTTAGAATTTTCTCTCTCTGTGTCTCTCTCTCTCTGGCCCTCTCTCCTTTTCTCTCTAACATATACATGCATGCATGTATGCATCCAAACTAACATAAGCATGGACATATTCTTGGCAATAGATGGTTATACTAGAAATTGTGCAAGTCTCTCTGACTAGTAACAAAGGAAACAATTGAAAGAGTGTCAGAGAAAGGATGTTTACTATTTGTATATGATAGGATCTAAGAAGGAAAGAGATGACAAACTCAAACAAAAAAGTTTAATTAAGTGTTTTCAACAAATGTGTGGGCAGGGTTTGGGGAAATCAATGCAGAGGAATGGCTGCCCTGGGACTAACAGTCCTATCCTGAAGAAGCAATAGGAGGGTGTCGTTAGCATCACCTGGTATCCAGGAAGGGTGGTTGTTGAGAGAAGGCTGCCTGACAGGGCTTGTGGGACAGGAGTTGGGCATCGCCAGCCGGAAGTGACACAGCTGTGAGGATTCAGCTCCAGCCATCAGTGCTACTCATAGTGCCACCCCTTCGCCACACCTGACAGGGAGTCAGGGGGCAAGGGAGCCTCCTAGTACTCAGAGAGAGAGAAAAGGATCCACAGTGACAGACGTGGTGCCCAGCACACTTTCTCTGCTCAGGGATTGTGTTCTGTTGTATCAGTTAGTTATTCGTTAACACCCTAATCTGGTTCTAAGAAGATTATGCCGTACTTGGTGCATTCAGATGAAATTACACTCAAGGTTACTGTCACCTGCAGAAGCAAGTTTACAAAAGAGAATTCCTGCCTCTCTCTGCTGCACTCAGGGTATCAGATCTGTTAAGAGTGCAAGACATCTCAGTAGCATGAAACCCCTAGTAGCCAAAGACTACTCTTGGTCTCTTGGTCTCTCATTTGGTACATCCAAATTCAGGATAGAAATTGATGTTCCCAACATGGTGTTCTCTTGTTTCCATCTGCATTACTTAGCACAAAGGCATATACCATCTGGCTGTTCACACACACACACTCACAGTCTCATCACTTATGTTATTTCCATGGTTACTGGCAATAAGACCCAGGGCACTGGATACTCTACAATGACTAGAAGAATACCGAGTATATATTGAAACTCTGTCTCACGTTTATAAAGAAATACTGATTCCCAAAAGTAACCTCTCCTGTATTTGGAAAGTAGTCCAAAGCCTGAGAAGAAGACCCTAAAAGTGATTTTTCTCTTTGTAACTAAGAAGTATGCACTCCTTAGCAAGAAATTTGCATTAAATTGGCAATGTGTTAAGGGATAATAGGAAATTTATTTGTTTGTTCGTTGTTTTACTTTTCTGCCATAAATGCATTCATTTTTAAGAAAGGCCAAATTTCACCCTGAATCAGAACAGCAAAAACCACTGAAGACAAATGTTATGGCTGTACCCAATCCCAGAGTCACAATGAAGAAATAAAGAACCTTCATTTGGTGTAATGTACCCACCTAAGGTGGTTCTGCTGTGGCCCCTGCCAGAAAATGGGGGGGGATGGAGACCTCAGGAGGGTCCTCTTGGCTAATGATGCTATATGAGCAAGTCTCAAAGTAAGCTCTGCCTATTGTTAGTGATGCCAACAGATGTTACATAAAAAAAGGAACCATAGTCAGACAGGTTTGAGAAATGTCAGGTTCCATGATGTTAAAATGAATTACTTTAATTGGGAACTTTGTGAATCTCCAAGAGACTGACATGGTACACACAAAATTATTCAAAATAATTTGACAATGGAGTCCCTTTTTAAAATTTTTAAATGAAACATCTAAGAAGGAGTAATGTTCCCTGAAACATACTTTGAAAAATAACAATCTGAATTTTTCATATCCCTAATATGTGTGCCAAGAGCCTGCTCTTCAGAGATAACCAAGATAAACAAACCAGCACTTACTGTTTGTGGAGCTAAAGATAATGCTATCAGAATCAAAGTCTCAGAATATCTGAGATACAAGCATTTTGAAAGATGTCACTCATGAAACAAGGACAAAAACATGGGCAATGTGTGTAAATTTTATAAATGAATGGATTAAAATTTTAAATGAAGTATAGTTGATTTACAATGTTATATTAGTTTCAGGTGTACAATATAGTGATTTGATATTTTTGTAGATTATACTCTATATAAAGTTATTACAAAATGTTGGTTATATTCCCTGTGCTGTACGTTACATCCTTGTATCTCATTTATTTTATAAGTAATAGTTTGTACCTCTTAATCCCCCACTCCTATCTTGCCCCTCTCCCCACTGATAGCTACTAGCTTGTTCTCTGTATCTATGAGTCTGCTTCCATTTTATTATATTTATTTGTTTATTTTATTTTTTCTTCAACATATAAGTGAAAACATACAGTATTTGTCTTTCTCTGTCTGACCTATTTCACTAAGCATAATACCCTCCAGGTCCATCAGTGTTGTTGCAAATGGCAAAATTCCATTCTTTTATGGCTGAGTAATATCCAATTTTATATATATATATATACATATAGAGAGATATAAATAGAGATAGATATAGATCACATCTTCTTTATCTATTCATCTTATGACGGACACTTAGGTTGCTTCCATACTGTGGCTATTGTAAATAATGCTGTGAGGAACATTGGGGGACATATATAATTTTGGTTCTTTTTGTTGTTGCTTTTTTTTTTTTATACAGCAGGTTCTTATTAGTCATCCATTTTATACACATCAGTGTATACATTGTCAATCCCAATTTCCCAGTTCATCACACCACCACCCCCACGCACCGCCGCTATCCCCCCTTGGTGTCCATACGTTTGTTCCCTACATCTGTGTCTCAATTTCAGCCCTGCAAACTGGTTCACCTGTACCATTTTTCTAGGTTCCACATATATGCATTAATATACAATATTTGTTTTTCTCTTTCTGACTTACTTCACTCCGTATGACAGTCTCTAGATCCATCCACGTCTCTACAAATGACCCAATGATCCAATTTCGTTCCTTTTTATGGCTGAGTAATATGCCATTGTATATATGAACCACATCTTCTCGTCTGTCGATGGGCATTTAGGTTGCTTCCATGACCTGGCTATTGTAAATAGTACTGCAATGAACATTGGGGTCCATGTGTCTTTTTGAATTATGGTTTTCTCTGGGTATATGCCCAGTAGTAGGATTGCTGGGTCATATGCTAATTCTATTTTTAGTTTTTTAAGGAACCTCCATACTATTCTCCATAGTGGCTGTAACAATTTACATTCCCACCAACAGTGCAAGAGGGTTCCCTTTTCTCCACACCCTCTCCAGCATTTCTTGTTTGTAGATTTTCTGATGATGCCCATTCTAACTGGTGTGAGGTGATACCTCATTGTAGTTTTGAATTGCATTTCTCTAATAATTAGTGATGTTGAGCAGCTTTTCATGTGATTCTTGCCCATCTGTATGTCTTCTTTGGAGAAAAGTCTATTTAGGTCTTCTGCCCATTTTTGGATTGGGTTGTTTGTCTTTTTGATATTGAGCTGCATGAGCTGTTTATATATTTTGGAGAGTAATCCTTTGTCTGCTGATTCATTTGCAAATATTTTCTCCCATTATGAGTGTTGTCTTTTCGTCTTGTTTATGGTTTCCTTTGCTGTACAAAAGATTTTAAGTTTCATTAGGTCCCATTTGTTTGTTTTCATTTCCATTACTCTAGGAAGTGGATCAAAAAAGATCTTGCTGTGATTTATGTCACAGAGTGTTCTTCCTATGTTTTCCTCTAAGAGTTTTAGAGTCTCCAGTCTTACATTTAGGTCTCTAATCCATTTTGAGTTTATTTTTGTGTATGGTGTTACGGAGTGTTCTAATTTTATTCTTTTACATGTAGCTGTCCAGTTTTCCCAGCACCACTTATTGAAGAGACTGTCTTTTCTCCACTGTACATTCTTGCCTCCTTTGTCATAGATTAATTGACCATAGGTGCATGGGTTTGTCTCTGGGCTCTCTATCTTGTTCCATTGATGTATATTTCTGTTTTTGTGCCAGTACCATATTGTCTTGATTACTGTAGCTTTGAGGTATAGCCTGAAGTCAGGGAGTCTGATTCCTCCAGCTCCGTTTTTTTCCCTCAACATTGCTTTGGCTATTCAGGGTCTTTTGTGCCTCCATACATATTTCAAGATTTTTTGTTCTAGTTCTGTAAAAAATGTCATTGGTAATTTGACAGGGATTGCATTGAATCTGTAGATTGCTTTGGGTAGTATAGCCATTTTCACAACATTGATTCTTCCAATCCAAGAACATGGTATATCTCTCCATCTGTTAGTATCATCTTTAATTTCTTTCATCAGTGTCTTATACTTTTCTGCATAAAGGTCTTTTGTTTCCCTAGGTAGGTTTATTCCTAGGTATTTTATTCCTTTTCTTGCAATGGTAAATGGGAGTGTTTCCTTAATTTCTTTTTCAGATTTTTCATCATTAGTGTATAGGAATACAAGAGATTTCTGTGCATTAATTTCGTATCCTGCAACTTTACCAAATTCATTGATTACCTCTAGTAGTTTCCTCGTGGCATCTTTAGGATTCTCTATGTATAATATCATGTCATCTGCAAACAGTGACAGTTTTACTTCTTCTTTTCCAATTTGTATTCCTTTTATTTCTTTTTCTTCTCTGATTGCCATGGCTAGGACTTCCAAAACTATGTTGAATAACAGTGGTGAGGGTGGACATCCTTGCCTTGTTCCTGATCTTAGAGGAAATGCTTTCAGTTTTTCACCATTGAGAATGATGTTTGCTGTGGGTTTGTCGTATATGGCCTTTATTATGTTGAGGTAGGTTCCCTCTATGTCCACTTTCTGGAGAGTTTTTTATCATAAATGGGTGTTGAATTTTGTCAAAAGCTTTTTCTGCACCTATTGAGATGATCATATGGTTTTTATTCTTCAGTTTGTTAATGTGGTGTATCACATTGATTGATTTGAATATATGGAAGAATCCTTGCATCCCTGGGATAAATCCCACTTGATCATGGTGTATGATCCTTTTAATGTGTTGTTGGATTCTGTTTGCCAGTATTTTGTTGAGGATTTTTTTCATCTATATTCATCAGTGATATTGGTCTGTAATTTTCTTTTTTTGTAGTTTCCTTTTCTGGTTTTGGTGTCAGGGTAATGGTGGCCTCATAGAATGAGTTTGGGAGTGTTCCTTCCTCTACAACTTTTTGGAAGAGTTTGAGAAGAATGTGTGTTAGCTCTTCTCTAAGTATTTGATAGAATTCACCTGTGAAGCTATCTGGTCCTGGACTTTTGTTTGTTGGAAGATTTTAATCACAGTTTCAATTTCATTACTTGTGATTGGTCTGTTCATATTTTCTATTTCTTTCTGGTTCAGTCTTAGAAGTTTATACCTCTCTAAGAATTTGTCCATTTCTTCCAGGTTGTCCATTTTATTGGCATAGAGTTGCTTGTAGTAGTCTCTTTGGATGCTTTGTATTTCTGTGGTGTCTGTTGTAACTTCTCCTTTTTCATTTCTAATTTTATTGATTTGAGTCCTCTCCCTCTTTTTCTTGATGAGTCTGGCTAAAGGTTTATCAATTTCGTTTATCTTCTCAAAGAACCAGCTTTCAGTTTTATTGATCTTTGCTATTGTTTTCTTTGTTTCTATTTCATTTATTTCTGCTCTGAACTTTATGATTCCTTTCCTTCTGCTAACTTTGGGTTTTGTTTGTTCTTCTTTCTCTAGTTCCTTTAGGTGTAAGGTTAGATTGTTTGAGATTTTTCTTGTTTCTTGAGGTAGGCCTGTATAGCTATAAACTTCCCTCTTAGAACTGCTTTTGCTGTATCCCATAGGTTTTGGATCATCATGTTTTCATTGTCATTGGTCTCTAGGTATTTTTTGATTTCCTCTTTGATTTGTTCAGTGATCTCTGGTTATTTAGTATGTATTGTTTAGCCTTCATGTGTTTGTGTTTTTTTGTTTTTTTCCCTGTAATTGATTTCTAATCTCCAAGGGTTGTGGTCAGAAAAGATGATTGATGTGATTTCAGTTTTCTTAAATTACTGAGGCTTGATTTGTAACCCAAGATGTGATCTATCCTAGAGAATGTTCCGTGCACACTTGAGAAGAAAGTGTAATCTGCTGTTTTTGGATGGAATGTCCTATAAATATCAATTAAATCTATCTGGTCTATTGTGTCATTTAAAGCTTGTGTTTCCTTATGTATTTTCTGTTTGGATGATCTGTCGATTGGTGTAAGTGAGGTGTTAAAGTCCCTCACTATTATTGTGTTACTTTCAATTTCCTCTTTTATAGCTGTTAGCAGTTGCCTTATGTATTGAGGTGCTCCTGTGTTGGGTGCATATATATTTATAAGTGTTATATCTTCTTCTTGGATTGATCCTTTGATCATTATGTAGTGTCCTTCCTTGTCTCTTGCAACATTCTTTATTTTAAAGTCTATTTTATCTGATATGAGTATTGCTACTCCAGTATCAAAAGAAACTCCAGGTTTCTTTCAATTTACATTTGCATGGAATATATTTTTCCATCCCCTCACTTTCAGTCTGTATGTGTCCCAAAGTCTGAAGTGGGTCTCTTGTAGACAGCATATATATGAGTCTTGTTTTTGTATCCATCCAGCAAGCCTGTGTCTTTTGGCTGGAGCATTTAATCCATTCACGTTTAAGGTAATTATTGATATGTATGTTCCTATTACCATTTTCTTAATTGTTTTGGGTTTGGTTTTGTAGGTCCTTTTCTTCTCTTGTGTTTCCCACTTAGAGAAGTTCCTTTAGCATTTGTTGTAGAGCTGATTTGGTGGTGCTGAATTCTCTTAGCTTTTGCTTGTCTCTAAAGCTTTTGATTTCTCCATCAAATCTGAATGAGATCCTTGATGGGTAGAGTGATCTTGGTTGTAGGTTCTTCCCTTTCATCACTTTAAGTATATCATGCCACTCCCTTCTGGCTTGTAGAGTTTCTGCTGAGAAATCAGCTGTTAACCTTATGGGAGTTCCCTTGTATGTTATTTCGTTTTTCCCTTGCTGCTTTCAATAATTTTTCTTTGTCTTTAGTTTTTGCCAATTTGATTATGATGTGTCTTGGTGTGTTTCTCCTTGGGTTTATCCTGTATGGGACTCTCTGCACTTCCTGGACCTGGGTGGCTCTTTCCTTTCCCATGTTAGGGAAATTTTCGACTATCATCTCTTCAAATATTTTCTCTGGTCTTTTCTCTCTCTCTTCTCTTTCTGGGACCCCTATAATGTGAATGTTGTTGCGTTTAATGTTGTCCCAGAGGTCTCTTAGGTGGTCTTCATTTCTTTTCATTCTTTTTCTTTATTCTGTTCCGCAGAAGTGAATTCTACCATTCTGTCTTCCAGGTCACTTTTCCGTTCTTCTGCCTCAGTTATTCTGCTATTGATTCCTTCTAGTGTATTTTTCATTTCAGTTATTGTATTGTTCATCTCTGTTTGTTTGTTCTTTAATTCTTGTAGATCTTTATTAAACATTTCTTGCATCTTCTCAATCTTTGCCTCCATTCTTTTTCAGAGGTCCTGGATCATCTTCACTATCATTTTTCTGAATTCTGTTTCTGGAAGGTTGCCTATCTCTACTTCATTTAGTTGTTTTTCTGGGGTTTTTTCTTGTTCCTTCATCTGGTACATAGCCCTCTGCCTTTTCGTCTTGTCTATCATTCTGTGAATGTGATTTTTGTTCCACAGGCTGCGTGATTGTAGTTCTTCTTGCTTCTGCTGTCTGCCCTCTGGTGGATGTGGCTATCTAGGAGGCTTGTGCAAGTTTCCTGATGAGAGGGACTGGTGGTGGGTAGAGCTGGCTGTTCCTCTGCTGGGCAGAGTTCAGTAAAACTTTAATCTGCTCATCTGCTGATGGGTGGGGCTGTGTCCCCTCCCTGTTGGTTGTTTGGCCTGAGGCAACCCAACACTGGAGTCTGCCCAGGCTCTTTGGTGGTGGACTCTGGGAAGGCTCACACCAAGGAGTACTTCCCAGAACTTCTATTGCCAGTGTCCTTGTCCTCACAGTGAGACAGAGCCACAGCCCACCTCTGCAGGAGACCCTCCAACACTAGCAGGTAGGTCTGGCTCAGTCTTCTATGGGGTCACTGCTCCTTCCCCTGGGTCCTGATGTGCACACTATTTTGTGTGTGCCCTCCAAGAGTGGAGTCTCTGTTTCTCTCAATTCCGTTGAAGTCCTGCAATCAAATCCCACTAGCCTTCAAAGTCTGATTCTCCAGGAATTCCTCCTCCCATTGATGGACCCCCGGGTGGGGAGGCCTGACGTGGGGCTCAGAACCTTCACTCCAGTGGGTGGACTTCTGTGGTATAAGTGTTCTCCAGTTTGTGAGTCACCCACTCAGCAGTTATGGGATTTGATTTTATTGTGACTGTGCTGCTCCTACCATCTCATTGTGGCTTCTCCTTTGTCTTTGGATGTGGGGTATCTTTTTTGGTGAGTTCCAGTTTCTTCCTGTCAATGATTGTTCAGCAGTTAATTGTGATTCTGGTGTTCTCACAAGAGAGAGTGAGAGCACATACTTCTACTCTGCCATCTTGAACCAATCTCTCCTATCTTTTTGAAGTAGTGTTTTTGTTTCCTTTGGATATATACCCAGGACTGTATTTGCTGGATCAGACCGTTGTTCTATTTTTAATTTTTTGAGGAACATCCAAACTGTTTTCCATAGTGGCTATACCAATTTACATTCCCCCTTTCTCCCTATCCTAGGCAATATTTATAATTTTTTTGTCTTTTTGACAATATCCATTCTGACAGGTGTGAGGTGATATCGCATTTTGGTTTTGATTTGCATATTCCTCATGATTAGTGATGTTGAACATCTTTTCATATGCCTGTTGGCCATCTGTATGTCTTCCTTGTAGAAAGATATATTTAGGTATTCTGCCCATTTTTAATTGGGTTGTTTGTTTTTTTGAAATTAAGTTGTATGACATCTTTATATATTTTGGATATTAACCCCTTGTCAGACATATTAATTGCAAATATCTTTCCCCATTCAGTAGGTTGTCTTTTCATTTTATTGATGATTTCCTTTACTGTGTAAAAGTGTTTAAGTTTAATTAGGTTCCATTTATTTCACTTTGCTTTTATTTCTTTTGCCTTAGGAGACAGATCAAAAAAAAAAAAAAGTACTGCTAAGACTTACGTCAAAGAATGTACTGTCTATGTTTTCTTCTAAGAGTTTTGTGGTTTCAGGTCACACAATTAGATCTTTATTCCAGTTTGAGTTTATTTTTGTATACAGTGTGAGAAAATATTCTAATTTCATTCTCTTACATGTAGCTGTCCAGTTTTCCCAACACCACTTATTGAAGAGACTGTATTTTCCCCATTGTATATTTCTGCCTCCTTTGTCATAGATTAATTAACCATATGTGCATGGGTTTATTTCTGGGCTCTCTATTCTTTTCCATTGATCTATTTGTCTGTTTTTGTGCTAGTACCATACTTTTTAGATTACTGTAACTTTTGTCCTATAGTCTGAAGTCAGGGAGCATGATACCTCCAGCTTTGTTCTTTTTTTTTCAAGATTGCTTTGGCTTGTCAGGGTCTTTTGTGGTTTCTACAAATTTTAGGATAATTTGTTCTAGTTTTGTGAAAAATATCATGGGTATTTTTATAGGGATTACATTGAATCTATGGATTGCTTTAGGTAGGATGGACACTAACAATACTAATTCTTCCAATCCATGAGCATGGGATATCTTTCCATTTCTTTGTGTCATCTTCAATTTCTTTCATCAATGTTTTAGAGTTCAGAGTATAGGTCTTTCACCTCCTTGGGTAAGTTTGTTCCTAGGTATTTTATTCTTTTTGATGCCACTATAAATGAGATTGTTTTCTTGCTTTCTCTTGGTTCATTTTAGTGTATAGAAAAGCAACAGATTTCTTTATATTAATCTTGTATCCTGCAACCTTGCTGAATTCATTTATTAGTTCTAGCAGTTTTTGTTGTTGTTGTTGTTGGAGACTTGAGTGTTTTCTATAGATAGTATCATGTTATCTGCAAATAATTACAGTTTTACTTCTTCCCTTCCAATTAGGATGCCTTTTATTTGTTTTTATTTTCTGACTGCTGTGGCTAGGACTTTAACAATACTATGTTAAACAGAAATGGTGAGAGTGAGCATTCTTGTCTTGTTACTGATTTTAGAGGAAAAGCTTTCAGTTTTTCACCATTGAGTATAATGTTAGTTGTGGGTTTGTCATAAATTGCCTTTATTATGTTGAATATGTTCCCTCTATACCAACTTCATTGAGAGTTTTTATCATGAAAGGTGTCTTGTTTGTAGTGTAGTTGTATGGACTTTGTATAAGGGTAATAGTGGCCTTGTAGAATGAATTTGGGAGAGTTCCCTCCTCTTCAGTTTTTTGGAGTAGTTTGAGAAGAATAAGTATTAACTCTTCCTTACATGTTTGGTAGAATTCCTTTGTGAAGCTGTCTGGCCCTGGACTTTTGTTTTGAGGAGGTTTTTGATTACTGATTCAATTTCAATATTATTAATTGATCTGTTCAGATTACCTATTTCTTCCTGATTCAGTTTGAAATACTCTATGTTTCTAGGAATTTACCCATTTCCTCTAGGTTGTCCAATTTGTAGTCATATATCTATTCATAGTATTCTCTTATGATTGTATTTCTGTGATACTAGCTGTAATTTCTCCTCTTTCATTTCTTATCTTGTTTATTTTGGTCCTGTCCCTTTTTTTTCTTAATGAGCCTGGCTAAAAGCTTATCAATTTTGTTTGAAAAAATCCAGCACTTTGTTTCTCTGATCTTTTCTATGATTTGTTTGGTCTCTAGTTTATTTCCTTCCTAGTCTTTATTATTTCCTTCCTTCTTCTGACTTTGGACATAGTTTTTTTCTTCTTTTTCTAATTCATGTAGATGGTAAGTTAGGTTGTTTATTTGAGATTTCCTCTTTGATTTCTTCATTGACCCATTGATTTTTTTAGTTGCATGTTGTTCAGTCTCCATTTATTTGTGATTTTCCCATTTTCCTTTTTGTAATTGATTTTTAGTTTCACACCACTGTAGTAGAAAAAGAAGCTTAATGTAATTTCTGTCCTCTTAAATTTGTTGAGACTTGTTTTGGGCCTAGCATGTGATCTATTCTGGAGACTGTTCCATGTGCACTTGAAAAGAGTATGTATTCTGCTTTTTTTTAGAAGCCTATTAAGTCCTAGTGATATAATGTGTCATTTAAGGCCACTGTTTCCTTATTGATTTTCTGTCTGGATGATCTGTTCACTGATGTAAGTGGGGTGCTAAAGTTCCTATTATTATATTGTCAATTTCTCTCTTTATGTCTGTTAATACTTTATATATTTAGGTGCACCTATATTAGGTGCATATATGTTAATGGGTGTTATATCCTCTTCTTTTATTGATCCCTGTATCATTATGTAATGTATTTATTTGTCTTTTTTATGGACTTTGCTTTAAAGTATACTTTGTCTGACATGAGTATTGCTAACCCAGTTTTCTTTTCATTTCCATTTGCCATCCTCTCACTTTCAATCAATTCTCACTTTCAAGAACTCTGAAGTGAGTTCTTCTAGGCAGCATATAGATGATTCTTGTATTTTTTATCCAATCAGCCACCCTATGTCTTTTGATTGAAACATTTAGCCCATTGATATTTAAAATGCAATCAGTGATAGGTATGTACTTACTGCCATTTTGTTATTTGTTTTCTGATTGTTTTTGTAGCTCTTCTCTGTTCTTTTCTTCTTTTTTTAGTCTCTTCCCTTGTGGTTTGATTTTCTTTAATGTTATGTTTGTGTTCCTTTCTCTCTAGTTTTTGTATATCTATTGTAGGTTTTTGATTTGTGTTTACCATGTAGTTTATATATGTTGACCTATAACTATATCTACTTGTTTAAAACTGATAGTCACTTAAGTTCAAACACATTCTAAAAGATCTATGTTTTTACTACACCCCCTCCACGTTTTGTGTTTTGAAGTCGTATTTTACATCTTCATGTCCATCCCTTAACTGTTTATTGTAGTCATAGTTCATTTCACAATTTTGTCTTTTAACCTTTACACTAGCTTACTTAAGTGGTTGATCCACAGCCTTTAATATGTATTGTTTTTACCATTGGAACTTTTTCCCTCCTATAATTTCTTATTTCCCATTGTAGCCTTTTCTTTTTCACTTAAAGAAGACTCTTTAATACTTCTCAGGAAGTCAGTTTAGCATTGATTAACTTTTTAAGTTTTTGCTTGTCTGGGTATCTTTTAATCTCTCCTTCAATTGTGAGTAATAACCTTGCTGAATAGAGTATCCTATGTTGTAGGTTTTGTCTTTCAGTGCTTTAAATATATTATGTCACTCCCTTTTATCCTGTCTTTAGAAGTTCCTCCTTATCTTTAAATATTTCCATTTTATTTATGATATGTTTTGTTTGGGTCTCTTTGGGTTCATCTTGTTTGGAACTCTCTGTGCTTCTTATACCTTGATATCTGTTTCCTTCTTAAACTTTTGGAAGTTTTCAGCCATAATTTTATCAAATACATTTTCTACACCTTTCTCTCTCTCTTCTCCTTCTGGGATGCCCATAATGCCAATGTTAGGTACCCTTGATGTTGCCCAAGAGGTCACTTAAACTATTTTCATTTTTTAATTCATTTTTCTTTTTGCTGTTCTGAGTGAATGATTTCTATTTTTCTATCCTCCAGATTGCTTTTATTTTTTTTCAAGATTTATTTATTATTTATTTATTTATTTAATTTATTTTTGACTGTGTCGTATCTTACTGCCCGTATGTAACCAGACTTTTGAAGCCTCTTGTCCATTACCAGCAGCTGGTCAATCCCAGTGCTGAAGAGAAGGAGGGGCACTGTCAGGCCTCTAAAGAAAATTTCCATGAGGGCCTTCCAGGAGTGAAGGCTCTGAGGCTTAAGGAAAGAATGTTCTAAAGATACTTCCACCACATGTCTTTTCCTACTAATCCTCAGGTCCTCATAAACAAGGAAACTTAAAGCTCTCTAAATCTTCTATTTTTCTAAAATTAAAAACACAATGAAATGTCTTTAACTTGCTCCATGTGTCTGAATGCACAATTGGTTTAAGAAGATTTGAGATTGGGAAGCACATGTTGCAATGACTGTAAGGCCCATGCTTGGGGAGATGGGGGGAGAGGGGGACAGGATTGAGGAGGTACCAGACAGATCATGGTTTGGTGGGTAGGGGCAGGGCTCTGAGGAGTTGTGGGATTACCACCTACTGAAGCAGATGCCACACTGCAGTCTGAAGATTCTTCATCTGGGAATAAGTGCTGGGATCTCAGCTATGCCTGAGAAGAGCTTGATGAAAAAGGAGAATTGAACACCCAGAGCTACACAGGACTGTGTGCACAAGGCATTTCCTGATAACTCTGAGGTTGATGCAGATTTGTTTTAGAATGAATTTGTTTAGCTCTCAATATTTTAATTCATTCAAAAAAGTTGAGATCAAGATGGCAGAGTAGTAGGATGTTGGGCTCACCTCTCCTTAAGAACACATCAAAACTACAACTACATATAGAGCAACTCTCACTGAGATTGACCTGGGAAGTAGCAAACCAAGTCTTCTACAACCAAGGCTGTAAAGAAGTATACACATGGAGTTTGGTAGGAAGGGAGGAGAAACAATATGATTGGGACACACACCCGTAGTGGGGGGCACAGAGGAGGAGGGGGATATCACAGGCTCCAAGGTCCTCCCTGGGGAGCAAGAGTTCGAGCCACATATTAGACACCTTAGCCCTGGGGTCAAGTACCAAGAAGACAAATCCCCTTAGCCAGTTTGAAAACCAGTGGGGCCTACTAGAGGGTGGTACAAAGCTGAGACTCCACACTTGAAGAGCATGTGCATAGTCTTGCTTACTCCTGGTCACAGCATGGAGGCAGCAAATTGAAAACTGCCTGGGGCTCTGGCTGGCTTGCCAGGACTGCCCCAGCATGCCCCCAGGCCTGCAGTGGACTCCTGCTCCAGCTCTTTTTGCTCCAGTGCTGCTCTCCACAAGGGTGGAGGCTGTCATTATCAATGAGAGTACTCACACTTGGAGGGAATGGAGCTGACATAGACCCTGCCCCTGCCTCTGACCAGGGATGAGGTAGCCATTGCCAGCAGGAGCATCCCTGTGCACAGTTGGGAGGGGTCAGGTCCAGCTCAGTGGTGTGGCACCCACCCTTCCAGCCCTCACCCAGCCTCTATCCAAGGCATGCACAAGGGGGGAATAAGTAAAACCAGCACAGAAGTGCAGCCCCAAGCCCTCAGACCCCTGCCACTACTCCAACAAAGGCAGAGACTACCATCACACACATGGGAGAAATCCAACTCCCTAAGGGCTTCTGCTTCAGCCCATTGAGCCCTTCCCCCAATAGGGCAGTGACAGTCACTGAGCATAGGAGAAGCCCCAGGAAGAAACTGGCTATTGCTCTAGCCCCTCCAACTACAGCCCTACCTCCCATCAAGGTGGTAGCTGACAGCAATACCCAGGGGAAGACACAGCTGTGCTCACTTCAGATTCAGCTATCCCACCAAAGCCACTGAGCATATGCACACTGCGTAAGGCTGCTCTCACACAAGGACATACATTCAAGACTGGTGTAGGTAACTGCTTCACCCAATTTCATAAAGACAGAGAAAGTTAAACAAAATGAGAGGATAGGTGAGAATATGTTTCAAATGAAAGAAAAAGAAAATGACCCTGAAAAAAAAAATCTCTAATGAAACAGAGATAATTTACCTGATAGAAAGTTCAAAGCAATAGTAAGAGGAATGCTAACTGAACTGGGAAGAGAATAGATGAACACGGTGAGAATATTAACAGAAAACTAGAAAATATAAAAAAGAACCTGTCAGAGATGAACAATACAATAACTGAAATAAAAAATGCATGAGAGAATTAACAGCAGATTAGGTGATACAGAAGAACATAAAAGCAGGGCTTCACTGGTGGTCCAGTGGTAAGGAATCTGCCTTACAATGCAGGGGACACGGGTTTGATCCCCAGTAAGGGAACTGAGATCCCACATGCTGCGGGGCAACTAAGCCTGTGCGCCACAACTACTGAGCTCGCACTCCTCAGCTAGAGAGCCTGCGTGCCACAAGCTACAGAGCCCAGGCGCTGTGTAACCCATGCACCACAACTACAGAGCCCATGCGCCCTGGATCCTGTGCACCACCACTAAAGAAGAGAAAACCCACACGTCACAAATAGAGAGAAACCTGTGCATCGCAATGAAGAGCCCGCACACTGCAACAAAAGATCCCACATGCTTCAACAAAAATCCCTTTATAGAGGTATACAGAAAATGCGGTGAGAGTACAGGTGAAGGAGTGAGAAACTCAATGTTGAGTTATGGGTAAGACTTCCTGAAAATGTGAATGTTTAGATGCAGCATAGAGTCCCTAGCATTTCATGAGGCTAAAGGAAAGCAGACGTGCCCCTGGGAGTGCAGAGAATATAGGTCAGGGGTGAAACATGTTGAAGAAAAGGGAAGGAAGGCAGCTGGAGAAGAGGCGTACGGTAAAGCCAGTTACCCACATGAGCAACTGTAGTGAATTCTGCAGGGAACCTGGAAATGATAAGGAACAGACATCTTGGAGTGAGGGAGCTGGGGTATTTACATAGTCTTGGGCTGCAGGCTACTGGAGAGTGTGGTGGAGCTTGGGCTACCATTGGAATGGCAGAAGAGCCTTTGGCTCGGCTTTGGAGAATTCTTGCAGCCTCATACAGGCAGGCGCTGGCAGTCACAGATTAGTGTATCTTTCTGAATAATGAAGCCCAAAAGATTTGGGCAGTGTGAAGACAGGTTCTGCTACACAGGGTTGTTGGGGGAGCAGTTCCAAAGGCTTCAGCAGGTGACCTGGATGAAAGAGTCAACTATTGAGAATGTGGAAAAAGAAGAAGAGGTGATAACAAAAAGTCTAGCTGAAGTGGATAGTACTGGTATAGCCAAAGGAGAGACTACAGAGAAAGAAGCAAGTTTCAAGAAATGACAAGTTAAGTTTTGGACTTTTGTGTCTGTGCTAAAACTGAATGGTTATATTTAGTAAGCAATTTGGATTATGAAATTGTTGCTGAGGTCTTAAGTATGTAAAAAGTCACAAAGCCCGAAATGAGAAGAGAAGAAGAAAGTCAAGGGCATTCTATTGGTGTCTCTATTGTCAAACATAATTCTCTGTAATAGGTCTGTGGCTGAAGAGAGATAGACACATATTAACTAGAGAAAAAATAACGATATTGAGCATCATGCCATCAGCACTACTCTGTGTCATGGAGATGTTTGTTGTGTTGACAGGGAATGAAGCTGTTAAGACTTCAAGAGAAGGAGAGGACTGAAGAACACTGCTTTTAAATTTGTTTTCTAGGAGATTCATGTTATGTTGCTAATCAACAGTTCTGCTTTGACAGTTTTCATTTCCTATAAATATAGATCCCAATAAGAGTGTCCAATGTTTCCTGACTCAAATCCAGAAGGAGCAGGTGTGTTCACTGGGTGAGTCATGCCATTAGCAGCCAAGACTAGGACATGGCTGCAGAGGCACTGAAGGGAATAAAAGCAAGCTAGAAGGAGGGCCAGGCTTCTGAGATCACAGTTATTTGGAATTTGGGGATTCTGATAGGTGTGGTTCTTGTTTTTCATTTCTGCTAAAAGCAATAGCACCATCCGGTGTTCCACGGAAATTTTCTACATAAATAGATGAATATGTTTTTTATCGATTCATCTATTGGTAGACATTTAAGCTGTTTCCACATTTGACTGTGGATAAAAAAATGAGAGAGAGATGGAGATAAAAACAATGGAATATTATTCAGCTTTTAAAAGAAATCCTACCACATATGACAACATGAATGAACCGAGAGGGCATTGTGCTAAGTGAAATAAGCCAATCACAGGACAAGTACTTTATGAGTCCACTTACATGAGAAGCAGAGAGTGACATACTGGTTGCCAGGGGCTGGAGGAGGGGGAATGGGGAGCTGCTGTTTGATGGATATAAAATTTCAGTTATGCGAGATGAATGAGCCCTAGCGATCCACTGTACAACACTATGCCTGTGGTTAACCATACTGTACCACACCCTTAAACATCTATTAAATGAGTAGATCTTATATTAAGTGTTTTTACCATAATCAAATAAAAGAAATAGATGAATATTTGATCAATCAAAAGACCTTTCGTATTTCCTTCAAATTCACAAGATACATGGGCACTGATATGTTGTCCATATCGGTTTCCAAGTCAAAATACCCACTTTACCAAAAGCACCTCAGAAGAAGCTCTTTCATAAAGAAGTAACATAAAAAAAAAAAAAAAAAAAAAAAGTAACATATACATATAACCATGTTAAGGACACTTCATTCTAAATAAACACATTGACAAATTAGTTAAAATAATGATGAAAACACATGTAATTTCACATGTTTCATTTGAAGGTCTCTGTCTTAAAACAGTGATGCAAGAGAGTCTTAAAATACTTTTGGAGATAACAGTAGTTTCTGGGGCTAAGGTCCATGTTCAACAATCTTGTAAACCACAAAGTTATGTTGAGACACAATGTTTAGACAATTAAAACAAAGGTGCTACAGTGGCAGGCCTAGAAATGGAAGGAGGACTTTGGACTGCTTTCTCAAATGATTTTGTTCATTAATAAGACCGTACTCATATAACAGGAAAATAGGCTGTGCATTCTGATTTAGGACACTGTTTAAAAGTTATATTCTGTAGTTTATACAGGCTTTCAATATCATTGCAAGCTGATTAAAATGCTAAATAAAAACAGGGGAAATTTTTTTTAACTACTGCTAGGAAAATGGTAAACCCAAAATAGAGGCAACACCACAGTAAAGAGCTATGCTGGATGAAACACTGAGTCACGTTTGTGGGAAGTATAAACATGGTTTCATGTTAAGAGGGTCATATTAATCATCACCCTTCTGGATTCTATCCTACCCCCTAAATAGTTTTTCTTCCCCTGCCCCTCAGCCCTGCCTTTCCCACAGGGTCCCTGGCACCAGGCACATGACAGTTGAGGCTGCTGGGCTGTTGACCCCTACACAGCAGCTGCTCTTGCCACAAAAAGAAGGAAGCTGCTAGGTTGCATCAGGACCTGCCCAGTGCAAGTCTCTCTGAAATAGCAGAGCTGATGTCATTCTTCCTGCAAAAGAGGTCACTAGAGACACAGTAAGATGACAGCAGCTTTCAGGGGCTATATGACAATTTTCCCTGACCACACATCCCTGTTATACATCAGAAAGCAAACTCGTTCATCCAGATGAACAAAGGATATAGAAAAGGATAATGATTCATTCCATTTATTCCCAGCTCTTTTTACTGTGTGGCAAAGGCTTTCACTCATTCCTTTACTTCTATGTGCATTTCACCCTAGAGAGAATTTCTGAGACTAGATGGACTTTAGTGAAGGTCCTAGAAAACTGTGTTAGATATTAATATCATTATTTTTAAATAATGTGCATAATAATGTTTCATTTATGATGATCAAACTGTTCATGAAAAGTTGCAAACTAAATAGTTATATGACTTTTGGTGGGAGATTGTACTGTTGCTCAGAAAATATTTATTCCCTTTGTCACACCTCCAATCTGCCCCTGGAAGATGGACATTCTTGTCCCATGAACGATGGACTGAATGACTTGCTTTGGCTTATTGGATTGTGAGTGGAGGTGGATTTGCCTCTCTGAGCAAAGACATAAACACACTTGCTTGTTTTGGCTCACTCTATGTGCTCCTGCAGTCTGTCCCAGAGAGTCATTCTTCCTTCAGTCTGAAAATGCACAAGAATCAGATCTCTGCATGCCTACAGCCTGCAGTAGAACTGGCAGAGCCTATCTGCAAACCCAGGAGTGAGAAGTAAAGAAATGCTGCCTATTTTAAGTCACTGAGAAAGGGAGTTGTTTGTTGCCACAGCAAAAGCTGACTAATACCTGTTTGTGCAATGACTTACAATATCATTTCAGAGTGTACTTTTTATTTTGCTGATCTTCAACTGGCAGTTATCAGCTAGCTATTACCACAATAATGCTGCATGACAAACAACCACAAAATTTCAGTAGCATACAAAATTATAGATATCTCAGGCATTTGTTTATTGAATGAAGAAAACAAACATAGGCTGGGCTTGACTGGGTGAATTGCCTGGGGTAGCTCTGTACCATGTGTCTGACATCCAATTCCTGGACCAGAAGCTTATCCCAGGTGTGAGAGCCCAATTGTGCAACCACTCTTCAGGCCTCTGCTCTGTCATGAATGCTAACATCCCAAGTCAAATGACCAAGCTGACATCAATAACTCTAAGTAGAATAAACTCAAAAGGATCCCCACCTTAAAGAGCTTCTTTATGTAAGACACATCATAATCAAACCTAACAAAAGACAAAAACAAAGAGGGAATCTTGAAAGAAGCTACTCATCATGTACAAAGGACCCTCAATAATATTGGCTGACTTATCATCTGATACAATGGAGGTCAGAAGGCAGTGGAATGACATTCAAATTGCTGAAAGAAAATATAAACTGTTGGGGAAGAATTTTATATTCAGCAAAACTACCCTCCAAAATGAAGGAGAAATTAAAGCATGCTAAGATAAGAAATAACCTGAAAGAATTTTTTATTAACACATCCTCTCTATAAGAGATACCAAAGGGAGTGCATCAAGTGGAAATGTAAGAACATGGGACAATAGCTCAGAACTACACTAAGAAATAAACAGCACTGATAAAGGTAACTACATAGGTAAAAATAAAAGACAGCATAAATGTACTTATTGTTTTTAACTTTTTTTTTTCCTATCTGATTTAGAAGAACACTGCATGAAGCAATAATTATAAATCTAAGTTGATGGACACACATTGTGTAAAGATGTAATCTGTAACAATAACAGGGTAAAGGCTGGGGAAGGAACAGAGGTATATAAGAGGAAAGTTTTTATAGACTATGGAAATTAAGTTGGTCAGGTTCCAAGAATTAGGATATGGACATCTTTGGGGGCCATTATGCACCCAGTAACATCAGGCACCAGTGATTTTGAGATATCCCTGTAAATTACTAAAGTACAACCAGGGTTGAGAACTACCCAGGTAGGGTGCAGGGCGTTCACATCTAATGATGTATTCAAGTCACCCAGGGACCTCAAACAATCACAGATTCTGTGACTGTGTCCCTGCCAGATTTCCAGAATCAGGATTTCTGAGGGTGGGGACTGAGCCTGTCATTTTTTAAAGTTCGCCCACATGATTTTTATGTACTTCTTGGGTTGTAAACTACCTGAGTGGAGTCATCAGCAGTCCCATGAGCCCCAGGCATCACACTGTGTAGTATGCTGAGAAGATTCTAGAAATCCCTGGGATTCTTGGTCACATTCAGAGGCCAGAGTCCCAGCTAGAACTGCACAGAGACTTCCTCAGGAATCTGTCTTTTTGGCAGAACATCTCAAGTCATTCTGATGTGCATGGAAGTGTGACCCCCTGCCCTGTGGAGGGTGGCAAGGGGCCTGGAGGTGGACAATAGCTGTGGCAGGTGAGACCACTTTTGTGGAAAGCTGACAAATGTTCCCAAGGAGACAGAGGGCATGTATAAGGGCTTTGCTTAGGATTGAGCTCTTAAAGGAAGTGATTTTTTTCAGAGTCAAACTCAGACACCAAATGGAAAACAGTTTGGAGATATGCTAGGGCTGCCATACACAATACCACAGGCTGGGGTGGGGTGCAGGTGCTTAAACAGCAGAAATTTAATTTCTCCAAGTTTTGTAGACTGGAAAGTCTGAGATCAAGGCATGGGCAGTGTTGGTTTCTGGTGAAGTCTCTCTCTTCGGCTTGCAAATCACTGCCTTCTCGCTGTGCCCTCACATGGCCTCTTATCTGTGCACATGGAGAAAGAGAGATCGCTGGTGTCTCTTCTCACAAGGACTCCCGTCCTATCAGATTAGAGCTCCACTCTTATGACCTCATTTAATGTTCATTACCTCCTTAAAGGCTCTATCTCCAAATACAGTCACATTGCGGGTTAGGGCTTCAATGTATGAATTAGGTGAGGCAGGGGCAGGGTGGTGAGGGGCACAGTTCAGTTTATAACAGGAGGCCAGCAAAGATCTGACTCTTGGGAAAAGACATGGAAACTTCAAAGATGGAGACATGTCTTAAGGACTGGCTTGTTGCAACATCACTAATATCTTTTCTAATCTAGATTGAAATGATATCAAAGTGTGTTGCTGTAATTAGTATTATTAAAGAAAAAGTTATATGAAGGGAAATATATCTCATAATTACAATTATGTAAACTTAAGGAACAAAGTTTCAATCCATCTTCTTTATGGAAGAATTCAGTAGCGCATTCAGAAAATCGTGAAATTTTAAAATATTAGTGATGGAAGGAACTCTGCGGTCATCTGGTAAAAAAGTAACTAGACACATAAGGCTATTTGGTAGCCCCTCAAACTTCTCTTATTCTGTCTGAAAGTGGAACCATTACCCCTTGTCACATGTATTCATACTGAGGTACAGTGAAAATTAATGAAGACATACAAATTGACCGAGAAAAGTAATATTATAAGCAAAAGTCCAAAAAAGGTGCTTCTAATTTGAAAAAAAAAAAGAATTGATTAGAGTTAAATGAAGAAAATTATGTTTCAAAAGCCTATCTGTTTATGTCCACATTTTTGAGTTGGTTGAATGAAAGGTGCAGTTAACTATCATTGTTAAATGATTGTTTAACATTGTTCAACATTGTTAAAAGTTGACTAAAATCCTCAAAACAAAAAAGTCTAATAGTACCTAGAGAAAAATCTCAAAGTACATGGTTCTCAAACTCCAAACTTAAGCAAGCATTCACATCTCCACCCCTCACAGCCTGACACATTAACCATGTATAAATACTTGTAAACATTATGCTCACATTACCATTACCTGCAGACTTCATTTAGGAGGCATACAGCAGCAAAATATGTCTCTACAATGTTCTTGATCTTTAAGTCTTCAAAGCAACACTCCTAGACTAGAAAAGAAAGGGAAAGATCACAAGTAACCCATCTCCAAATTGTCACTCTAATCCCTTCTCTGAGCCTTAGATGAAAGGATGCTGTCGTCTGGATGGTCTATGGCTTCGAATTATGGATGAAGTCATCTAGAAGCTTAAATTGCAACTTAGCTTCACTATTCCCCTTGGTGGAAAAAGAAATAGTTGCCTATTAGATATGCCATCAAGAATGAGAATGAATCTTGTGTATACATAAAAATATCAATAATACAATACCAATAACCTTGTTTATAACATTACAGAGCACTGATATACTGTAGTAGTGAAAAATCCAGTGTAAATTTACACTAGATGTAGAGCTTTGTGCTGAGGCAGTGACAGAAATCGGAGGTTGGCAAATTGCAGCCCATGGGCCAAATCGACTGCAGCCTGTTTGAGCATGGCCTGTGAGCTAAGAATAATTTTTTTGGATTTTTAAATGAATGAAAAATATATTAAAAGAGAAAGAATATTTCATGACAAATAAAAAATACGTGAAAGTCAGGTTTCAGTGTCCTTAAATAAAGTTTTGTTGGAACTCATATGGACCATGGTCATTTGTTATGGATCGTCTGTGGCTTCCTCTAGGCTACAAAGTCAGAGCTGAATTGTTGCAACAGAAACAGCATAGCTCTCAACGCTGAAAATAGGTGTCTGGACTTTTCCAGAAAGAAAGGTTCTGCCCCCTGACGCTGACCATTGTCCTCCACCTTGGCTGGACAATAGGATCACCCAGAGAATATTTAAAAGAATCTGCTTTCCAGACAGAGCTTTATTTACACGAATTGGTAAGGGTTTCCAAACTGATTGATCTGGAAGGTCGAGCCAGGTTATTTCATGAGCTCTCAAAGCGTTCTACCTCATCCTGAATTTACAGCTTCAGGTTGTCCGTTTTTCTTCCTGCACCCTTCTCCCAAACTTCCGTGACTTTTGGCCATCTCCTCTGGCTTGTATTCTTACTACAGAAATGTCTTCTCAGGAATGACACACACACACACACGTTCACACACATATATGTGTGTACACACATGCATACACACAACACACAAGTCTCTTTCACATGCACACGTATGCACATACACACACCTATAAACAAATACACACAGATGCATATGATTTTCAGAGCTCAAAAGAGTGTGAAGTAGAATCTATTAAATCAAGGTTGCAGATACCTTATCAAATAACACACGTATCTTTTCCCTAATTGGAACCTCTCTGGCCCTTGCTTTGGAAAAATAAGCAGTTGCTCTTGGATGCAGAGATTGATCATATTTTAAGATCTTAAGGTGGTTTCATTCTTTGATCTGCTTCTTCCACAGCTGAACCTCTGGGTGGCAGCAGAAACTCACAGTTAAATGCCTTCTTATTAAGTAAGTGTGTGTGTGTGTGTGTTGTGTGTTTGTATGTGTGTATCTGTTTATGTGTATATGTGAGGTACGTATGTGTGGTGTGTGTCTGAGTGTGTGATGTGTATATGTGGGGGGGGGCGGGGTGTTTGTGAGGCACAACTACTTTAGATGGCCGGCTGCCCTGGAGATACCTCTTCGAGGAACACTCTTTCGGGGAAGTTGGGCCGCATTCTGTGCTGCTTACATGGGAGGAGGGACAACCGCAGGGACAGTCCTACCCACCTGTTGACCAGGGTGGAGCAGTGTGGAGACCGCGGCGCACCTGCAGACCCCAACATTGCCTCCCACCCCACTCCAGTCGTAGGCTCAAGTGCTGCCACTGGGTCACTGCTGGGGGCATGCACCTCCTAGAACGACCTTCTTTCACTGGACACTTTCCTCCGTTGTCTGTTTTGCTCCACTAGGCTCCTTTGCCTCCTGTCATCCACACTGGCCAAGGGGGCAATGTGTCCTGCCTTTTAAATCTATTTGTATGGATTCCTGTTGACTGGGGAAGGCAGGTGACCGCACACATGCAGCAGCCCCTGTACCTAGGGTGTGGTGGGTGGAAGTGCCCCATTCTTTCCAATTCCTTTGTGCAGCTGTCCTCAGCCTCCACACCCGCCCTGCTAGCACGGGGTGGGGAATGGGGGTGGTAATCATGACTCTGCTGATCTTCCCAGGTAATGATGGCAAACCCTGGCTGAATCTTCTTTGCCTGGGGCATGTGATAAGAATGTGATGGGAGGGGGAATGGATAATTAAATTCTTCCAGATTAAAGTAGTATTGGGTTTGCAGACAAAAAAAAAAGCCTGGAAATAAAGGAAGGATATGGATGCACACAGATCCCTAGTGAGAGGGTCTGGCACCCCCCCCCCACCCCAAAAGGCCTGACCTACTGCTTATAGGCCTCTCCGAGCTTCAGTTTCCTCATCTGTAAAATGGGTCCATGTTGCCTCCCCTACCACTAGGAGATTAAGTGAGACAGTGTGTCCAGGAAGGCTTTGTAAAATAAGCAGCAAATACAGTTTCTGGATCCGATGACAATGACAATGTTTCCAAGTGGATGGTGCCCGGGCATCTCAAAACTGCAGCTCCAGGCCCCTCATCCTGGCTGGTACCCTGCTCTCCTCCTCTTCGACCTTCATTAGCCCTAGGAGCTTGGCTTGCACTCCCGAGTCCCTGGGTCTTTCTGCCGATTGCGTCAAGAACTGGGTGAAACGCGGAGCAAATGTGAAAGCTCCCAGCCCCGTTGGCCCCTGTGCAGCCATCCTGCAGGCTGGCGGCTGCTGGGCCCCTGGGATTGCAGCTCTGGCAGAACCAGTTGTCAGCCCTGAACCGCTCTCTGACGGGAACACACGGAGAAATTTGCCCTGGTGTGGCCTCTGCATCCGTCCTACTGCCTTTGTTTATTTGGGTGCCTGGGAGACAAGCACCATGCTCACTCACCCACATTCTGGGCTGGGGCCACTGTACCCACACATTGCCCTTTTACCTCAGAACAGGCCTTCTTGTACCAGTGTTCCTCCCATGGTGAAAGATGCCAGCTTCTCAGCCCTGGGGACGCAGCTTTCTTCACTCCCCAGCCAGACCCAGAGCCAAAGCTGGAAATAGGGGCCACCAGGTCTCTGAGACGCCCCATGCTGCTCCCAGGGAACATGACCTTGGTCCTTAATTATTTGCATCACATTAACAGTCTGTATGTATCCGGTTTCCTTTTCCCCAGGCTGCAGGTGAGATCCTCCAGTTTGGACACATCTACATACACTGAAGAATTCTTATTAGAATCTAGATATTGGGGTTTTTTTTTTTAAGATATTTTATTTATTTACTTATTTATTTATTTAGCTACTCCGTGCAGCATGCAGGATCTTACTGCCCTAAGGAGGGATGGAACCTGTGTCCCCTGCAGTGGAAGCATGGAGTCTTAACAACTGGACCACCAGGGAAGTCCCTAGATACTGTTTTCAGTGGAAGAGAAGCTTGTTCTCCCACGAAGGCTACTCCTGACTTTTTGCCCTCTGTCCCCTCCCCTCCGCCCCCCCCTCCTGGGGGCTGCCATGTATTCAGGTCAGCATGAGAGTTCTCTTTAAGACAGACACCCATCTACAGAAACTGCCTTCACACAACTTCTCTACCCTGATCAGGAGCCAGACAGAGGCAGGCCTACAACAGCTCCAAGTTCAGTGGCAGCGCTGGATTCAGACAAACTGAAAAACCAGCAGGCGATGCTCGCCGCACAGATCTGCATCTCCTTCAAGGATAAAACTATTGAGCAAAGCCCAGTCTATTTTCTCTGCTCATGCAGAGGAAAGTAATTGTCAGAAAGGCACTGAGCCTGAAAGATTTCAGAGTAAGTTTGGTATAAAGTAAGATATTGGAGTTTTCAATAGCTCTGAGTTCTCTTGCCCGTGTGTGTGTGTGTGTGTGTGTGTGTGTGCGCGCGTGTGTGTGTACAGGCCTGAAGTCACACAGGTCAGCTTACAAATGGTCCGTGCTCTTTCTCAGAAAAATCAGAACAACCTTGCTAGAATATTAAACAGAAAAAGAAACTGTGTCCTTCCCTCTTGTTCAATTTTCTTTCGCCTGTTCAAATAATAATCGTGTGTTAACAATAATAGTGTGCATGTGACCTCCAGCAAACCAATCAAAGCAAAGGTGAGAGAAGATGGCCAAGGTGTGCCCCAAACACACAGCTGCTGCGTGCACAACAGCATTCTCCAGGCATGCTCCCGAATGCCCTCTGGATCAGGAAGAGTGCAGAGCCCTGGGCTTCTCACGTCACAGACCCCAGGGGGCGCTGTGCACATCCAAATGTACTCAGAGGGCACTTGCAGATTGGGCTCGATTTGAAGACATCTCGGTTCAATGTTTGACACTAAAAGAGAACACTGACCTTGCACAGGGTGCAGTCCTCACTGTAACGAACAATTACCACAAAAACAAGTATAAGTGCAAATTTTCCTAGGAGTTGACTAAGACCAGCAGAGCCTTTCTGTGCAGACACCTCTGTGAGCACTCACAGGTACTGGCTTGGAGGCGGAGGAGAAGGACCTCGGGGGTGCTGGTAGCACCTGTCAGACTTGCACTGGCTGCAGAGACAGAGCGGAGGCCAAGAGGAGACATTTACGGCTGCTGGCTGAGTGATTTGTAAATAATGAGCTCCTGGTGGGAGGCCTGTGTGTTTCAGAGCATATGCTCTGACAGATGGGATGGACATCAGCAGGTTTGGGGGTGTACTCTGGGGACCTGCCAATTACCAGCATCCCGCTCCTGGGAAGGGGATCAGACTTTGGAAAAGGAAAGAGGTATTAGATAGCAGCTTCAAACACATTTCAGTGCAGGCTGACCTTGACCACAGTGATCTTTTTACCCAAACCCGCCCCCCTTCCCCTGGAGCCCAAAGAGTCCCAGCTAAACTTCAGATCAGTCTGGAGATGCTTCATGCGGGGAACACTAACTACATCTGTGGTTCTCAAAGCGGGGTCCCCGGGCCGGCAGCAACAGCAGCAGCTGGGATCTGAACAGATAGTTTGGGAAGGAATAGAAAAAGAAAGGAGGGACTCATATAATTTTAGCTTCACTCGTTAAACTTGGTTTCTGATTAAAAAGCTGAAATCCCAGGCAAAGAGCACCTGTGTGTGGGTTTATTTTACACGGTCCTCCAGGAGCAAGATGCAGTGCCTGGGGTCAGAGCCTGCCCCTGCCAGACCTTGGAAAGAGCAGATTCTTCAGAGAAACGAAGGACTACTGTCTGCCCAGTCTTGAATTTGGGAATATTCCATTTGAAACAACAGGATGAAGCCTGCAGTGCTGTAGCCCTTGCGCTTTAAAAAGCAAAGCAAAGCAAAAACAAACAAACAAACAAACAAACAAACCAAAGCAGCTACTGAAGAATCTCTTGACAGATGCTTGGATTCGCAGTGTTTCCAACAGTGATGCTCCCAGCTTAGACATGGAGAGGTTGCTGCTAAAAGACTGCACAGCATTCTTGAGTCCAGACTTTGGAGGAGTGACTACTGCCAGCAGAGACACAGTGCAGACCCAGCTTCAGGGAGCTCCTGTCACCCGCAGCAGGGCAGGTGTTCACTCCTGCCAGCAAAGCCGAGAGAGTGGAACAAGAATGGGCTTTTATTCGGCAAAGAATTTCTCCAAGTCACTTACGCTGACTGAGCTTTCAGTTTCTTCATTGGCAAAATGGAGCTATTAATATCTTTCTCAGATACGTTTTGTGGGTGTTAAATGAGCCATGCCCGGCATCTAGCATCTGGTACGTGATTATGCCAGTGATTTGGAAAAGTGGGTTGCCACCCATTAGAGGGAAGGAGAATCAATTCAGTAAGTCATGATTCTAAATGATTTGCGTCGTTGTTGATTCGAAATAATTTATTGGGAACTTGAACTTAAATCTTCTCAAAGTCATACATGATACTAATCTTTGTTATATTTTTCTTTATCATACATAGTAAGAGTAAGCTTTCTCATGAAACTTTTATTTCAGTTGTATCTATCATACTCATGAAATGCAATGTGAAATATACTTCTTACTCAGAATTGTAGACCAAAAATTGGAAAACATTGTATAAGCTGATCAATATGTATTCATCGTTTTCCTCCTTCCTGCTTTGTCCCTTCATCTGTCTCTCAGAAGAACAAGGTGGCCACCTTCAATCATCTGGGTATCTAAAAGGGCTCTGCACCCAATTCTGGGGTGTGTGTGTGTGTGTGTAGGAGGGGTTGGGGGGTTTCCCACACTGCCAAGCACCTCAATTCTGACACTATCTACCTGGAGATAGCATCAGGTCACACAGGTGAAGGGCTCAGTCCTGCAAGACTCCCCCACCACCTCCACACTTCACACGCCAATCACCAAGTCACACGTGATCACCAAGATCACGTTGTCATCTGAGCTTTGGGACAATAGATCAGAGGTTCCAATGACCTCCTCCCTGGGTCTGATTAATTTGCTAGAGCAGTTCATAGAACTCAAAGAAACATTTTATTTACTAGATTATCAGTTTACTATAAAAGAATATAACTTAGGAACAGCCAGATGGAAGAGATGCACAGAACAAGGCATGGGGAAAGGGCACAGAGCTTCTATGCCCTCTCTGGGTGTGTCACTCTCCCCACACCTCCACGTGTTCACCACCCCAGAGCTCCTGTCCTTTTGACTTTTTATGGAGGCTTCACTACATAGGCATGACTGATAAATCTTTGGCCATTTGTGATTGATTCAACTTCTAGCTCCTCTCCCCTTTCTAGAGGGGGTGATGGGAGTTCCCACCCTCTAATCCCATGGTTGGTTCTCCTGGTAACCAGCAGTTAACCTTAGGAGGTTTCCAGAAGTCACCTCATTAACATAACAAAAAACACCTTTATCACTCTTACTGCTTAGGAAATTCTAAGAGCTTTAGGAGCTCTAAACGTGGACAAGTTTTAGGTGCCAGAAACGTGGACAAGTACCAAATATATATATTAATATTTTTATTATAAATCACAATATCACAATGTCAACATTAATGGTCGCCACAAATGAAGCAGAGGGACAGGGTACAGACCATTACTTCAGCATGTGGTATGGCCACCCTGCTCTCTGGAAGGGAAATCCTGGCCCAGCAGGGTTT
This sequence comes from Balaenoptera acutorostrata, assembly GCF_949987535.1. Taxonomy (NCBI): domain Eukaryota; kingdom Metazoa; phylum Chordata; class Mammalia; order Artiodactyla; family Balaenopteridae; genus Balaenoptera; species Balaenoptera acutorostrata. Next base: position 20,883,671 of record NC_080069.1, on the reverse strand, counting down.
GCGTGCAACCAGCAAGCCCTGGAAGAGCCAGTGGGACCCCAGGGGTCCTGGAGGGACAAATCGGGGCCTGATGGCAGCTTGTGAAGAAAGAAGAGAGCAGAGTACCCCCCTTGCTGGCTCTTCTTGCCATGCAAGTAATTAGAGAAGGAGCCAAAAACTCAGAGAGCATCAGGAGGTAGCGAGTAGTGTGTGTGTGAACAGAGAGAGACAGAGACAGAGAGACAGAGAGAGACAGAGGCATGTATACATGTAGGTGGCAGGAGGGGAGTTCCCAGCCAGAGCTGCGCCTGTCCTAGTATTTGAAGAGAAAGCAGATATAGTGACCTGATCCCTGGCCTGCAGGGGTCAAGCTCGCCCACTCTGTGCAGCTGGGCTGCTGTGGGGAAATGCACATGTGGGGACACAGGCCCAGCTGGTGCAGCACAATGGCAGTCACTCCACTGAACAATGACCTTGACTCCCCAGGGAGCAGGAGCCACATAGATTTACCATGTGTTATGCCCCCTTCGTTGTGCAGACAGACATCCAGCGTGGACACCCTGCCCAGAGCTGTACCTCTCCACCATCTCTCCTCTTTTCAGTTCAGACGATACTCCTCTGCTCTCTCATTGGGTTTCTGAGCAGAAGTGCTCAGAGCAACGGGACAGCAAGCGTGTTCCCAGCTCACCCTCTGCTGGCCCATGGTGCCATTTCCCAAGTCTCTTTCTTAAGAGCTAGAAGGTTCTGGCCTGAGATGCTGGGAGGGAGGCCTGCTTCCCGGAAGCTGCTAGCTTCCCCTCTGGGGCCCTGCTGAGAGGCAAGACAGTGACAGGGTGTGAACAGCTGGGCAGGTGCCTCTGGGGGTTAAGAGCATGCCCTCTGACCTCAGGGCAAGCCGTGCTTTCAGACTGCTGCCAAGCACTCTCTTTTTTTTTTTTTTTTAAACATCTTTATTGGAGTATAATTGCTTTACAATGGTGTGTTAGTTTCTGCTGTATAACAAAATGAATCAGTTATACATATACATATGTTCCCATATCTCTTCCCTCTTGCGTCTCCCTCCCTCCCACTCTCCCTATCCCACCCTTCTAGGTGGTCACAAACCAAGCACTCTCTTGAGGGCAGTGTTGGGAATCCTGCTAAGAAGTTCCTCCCTGCTCTCTCCAGGGTGAGGGGGGGCACTTTCAGAATTTCTGCGTCACCCCTTTATAGTTGCCAGCAAAACCTGGGAGACACAAGATGTCTCAGCAGATGGGGACAATGCATGTCTTGTTTCCTTTCTCTATTTTTTTTTTTCCTTTTTTGTTGTTTTTGGCCCTTTGGAATTCAACAGAAATATCTTGCTGTTCATCTAAAGATGAGGTCTTACTCAATAAATTTTCTTTACAAAGGCATTCTGAGAAATAATTTTAGGGGGAAATAAAACACCAAACTGTGATAGATTTACATTAAGCATTTTTAGAAAATGATCTGAATGAGTTAGATTCATATGTTTCAACTAGCACTTTCCCTTTTCTCACCCCCATCAAAGTATGATGTTGACTAAATTGGCAGCAAACTGACTTAGGCTTTGTGATGGAAGATAAATCTGGAAGGAAAGGATGAAGACAAAGCTGGAAGGAAACTTTGCTTTTAGGGCTGCAAGTAGCACACTGATATTATGTCTACTTCCAGAAACCCATTGTCAAAATACCTTCAGCTTTGGGGACTTCCCTGGCAGTCCAGTGGTTAAGACTCCGTGCTTCCACTGCAGGGGACACAGGTTCGATCCCTGGTCAGGGAACTAAGATCCTGCATGCTGCGTGGCCAAAAAATAAAATAAAATAAAATAAATTTTAAAAAATAGCTTCAGCTTTGACTGCAACTCTATTTTTTCCAGAAACATGAATTTTTTGAGTGACATTCAAAAACTCTTCATTTTGAATTCATCCATTCAACAATTATGAATGGAGTGCCTTTGACCACGGGAATGCCAGCCAGCCTCTCCTCTTAGTAATGTGATAAAGCACATGGGTTTACAACCTTGGCTGTACATTCAAACTATCTGGAAAGTCACTTAACAATCCCAATGTTTAGGCCATCTCACTTCTGACACTTCAGAATATTTACCCAACATAATTGAAATCAGGGAATCTACCAGGTATTTGTACACTCATGTTCACAGCAGTATTACAATAACCAAAAGGTAGAAACAACTCAAATGTCCATTGACAGATAAATGGAAAAGCAAACTATGGTATATACACACAATGGAATATTATTCAGCCTTAAAAAGGAAGGAAATTCTGACACATGCTACAACATGGATGAACCTTGAAGACATTACACTGAGTGAAATAAGCCAGCCACAAAAGGACAAATATATATGATTCTACTTATATGAGGTACCTGGCTAGAGTACTAAAAGTCATAGAGACAGAAAATAGAATGGTGATTGCCAGGTGCTGGAGAAGAGGGGAATGAGTTGTTTAATAGTACTGAATTTCAGGGGCTTCCCTGGTGGCGCAGTGGTTGAGAATCTGCCTGCTAATGCAGGGGACACGGGTTCGAGCCCTGGTCTGGGAAGATCCCACATGCCACGGAGCAGCTGGGCCCGTGAGCCACAATTGCTGAGCCTGCGCGTCTGGAGCCTGTGCCCCGCAACGGGGGGGGCCGCGATAGAGAAAGGCCCACGCACCGCGATGAAGAGCGGTCCCCGCACCGCGATGAAGAGTGGCCCCCGCTTGCCGCAACTGGAGAAAGCCCTCGCAAAAAAAAAAAAAAAAAAAAAAAAATAGTACTGAATTTCAGTTTTTCAAGATGAAAAAGTTCTGGGGATGGCTGGTGTAGACATTTCACAATAATGTGAATGTATTTCATGCCACTGAACTGTCCACTTTAAAAGGATTAGAACAGTAAATTTTATGTTATGTATATTTTACCAAACATTTTTAAAATCTCAACGTTTAGACACCATATCAGCCCAATTTGATCGGTATCCATGGAAGCAGATCCCGGGCATCAGGTTCCAATGTGCAGCCCAGACTGAGCTAATGTTTAAGGTGACTCCAGCGCTAGGGACATCAGCAGATTTCTCTAAGGCTTCCATGGAGTGAGTGGCTGATGCTCGTTTGAAGAAGCTGATGTGCTGAAAACATGGGAAACAGACAAATTCTGGTCACTTGTCGAGATTATAGAAGTACAGAGATCCTCTTTGGGGCCCACTTATATGAAATAGACATCTGAATTCATATGGATCTCCAGGCTCAGTTACTGGTCCTCACTTCACTTCATGTTTTGATAGCTCTGTGTGCCAAGAACTCTGCTAGGTGCTGGGCCACAACAATGTATAAAACCTACAAGGTTCTGCACTCTTATGGAGCTTCCATCCTGGTAAGGGAGATGGACACTTTTTAATAAATATACAAAATTTGTATAGTGTATCTGAATGTGGTAACTGCTAATAGAGCAAAGTAAAGGAGGGTTAAGAAGATGGGAATAGGGTGTGAATGGGGGGGGTATCATTTTTAAAAGGATCTATCTGACTGGATATGATAAAAAATAAAGACAAAAAAAAAAAAAAAAAAAAAATAAAGACATAAAGAGGCAAAAAGACACCCCCCCACACACACACAAAAGACAAAGGCAAACAAAAATACATAAGGTCTTTACTCTAGTGGGTAAATTTGTTTCTCACAGGAATAGTGGTTAGCAATTCTGGAACTACTTTTTTGTATTGAAGTATCGTTGAAGTACAATATTATATAATTACAGGTGTACAACATAGTGATTCACAATTTTTAAAGGTTATATTCCACTTATAGATATTATAAAATATTGACTATATTCCCTGTGTTGTACAAAATATACATGTAGCTCATTTTATATGTAGTAGTCTGTATCTCTTAACCCCCTACACCTATGTTGTCCCCATGTTCCCTCAAACTAGTGGGAAAACTAGTTTGTTCTTCATATCTGTGAGTCTGTTTCTTTTTTGTTATATTCACTAGTTTCACTTTTTAGATTCCACATATAAGTGATATTATACAGCACTTGTCTTTCTCTCTCTGACTTATGTCACTTAGCATAATGCCCTCCAAGTCCATTCATGTTGTTGCAAATGGCAAAATTTCATTCTTTTTTATGGCTAATATTCCAGTGTGTGTGTGTGTGTGTGTGTGTGTGTGTGTGTGTGTGTATCACCTCTTCCTTCTCCATTCATCTGTTGATGGATACTTAATATCAAACTAATGAACAACCCAATTAGAAAATGGGCAGAAGACCTGAATAGACATTTTTCCGAAGAAGACATGCAGATGGCCAACAGACACATGAAAAGATGCTCCACGTTGTTAATCATCAGAGAAATGTAAATTAAAACCACAGTGAGATATCACCTCACACTTATCAGAATGGCTACCATCAAAAAGAACACAAATAACAAATGCTGACAAGAAAAAAGAACACTTGTACACTGTTGGTGGGAATCTAAATTGGTGAAGCCACTGTGGAAAAGAGTATGGAGATTTTTTTAAAAACTAAAAATACAACTACCATATGATTAAGCAATTCCACTCCTGGGTATGTATCTGAAAAAAATGAAAACACTAATTCAAAAAGATACATGTACCCCAACGTTCATAGCAGCATTATTTACAATTATTTATAATTGCCAAGATATGGAAGCAATCTAAGTGTCCATCAACAGATGAATGGATAAAGAAGATGTGCTATATACATATATACACACATATATGTAAACATACAATGGAATCCTACTCATGCCTCAAATCCGAATCATGGCTTAATCACAGCTTCTTCCACGGGTGAATTCCAACACCCAAACACATTTCATAGATTATCTCTTTGTCTGAAAAGAGTCAGCTCAGACTGGAGACACCTGCTAACTCAAGCTGATTACAGATCAGAACTGGCTGGTTCTGGACCCTTGAAACTGCTGCGGTGGTCTTCAATTTGGTCTTGGTGTCTTCATTTCCACTTACCCATTATTCAGCCTCTGCACACCAGTCAGAATGCTCTTTCACAAAGCGCAATGCACATCAAGATGCACCCTGTCTTCTTGTAGAGAGATGCTCTCACTCATCAAGATGGAAAACAAAACTGCAACTGAGGACTTCTGCTATTTTACTCCAGTGCAGTCAATATAATCATTTTTAAGGCTGAGCATCAGTTTTATCTACATAAATTTTATGTAGAAATGACCTTGTAGAATGACCTTGTGGGGGCAAGGGAGGGCAGCTAGTGTTGGAGGCAGGGGAAGAATGGCTTTTATGACCTTCAAAGAGACACACTGATGATTCTAGCATTTAGCAAGTTTCCCTCTTTCTTCTTCCTTCCAAAGAGATTTGTAATGTATGTTTGTGTGTGTGTGTAGAGTGTGACACAGACATTAACATCAATGTCTGCAATGAAAGGACCCCAGGACCAGTAGCCAAGGGATCCGGTAATATTCCTAACTGTACTACGGACTGCGTCTGGATAAACACCTGGACCTCTCTGCTCTCACTTTCTCACATATTAACCAAGGGATTTGAACATTAGTAATGTCGAGGGCTTTTATCCTATTATCTCAGATACAATTTCAGGAGTAGTGACCTGACTCCATAACATTAGAAGTAGAAAACCGTTGAGTATTATGGAGTCTATCTAGAACCATTCTACCTGAACTAGCTCATACACAAATGCAAAATGGAGACGAGATTATTTCAAGGGTTCTTTCCACTTAAAATATCTCAGTAAGCCCTTGATAAAAGTTGACTGAATGTTTATAAAATGTTTCCAGATGATGTCAACAGTCATCCATTTCATAAAATGGAAATGCGTGTTTTGATCCAGTAGGTCAATTTATTGCTGTCTGACAGTATACCAAGACTGACTTCATTGTGAGCAATGTCAGACTTCTAGTTTCAAAGAATGTGGTTCAAATCTAAAAGATCAGCTATTCCCTCCTTTCTTTTCCAAGTCAAGAGACGGTTCTCTAATTATAGCAGACTACAATAAGAATATCTGTGTAACTAATTCAGGTGAAAATTAATTAGGTCTCTCTTCCCAGGATAGGCAGTAAAAGCCTTAACTCTCTGATAACCAACCTCCCTTCCCAAAGGCTCCACTTGGATAAGCCCCCAAAGGCATGTCCTGCTGGGTCATGCTGCCACTCAGTGCCATAAGGGCTGGAAGGACTTCAGTGGGGTAAACAGATGTGAAACACAGGAGTCCAGCTAAAATGTGTGACGGGGCCCAGCCTGGCTGTTGAGCTGAAAAGTGCTCTGTGCAAAGCAGCACGGCAACTTGACTGAAATCAGGGCAAACTCAAAAGACACTTTCTTAGTGACCTGTTTTACCCTCCTCACAACGTGAATTATTGTTACCAAGGGTCTCAAGGGCATTCTCTGACATCAAACACTGCTCAGTCAGCAAAACCATATTTTGACAAATCTAAGGAGAAACAAACCAAAACCATTCATGGATTTAATTGTTCATAAAACACAGATGGATTGAAAAGATTAAGAGGGGAAATATCTGGGCAAAATAAACTTGGAGTTAGTAAACACAACACATGCAAAAACTGCTTGAGACATTGGGAACAAAAATACTAGGGTCAGATCACCCAGCCCTGTTATTAAATCTCGTATCTCAGCCTCAGACAGCCAACAGCAGTGTGAGCCCCATACAAGGCACTATATACTGCCCATCTAATGAAAGTAAGCCCCAGACTCAGGCTGCCAAGGAGTGGGAAAGCCCTCCAGAAGCACAGTGCACTGTACAAAAGAGCACTTCCAAATATGAGAGCAACAGTTTTCTACAGCCCACCACAGCTACAAATCATTTGCATTGGCTGCATTCCCATTGGCTTATGGCCTTTCTAACCAGGATAGATGATAGATAGATAGTTAGATTGATAGATAGATCAATCTACATACGTAAATTGGAGAGGATCCAATCACTTTTAGCTTGAAACTGGAATTAGGTAAAAAAGGTGAATACCTGGATTTAGAGCTCACCCTTCAAATATACCTCTTTTGAAAAATTGGTGGCCTTCTTAAATATTGTCCATTGTCTCCTAACATATGAATTTATAATTTAAAACTTCCTTATTGGGGCTTACTTGCCTTCATCGATATTTTAACCATTCTGAAAATAGAATTTGGAGGACGTTTTCCCAAATATCCTTCAAGACATGCTATTTTATCAGTTTTTCACTCACAGTAATTAAACCAAGGAATTATAGTCCTCCATCAGTTTACCCTGGTTAACAGCAAATGCATAGCTTCATTTTGGAAGGATGTCTCAAATTGCATAGTGGAGAAAACTTGAACACATTAGTGAAATCAATATTTACTCTTGGTAAATCCTATGCCCCCTACAGATTAACTAAAACTGTATGGTGGCCTAAGTTTGCAAATAATTTGATTGTTTATGAATGTTTTCCTGCAACAAGAACAAACCTATATATGAAAAATGATGTTCAATATAGTAGTCTGAAAGCTATTCTAAAAGTAAGTTAAGTACAATTACAACTGTACTTTCTATAAACAATGTCTTCACTATTTGCTCTGAATTCAATTACCCTCTGTTAGCATCTGTCAGCAATGAGGTAGCTTATTAAGACTATAAACCAGCAGGAGGGCAAGATGGTGTTTAAGTTAATCACAACCTCCCCACAGCAGTACACACACATTATTTTCTATTCTTCTTAGTAAATATCTCAGATATTTATTCTACTGTATGGACTAAAATTATTTTTGTTCAGGGCTGCCCCATCTCCCTGCCACAGAAACCTAACAAGAGATTAGGGTTCTGATTTAAATTGCATTTGACCCTAAGGATTACCATATGAAAATGCATTCTAAAATCCAATGTTCAGATTGATGTTGTTGACAGTTTTGTTTATCTCCCTTTACAAATGCCAACTCCTACCATTCTCCTCCCTCCACTTTTTAACAAATATTTCTTATACTGCAAGGAGCAGTTCAATATTTGCCTCTTCTCAGAACATTTTCATGGTTCTTGTATCATCTTATTCTGTCAGGATTTTTCTCATGTGCTCATATAGGATCTAGTGCTTACCTCTATCCCAATACTTACATCATTTTGTAATCAACACATTATTTGTCTATCTTCCCACTAACTTCAGTGAAAGTTTAAAAATAGGTCATTTATTTCCTGGAAATTAATGTATATCAATAGTTCAATTCCTCTGAACAGCAGACCAAAAGCCTTATGGAGGCAGCTCTCTTCTCTGCTTTACTCATTGTAATATCTCCTGAAATATGACAGACACTCAGTAAGATTTTGTCCAGGAATTAGTCTAGTTTCAATTTAGTAGAATAAATATAAATATATATACTTAATAACATAATCATTCAAATCTCTGGGAGTAAAAGCTGTCTCTCTAAAGCAGACATAGGAAAACTACAGCCCATTGCCTGCTTTTGCACCCTTACCAGCCAAGAATGGCTTTTAAATTTTCAAAATTTTTTTAATCAGAAAAAGAATACCATTTCATGACCTGTGAAAATTATGTGAAATTCACATTTTGGTGTCCATAAATCAAGTTTTATTGGAAAGCAGCCATATTTATCCCTGCATGTACTGTCAGTGGCTGTTTTTACATGACAACTACAAACTGAACTAGTGGTGATATGACCAGCTATGTGTTCTCCTTGCTTTGCACTCCATTGAGCTAAAGATTGCAAGGATGCCATTGTAATTTGTTGGCTTTCCCAGTATCACTTGTACTGCTGCACTGCAAAATTTTATTTATTATTTCACTGCACTTCATCATATCAATCAAGAGAGGAGGAGAAAAGTGGATAGGGAATATCAAGCTTTCATGGCACAGGGGAGAGTAAATTATTTATTATCAGATTAGATGGCAAAGCATGTCTTCATTATGCGATGACACTGTAACTGTGCTAAAGAATACAGTAGACTTCTACTTTACCAGACTAAGCACTCATCACCACATCCCCAACTAGAGGCAGAAAAATTAGAAAATTTGAAATGGGATACCTTATCACAGAAGAATTTCTCACAAAATTTTTTATCTCTATGTATTTACCTATCTATCTATCTATCTATCTATCTATCTATTATCTATCAAGAGATAGACATGGTTACAACCAAAATGTTTCCAAGTGATTCATTTGCTAACCAAGCAACAAAGCCATTTACTGATGTTTAGTTAATTATACTGTTTCATTGCAGCAGTTGAAGAAATGTGTCCAGAGAAAATAAACTTATTTAAGATTATTCATTTTTTAGTAAGAGCACTTGTTTGAAGAGTTGAGGACATTGGGAGGAAGCTCAATCGTCGATTTAAAAGCAAAATTATTACAAACAATTATAAAAGGCAAAATTATAATTCATTAGATGATGGTATAAGAAGTTACCTTTATCACTTTGGGAATGGGAAAGATTTTTAAACAAGGCTAAAGTATAACAAACCCAGAAATTGAAAGATTTTAAATTTCTACTTCATTAAATTAAAATGTATATCATTTAAAAGATATCATAATCTCATAAATGAAAGAATGCAAACTAAAATTGCACCTGTTAGATTGGCAAAAATCTGAAATTTATTTCTCAGCAAGATGGCAAGGTTAGGAAGAAATAAATCCTCTCTTTCACTACTGATGGGAAAATAAATTGGTCTAGCCAAGTCACCTTGTAAAGTGAATTTCACAATATCTATAAAAATCTCACAGCATTTCCATTTATGGGATTTTAGCCCTCAGTTATTTGTACAAAAGTATTTACTATAGATTTTTTACAGTAGCAGAAATTTTAACAACCTGGACGTCTATCCTAAGGGGACTCATAAAATGAATTAGAGAACACACGCAATATGAAACAACTGAGATGCAATTATAAAAAGTTTGTTAAGCACCATATGTACAAAAAACAGTGACCAGTTTAATTTTGAGGTGTATGCTAGAAAAAGCTTAGATTTTCTTGCAAAGACTGTTGATAGAAGAATGAGTGCTAAGACTCTGCAAGTGAGGGCTCAGGAGAAAGTGAAGAACACAATAGAGAAAGCTTCTATCATCTTAGAGAATGCATATGTGGTCATAAACAGAATGCTGGTAAAAATATGAACACTAAATGTGCTTTTCATGAAGACTTAGAAGGAAATGAAGAACATGCTATTGGAAATTGAAGGGTATCACTATGTCCTTGTGATACAGTACAGAGGATTTAGCTGAGTTGTGTCCTGATTTTGGATAGAAAGCAGAACTTTTAAGCAATGAACTTGAATATTTAGCTGAAGATATTTTAAGTAAAGTATTGAAGGTGTGATCTGGTTTTTCTTTGCTGTTTATAGTAAAATGCAAGAGGAAAGTGATACATTGAGGGAAAACTGTTGGGGAAAAGTAATAAAGAAAAAAAGGATCATTTGAGAAATTTGCAAAAGATGCTAATATTAGGAGATTCACTGTTCAGAAAGTGTGCCAAGGGTGCACATGGACAATCTTTTGCTGAAAGAATTATGTGTGTCTTGTCTATGCACTCAGTCATATCAACAGAGCCAGGAATTGAGATAGTATTATTCAGGAAAGATTTGTGGAAGACTTGTGTAATGGTGTGGGTTTCCAGGACATACATGGGAGAACCACAAGGTTTTTTGACAATGTTATATCAGCAGAAAAACTGCCAGCTTATAGTGAAGGGGACATAAAGAGGATAAAATGAGGGAGGGCTGTTGGACTTCTGGAATTCTACTGGTAGGAAATGAACAGATAGAGCTACTCAGCTGCAAACATGCATTAGTCTTCAAGAAAAGGAAGATGACTCTGAGAGCAGAGTCTTAGGCACAGAGGATGGTGCTGTGGTTACAGAGAACAGATCATCAAGTAAAAGAGCATTATTTCCAGGCATTAAAAACTAATGGAATTTTCCCTTATGCATTGTGGTATTACTTGGGACTGGAGACTTAGTTCTGCTTTCCATTTTCTCTCTTTTGGAATAGGAATGTCTATAAACTGTTATACTACGGCTGTCTCATCATTGTATTTTGTTTTCTAGTTTAACAGGTCAACAGACGGAGACAAATTTTGCCTCAGCCAGAGCCAAACCCATTCCTGATTTACATGATTAGATTATGAGATCTGGGACTATTGATCTGATGATATTTAGATAAGATTTTAGACTTAGAGTTAATACTTTGGGAGATGTCATGATGAGGTGAATGTATTTTGCATGTAGGACAGATATTAATTTGGGGGGACCAGTGGGTGAACTACAGGGTTGAGTTGAATGGTAGACTCCAGAAAGATAAGTATACATCTTAATCTCTGGAACCTGTGAATGTTAGCTTATTTGGAAAGAGGGTCTTTGCAGACGTAATTAAGTTAAGAATCTTTTTTTTTTTCTTTTATCCTTTTTATTGTGGTAAAATATACATAATGTAAAATTTACCATTTTAACTGTCAACTGTACAATTTCAGTGACATTAAGTATATTCACATTTTTGTGCAACCATCACCACTATCCATTTCCAGAATTTGTTCATCATTTGAAATAGAAACTCTGTACCCATTAAACAATAACTCCCCATTCATTTCAACCCAAAGGTCTCTCATAACCTTTCTTGTAGAGCAGGTCTAGTACTAACAATAAGTTAAGAATCTTGATATGAGAAAAGCATCCTCAATTAAACAGGTGGGTCCTAATTTCAATGGCAAGTGTCCTTATATATACACAGATGAGAAGGCAATAAGAAGGAAGCAGAAATTGAAGTGGTGTGGTACCAAGCCAAGAAACCTGACAAATACCAGAAGCTGGAAGAGTAAGGGACAGAATTTCCCCTAGAACTTCTGGAGTAAGCCCAGCTCTGTTAACATATTGACTTAGGATTTATGGCCTTCAGAGCTGTGAGGGAATAAATTTATGTTGCTTTAAGCCTCCAAGTTTGTAGTAATTTTTTATGGCGGCTCCAGGGAACTGAGATGTTTTGGAAATGCCATCAAGCCTCAGATAGGAGACCCATGGATTGTTAAGACACTGACCTTGGGAAGAAAGCAGCATATAGCAGCCTCTCTAATGCAGTAATCATGGGTTTCTAAGCTAACAGTAAACAGTCATAGAAGTATTTCCAGTGCAAATAAGAAAATTCTTCTTTTAACCAGTACCTTAATGAGGCTGCTTTCAAGCATATTCAAGCAGTGAATTAAAGAAGTAGGATAAAAATAAATTTTACCTTATTGGACTAATTTCATTTTTAATTATTTGAATGTTAATTCATGTACATCTATATATTAGATAAAATACATTGGCAGTTTATCTTTTGGTACTAGAACCTATAACGAGTTTTTCTCTTAATTAAATGAAAAAGATAAACTCTATTTCTAAATTTCTAAGTGATTGTTTCCTTTATTTGTTGGCATTAGGAATTTGCTTTGGGGAATCAAAATCCTTAAAAATTGTTAGCCTTCATCTGCAAGGACACAGAGATAACCATGTGGCTTACTATCCTGAAACTAGATGGTTAACACACTTCCCAAAATTACAGGTCATAACTTGTTAGGGCTGTAATAGAAGAGACACAGACATTATATGTTAGCAAATATTCATGAAAATAACAGTAACACAGCAATAATAGTTAACATGTATTGGGCTGTTACCCACAGCTAAGCATTTCACAGTGGGGTGAGAAGTGGTTGGTTGTGGTTTCTTGATGCTTACGGCTCTCCACTATATGTCACAACCATCTCCATCCTGCAAGTCTTGAGCTTAATGGGGTTGACCCAGACAGCGTCTGGCTTTTCTTTATCTTTGTTATCTGACAGTAGTGTTTGCTGAAGGTGAAAAAAAAAAAAAAATCAATGCACAGGCAAAGATAAAATATAACATCTGAAGAGAATGAAAATGTGGAACAGACATACTGATAATTTTACATGTCAGTATGTAAAATTTACATAGTAATGTAATGTTCAAAACCATCCTCTAAAATTGGGACTACTATAATTGTCATTGCAAGTAAGGCATTTGATGTTTAATCCCTTCTCAGTCTAAAGCTTATGTTAGCCCCCCTCAGCCCTGACATCCACAAGGGCTTTCTTAAAGCAGCAGCTTTCGTGCATGTACCATTTTCACTTCTCTATGCGAGGGGCAGTCCCACTTTCTCCTTGAGTCACATCAGCAATTATATACAAAGCAACAGAATCCACAAAACTCAAAGAAGAACACAATCTCCACCTTGTAAAAGAAGACAATTTGTATCAATGTTTTAGATCTTGATTTCTTGTGAGCAATAAATTTTAATCACAGCACGTTAAGAAAGAATTTTGCCATCTGCTAAGAACAAAACAGCTCTTTCCTTTAAAGTAAGCGGATTAGGTCTGCTACTTCCATTAAGGGTAGGATCTTGGTGTTTTATTGGCTTTTAGAGTTGCTTGCAATTCTAATTCCACCATTTTATCATTCAGAGTCACTTCTATAAAGCTAAAGGTTATCATAGGAAAGTCTTTGTGACAAGCCTCTAAACTAGCCTGCCTGTGGGCTCCCTCCCTATAGAGGGAAACACCCAAACTGAAAAGAAACTGTGGGAATCCCCACAGAGGTGACAGGATCTGCTGGTGTGGAGCTTCTGATGTTGGCGCAAAGGGGAGGCAGCCAGGTTCTACATTATGACGACAAAGTAGAAAGGGAGCTTTGGGGTTTTCCCCTTTTGCTCTGCACCGCTGCTGTGTTGGGTCTTCATTGCTGCATGCGGGCTTTCTCTAGTTTTAGCAAGCAGGGGCTGATCTTCGTTGCGGTGTGTGGGCTCCTCATTGTGGTGGTGGCTTCTCTTGTTGTGGAGCACGGGCTCTAGGCACGCGGGCTTCAGTAGTTGTGGCATGTGGGCTCAGTAGTTGTGGCGTGTGGGCTCTAGAGTGCAGGCAGAGTAGTTGTGGCACACGGGCGTGGCTCATGGGCTTAATTGCTCTGCGGCATATGGGATCTTCCCAGATCAGGGCTCTAACCCGTGTCCCCTGCATTGGCAGATGGATTCTTAACCGCTGCACCACCAGGGAAGTCCTCTTCCAAATTTTTAAGGAACAGATACTTCTTATACATATTATATTATTGTAAATTTAAATATATTATTTGTGTATGATATTATTACATATTATATTTATATTTTAAATAATTAATTTATTTAATTAACATTTGATTATCAAATATTACTTTATATAATTAATATTTAATTTAATTATATAAATTATATATACATATACATATATAGATAGAGATACAGAGAAAAAATTCCAAGTTCATTATTCTATGAGACTATTGTAACTTGAATGCTAAAAGTAGATAAGTATAGTACACAAAAACAAACTATATAGGCAAACTCTACTTCTTAAAATATAGGCAAAAATCCTAAACTAGATGTAACAACAATAACAACAACAGCAAATAGCAACGTAGTAAAACATTCATACGTCATAACCAAAAGGGCTTATTCTGGGAATTGAAAGTGTCTCATCATTAGAAATTGTATTTAAAAAATCCACTATACTAAGAGATAGTAACATCTTAATAAATACCAAGAAGGGAATGGGAAAATTTACCAGCTATAGTTATGGTATAAACAAACTATCAAACAAAGTAACACAGAATATGGATTCTACCAAACATTTGAAGAAATAACACCAATTCTTCTCAAACTTTTCCCAAAAATTTAAGAGGAGGGAACACTCCCAAGCTCACTTTGTGAGATGTGCATTGCCCTGCTACCTGAGCCAGGTGGGAACACCATAGGAAAAGAAAACTACAGGTCAATATCCCTGATTAATATAGATGTATTCTCAACAAAATACTAGCAAACCCAATTCAACAGCACATTGGAAGGATCATGCATCAGAATCAAGTGGGATTTTTTCCTGGGATGCAAAACTGGTTCAACATACACAAACCAATAAATGTAATACATCACAATAATAGAATGAAAGATAAAAATCATATAACCACCTCAATAGATGCAGAAAAAGAATTTGACAAAATACAACATTCTTTCATGATAAAAATGATCAATGGGTTGGGTATGGAAGGAGTGTACCTCAATATAAAGAGGGCCATATATGACAGGAAAACAGGTGGCATCATACTCAGTGGTGAAAGGATGACATATTTCCCTCTAAGGTCAGGAACAATACAAAGGTGCCACTCTCACCACTTCTATTCAGCATAGTGTTGGAAGTCCTAGCCAGTGCAATCATACAGAGAAAGAGAAATTAAAGGAATCCAAATCAAAAAGGAAAAAGTGAAACTGTCTTTGTCTGCAGATGATATGGCCTTATATAGAGAAAGTCCTAGAGACTCCACCAAAGGACTGTTGGGACTAATCAATGAGTTCAGTAAGGTCCAGGAAACAAAAATCAAAATGCAAAATTCAGTCCTATTGCTGTAAACTAACAATGAACAATCTGGAAAATGAGTAAAAACGAAAAACAAAAACATTTACAATAGCAGCAAAAGCAATAAAATTGGGGGTAAATTTAACAAAGGAAGTGAAATATCTGTACAGTGAATACTTCAAGACTTTGATGAAAGAAATTGAAGATGACACAAAAAAGTGGAAAGATGTTTCATACTCACTGATTGAAAGAATTAATATTGTTAAAATGTCCATATTACTCAAAGCCCTCAATAGATTCAATGCAACCTTTATCAAAATTCCAATGACACTGTTAGCAGAAATAGAAAGAGCAATTTTAGGATTTGTATGAAACCACAAAAGACCCTGAATCTCCAGGACAATCCTGACAATGGACAGACTAGAAGTACCACACTTCCTGATCTCAAACATTACTACAAAGCTATAGTAATCAAAACAGTATGGTACTAGCATAAAAATATACACATGGACCAATGGAACAGAATTAAAAGCTCACAGATGAGCCCATGAATATATGGTCAACTGATATTTGACAAGGGAGCTCAGAATACTCAATGAGGAAAAGATAGTGTCTTCAGTAAATAACATTGGGGAAACTGGATAACCACATGCAGAATAATAAAATTGGACCCCTACTTTACACCATTTACAAAAATTGACTCAAAATAGATTAAAGACTTAAACATGAGAATTGAAACCATAAAACTCTGAGAAGAAAACATAAGAGAAAAACCCATTTGCCATTGGTCTTCCAACAATTTTTCAGCTATGATAACAAAAGCACAAGCAACAAAAGAAAAGATTAATAAGTGGGACTACATCAAACTGAAAAGATTCTGCACAGCAAAAGAAACAATCAACAAAATGAGGGGGCAACCTACAGAATGAGAAAAAAAAATTTGCAAATCATATATCTGAGAGGGGTTATTATCCAAAATATATAAAGAACTCATACAACTCAATAGCAGAACCAAACAAACAAAACAAAAAACAAACAATCTGACTTAAAAATGGGCAGGAAAACTGAATAAGCATTTTTCAAAAAATCACATACAAATGGCCAACAGGTATATGAAAAGGTGCTTGACATCAGTAATTATCAGGGGAATGCAAATCAAAACCACAATGTGGTATTACCTCACACTTGCTAGAATGGCTATTGTCAAAAGGATGAGGTAAGTGTTGACAAGGATGTGGAGAAAAGGGAACACTTATGTGCTATTGGTGGGAATGGAAATTGGTGTAGCTACTATGAAAAACAGTATGGAGATTTCTCAAAAAATTAAAAGTAGAACTACCACAAGATCTAGCAATCCCTCTTCTGGGTATGTAACCTAAGGAAATTAAAACAGGATGTTGAAGAGATATGTGCATTTCTATGTTTATTTCAACATTATTCACAATACAGAAACAACCTAAATGTTTATCAACAAATGAACAGATTATATATAATATATAAATTAATATTTATATTATATATATTATATTATTATTATTTAGTCATGAAAAAAGAAATTCTGCCATTTGCAACAACAAGAATGGAACTTGAGGATATTATGCTAAGTGAAATAATACAGAGAAAGACAAATACTGTATGATCTCACTTACATGTGGAATCTAAAAAAGTTAAACTCATAGAAAGAGAGACTAGAATAGTGGTTACCAGTGGCTGAGGGGTGGAGACAATGAGAAGATGTTGATCAAAGGGTCCAAACTTCCTGTTTGAAAGTGAATACGTTCTGAGGATCTAATATACAGCATAGTGAGTGTAGTTACTCTAGTACTTTATGATATATTTGAAAGTTGCTAAGAGAGTAAAATCTTAAATGTTCTCATCACAAAAAATAAATATTAATTATGTGTGATGTGATGGACATATTATTTAACACTGTGGTGGTGATCATTTTGTAATATATAGGTGCACAAAATCAACACTTTCAGTTTACCTAATGTTATACATCAATTGTATCTCCATAAACCTGGAGGGGGAAGAGAAATCCAGGATAATAAAAAAATCACCTCTAACCTGATAAAACATATATCCTGGAAATGTCAAATTAATGGAATTTTTAAAATTTTTCAATAGAGACAATAACATGAAAAGTGTTTAACCTAGAGACAATAACATGAAAAGTGTTTAAGCTAGAATGGGGGACATATTTGTTCATTTTAAAAAAAATTTTTATTGGAGTATAGTTGATTTACAATGTTGTGGTAGTTTCAGGTGTAGAGTAAAGTGAATCAGTTTCACTCTTTTTTAGATTCTTTTCCCATATAGTCCATTACAGAGTATTGAATAGAGTTCCCTGTGCCTTACAGTAGGTCCTTATTAGTTATCTATTTTATATATAGTAGCGTGTATATGTCAATCCCAATCTCCCAATTTATCATTGGAAAGAATGAGACAAAAGATCATGATTTGTAGCCAATATTACATTTTAATGATTTAAGAGGGTCAATTGAATACCTCAGAATAATTTACTAATATGACTAGATAAAAGATGAACATAAAAAATCAATAAATTTCTAATATACTAAAATATAAGATGGATATTCCTTCCCATTCATAATAGTAAACATCCTATTGACTACTTAGTAAAAACACAACATAAATGTACATGACCTATTTTGTGGAAAAATATAAATTTTCTGGACAGCACAGACAAGAGAAGGCATATCATGAGGCTGTGAATATATGTGGGGATAAAACTTCCAATTAAAAAAAAAAAAAAACTTCCAGTAGTGACTTCATTTTCTGACAAAATGTCCAACAAGAAAATTTCCCTTCTACTTCACTAGTTCTCACTTTAAATGTGTCTAATTTCTGTTAAAGCCAAGCACTGAGTTCTCAATTTCAGTTACTATATATAATATTTTTATTTATATTATTGCTATCCGATGTTTAACAGTTTTTGTATTCTGCCAAAGCATTCAATTCTGTCTTTTAATGCCTCATTCTTATTAATTACATTTATTTTAGTGTCCATGCTTGATAGCGTCATTACCTGGATCTTCTGAGGATCTCTTTCTATTGCCCTTTTTTTTTTTTCTTGGTCAGGTTGTCTCTTCTCAAGTTCCTGAATATTTCTGATTGAGTTACAGTCATTGTATATGGAAAATTGTAGCAGTAATTGCAATCTCTAGATGTTGAGATCTTCCTGCAGAGAAGACCTTGCTTCTCATGGAGCTAAAAGGATCATTAGCATTTCTGGATCACCTTGATCCAACCAAAGAATCAGGGACTGAGGAAACTTGAATCTTGTCTTCAGGCCCTGACGAGCCTAATGTCTAGTTCATTCGAACCCCTAGGATGTAGACATCTGATTTTCAACCAAAAGCTTGGGGTATTTACCACAGTCTCTCCTGCTTGACAGTTTCTGAAACTTGTAAGCACTTATAGAAGTTCAACTTTGTACTACACCATCATTATGCCAGTTAAGGGAGCAGTTTAGAAATTACCAATGACTCTTTATAGTCTTTGTATAGTAAAATCTCATGTTAACATGGAACTCTGGCTTAGGTCTGGTATAGTGCTGCACTGTTCAATACAAGTATAAACAAGTCACATATATAGTTTTAAATTTTCTCTTAACCACATTGAAAAGAGAAAGAATCAGGTGAAGTTAACTTTAATAATACATTTTGAGAGACCTTCAAGATGGCAGAGGAGTAAGACGTGGAGATCACCTTCCTCCCCACAAATACATCAGAAATACATCTACTTGTGGAACAACTCTTACAGAACACCTACTGAATGCTGGCAGAAGAACTCAGACTTCCCAAAAGGCAAGAAACTCCCCACATACCTGGGTAGAGCAAAAGAAAAAAGAAAAAACAGAGACAAAAGAATAGGGACTGGACCTGCACTTCTGGGAGGGAGCTGTGAAGGAGGAAAAGTTTCCACACACTAGGAAGCTCCTTCACTGGCAGAGACAGGGAGTAAACAGGGGGGAAGCTTTGGAGCCACAGAGGAGAGCACAGCAACAGGGGTGCAGAGGGCAAAGCGGAGAGATTCTGGAATAGAGGATTGGTGTGGACCAGCACTCACCAGCCTGAGAGGCTTGTCTGCTCACCCACTAGGACGGGCGGGGGCTGGGAGCTGAGTCTCCAGCTTTGGAAGTCAGATCCCAGGGAGAGGACTGGGTTTGGCTGCATGAACACAGCCTGAAGGGGGCTAGTGCGCCACAGCTAGCTGGGAGGGAATCCGGGAAAAGTCTGGAACTGCCTAAGAGGCAAGAGATCATTGTTTTGGGGTGCGCAAGTAGAGGGGATTCAGAGCACTGCCTAAATGAGGTCCAGAGAGAGGCGTGAGCCATGGTTATCAGCACGGACACCAGAGATGGGCATGAAATGTTAAGGCTGCTGCTGCAGCCGCCAAGAAGCCTGTGTGCAAGCACAAGTCACTATCCACACTTCCTCTTCCAGGAGCCTGTGCAGCCCACCACTGCCAGGGTCCCGTGATCCAGGGACAACTTCACTGGGAGAACACACGGCACACCACAGGGTGTTGCAATGTCACACCGGCCTCTGCCGCAGCAGGCTCACCCCACATTCCGAACCTCTCCCTCCCTCGGGCCTGAGTGAGCCAGAGCCCCCTTATCAGCTGCTCCTTTAACCCTGTCCTCTCTGGGCAGGAACACACGCCCTCAGGTGACCTACATGCAGAGGCAGGGCCAATCCAAAGCTGAACCCCAGGAGCCGGGCGAACAAAGAAAAGAAAGGGAAATTTCTCCCAGCATCTTCAGGAGCAGTGGATTAAATCTCCACAATCAACTTGATGTACTCTGCATCTCTGGAATACCTGACTAGACAATGAATCATCCCAAAATTGAGGCAGTGGACTTTGGGAGCAACTGTAGACTTGGGGTTTGCTTTCTGCATCTAATTTGTTTCTGGTTTTATGTTTATCTTAGTTTAGTATTTAGAGTTTGTTATCATTGGTAGATTTGTTTATGGATTTGGTTGCTCTCTTCCTTTTTATATATATATAAATATATATATATATATTTCCTTTTTCTCTTTTTGTGAGTGTGTATGTGTGTGCTTCTTTGTGCAATTTTCTCTGTATAGCTTTGCTTTTACCATTTGTCCTAGGGTTCTATCTGTCCGTATTTTTTTTTTTTTTAGTATAGTTTTTAACACTTGTTATCATTGGTGGATTTGTTTTTTGGTTTGTTCTCTTCTTTATTTCTTTCTTTTTATTTTTCCTTTTTTTATTACTTTTTAATTTTTAAATTTTTAATATTTTTTATTTTATAACTTTTTCTTTTCTTTTCTTTTCTTTTCTTTCTTTCTTTCTTTCTTTCATTCGTTCTTTCTTTTTTTCTCCCTTTTCTTCTAAGCCAGGTGGCTGACAGGGTCTTGGTACTCTGGCCAGTGTCAGGCCTTTGCCTCTGAGGTTGGAGAGGCAAGGTCAAGACTTTGGTCCACCAGAGAACTCCCAGCTCCATGTAATAACAAATGGCAAAAGCTTTCCCAGAAACCTCCATTACAATGCTAGACCCAGCTCCACTCAACGACCAGCAAACAACAGCGCTGGACACCCTATTCCAAACAACTAACAAGACAACAACGCAACACCACCCATTAGCAGAGAGGCTGCCTAAAATCTTAAAGGTCACAGACACCCCAAAACACACCACTGGACGTGGTCCTGCCCACCAGAAAGACCAGATCCAGCCTCATCAACCAGAACACAGGCACTAGTCTCTTCCACCAGGAAGCCTACACAACTCACTGAACCAACCTTACCCAATGGGGGCAGACACCAAAAACAACAGGAACTATGCAACTGCAGACTGTGAAAAGGA
Organism: Balaenoptera acutorostrata; assembly: GCF_949987535.1. Lineage (NCBI taxonomy): Eukaryota > Metazoa > Chordata > Mammalia > Artiodactyla > Balaenopteridae > Balaenoptera > Balaenoptera acutorostrata. Next base: position 20,862,500 of record NC_080069.1, on the reverse strand, counting down.
GAGCCCAAACACAGTATGTAAATCAGAAGACAGAGAAACACACAGCAGATGAAGGAGCAAGGTAAAAACCCACCAGACAAAACAAATGAAGAGGAAATAGGCAGTATAACTGAAAAAGAATTCAGGCGGAGGATTAACCAAGATGGCGGAGTAGAAGGACGTGCTCTCACTCCCTCTTGCGAGAGCACCAGAATCACAACTGGCTGCTGGACAATCATTGACAGGAAGACCCTGGACTTCACCAAGGAGGATACCCCACGTCCAAGGACAGAGGAGAAGCCACAGTGAGACGGTAGGAGGGGCGCAATCAGAGTAAAATCAAATCCCATAACTGCTGGGTGGGTGACTCACAGACTGGAGAACACTTATACCACAGAAGTCCACCCACTGAAGTGAAGGTTTTGAGCCCCACGTCAGGCTTCCCAACCTGGGGGTCCGGCAACGGGAGGAGGAATTCCTAGAGAATCAGACTTTGAAGTCTAGTGGGAATTGATTGCAGGACTGTGACAGGACTGGGGGAAACAGAGACCCCACTCTTGGAGGGCACACACAAAGTAATGTGTGCATCGGGACCCAGGGGAAGGAGCAGTGACCCTGGGGGAGACTGAACCAGACGTACCTGCTGGTGTTGGGGGGTGTCCTGCAGAGGCAAGTGGTGGCTCTGTTTCACCGTGGGGATAAGGACACTGGCAGCAGAGGTCCTGGGAAGTTCTCCTTGGCGTGAGCCCTCCCAGAGTCTGCCATTAACCCCACCAAAGAGCACGGGTAGGCTCCAGTGTCAGGTTGCCTCAGGCAAAACAACGCAACAGGGAGGGAACCCAGCCCCACCCATCAACAGTCCAGTGGATTAAGGTTTTACTGAGCTCTGACCGCCACAGCAACAGTCAGCTCTACCCACCACCAGAGCCTCCCATCAAGCCTCTTAGATAGCCTCAACCACCAGAGGGCAGACAACAGAAGCAAGAAAAACTACAATCCTGCAGCCTGTGGACCAAAAACCACAGTTACAGAAAGACAGAGAAGATGAAAAGGCAGAGGGCTGTGTACCAGATGAAGGAACAAGAAAAAACCCCAGAAAAACAACTAAATGAAGTGGAGATAGGCAACCTTCCAGAAAAAGAATTCAGAATAATGATAATGAAGATGATCCAGGACCTCGGAATAAGAATGGAGGCAAAGATTGAGAAGATGCAAGAAATGATTAACAAAGACCTAGAAGAATTAAAGAACAAACAAACAGAGATGACCAATACAATAACTGAAATGAAAACTACACTAGAAGGAATCAATAGCAGAATAACTGAGGCAGAAGAACGGATAAGTGACCTGGAAGACAGAATGGTGGAATTCACTGCTGCGGAAGAGACTAAAGAAAAAAGAATGAAAAGAAATGAAGACAGCCTAAGAGACCTCTGGGACAACATTAAACGCAACAACATTCGCATTATAGGGGTCCCAGAAGGAGAAGAGAGAGAGAAAGGACCAGAGAAAATATTTGAAGAGATTATAGTCGAAAACTTCCCTAACATGGGAAAGGAAATAGCCACCCAAGTCCAGGAAGCGCAGAGAGTCCCATACAGAATAAACCCAAGGAGAAACACGCCGAGACACATAGTAATCAAAGTGGCAAAAATTAAAGACAAAGAAAAATTACTGAAAGCAGCAAGGGAAAAACGACAAATAACATACAAGGGAACTCCCATAAGGTTAACAGCTGATTTCTCAGCAGAAACTCTGCAAGCCAGAAGGGAGTGGCATGATATACTTAAAGTGATGAAAGGGAAGAACCTACAACCAAGATTACTCTACCCAGCAAGGATCTCATTTAGATTTGATGGAGAAATCAAAACCTTTACAGACAAGCAAAAGCTAAGAGAATTCAGCACCACCAAACCAGCGCTACAACAAATGCTAAAGGAACTTCTCTAAGTGGGAAACACAAGAGAAGAAAAGGACCTACAAAAACAAACCCAAAACAATTAAGAAAATGGTCATAGGAACATACATATCGATAATTACCTTAAACGTGAATGGATTAAATGCCCCAACCAAAAGACATAGACTGGCTGAATGGATACAAAAACAAGACCCATATATATGCTGTCTACAAGAGACCCACTTCAGACCTAGGGACACATACAGACTGAAAGTGAGGGGATGGAAAAAGATATTCCATGCAAATGGAAATCAAAAGAAAGCTGGAGTAGCGATACTCATATCAGATAAAATAGACTTTAAAATAAAGAATGTTACAAGAGACAAGGAAGGACACTACATAATGATCCAGGGATCAATCCAAGAAGAAGATATAACAATTATAAATATATATGCACCCAACATAGGAGCACCTCAATACATAAGGCAACTGCTAACAGCTATAAAAGAGGAAATCGACAGTAACACAATAATAGTGGGGGACTTTAACACCTCACTTACACCAATGGACAGATCATCCAAAATGAAAATAAATAAGGAAACAGAAGCTTTAAATGACACAATAGACCAGATAGATTTAATTGATATATATAGGACATTCCATCCAAAAACGGCAGATTACACGTTCTTCTCAAGTGCGCACGGAACATTCTCCAGGATAGATCACATCTTGGGTCACAAATCAAGCTTCAGTAAATTTAAGAAAATTGAAATCATATCAAGCATCTTTTCTGACCACAACGCTATGAGATTAGAAATGAATTACAGGGAAAAAAACGTAAAAAAGACAAACACATGGAGGCTAAACAATACATTACTAAATAACCAAGAGATCACTGAAGAAATCAAACAGGAAATAAAAAAATACCTAGAGACAAATGACAATGAAAACACGACGACCCAAAACCTATGGGATGCAGCAAAAGCGGTTCTAAGAGGGAAGTTTATAGCTATACAAGCCTACCTAAAGAAACAAGAAAAATCTCAAGTAAACAATCTAACCTTACACCTAAAGAAACTAGAGAAAGAAGAACAAACAAAACCCAAAGTTAGCAGAAGGAAAGAAATCATAAAGATCAGAGCAGAAATAAATGAAATAGAAACAAAGAAAACAATAGCAAAGATCAATAAAACTAAAAGTTGGTTCTTTGAGAAGATAAACAAAATTGATAAGCCATTAGCCAGACTCATCAAGAAAAAGAGGGAGAGGACTCAAATCAATAAAATCAGAAATGAAAAAGGAGAAGTTACAACAGACACCGCAGAAATACAAAACATCCTAAGAGACTACTACAAGCAACTTTATGCCAATAAAATGGACAACCTGGAAGAAATGGACAAATTCTTAGAAAGGTATAACCTTCCAAGACTGAATCAGGAAGAAACAGAAAATATGAACAGACCAATCACAAGTAATGAAATTGAAACTGTGATTAAAAATCTTCCAACAAACACAAGTCCAGGACCAGATGGCTTCACAGGTGAATTCTATCAAACATTTAGAGAAGAGCTAACACCCATACTTCTCAAACTCTTCCAAAAAATTGCAGAGTAAGGAACTCTCCCAAACTCATTCTATGAGGCCACCATCACCCTGATACCAAAACCAGACAAAGACACTACAAAAAAAGAAAATTACAGACCAATATCACTGATGAATATAGATGCAAAAATCCTCAACAAAATACTAGCAAACAGAATCCAACAACACATTAAAAGGATCATACACCACGATCAAGTGGGATTTATCCCAGGGATGCAAGGATTCTTCAATATACGCAAATCAATCAATGTGATACACCATATTAACAAATTGAAGAATAAAAACCATATGATCATCTCAATAGATGCAGAAAAAGCTTTTGACAAAATTCAACACCCATTTCTGATAAAAACTCTCCAGAAAGTGGGCATAGAGGGAACCTACCTCAACATAATAAAGGCCATATATGACAAACCCACAGCAAACATCATTCTCAATGGTGAAAAACTGAAAGCATTTCCTCTAAGATCAGGAATGAGACAAGGATGTCCACTCTCACCACTATTATTCAACATAGTTCTGGAAGTCCTAGCCACGGCAATCAGAGAAGAAAAAGAAATTAAAGGAATACAAATTGGAAAGGAAGAAGTAAAACTGTCACTGTTTGCGGATGACATGATACTATACATAGAGAATCCTAAAACTGCCACCAGAAAACTGCTAGAGCTAATTAATGAATATGGTAAAGTTGCAGGTTACAAAATTAATGCACAGAAATCTCTTGCATTCCTATACACTAATGATGAAAAATCTGAAAGAGAAATTATGGAAACACTCCCATTTACCATTGCAACAAAAAGAATAAAATACCTAGGAATAAACCTACCTAGGGAGACAAAAGACCTGTATGCAGAAAACTATAAGACACTGATGAAAGAAATTAAAGATGATACCAACAGATGGAGAGATATACCATGTTCTTGGATTGGAAGAATCAACATTGTGAAAATGAGTATACTACCCAAAGCAATCTACAGATTCAATGCAATCCCTATCAAATTACCAATGGCATTTTTTACGGAGCTAGAACAAATCATCTTAAAATTTGTATGGAGACACAAAAGACCCCGAATAGCCAAAGCAGTCTTGAGGCAAAAAAATGGAGCTGGAGGAATCAGACTCCCTGACTTCAGACTATACTACAAAGCTACAGTAATCAAGACAATATGGTACTGGCACAAAAACAGAAACGTAGATCAATGGAATAAGATAGAAAGCCCAGAGATTAACCCACGCACCTATGGTCAACTAATCTATGACAAAGGAGGCAAAGATATACAATGGAGAAAAGACAGTCTCTTCAATAAGTGGTGCTGGGAAAACTGGACAGCTACATGTAAAAGAATGAAATTAGAATACTCCCTAACACCATACACAAAAATAAACTCAAAATGGATTAGAGACCTAAATATAAGACTGGACACTATAAAACTCTTAGAGGAAAATATAGGAAGAACACTCTTTGACATAAATCACAGCAAGATCTTTTTTGATCCACCTCCTAGAGTAATGGAAATAAAAACAAAAATAAACAAATGGGACCTAATGAAACTTCAAAGCTTTTGCACAGCAAAGGAAACCATAAACAAGACAAAAAGACAACCCTCAGAATGGGAGAAAATATTTGCAAATGAATCAACGGACAAAGGATTAATCTCCAAAATATATAAACAGCTCATTCAGCTCAATATCAAAGAAACAAACACCCCAATCCAAAAATGGGCAGAAGACCTAAATAGACATTTCTCCAAAGAAGACATACAGACGGCCACGAAGCACATGAAAAGATGCTCAACATCACTAATTATTAGAGAAATGCAAATCAAAACTACAATGAGGTATCACCTCACTCCTGTTAGAATGGGCATCATCAGAAAATCTACAAACAACAAATGCTGGAGAGGGTGTGCAGAAAAGGGAACCCTCTTGCACTGTTGGTGGGAATGTAAATTGATACAGCCACTATGGAGAACAATATGGAGGTTCCTTAAAAAACTAAAAATAGAATTACCATATGACCCAGCAATCCCACTACTGGGCATATACCCAGAGAAAACCGTAATTCAAAAAGGCACGTGCACCCGAATGTTCATTGCAGCACTATTTACAATAGCCAGGTCATGGAAGCAACCTAAATGCCCATCAACAGACGAATGGATAAAGAAGTTGTGGTACATATATACAACGGAATATTACTCAGCCATAAAAAGGAACGAAATTGAGTCATTTGTTGAGACGTGGATGGATCTAGAGACTGTCATACAGAGTGAAGTAAGTCAGAAAGAGAATAACAAATATCGTATATTAATGCATGTATGTGGAACCTAGAAAAATGGTACAGATGAGCCAGTTTGCAGGGCAGAAGTTGAGACACAGATGTAGAGAATGGACATATGGACACCAAGGGGGGAAAACTGCGGTGAGGTGGGGATGGTGGTGTGCTGAATTGGGCGATTGGGATTGACATGTATACACTGATGTGTATAAAACTGATGCCTAATAAGAACCTGCAGTATAAAAAAACAAACAAAACAACTAATACTAAACTTTCATTGGGTTATTTGTATGGAAATATGTTAATATAAATGTTTCAGACATTACATGAAATTTCTAAAAATCTTATATTTGTATTTGTATGGAAATATGTATGGAAATATGTTAATATAAATGTTTCAGACATTACATGAAATTTCTAAAAATCTTATATTTGTATTTGTATGGAAATATGTATGGAAATATGTTAATATAAATGTTTCAGACATTACAGGAAACTTCTAAAAATCTTATATGTTCTGGTATAATGTTATAAGTAATAATCCTAGTTATTACTTTAAAATGTATATCTCAGAAATAACTAATTTTCTTGTCAACTGCATTATTATGAACTTTCATCAAATCTTTAACCGTGGTCATTTTTAAGTCTTTTGTCATTTACAGACAGTTCTGGGTGTACTCTGATGATTTTGCAAATATGTTCCTATAAAAGGGTTTCATCTTCAAGAAATTCATGGAAAAGACTCTGACAAGTACAGGTTTCTGGTAACTGACTGTACTGCTGAACTGAATGAATAAGCATTTTCAGAACTCTAATGAAAAACTGATGAACTCATAAAAGTGCTAACAAAAGATCAAGATGAAAAAAAAAATTAATTACATGGGACTGAGTGAACTGATGAGGATGAGTATAATTTTTGTGACTTTCTGTCTGAATTAAAAAAAAAAAAAATCCCACAAGGACTCAGAGGCAAAGAATATACAAATCAATTTTCACTGCAAAGTAAAGGAGCTGTTACAGTGGAGGATTACTGGACTGAATGTCAATATTATGACATAGTATGAGTGTGTTTCATGTTTGGTAATTGCAATCATTGTTGCTTTTGTTGTGGTCATCCATGTACAATGCTTGGTGTCAGTCTATTTATCTCTTGTAAAAATAAAATACAGTGTGTGTGTGTGTGTGTGTGTGGAAAAAAGAAAAAAAAAAAAAGAATAATGCCAACCAAAAAAAAAAAAAAAAAGAATTCGCATGTGAGGGGCTAAACGAGATTATGTGAACACGTGTGTGCACACTCACGTATGTGTTCGCGTGTGTATGGGAGAGGGCACACCGTGGCTTCAGTGCCATTAAAAAAGCACATGAAGTGGTGATAGTGACGACTGTTTTCCTCAGATTAGGCTGTCTGACGTAATGGGAGATCTTCAAGTGGTGAAAGGAAACAAATGTCACGGGAAGAAGGTTTAAAGTGTAGATTCAAAAGAATCCCAGCACAAGAAAGGCGAAGGAAACCTGCCCCGTGCCCGGCACATTGGGGGCATGCAAAAGCAGTTTCCCACGTGGGGAACGAAATCACAGTAGGGGAGGAAGAGGGAGTGGGGAGATGACATTTGAGGACATACTTATGGACGAATTCACAGTCCAGTCTGAACTGAGTCTTATGTGCATCAGCTGTGATTTGCCAAAGACTTCCTGGAGCAAGCAGATCTGTGATAATGCCTGTTAGCGACCAACCCTCGCAAGATCTTCTCCTTTACCTCTGGTAACCGCCACGTGGGATGCGGTGGAATGTGTCTGTGGAATGTGTTTGCAGACCGGAAAGGGCTGAGAGAGGAGGGCAGATGTGGGAAGAGGCAGTAGGAACCAAGAGTAGCCAGAGCACCGTCCTCAGAGAAGGGGAAATCGTGTGGAGTCAAGAGTCTGAGGATCTTAGCTCCCAGGCAAATGCAGGATGTGATGCGATAAGCAGGGCAAGGCATGGCGAGCTGCAGCCACGTTTTTGGAGGATAATTTGGCAGCACCCGGGGGTGGGGGTGGGAAAGCTAAGAGGGTAGTGGTTGCACCCAAGAAAGGAGGTGCATGAAGAATCAAGGGCCTTGGTCTTGGATTTGTTGGGGGAATTCCCAGGAATTCCTGGGAGGAGCATCCTGGGAGAAAACTGATGCAGAAGGGAAAGTCCAGTCATTCCTTAGGGGTCTGGAGCAGGGATGCACACAACATTTTGGCTCCTGGAAGACAATGGGCATTGGGAAGGGGAATGAGTAGGATTTGTGGGATGATGAGGAATTGAGTGAGGACATAAGAGTTCCATCTAAAATAGGGAGCAGCCCACAAATGAATGGTAAGAAGGGTGTAGGAAGGGAGTGAGGGGTTACAGGCTGAGAATGCTTTTAGGCACAACCTCTGGGTCATATTCATTTCAGTGGCCACCTTGCTGTCCTATTGTAGGATGTTATTTTATGTTTTCAACTCTTATAGAACATTTGGAAATAACACTTGGAAATTGGGAATTTTCCTCCCAACAGTGAAGTAACTCCCAGGTCGCCATAGTCTTTGTATAACATTGGATACGTTTCTAGAGGAGCCTAAAGTCTACAGGAAGAGTGGTGACGAGGGGGAGCTCTGTCTTAAGTGAACGTGAGACGTGGAGGGAGGGCAGGAGTGGAGGGACTGGCTGGGTGTGCATCTGCTTATTTTGCAAAAAGAAACACGGAAAGGAGAAACCGTAAAGTGACACCTCAGATCTTTTCTTAATTAAGGTAAAATATGCATAAAATAGACCTTTTAAGCCATTTTTAAGTGTACAGTTCACTAGCATTAAGTATCTTCACACTGTTGCGCCACTGTTGCTACCATCCATCTCCAGAACTGTTTTCATCCCCCAGACTGAAACTCCGCCCCCAATTAAACAACTCCCCATTCCCCCTTCCAGCCCTGACAGTCACCATTCTACTTTCCATCTCTATGAATTTGACTACTATAGGTATCTCAAATAAATGGAATTATATTATTAAAAAAAAAAAAAAAAAAAAGAATTCAGAGTAATGATAGTAAAGATGATCCAAAATCTTGGAAATAGAATGGAGAAAATACAAGAAACGTTTAACAAGGACCTAGAAGAACTTAAGAGCAAACAAACAATGATGAACAACACAATAAATGAAATTAAAAATTCTCTAGAAGGAATCTATAGCAGAATAACTGAGGCAGAAGAACGGATAAGTGACCTGGAAGATAAAATAGTGGAAATAACTACCATAGAGCAGAATAAAGAAAGAATGAAAAGAATTGAGGACAGTCTTAGAGACCTCTGGGACAATTAAATGCACCAACATTCAAATTATTGGGGTCCCAGAAGAAGAGAAAGAGAAAGGGAATGAGAAAATATTTGAAGAGATTATAATTGAAAACTTCCCTAATATGGGAAAGAAAGTAATCAATCAAGTCCAGGAAGCACAGAGAGTCCAATACAGGATAAATCCAAGAAGAAACACTCCAAGACACATATTAATCAAACTATCAAAAACTAAATACAAAGAAAAAATATTAAAAGCAGCAAGGGAAAAACGACAAATAACATACAAGGGAATCCCCAAAAGGTTAACAGCTGATCTTTCAGCAGAAACTCTGCAAGCCAGAAGGGAGTGACAGGACATATTTAAAGTGATGAAAGGGAAAAACCTACAACCAAGATTAGTCTACCAAGCAAGGATCTCATTCAGGTTCGATGGAGAAAGGAAGACCTTTACAGACAAGCAAAAGCTAAGAGAATTCATCACCACCAAACCAGCTTTACAATAAATCCTAAAGGAACTTCTCTAGGCAGGAACCACAAGAGAAGGAAAAGACCTACAATAACAAACTCAAAACAAGTTAGAAAATGGTAATGGGAACATACATCTTGATAATTACCTTAAATATAAATGGATTAAATGATCCAACCAAAAGACATAGACTGGCTGATTGGATACAAAAACAAGAACCATATATATGTTGTCGACAGAGACCCACTTCAGACATATGGACACATACAGACTGAATGTGTATGTGTGAGGGGATGGAAAAAGATATTCCATGCAAATGGAAATCAAAAGAAAGCTAGAGCAGCAATTCTCATATCAGACAAAATAGACTTTAATAGAGATTATTTCCAGAGACAAAGAAGGACACTACATAATGATCAAGGGATCAATCCAAGAAGAAGATATAACAATTGTAAATATTTAAGAATCCAACATAGGAACGCATCAATACATAAGGCAAATGCTAACAACCATAAAAGGGCAAATCGAAAGTAGCACAGTCACAGTCGGGGACTTTAACACCCCACTTTCATCAGTGGACAGATCATCCAAAATGAAGATAAATAAGGAAACACAAGCTTTAAATGATACATTAAACAAGATAGACATAATTTTTATTTATAGGAATTCCATCCAAAAACAACAGAATACACTTTCTTCTCAACTGCTCATGGAACATTCTCCAGGATAGATCATATTTTGGATCACAAATCAAGCCTCAGTAACTTTAAGAAAATTGAAAGCCTATCAAGTATCTTTTCTGACCACAAAGCTATGAAACTAGATATCAATTAGAGGAAAAAAATCTACAAAAAATACAAACACATGGAGGCTAAACAATACACTACTAAATAACCAAGAGATCACTGAAGAAACCGAAGAGGAAATCAAAAAATACCTAGAAACAAATGACAATGAAAACACGAAGACCCAAACCCTATGGAATACAGCAAAAGCAGGTCTAAGAGTGAAGTTTACAGCAATAAAATCCTACCTCAAGAAAGAAGAAACATCTCAAATAAACAATCTAACCTTACACCTAAAGCAATTAGAGAAAGAAGAACAATAAACCCAAAGTTAGCAGAAGGAAAGAAATCATAAAGATCATATCAGAAATATATGAAAAGAAATGAAGGGAACAATAGCAAAGATCAATAAAACTAAAAGTTGGTTCTTTGAGAAGATAAAAAAAAATTGATAAACCATTAGCCAGACACATCAAGAAAAAAAAGGGAGAAGACTCAAATCAATAGAATTAGAAATGAAAAAGAAGTAACAACTGACACTGCAGAAATACAAAGGATCATGAGAGATTACTACAAGCAACTCTATGCCAATAAAATGGACAACCTGGAAGAAATGGACAAATTCTTAGAAAAGCACAACCTTTCAAGACTGAACCAGGAAGAAATAGAAAATATAGACAGACCAATCACAAGCACTGAAATTGAGACTCTGATTGATCAAAAATCTTCCAACAAACAAAACCCCAGGACCAGATGGCTTCACAGGCAAATTCTATCAAACTTTTAGAGAAGAGCTAAGACCTATCCTTCTCAAACTCTTCCAAAATATAACAGAGGGAGGAACACTCCTAAACTCATTCTATGAGGCCACCATCACCCTGATACCAAAACCAGACAAAAATGTCACAAAGAAAGAAAACTACAGGCCAATATCACTGATGAACATAGATGCAAAACTCCTCAGCAAAATACTAGCAAACAGAATCCTACAGCACATTAAAAGGATCATACACCATGATCAATTGGGGTTTATCCCAGGAATGCAAGGATTCTTCAGTATACGCAAAACAATCAATGTGATACACCATATTAATAAATTGAGGGAGAAAAACCATATGATCATCTCAATACATGCAGAAAGAGCTTTTGATAAAATTCAACACACATTTATGATAAAAACCCTCCAGAAAGTAGGCATAGGGAACTTACCTCAACATAATAAAGGCCATATTTGACAAACCCTCAGCCAACATCGTTCTTAATGGTGAAAAACTGAAACCATTTCCACTAAGATCAGGAACAAGACAAGGTTGTCCACTCTCACCACTATTATTCAACATAGTATTGGAAGCTTTAGCTACAGCAATCAGAGAAGAAAAAGAAATAAATGGAATCCAAAATGGAAAAGAAGAAGTAAAGCTGTCACTGTTTGTAGATGACATGATACTATACATAGAGAATCCTGAAGATGCTACCAGAAAACTACTAGAGCTAATCAACGAATTTGGTAAAGTAGCAGGATACAATAGTAATGCACAGAAATCTCTTGCATGCTTATACGCTAATGATGAAAAATCTGAAAGCGATATTAAGGAAACACTCCCATTTACCACTGCAACAAAAAGAATAAAATACCTAGGAATAAACCTACCTAAGGAGACAAAAGACCTGTATGCAGAAAATTATAAAACCCTGATGAAAGAAATTAAAAATGATACAAATAGATGGAGAGATATACCATGTTCTTGGATTGGAAAAATCAACATTGTGAAAATGACTATACTACCCAAAGGAATCTACAGATTCAATGCAATCCCTATCAAACTACCAATGGCATTTTTCACAGAACTAGAACAAAAAATTTCACAATTTGTGTGGAAACGCAAAAGACCCTGAATAGCCAAAGCAGTCTTGAAAAAGAAAAACAATAAATAAATAAATAAATAAATAAATAAATAAATAATACAATCTATGTTAAAAAATAATAATACATTTTATTTAATCTAATATATTCAAAATATTATCATTTAATATATAATCAACATAACTTACTGATGAGATTGTTTTCATTTTTTTTTCTTACTAAATCTTCAAAATTAGTATGTGTTTTAAAATCACAGCACATGTCAATTAGGACTAGGCACATTTCAAAGCTAAATAGCCACGGGCAGTTAGTAGTAACTTATTGGTCACCACAGTCTAGAACATTAAACAGTTGTAAATACTAAAGCAAGATGCTACAGCACCTATGTGAGTTTTGAAAGTGATGTAGCCATCATATTAGCCCATTTTTCACCTCTAAGGTCTAAGAGATGTAAAAGGCTGGCAGGGAAGGAGTAATTTATCAGAAAATTGTCACTCTGCTGCTCTACACTTGCCATGAGGGTGGGGAGGGTTGTCCCCATTCACCCTTCACTTCAAACAAGGTGAAAGGGGCTTCAAGAGAGAGATTGAACTGCCTCTCCTGGAACTTGAGAGTCACAAGACCTGTTTTCTGAGCCTCATCTGCAAAAAAGCCTAAAGGTGAGAGATTGTGTTGATACTGCCCTGCCTCATGGAAGAATAAAGATACAACTTTGGAAGCAAGTTGCTGTTTCACTGATTTGAAGACTGGCCAGTCAGGAGGAGGTAGTACAAAAACAAAAGGTTCCACTCACACCTGTCCCAACTCCCTGCAATTTCCTAGTCTGAAATAATCCAAGGATGTCAAAGAAGATAGTTTTTAAAGGTAATGATATTTGAAGTTTTGATTATTACATTGGGCTGACCAATAGAAGTCCTGGGATGAGATTGTTCTTATGAATAAAATGTGCCAGAAAGCCATGACACTTGTTCATCCAAGAAACTGGTTACCTGAAAGGAGTTTCACTTCTTGTTCCTCTGCCAATTTTTAAATCAGATCATTTCTTCTTTTGATACTGAGTTGTGTGAGTTCTTTATATATTTTAGACTTCAACCCATTATCATATATATCATTTGCAAATATCCTCTCATTCAGTAGGTTGCCTTTCCATTTCCTTGATCGTTTCCTTCACTGTGCAAAAGCGTTTTAGTTTGATGAACTCCCATTTGTTTGTTTTTGTTGCCCTAGTCCGAGGAGACAGATCCAAAAACTATTGTCAAGACCAATGTCAAAGAGTGTACCACCTACATATTCTTCTAGAAATTTTATGGTTTCAGGCCTGACATTTAAGTCTTTAAAATATTTTGAGTTTATTTTTGTATATGGTGCAAGGAAGAGGTCCAGTTTCATTCTTTCCCATGTAGCTGTCCAGTTTTCTCAACACCATTTATTGAATAGACTGTATTTTCCCCAGTATACTCTTGGTTCCTTTGTAACAAATTGACCATATAAGTGTGGGTTTATTTCTGGGAAATAAATTGATGTTGAATTTTGTCAGATGCTTTTTTCTTCATTTATTGATATAATTTTTATCCTTCGTTTTGTTAATATGGAGTATCATGCATTTGTGAATATTGAACCATCTTTGCATTATCTGGAATAAATCTCACTTAATCATGGTTTATGATCCTTTTAATGTATTGTGAAATTTGGTTTGCTAATATTTTGTTGAGAATTTTTGCATTTATGTTCATGAGAGATATTAGCCTGTAATTTTCTTTTCCTGTAGTGTCTTCAGCTGGTTTTGGTATCAGGATAATGCTAACCTTGTAGAACGATTTTCAAAGCAGTCCTTTCCCTTCCATTTTTTGTAATAGTTTAAGAAGAATAGGTGTTAACCCTTCTTTAAATGTTTGGTAAAGTTTATCTGTGAAGCTGTTGAGTCCTGGACTTTTGTTTATTGGAAGTTTTTGATTACTGATTCAATTTCATTACTGATTCAATTTCATTGCTCTGTTCAGGTTTTCTATTTCTTCTTGATTCAGTGTTGAAAGATTGTATGTTCCTAGGAATTTATACTTTTCTTCTAGGTTGTCCAGATTTTAGTGTATAAATATTTGTAGTGATCTCTTATGATTCTTGGTATTTCTGTGCATCAGTTTTAGTTTCTTCTCTTTCATTTCTGATTTGATTAATTTGAGCTTTCTTTTTTCTTGATGAGTCTGGTTAAAGTTTTATCAATTTTGATATATTTTTATTTTGTGTATTGCTTAACTAATTATTTTTGAGATATATGATTTGATTACTTTGTCTCATAACCTTTATACTAGATTTATAGGTGGTTGATACACTACCTTTACTATGTGTCTGCCTTTAGGAGTGAGTTTTTTCTTTCATAATTTCCTTGTTTCTAGTTATGACCTTTTCTTTTCCATTAAAACAAGTTCCTTTAACATTTCTTGTAAGGCTGTTTTAGTGGTGATGAACTCTTTAGCTTTTACTTGTCTGAGAAACTTTTTATTTCTCCTTCAAATCTGAATGATAACCTTGCTAGGCAGAGTATTCTTGGTTGCAAAGTTTTTGTTTTTTGTTTGTTTGTTTTCCTTTCAGCACTTTGAAAACATCACTTCAGCCACTTCTGGTCTGTAAACTTTCTGCTGAAAAATCATCAGTAGTCTTCTGGGGGCTCTCATGTGGTTAACTAGCTTTTTTTTTTTTTTTTTCTTGCTGCTTTTAAGATTCTATCTTTACTTTTTTTTAATTATTTTTTATTGGAGTATAGTTGATTTACAATGTTGTGTTAGTTCCTCCTGCACAGGAAAGTGAATCAGATATACATATGCATATATCCATTCTTTTTTTAGATTCTATTCCTGTATAGGTCATTACAGAGTATTGAGTAGGGTTCCCTGTGCTATACAGTAGATTCTTATTAGTTATTTATTTTATATATAGTGTGTGTATATGTCATTCTCAATCTCCCAATTTATCCCTCCCCCCTTCCCCTTGGTAACCATAAATTTGTTTTCTACATTTGTAAGTCTATCTCTGTTTTGTAAATAGGTTCATTTATACCATTTTTCTTAGATTCCACATATTAGTGATATATGATATTTGTCTTTCTCTGTCTGACTTACTTCACTCAGTATGACAATATCTAGGTCCATTCATGTCACTGCAAATGGCATTATTTCATTATTTTTTATGGCTGGGTAATATTCCATTGTATATATGTACCACATCTTCTTTATCCATTCCTCTGTCGATGGACATTTAGGTTGCTTCCATGTCTGGGTTATTGTAAATAGTTCTGCAATGAACATTGGGATACATGCATCTTTTCAAATTATGGTTCTCTCTGGGTGTATGCCCAGGAGTGGGATTGCAGGATCATATGTTAGCTCTATTTTTAGTTTTTTAAGGAACCTCCATACTGTTCTCAATAGTGACTGTACCAATTTACATTCCCACCAACAGTGTAGTAGCATTCCATTTTCTCCATACCCTCTCCAGCATTTATTGTTTGTAGATTTCTTTTTTTTTAATGATGGCCATTCTGACAGGTGTGAGGTGATACCTCATTGTAGTTTTTATTTGCATTTCTCTAATAATGAGCAATATCAGGCATCTTTTCATCTGCCTCTTAGTCATCTGTGTATCTGTATGTCTTCTTTGGAGAAATGTCTATTTAGATCTTCCACCCATTTTTTGATTGGGTTATCTGTTTTTTTGATACTGAGCTGCATGAGCAGTTTGTATATTTTGGAGATTAAGCCCTTGTCAGTTGCATCTTTTGCAAATATTTTCTCCCATTCTGTAGGTTGTCTTTTCATTTTGTTTATGGTTTCCTTTGCTGTGCAAAAGCGTGTAAGTTCCTTATCTTAGAGGAAATGCTTTCAGTTTTTCACCATTGAGAATAATGTTTGCTGTGGGTTTGTTGTATATGACCTTTATTATGTTGAGGTATGTTCCCTCTATGCCCACTTTCTGCAGAGTTTTTATCATAAATGGTGCTGAATTTTGTTAAAAGCTTTTTCTGCATCTATTGAGATTATCATATGGTTTTTATTCTTCAGTTTGTTAATGTGGTGTATCACACTGATTGATTTAGATATGTTGAACCCTTGTATCCCTGGGATAAATCTCACCTGATCATGGTGTATTATCTTTTTAATGTGTTGTTGGATTCAGTTTGCTAGTATTTTTTTGAGCATTTTTACGTCTATGTTCATCAGTGATATTGGACTGTAATATTCTTTTATTGTGATATCTTTGTCTGGTTTTGGTATCAGGATGATGGTAGCTTCATAGAATGAGTTTGGGAGTGTTTCTTCCTCTGCAATTTTTTGGAATAGTTTGAGAAGGATAGATTTTGACTATTCTCAAAATATTTGATAGAATTCTCCTGTGAAGCCATCTAGTCCTGGACTTTTTTTTTTTTTTTTTTCAAATAAAGTCCTTCAATCAGTTCTTTATTTATTTATTTATTTATTTATGGCTGTGTTGGGTCTTCGTTTCTGTGCCAGGGCTGTCTCCATTTGCGGCAAGTGGGGGCCACTCCTCATTGCAGTGCGTGGGCCCTACACTATCGCGGCCTCTCCTGTTGCGGAGAACAGGCTCCAGACGCGTAGGCTCGGTAATTGTGGCTCATGGGCCCAGCCGCTCCGCGGCACATGGGATCCTCCCAGACCAGGGCTCGAACCCGTGTCCCCTGCATTAGCAGGCAGACCCCCAACCACTGCACCACCAGGGAAGCCCTAGTCCTGGACTTTTGTTTGTTGGAAGTTTTTTAATCACAGTTTCAATTTCAGTACTTGTGATTGGTCTGTTCATATTTTCTATTTCTTCCTACTTCAGTCTTGGAAGGTTGTACCTTTCTAAGAATTTGTCCATTTCTTCTAGGATGTCCATTTTATTGGCATATAGTTGCTTGTAGTCGTCTCTTATGATCCTTTGTGTTTCTGTGGTGTCAGCTATAACTTCTCCTTTTTCATTTTTGATTTTATTGGTTTAAGTCCTCTCCCTTTTTTTCTTGATGAATCTGGCTAAAGGTTTATTAATTTTGTTTATCTTCTCAAAGAACCAGCTTTTAGTTTCATTGATCTTTGCTATTGTTTTCTTCTCTATTTCATTTATTTCTGCTCTGATCTTCATGATTTCTTTCATTCTACTAACTTTAGGTTTTGTTTGTCTTTCTTTCTCTATTTGCTTTTAGTGTAAGGTTAGGTTATTTATTCTATCTTTAACTCCTGACATTTTAATTATAATGTGTCTCAGTGTGGGTCTCTTTGGGTTTATCTTATTTGGTACTCTGTGCCTTCTGGACTTGAATGTCTTTTTCCTTAGGTTAGGGAAATTTTCAGCCATTACCTCTTCAAAAAGAGTTTCTGTCCCGTTCTCTCTCTCTTTTCCTTCTCAGACCCCTATAACGTGAATATTAATATGCTTGATGTTTCCCCAGAGAGCCCTTAAGCTTTTCTCAATTTTTATATTCTTTTTTCTTTTCTGCTTGGGTGATTTTTAATACCCTGTGTTCCAGATTGTTGTTCCCATCTTCTGCATCCTGTAATCTGCTGTTGATTCCCTTTAGCGTATTTTTCATTTCAGTTATTGGGTTCTTCAGTTATGATTACTTCTTTTTATATTTTCTATCTCCTTGTCAAAGTTCTCACTGAATTATTTATTCTTTTCCTGAGTTGAGCATCTTTATGTCTATTGAAGTCTTTATCTGGTAAATAGCTTATTTCTGTTTCATTTAATTCTTTTTTTTTTTGCACGGTTTGATCATGTTTTTTCATTTGGAAGGTGTTCCTTTGTTGCCTCATTTTGCCTAATACTCTGTGTATGTTTCTCTGTATTAGGTATATCAGCTACATCTTCTGGTCTTGAAAGAGTGACCTATATAAATGTCCTGTGGGGCCCAGTGACGAAATCACTCCTTGTCAATAGAGTGCTTTAGGGGTATCCCTTGTGTGGGCTGCCTGTGCCTTCCTGCTGTACTTGGGTTGCAATTGCTTCAGGCACGCTAGTGGGTGGAGCTGGCTGCTGGTGGGCAGACACCCTAGTGGGAAGGGCTGGTTCCCGGCAGGTTCCCTGGATATCCACAGACCTGGTTGCAACTGTTCTGAGCATGCTGATACACAGTTCTAGCCCCTAGTATGACTGGCTGCAAGGCCTAGCTGCTATTGTTGTGGGTGTGTTGGTGTGTAAGGATTGCCTTCAGGAGCAGGAGCTGCTTTGGGGGGATGTTGGTGCTGGCTGAGTCTGCCTGCTAGGTGGAGAGGGGCTGGCCACCTGGAGCAGGAGCCATTTTGGAGGGTAGCTGATACCGGACAAGGCTGCCTGCCAAGAGGTGTGGGGTTGAAACTGCATTGGAGGGACCAACTGGGGTGGATGAGTTAAGCTGGGTGAGTTCTCAGGGGAACACTTGGGCAGGGCTCATGGCGTTAGGTAGGTTGATTGAGAGTGACAGAAATATCACCTGCCCATGCCAGGCCAGCTAGTTGAAGGGAAAGTAAAAAATAAATAAATATACAAATGTCTCTTGCTAGTTCCTCCATCCCCAGAGAAAGTTCTATCAGATTCCTGCCCCTTCAGTACCCACCTTAATATTAGTCAATGTATCTCCTCAAATGACTCAGATGCTTTTCAACTGTTGCTTCTGCCCTGGGACTTGGAGTGAGTAGGTTTGTGTGTGAGTCCTTCAAGGGTAGAGACTTGGTTTCCCACAGCTCTCCGACTCTCCCAGATATAAGCCTCACTGCTTTTCAAAGTCAGACATTATGGGGACTCATCTTCCCAGTGCAGGGCCCCTGGACTGGGAGTCCAATGTGGGGCTCAGATCCCTCACTCCTCAGGGAAACTCTGCAATTGTGAGTTATCACATCGAGGGTATGGGTTGTGACTAGACTGCATCTCTGTCCCTCCTACCCATCTCAATGTGGCCTTTCCTTTGTATCCTTAGTTGTAGAAAATCTGTTCTGCTAGTCTTCATGCTGTTCTCAGAGGCAGTTGGTCTCTATGGAGCTGTAGTTTTGGTATGTTCATAGAAGAAGGTGAGCTCAAGATTTTCCTACTCTGCCATCTTGAACTGTAGTCCACAATACAATACTGTAGTCCATGGAATACAATACTGTCGTCCACAGAATTTTATAAAAGTCAACATTTGCCCTGAAAATATGACATTTGGGTGTTACTGAAAAAAGGAGTAAATGTTAACCTTTGTGGCAGGAGGGATAGGAAGAAGCAAAGAATTAGAGGGATAAATAGCATGAGCTGTGAAAGAAGATTTTGGAGGTGGAAAATAATTAAGATACACACTTTGGAGATAGAGGGATTTTGGTAATTGTTTGAGAACCTTTTATTCCTTAGATGAAAAAATTTGGTCAGATGATTGCAGTGTATCTCATGATTACTTAGTAGTGGGCCCATTAGAAAACCAACGAATTTTGACTTCTTATTCAGAGGTTTGTTTTTTTTTTTTTTACCAGTTAAGGGAAGCTGTAAATTTTTCCCAAGGAAGTGTCTTTCATTGGCTACCATTTTTTTCTTTGGTCATTCAAAGCCATGTCAAAGCTATATGTTCTATGAGACTTTGGCTCTTTTTCCCTTTCTGTCTCACTGCACTGGCTGGGGAAGATTGTATTTTTCAAAGACAGACTCAACAACATTCTGTTATGAACTGAATGTGTCCCCCTAAAATTCATATTTTGAAGTCCTAAATCCCAGTGTGGCTGTTTTTTGAGATGTGGCCTGTAAGAAAGTAATTAAGATTAATGAGGTAGTAAGGGTGGGGCCCACTTTCAATGGGATTAGTGTCCTTATAAAAAGAGACACCTGAGAACTCTCTCTCCATGCACACATATTGAAGAAAGGCCATGTGAGGACACAGAGAGAAGGCAGCCATCTGCAAGCCAAAAAGAGAGTACTTGCCAGAAACTAAATCATCCAGAACCTTGATCTTGGACTTCCAACCTCCGGAACGGTGAGAAATAAATTCTAACTGTTTAAGCCAACCAGTCTGTGGGCTTTTGTTATGGCAGCTCAAGCAGACTGATATACGTCACATCCCACAATATTTTATATGTTGCAACCTTCCTATTTCCTCATTAAAGCAGGGTGTAATTGTCTCCCCCTGAAGCTGACTGGCCTTAGGAACTTGCTTGTAACCAATAGAATGTGGTAGTGAGAATGTACCAGAGACATTTGCAGTTATGTGCTGTGAGACTCCTGAGGCCTGGTCAGAAAAGGCCATGCACTTCAGACTGTTCTCTCAAAACACTGGCTCTTCAGATGCTTCCTCTTGAAGTGCTCCGTTTCAGAACCCAGCCTCCGTGCTGTGAGAAACCCAAGCCACATGTTGAGACCATGTGTGGGCACAAGGGCAGAGAGCCCCAGCTGAGTTCAGCCAATCTGGGAGCCAGATGGGCCCAGATGGTTCCAGCTTACAGCCAGTCAAGCCACCCCCAGTGTTTCAGATCCTCCCAGCTGAAGCCCCGGAGCTGTGAGCTCTAGAAAAATGTCTGAATTTCTAACTATAGAGTCTGTGAGCATAGTAAAATAGCTGATTTAAGTCATTAAGTTTGGGGTGGTTTTTGTGTGCAGCCATGGATAATTGGAACATGGAATTTCTTGCTGTAAAATTTCTTTAGTGGTGGTTGTCTGACTAGCCCTGTTAATTCTACTCCTTATGACTTGTGAGATTCAGGAAGAGCCAAGATGAACATGGGAGAGAAATCTTCCCATGGCTAAGCTAAAGACAACTTTTGAAATAGTCCATAATCTTTCTTACTTTTATTCCTTTGCCCAACTTTATACTTGACGATGAAAGATTCCGAATTGCTGACTTTAACTACAAGTGTCTGTGAGCTTCTGACATTTGGTTATTTATATTCAAGACTAGTTTAATCGTCCTAGCCATATTGAAAGTTGAAACTGTCAAAATGATCAAAGTGCTCCTTGCTAGGTTAAACCAGCCCAAGTTGTCATTGTCACCAGACAGAAATCAGAGTGCCTACTAGGGCGTGAACACATAAGGTAAAACAAGGGTAGATTTGGTCTCCCATTAGAAAAAGATAACCTGGGCTCAGAAACACTTTTGCAACTAACTCCTTGCCTGTTAATAAGTTGATTACAGTATAGTTAATTGCCCAGACTGGAAAGGTGGCACTATTCATAATTACACTGGAACAATAGATATGCATACTGTATCATTCCATTTATGCAAAATTCTACAAAATGCAAAATTTCCTGGTGACTGAAAGCACTAATGACAGTGACTGAAAGTATATTAGTGTTTGCATGGGGTTGGGGAGGGGGAATTACAAGGGGAACAAAGAGACATTTGAGGGTGATGCATGTGTTCATTATCTTGATGGGGTGATGGTTACACAGGTGTATATATATGTCAAAACTTTCCAGCTGTACACTTTAAATATATGCAATTTATTGTATGCCAATTTTCTCCATAAAGCTGTTTGAAAAAATCTCCATCATAGCCAAGATCATTGAACTTTTTGCTAGTTTTTTTTTGTAAAAGAAATAAAAGTATTGCAGAAATATTCCTACCTCTCATCTCTCCCCTTTTACTCCCTCCCCCTTTGTCGTTTTCATAAAGCAACCCCTGTCAAGATGTCAGTGTATTTCCCATGCAAGATTTTATACATTATCTCTGAGTGTGTACATTAAATTTATTTTCTTTCATGAGTTCAAAATATTTGCATAAATATGATCATATTGGGAAAAGTACCTATTTGTGATCATTGAGAGGGGAAAAGAAACTCTCCTTTTCCATCTTCTTTTCAGGCCTAGTGTACAAGCTGCCAGCCTTGTATTGCTTTACATGCACACTTTGCTTATGATCATTATTTCTTAAATGCCATGTATTCTCTTTTGTTGGATTCTTTTTATGTTTGTTTTTCTATAGTGTGTTCTCAAAGAATCTTATTTTATGAAAGGTACTTTGGTAGGAAGTAACATTTCCAATCCTTCTTTGCATGTCTAAAAGTGTCTTTTTTATTTTGTGCTCATGTTTGATGGATAGCTTGGCTGGGAATAGAATTTTAACTTAAAAATCATTTTCCCGAGAAAATTCAAGCATTGCTCCATCATATTCTAAAAACTAGTGTTATTGATGAAAACTCTTCTGGCAATCTTGATCTTCTTTCATTGTAGTTCATACACCTTTTGCTTTTAGAAGATTTTACTATCTTTGTTTTATTCTTAATTTTCTGAAATTGCTCTTATTTTTCTCTCATATTTCTCATCTCTTTGTACTTCATCAATTTTTTTCTTTCAATCAGTTCTATTAAACTGTTTTATTCAGGTAGCATGTTTTAATTCCATGAATTGATTCTATTTTCTGATTTTTTAATCTGTCTGAACAGTAATCCGTTCTTAGATTACGGATGTAATTTTTTTCTCCTCTTACTTGATTAGAAATTTAAAAATATCTCTTTTTTCTCTGGATTATCTTCGTTTCCCCTGGGGTCAGTTCTGCTTGGCAAATCCTGCCCTGCTCCACCTTTTTTCGTTCTTTTCCCCCTCTGATTTTTTTTCTTGAACTATGTATTTATAAATAAATCATAGGTTTGATTAACTTAGACAGTTCACAAGAATTTACTCTAATGTTACTCATTTATGACTTCTCCCCAGAACTTGAGGACTTCTTGCAAGCCTGAATATAAGTGAAGTATGTCACCTGGCAGGTTTCTTTAAGGATATAAATAATGGTGAGGGAAAATTGGCAGACATCCCCAAGCCTAAAATGTCAAAGAAAAAGAACGCTATCTTAAGCACCTATTATTTTAAGAGCCTTAACCCCTCCTACTCAGGTATTTCTGCCTTCACTCTGGGAGTAAATATAGGTTCTGGGAAAGAAAGTTGGGAAAAGCCTACCATGACCCCTACCTTATTCTCATCATTGCTATAAATTTATTCTACTTTATATGTTTCAATCTCAGGAGTACAACCCATGTAAACCACATACATTAAAATCTGTCATTGGATCTACTTTGAGATGAACCCAAATTAAGTTAATCTCCTGAGTTCAACACTTAATCCCAGAATCTGAAGATTTTCTTTCTTTGATTCATCATGTATGTGCTTGTAAAGATTTTACCCACAAATTTGTATTTTTACAGGAAAATAGATGTAAACTTTAGTGCTGCCAGAACCATTACTGTCTATTTTGTGATACTTTTTTAATGTAGCCATTTTTACTTAGCGTGAATTACAATCTTCCTTCTTAACCCTCCATGCACTAATCCTAAACCTTCTCTCCACAACAGATCCAGAAGAAATAATTTCATAACCTAATAGAGTCCAATTACCTTCGACTTCTGGACAGCTCTGGTTTTTGTGGAAGATTTTCCCTCTATCCTCCAAAAACCAACTAATGAAATGGCATACAGCATTTGCTCTCTCCATCAAATTAGTCCTTAATGAATGACTGAACATCTATTTGATGTCAAGCAGTTTAGGAGATATAAAAAAATCTATAATCACAGTGCATATTATCACAAAGTTTACAGTCTAATGAGAAATACACACAAAGAATAATTATGATTTGTGAGATAAAGGCTGTGAGAGAAGAGTACAGTGTGCCATGACAGCTCATGGGAGGACACTGGTCCCAGTCTACAGCAACTGGGAGAGTTCCTGAAAGGAAGTGATACTATTCTGAACCTTAAAGGGTGGGAAATAGAGTTTTGCTAGTCAAAGGGACCAGGTGTTTCAATCAGAGAGAAGAACATTTCTGAAATATCCCATCTCATCTGCTAGATCCGTGATTTTCAATAAATTTTTTAAAGGGGGCAGAACACTTACTTAAAGGAGAACCTTCTTGGGATACCAATTAGGTACAACCAAGATGCTCCGGGACTCTAAGAAGCAGAGCCGAGAGACACCATTCAGTTCTGCCAGCTCTGACATATCACCTTCTCCCCATCCCAGGCAGCCCCCACACAAGGGTGACCCATAGGTGACACATACAGTGAGTCCACAAGGGTGACCCAAGGGTGACTCATACAGTGACTCCATAGGATGCAGTTACGGCTTCATAAATTAAAGGAAATCATTCCTATTACAGACAATCACTAGATGGACCACTCTAAAATACTGTAGAAAGAACTTCAATGGCTGGTACTAAAATGCCCTTTTGAAGGGGGGCTTTCCTTGATTAGTCACATGCACAGCTAATGCGGGTCAGAGAGAGAATGGGTTGGCAAGAAATAGGAAAGCAAAGATTGTCAAATTATTTTCCTTAGGAAAATGAGATTTTGAAAACGTATTCTAAATTTTATTTACTATTCCTGAAATGATGGGGACAGAGAAGTCAGAAATGGGGAAGAAAGATGACTTGTTGATCTGGAGGCAAAAGTCACAGATGGCTAAAATGGCAAAGAAACAATATTTTTAAGGAGAACAGATGTGTAACATTTAGTTTTAAGTTATTTGTAAAGCATACTGGTGCCAGCAGTGGTGGCTGGAGTCTGCTCGTACTGGGTCACAAAAGCCAATTGTTAAATTGTCAGGAATTTCACAAGCTGGTCATTAAACTTAGCAATTATTAGATATTAAATAACAGAAACTCACAATAAGTAAAACACACTAAAATCAAAGGTAACATATACTCAAAACTTATCACTTCCTAATTAGTTTACTACATTGTACACCTGTGTTCCTGAGGTTGCCTATATCTATGGCATATGTACCATATAACACTGTAAAGTATCATGTGGTGACATAATACACAGTGATCTCTTCCTGACTGAGCCAGGGATGGCATGCTGGTGGCTTGAAGTATTTACACCACAGGATTTGGCAAATGCTTCACATCAGGGCGTTTCTGTTTGGAGAGCAGGTTGTTAAACTTTTACCAGAGCACCAGCTGGTCAAGGGCACATTTGCCTGAAAGCAGCCACTCAGAGTCCTTGCTCCATCATTAAAAAGCTGTGTGACCTGAGCAGTTACTTAATCTCCTTCTGCCTAACTTTTCTCTTGTGGTTATTTTGAGAAGTAAATGAATCAGAATGTAATTGTTATCCATTATTGGTGTTTTGTTGTTGTTGTTACTTTTATTTATGTAATAATATTAATAATATGCATATCCTATATAAATGCCTGCCATCTTCCTAAACCCTCAGAAACACACAAAATCCTGGCTTTCCCCTAGTATTCATTTACCCAGTCTTCATAGTTAAAGAACAAAGAGCTGTTAGCTGTGCATATAACCCCTATAACAACGACAACATTCCTCAGCTTCCTTTGTTTGTTCTAAGTAACGTTTTGAAACCCTAAGTGTCACAGAACAGCTGTTTATAGCCTTCCTTAAGACTTGCCTCTGCTTCTTCAACCCTTCCCCCTCTCTGCTGGTTGGATGTAGACACAATGGTAGGATCTGCAACAGGCATTTTGAACTCTAAGGAATGCAGGCTTCATGATGGAGCAGCAATATGGAAGTTGCCTGGGTCTCCTCACACTCCATGGAGCAGAATTTCCACATCAACCCTTTCCTGGGAAAGAAAACTAAGTGTATGTGCTATTAATGCCCTTCTACCGCAGAGTGTGTTCCTTGAAACAACAGATCTTGTCAGAAATTCCGAATCTCTACCTCAAGGCTGCTGATCTGCGTATTAATAAAATCTGCATTTAACACAATCGTTGGGTGATTCTTTTGCATATTAAAGTTTGAGAAGTGCTGGGGTAAGTCGTTTTATTTTGGCCATTCTTACTTTCAACTGAGTCCATCCTAACTGCTTTTATTCTTGTGGGATCAAATCTGTGTAGAACAACCAATGGGAAGCGTAGTGCGCATACTTGGGTCCTCAGGATGAAAAGGAACAACAAAACATGGTGTGGTAAGGAAAATGGATGAGCGGCAGGAAACTGGAGCCTCGTGCCACTAGCAGATACAAAGTTCTTCTTGGGGAAAATGGGGGATTACTCACTTTTACCCAGATCTTGAAATAAGATTGCAGTCTTATCCACCAGTCTGTCCCAGCTGATAGCTAAGTAATAGATTTAACATCTCACTCCTTTTTACTCAGCTAGCAGTTCTTCCGGGATCCTGGATCCTGGAAATCTGATTCCAAGGATTGAGCTATTTCATCTGGAACCATGTTTTAGGGCTATCAGATCAGAGTAAGTTCCTTATTCATTTTCTCTCTCCCCTCTCAAGTCTGTTATTTGGCCTTTCTTGGGAGTCTCTCACTATCTGTCTTTAGTACAATTTAAATTAGTTATTCTCACCTTCATATTTTTCATTTCTACCTAACAACAAACTGTGGCCCTCTCCATCATTTCTCTCTCTTCAAGCCTTCTCAGAAATAGTAATGCTGCCATCTTGGTTGATTGTCTTGTTTTCCCCACAGTTCTTTGCCTCCTCCAGTCAGTGTGCCTATCAGCTTCCTTTACTCTTTTGAATCCAAGGTTTCACAAGACATAAATGCCTGGGAAAGGAAAATCCCACTGGTTCCCATTACTGCTAAAGCTAGTTTGGAAAGTGTTTTAAAATGTAAGCTTTATTATTATTTAACTATAGTGAGGCCAATAAATGAGGAGATGGAGACAACTGCCATTGAAAAGAGAGTGTGTTACTTACAGTTCTCCAGAGGAGGTGTCATGCCATGCAGGGCCACGGGGGGAAGCATCAGGGTCCGTCAGGAGACGGAGGGAAAAGGCAAAATGTGGGCAAGAACCTGTATTGTGATTTTCATGGGAAGGAATGGGCAAGACAGAGTAAGCATGATAAACAGATTTAAGATTGGCTAGTTTGAATAATTTCATAGGGCTCTAGGGTGTAGAGGTTGCCCCGAATTGGCTGGTACCTGGTCCGAGGGTGATTAGGGCAGAGAAATATAGGCCTGGAGAGTGAAAGCGTTATAGAGGAGGTATGAGCTGGATTGGTTAGTTTGCATATGAATGGCACCCTTTTGAGTAAATTGTTTGCTATCTCTAGGAATTAACTAACCCTAGGAGGAGCAGTCCCTTCCTGGTCTGCAAGGTCCCGGTTGCCAGAGTATCAAGAATACAGAAAATGAGAAAATATAATAAATCCAGGGAGGCTTAGAGGAGACAATAATTTGGCCTCAAAGGAAGAAGATTTGGTTTAGAGATAGAGAATATTCTAAGTCAAGTAAAAACACAAAAGGCTGACCTTTGGGAAAGATGGCATTGAGGATGAGGAAGATGGTTCAAGACAAGAGCTGTCAGCTGCCTGCTAAGAGCTGCAGCAAAACCCTTGTACCTTTATGGTAGCGAAGGGAGGTGGGCAATGCTGGAGGGGTGGAGCCTGAGGCCTTCACGCCATTGCTGAGTGGCTGAAATAAACTTGGGATGGTCTAGCTCCAGATTCAGCTTCCATGACAGTGAGGTGTCACTCTTGCGTAAGGCACAGTTAGGTTTGTTCTCTGACACCTGTCCTGAAAGCTTGAAATCAGTAAAATGAAAGCAGGAGGCTGGGGGGATAATAAACAGTTTGGGACTGGTAAAATCTGACCCGAATACTAAAGGGTTGAGGGAAGAGCTATGATCATAATATTTTTATAAGATTATTGTGTCAGTCATGCATAAGAGAGGAAATAGAACAAAAGAAAAATATCCAAAAAAATAAAAAATATATAACACGAGCGGAGGAGGATCCAGACAGTGAAAATACAAAAGAATAAGGAAGTCTGAGAACGTTTCATAGCATGGCCACTGAAGTTGGTGACCCTGGGTAAGAAGGGAAACTGTTTTGGGCCCCTGTGAGCAGGACAGTGCTGGGGCCTCCCAAGGAGAGTCATCAGTAGAACAGGCTCGGGGAGCAAGGGCCCCACAATCAAGCAGACGCAGCCCAAGCCCAGGTCTCCAGGCAAGCCCACAAGCTCCTAGATGCATATCACATGCCACAAAAGACCATGCAAGTCTTTTCCTCATGATAAAAAGGAAGGCAATATTTTTGACCTTTGAGAACAAACATGTTTCTGGAGTAAAGGAAGGTTGCTAATTAATTGAGCACTGATTCTCTGCCTTCCCAGAGCGGGGATTACATCGTCTCATTTTTTCTTACCATAACCATGTTCAATTATTGTCATCGTTTTATTCACAGTTTAAATATGAAGAAATTGAGGCTCAGAAAGTGAAACTTACTTATAGTCACACAGCTGAAAGTGGGGGAGCTGGTAGCAAAGCAACTCAGTAGCCACGATACGCATTTGCTGTGTGACAAGCACGCATGATGCTCTAAGAGGATCTGAAAGTCTCTTTTTCAATCTGGCATTAAAATCTTTACCTACTGTTTTAATGGTCTTAAAGCACCTCCGGATTTAGCCAGAGACTCATTTTACTCCAGAATTTATAAATAGCACTGACAATTTTTACCAGGATGAAATATAGAACAGAACAGATAATCTCTGTAAACACAGGGATTAACTTTTTATTTTATCTTTATGGCAGGATCTGGATCAAAATTTTTATGAATTTAGGGTCCTACATTTCAGAGAAGAGTTGGGAAAGAATGCAGGGGAGAGTCAGTGGGAGTTTGTGGAAGATGGTGGGAGAGACAGGGCTGTTTATGGGCAGGATGGAGCATACATTTATTTATTTACCGTCTGTAGCCTTAAACCTTACAGACGGAGAAAGGAACCAACCCACACAGGTTCAGGTCAGAGAAGCTGGTTAATAGCATGCCAAGCAACTCAGGTCACCCATCTGTCTAGACTGAGGGTCCCCTATCACCCCGGCAAACACATTGAGTTTTCTCTCTGTGGATCTGTGCAGGAGAGGATGAGGAAGCTGGCATCCACCTCATCAAGACAAGTCTCTACTGGGGCTTGTTCTAGGTAAGCAGCTCACCTGGCTAGTCAAGACCAGGCAGCCCTCTTTGTTCCTCTCTGTGGTGCAAGGGACCTTTTGCCTGGGCAGAAGGCACTGTGTTTTTTTTTTTTTTTTTTTTTTTTTTTAAAAGGGGTGACAACGTTTTTATAGCTACTTTATTTATTTATTTATTTATTTTTGGCTGTGTTGGGTCTTCGGTTCGTGCGAGGGCTTTCTCTAGTTACGGCAAGCGGGGGCCACTCCTCATCGCGGTGCAGGGACCGCTCTTCATCGCGGTGCGCGGGCCTCTCACTATCGCAGCCCCCCCCGTTGCGGGGCACAGGCTCCAGACGCGCAGGCTCAGCAGCTGTGGCTCACGGGCCCAGCCGCTCCGCGGCACGTGGGATCCTCCCAGACCAGGGCTCGAACCCGTGTCCCCTGCATTAGCAGGCAGACCCTCAACCACTGCGCCACCAGGGAAGCCCCGGCACTGTGTTTTTATCGTGCGTTATTCATGAGCCCTTGCTCAAGCATCAGCCTGCGGTGAAAAACACAGGCAAACACATCCAGAGGCATCCTGTGATCCACACCCTCTGAGCACTGGCTTTGGCAACCAGTGGATGGCAACTTAAACCAAGAGCACTAAACACTGAGTGAAAACAGAAGGCAAAATGTCCTTTTATAAGGAAATATGAATCAAAGGCCCTATTGCTAGATGAGCTATGTGAATTGAGCATGGACTTCAGAATATAAAATGGATGACTCTGGATAGAGATTTTTAAATATCAGCCTGCAAACATCTCTCTAAGACCTTTGGCTTCAACTTTGCCTTGCTCCCTGACTTTGCAATGCTCTCATTCCTGAAGCCGCTCCCAGGCCCCAACCCCCTCACTCCCTGTCCATACCTGGCAGGCTGCTCCAGACCTTCCCAGAGCTGGCTCCTGCCATTCCCCCAGTGATTCCAGCCGAACCGCAGCATGTGACATTGCCTGATGCTTTTGGCCAGCAAGGCCATATAAGAATTCTCTCAAACCGCTACAGGACCCTGTGTTTTCCAGAACCCAGAGGAGTTTCCTGTTGCATGACCCAGATGGTTCTTGCTATCTCCTACCCAGCTTGTGGGTCAGCTCCTGCCAGGTTTAATGTATCTGAGTAAGAGCTTAATTCCCAGGTGGCTGTTATCAGATCTGCCAATTTTAGCCCTGTTTTCTAGGTCAGTTGGATAATGGACCTCATTTACTGGTTGATCATTACCGCTTTGTTTTTGAGGTGCTATTATTAGCTTCCTAGGGCTGTCATAACAAAGAACCACAAACTGGGTGGCTTAAAACAATAGAAATTTATTGTCTCCCTGTTCTGGAGGCCAGAAGTCTCAAATAAGGCTGTCAGCAAGGCCATGAGCCCTCTGAAGACCCTAGGGGAGAATACTTTCTGCCTTTTCCAGCTTCTGGAGAGCTCCGGTGTTCCTTGGTTTGTGACTGCATCACTTCAATCTCTGCTTGTCTTCACATAGCCATCTTTTTCCTGTGTGTCTGTGTCTTCAAATCATGTGTATATGTCTGTGTATATGTGTATACGTGTGTGTGCAGGTAAATGCATATGTGTATGTAGGTATGCATACATGTCTCTATGTGTATGTCTGTGTGCATGTGTGTATACATGTGTATTTGTGTGTATGTATGAATATGTGTGCATGTGAATGTGTCTATGTGCATGTGTATGTATGTATATGCATATGTGTGCCTGTGCATTGTGTGTTTAGTCATAACCCTAAGTAAGACAGAGCATGGGGAGAAGGTAAGGACTAGGACATAGGAAAGGTGAACCACAGGACAGTACTACCTGCAGCCTGCCGGGAAGAGGACGAGCCCAGGTGCAGACCACCTGGCCTCTTGCAAAGCAAAATAATGAGATAAATTATTTTAGGTGGGACTTGGAACCCCCAAGCCTGGTCTGGAAGGAAGAGACTGAGACGCCCGAGGGGTTAAGAAATTTAGGAACCACAAGGAGCCTAAGAGAAAGGTGATCACTGGATGTCCCATCAGTGGTCTGGCTGGAGGACTTTGAGAACAGAGACATCAAATCTCCATCCTAAGTGATGTTTATTTAAGTGGTGTGACTGGTGCTGGTACAAGTAGAGAAATCAGATCACTCTGCCTCCTGGGAGGGTGGCCTGATAAAATACAGGCTGCCCAGTTAAAATGTGAATCTGAGATAAATAATTAATTGATTAGTATATGTCCCAAGCATTATGAGACATACCTGTACTAAGACATTTTTCAATGTCTATCTGAAATTCCTGTTTAACTGGGCATCTTGTACTTTTATTTGCTAAATCTGGACACCCTACTTGGGAGGGCCCTCAAGGTTCAAGAAGACCACCAAGATGGGGTAGGAGCCAATTTCATTGGATTCTCCAGACATCCGGAGTTTTAACATATTTAGTACCAACACAGTGAGAATGAAAGAGGGAAAGAGACAACGAACCCCATCTGATACTAGGCATTCACTAAGGAGTATCCATGGAGTCCTCGCTCAGGGGAATCCTAAGTACAGATGGGGAAATGGGAAGCTGGTTAATGGGGTGTAGGGATTAAGTAATTTGTCAGTAATTAGTAAGTGAAGTGAAGGGACCATTAGAAAGTGAAGGTGAGGAAGGGACCAGGGTGTCTCTCCTAAAACCAACTTTACCTACCTATGTATCATTTTTCTCCTAGAGTCACATTAGCACCATCTATCTGCCCAGCCTCCAAATTTGCCCAGGTTGAAGCTCAGCCTAGTTCTTAGCTCCTGCCTTGCTCCTCCACCCATCAGTAATTCCCTGAACAATGCTACAGTCATAAACAGAATGCACAGAGTCTCGGCCTTCACTGGGGGAGGAGTGTATATGGGGCTGGATGCTCTAATGGGAAAATGCAGAATTACTTGATGGGAAAGGGGCAATTAACTTTAGTGGGGTGGGACAGCAAAATGGAAGGATTTTCTCAATACTCGACATTTAAGCTGAGCATCAAAATTGAATAGGAGTTGCTTGAGCAAAAGCCTGGGAGAAAGGGATTGGGGGAGTCCCAGGTATAAGGAACAGCAGGTACTAAGGAGGGAGGTGGGGAAGCCATGGTGTATTCCAAGAGCAAGAAGGCCACCCCCACAGCTGAGAGAAGGAGGAGGGTGAGGGGTTGGAATGAGACTGAGCAAAAGGCAGAGGCTCAGGACTGAGGTTGCTGAAGCCATATTTATCTAACCGGAACCTAGTCCAACAGTTCCTCTGGTTGCCTTTCTGGAGCCTCTGCATTTGCCCAGCCCCCAGCTGCTCAGTGTCCTCTTCCAGGGCCATCTGCTAGGGTCCCCCTGCAGACCTCTGCAGGGAGGGGCATGATGCTCCCAAATGGTTTGAGGATCCTGGATGAGGCCTTGTGACAGGGTCCCCTTGGCATCCCCTGCTGTTCTGTCCTGCTCCAGCAAGCGGGTTTCTATCCCACCTGGCCCACTGTCTCCTACAGTTTCCAATATGACCTCATTCCCTGCCTCATGCCTTATGCCTACATCAGACTCCCCATTCCACCCCTTAAAGGCCCACAGAATACCTGCTGATTTTGTATATTTCAGGGCAGAGAAGGAAAGAAACATAAAGAAAACTCCTGTCTTGTTCCATGTGATTCCTGGAAAAACAGTCTTTCTAAAGTGGGAGGATGGGGCCTCAGCCTACCTGGGTGCTTTTGGAAAGTCATTGCTCTGGTGGCTGATGGCAGGGTGGGCGTAAATTCCAGCAATGCCATTCACTGCTTGGGTGACCTCCTACAATTATTTAGCTTCTCTGTGACTCATTTCCCCACCTATAAGATAAGGTCAACCACAGTGACCAGTGCACAGGGTCATTTGAAGATTAAGTGCAGTGACCCATAAGGACCCGTAGCACAGTCCTGGCCTGTGGTCTTCACCCTCAGACAGTGAGCAGAAACAGTGGGGCTCCTGCCAGTACCAAGCCTTGAGTGAGGATGGGAGAGGTAGAGCTGGGGCTGAGACACTCCTAATCCACTCTGCTCACCAGAGAGGAGTTTGCATCCTTGAGCAGAAATCTGAAGGGTGGAACGGGACAGAGAGAAGCTGGGTCTTGCAGAGAAGAACAGGAGATGATAAATGTCTTTCAAGTTAAAGAAAATGGGAATGTTGAAGAGATGTTGGATGTGTGAAAACATATCCTTCGATTGAAAATGTACAAGAATCACAAAAGTGTGAAGGAAAGGGGCAAGGAGACTGAACACTGGATCACCAACAGTCAGTCCATGAGGTTGCAAGCAGAGATTAAACCCTTGCTCTCGGTGCCTTCCCTATGACCGACAGGTGTATGGGGTCTCAAATCTCCCAACACTCCTGAACAAACACCACTCAGACCCATGGTGCCCTTTTGTTTCTGTGGTTCACATCCAAAGTGGACCTTCTTCCTTAGGGAATACTGTCTATTGTTCACCTAGGTGTGGAGAAAGGGAAGGTAACAGACCAATTTACCATGGCTTGTCCTGCTGCATTTTTCTAGGGGTGGAATTTCTAGGCTGCACTGAAGATGCAAATGTTTATTGAGACATATTCTATGCCAGCACTTTAGCTGAGCAGCTAGGGATAAAAAGACAGCTAAGAACATAGACATGACCCTCATGCAGCTCACAGTATAGTGAAGGAGGCAAACTTCTAAACTTATCAGGAGGAAGACCACCCCAGGAATGACCAAGAATGAGGTGCATGCAGAAAAGTTGCTTGCCCACCTTTCCCCAGGACCCAGACTTGGCATGGACCTGACAGCAGAAGCTGATGCAGTTAACTCTGATAAGGAAAGGTAAATGTTGTGTGAGGTGGAAAAATGTTTGACTCCATGATACCACTGAGCCAAATGCAGAGTCAGGGGGCAGGAGATGGTGTGCAGGCAGCAATACATCCTGCTCTCTCCCGGCTGTAGCAGGACAAAGTGCACAGTGATGTCTGGCAGGAGAGGAGGAGAGAAGATGCAGGGAAGGCAGGCCACATGGACCCTGCAAAGTGAGATGGGGCCACAGACCATGTCAGGGAAAGGAGCCAAATGGACACATTAGCATCTTTAGAAAGCTCCTGTCTACAGTGGTAACAATGTATAAATTTTTTTAAATGATCTAAGCCATCTCTCATCTGGCAAAAATCAGAACTTGGAAAGGGTGAAGGGACCAAACATTTTGATGAGGAAATATACAGACACAGTGGGAATGCCAGAGGCAGACAAGGCTGGTGGAGCCCATGGTGAGCAAGAAAGTAATATGGGATGCAATGGTGGCCTCAAGTGGATTGACCCTCTTATGCACTAATTGTGTCCCCCCAAAATTCATATGTTGAAGTCCTAATCTCCACTACCTCAGAATATGACAGTATTTGGAAAAAGATCTTTACTGAGGTAATTAAACTAAAATGAATTCATTAGAGTGGGCCCTAATCCAACCTGACTGGTATCCTTAAAGAAGAGAAGATTAGAACACAGACATTCATGGAGGGAAGACCAAATGAAGACACAGGGAGGAGGTGGTCATCTGCAAGCCAAGGAGAGAGCTTTCTTGATCTCAGACTTTCAACCTCTAGAACTGTGAAAAAATATATTTTTTTTTGCTTAAGCCCCCCGGTCACTGATATTTTGTTATGTCAGCCCTAGCTGACTAATATAGACTTTCTCCTACTTGTGTCAAAAGCCAGCATGACACCAAGTTGAGTTCATAAAAGTGTATTTTTAAGATTTTATTTTGTCTCAGAATATCACTATTTTTATTTGACTAGTAAAACAGTTGTTCTATCCTTTGTTACATAACCAATGTATGATTGATTAAATAAAAGTATATTAATATGAACTCTCAGAACATATTTTCCAGATGAAATAAATAATAAAATTCCCCTTAAGGGGTTGGAGGAGAAATAGAAGCTGGTAAAATTCACTGTCATTTGAGGACATTACCTTGAACAGATCAAGCTCTCTTAACGATTGTAATCTCTTCTCCAACACAATTTAATTTGCTCTGTTGGCTTTACTAATCATACTTTAATAAATAGATTGCCCAGTTCCCAGTTTCACTCATTCCTTTTCATTTCTCCTATTGAGATATCCAGCCACAGAAACAAATACCCTAATGGAAATGTGTTTGTGTATCGGGTTTTGGTATTGGTATGTTGGAGAATTGTGCCATCTCCCAGTTTCTTCTGCTTTGTGACATCTTTTGAAACTCCTCCTTTGAGAAAATGTAGTCCCAGTGCTGTGTGTTTTTTTTTCCTTGGTTTCAAAGTAAGCTTATTTAACTTCTGCTTCCAAGAAGATGGAGTAGCTGTATGTTTCCCTGTTCCTCCCACCAGGTACAACTGAAAACCCTAGACATTATATAAACAACAACCTAAGAAGATTCTGAAAGGTGGAGAGAAGAAGGCAGGCCAGCTAAGGACCTTGGGACGAGGGAAGCAACATGGTAGTAGTTTCTGGGTTTTCTTTTTGCCTCATACAACTCCAATTTGAAGCTGAATAATATGCAGACAAAAATACCTCAACAAAATTATTCCTTCTCTAGCCAAAGGACAAGGGGACCCAGAATAGCAAGACAGAAGCTTTCAGATGAAATTCTCTCCTCTTAGTCAAATCGCACTTAAAACTGTGGCCTAACACTCACTCATGCCAGCAACAACCAAGTG
The DNA here is from genome assembly GCF_949987535.1 of Balaenoptera acutorostrata. NCBI lineage: Eukaryota > Metazoa > Chordata > Mammalia > Artiodactyla > Balaenopteridae > Balaenoptera > Balaenoptera acutorostrata. Next base: position 20,826,871 of record NC_080069.1, on the reverse strand, counting down.
GGAAGCCTTGACTTCCATGCCCTCCAGGCAGTAAAGAGGCATCCTAAAAGACCCTGCATCCCATTCCTCCACAGTGTCATGAAAGCCAACTGAAACGGAAAGCAAATAACATCCAAATTCTCATACCATAGTCCCCGAATTTCCAGGTTTCAATAAAAAATAACTCATCATTGATAGATTTCAAACTAAATGAAAAAAGATAATTAATAGATCCTAACACCAAGTTGTCAAATATGTTAGAACTCTCTGACAAAGACTATAAATGTATCAACATAAAAATGCTTCAATAAACAATTATGAACATGCTTCAAACTTATGAAACATTTGAAAGTCTAAGCAAAGAAATAGAAGATGCAAAGAAGACCCAAATGGAAATCTTAAAACTGGGAAATACAATAACAATAATAAAAAGTAAATGGAAAGACAACAGCAGAATGGAGGGTACAGAGGAAAGAATCAGTGAACTGGAAAAAAGCCCAATCCAAGCAATAGAGAGGAAAAAAAGACTTAAAAAATGAAAAGAGGCTCAGGGACCTGTGGGACTATAACAAAATATCTAATATTTGTACCATTGGAATACTGGAAGGAGAGGAAAAAGAGAGTGAAACTGTAAGAGTACTCAAAGAAATAATTGCAGAAAATTTCCTGTATTTAGAAAAAAATACCATCTATAAACCTACAGGTTTGAGATCTGAGAGAATCCTAACAGTAAAAACTCAAGGAAATCCACACCAAGACACATAATAATAAAACATCTGGAAAATGAAAATAAAGAACATGTATTGAAAGCAGTGAAAGAGAAATGACACCTTACCTATGGGTGAAAAATAATTCTCATGACAATGGATTTCTCATCAGAAACCATCAGAGAACAAAAAGAAGTGGCACAACGCTTTGCAAATGCTTAAAGAAAAGAACCGTCAACCCAGGATCCTGTATCCTGTATATGAACCCCTCATATAAACTAATCCTGTAAATGATTCCTATATCTATGAATAAAGAAAAAATAAAGACATTTTCAGATAAAAGAAACCAAGGTAATTTGTTGCAATCAGAATTACCCTAAAAGAATGGCTAAAAGAAGTTCTATAAACAGAAAGGAAACAAACAAAAAATGAATCTTTGGTACATCAGGAAAGAAGGAAGAACAGGATAAGCAAAAATATAGGTAAATATAATAGACTGTCCCTCTCTTTAGTTTTCTAAATGTTTGACAATTTAAGCAAAAATTATACCACAGTCTGATATGGTTCTAAATATATTTAAAGGAAATATTTAAGACATTCATGTTATATGAGGGGGAGAGGGTTTAAGGTTTCTACACTTCACTTGAACTGGTAAAATGACAGCACCAGTAGACTGATAAGAAATGTACGTATAATGTAATATCGAGAGCAATTATTTTTTAAAAAAAGCTATATCAAGAGGCACACTCAAAACGCAATTGTTAATTCAAAATGACATCCTAAAAAAATGTTTGAGTAACCCACAGAAAAGCAGGAAAGAAAAACAGAGAAAGGGACAACTGAGAGAACAAACAGAAAAACTAATAAAATGGAAGATTTAAGCCCTGACATACCAATAATTACATTAAATATAAATGATTTAAACACATCAATCAAAAGATGGAAATTAATAAAGTAAATTAAAAGAGATTATTTAACTATATGCGGCCACACTTCAAATAGCTGATGTAGACATGTTGAAAATAAAAGGATAGAAAAATTTTTATCATGCAAACATTAATGAAAGCAGTAGTGGCTATATTTATATCAGATAAAGCAGACTTCAGAGCAAGGGAAATTTCCAAACACAGAGAGAGTCATTACATGATGATAAAATTATCAGTATAGCAATCTTAACTTTCTATACAATCAACAACAGAGGTGAAAAATATGTGAAGCAAAAACTGACAGAATTGAAAGAATTCCACAATTATAGATACAAATTCAAACATCCATCTCTCAACAATCAATAGAACTAGACAAAACAAACCAGTAAGAACATAGAAGAAAAAACTCAATAACACCATTAACCAAGAGGTCTAATCCATATTTATAGACTCCTCTACCCAACAACAGTAGAAAACATATTCTTTTCAAGTGCCCACACGATATATAACAAGATAGCTAATATCCTGGGCCATAAAACAAATCTAAGAAAATTTAAAAGAATTTAAATCATGCAGAATATGTTCTGTGACAAAAATGAAGTCAAGCTAGAAATAAATAACAGAACAATAAGAAGTAAATCTCCAAACACAGACTAAAAACATACTTCTAAATAATCTATGGGTCAACAAAAAGTCTCAAGGAAAGTAAAAATGTACTGAATTGAAGGAAAATGAAAATACAACTTATCAAATTTTATGGACAACCACTAAAGCAATAGTGATAGGAAAAGTTATAGCATTAAATGTATACATTAGAAAAGATAAAAAGTATCATAGTAATAATCTAAGCTCCCATGTCAAGAACCTAGAAAAAGAAGAATAAAATAAACCCAAAACAAGCAGAAAGAACTGTTATGTAACTATAGTTACAGACTGTGTGGTATTGGTGGGGGGATAGATAGATCAATGGAACAGAGAGATAACCCAGAAATAGACCTGGGGAAATACATACAACTGATTTTTGACAAATGTGGAAAAAGAATTCAATGGAGGGAAGACAGCTTTTTCAATAAATTGTTCTGGGGCTTTTGGACATCCTTAACACAAAACATGAACCTTCAGTAAATTCTTACTTCATATATAAAACAACTCCAAATGGTTTATGAACATAAAGCTTTAAAATTTTTAGTTAAAAAAAAACAAAAAGGAAAAAAATACCTTCAGGATCTAGGGCTAGGCAAAATTTTCTTAGACTTTACACCAAAACATGTTGCAGAAAAGGAAAAATTGTTAACTTGGATTTCATCAAAATTTAAAACTTCTGTTCTGCAAAAGTTTTGCAAGAGGGTAAGAAGACAAACTATAGACTGGGAGAAGATATTTGCAAACCATGTACCTGACAAAGGGCTAATATCTAGAATATATAAAAAAATTATCAACACTGAACAGTTAAAAATAATCCTTAGAAAATGGGCAAAAGAAATGAAGAGACATTTCACCAAAGAAGGTATACAGGTGGCAAATAAGCATATGAAAAGATGTTCAACATTAGCTTTTGGGGAAATGTACATTAAAATCACATAAGATATCACTACACAACTGTCAGAATGACTAAAATTTAAAAAAAGAAAGTGGTGACAGCACCAAATGTAGGTGAAGATGCAGAGAAACTGGGTCACTCATACATTGCTGGTGGGAATATAAAATGGAACAGAACGCAGTTTCTTAAAAAAAAAATTACGTGACTACCTTATGACCCAGGAATTATACTTCTGGGCATTTATCCCAAAGAAATGAAGACTTAAGTTCACAGAAATACTTGTACATGAATGTTCATGCAGTTTTACCTCTAATAGTCAAAAACTGGAAATAACTCTGATGTCCTTCAATGGGTGAATGATTAAATAAACTGTGGTCCTTCCATACCGTGGAACACCACTCAGCAACAAAAAGGAAGAGATTATTGATACAGCAACAACTTGGATGAATCTCCAGGGAAATATGAGTGAAAAAAGATTGAAATCACTGTCTTTCTATAGCCCAATCTAAGAAGTGGCATCCTATCACTTTGGCTATAATTTATGGGTTAGAAGTGAATCATTAGGTCCAGCCAACACTCAAATGGAGGGGTTTTTACAGGGGTGTGAGTTCCAGGAGGCAAGACCATGTGGGACCACCCTGGAGGCTACCCACCAGAGCAGATAACCACACTTCCCTGCTGAGGCAGGTCAAAGGATCCGAGTGCTTCTGGTGGAATTGATGGGATGTTTGGGGGAGAGACAGCTTGTCTGGAGATGCCTTAAGTCTCCCTAGAAGGATCACCTGTCAGGGGTCCAGTTCCCTGAAGGCAAGAGTTAGCAAGTACAGTGGACAGCTGGCAAAACCAGGACCTGAGGGAGAGCAGCTGCCCTCTGAGAAGAGGCACCGCCCTACCCTGAAAACCACAGCTGCAGAGCCCAGCAGTGGAACATCGCTGCGAGAACCACAGAAAGTGCCTCAGAGAAAATCCCAACCGTACCTGTCCCAGAGGCTCCCTCAGCAGATGGAAAATGAACCCACACATCAGACTGAGTTTTCTTCCCTTTCTTTCCTTCCCCAGGCTCACCCTGGAGGATCCGAAACTGCAAAGTTGGATGGAGAAAAGAGAAAAATAAAAGGATGGGAAGGGGGGAATATATGGTTCCTTCTTCAAGCAATCAGCCCACAGTGCCAGGTGGGCAGGTGGAGGGGAAGATTGATTCCAGTCTGGGATTGGACACCTTAGGTGTGGATGAGACCCCGAGACAGTGCGCATGACTCCACCCACTCTAGGACCCTCCATTAGGTGAGAGGGAGCACAGAGGTCAGCGGGCCAGCTGGATTTTCATCCAGAGGTGGGGAAAGTATTCCCATCGTGTAAATTTCATAGGGACCACAGAAGATGAAAATAAAATCAATCGTGATTATATCCTGTAGGCAGAGTTTGAGCAATGTCCCAGTTACGATAAGGAATAGTCTGCCCCTGCTTGGCCATGCTTCACCACTGGGAATTGATAGCTACAAAAGAACACTTTCTATTGCATAAATGTAAGCCACAACTGTCCCTTAAATCTCCAGCAACCCTTTCTTGTAACACTGTATCCAGGTCACAAATGCACTTGCTTTGTGCGTTTCACATTTGTCCAGTCTGGTGGTGTGTTGAAGGATGTACCTACCAGAGCACGTGAAGGGGTGCTTCCACAGCCCTTAGAGCACTGTTGGGACCAACTAAGGATAAAAATGGGGCATAAGAGTCTTCCCAGAGGATGCCTTTCTGTGGAAACCCCTGGGATTCCAGGAAGGCCACTCTAGCCTGACACCTCTCACAGCCCTCAGAGAAGCTGGGAGGCTGCACATCAACCTACATTCACCTCTGACTCATATTAAGTGACATTCAGTTTCAGAAACAGCCGATGCGGTTACCTCTCTTGGACGTGCCTTGGAATTTTGTAAACAGAGAAGTGAAGACTTTGGATCCAGACGAGCCATGAAATCTGGGTTCTGCCACCTACTGGTCCCAAGTCCTCCAGTGGATGGCTCAATCCTGTAGCCTCAATTTTCCCAGATTTAACACTGGAGGTAAAACAGCACCCCCTCCATAAAGGTCTTATGAGGGGTGAGTGAGGTGACACAGGGAAAGCATTCAGTCTGTGCCTGGCTTGCAGGAGCATTCAGCAGCTGCCACCTCTTAATTAAAAAGCCAGGACAGGCAAGCCAGGTTCTGCTGGCCATGCTACCCGGTTACTGACCACAAGAAATTGGCTGCCTCTGTCCAGGAACCAGCCCTGGAGAAGGGTCTCTTCTCAACTCACCCCCCTCCATGCCCATTCCTTGAATCTTTTCCCCTGAAGCAATCCTGGGACACCCTTGGAAACCAGAGATACCAGCTTCTGATAGAGACAAAGACCTGCATTTGTCCCTGCTCTCAGTAGAGAGGACTTTGTCCTGGTCAGGTCAGTGTTCCCTCAGGAGGACCATGCTGATTGGAACCTAGATCTGCCCCTACCCACTACCTCCCCTTCACCCATTAAATAAGATGACGCATTCACGGGGCAGTTCCTTGTCAGAAAAGAGGGAAGCCAAGTCCTAAGGCATGTTCCAGCTGCTAAAACTCACTGTGAACATTTGTTTCCAAGGATGTTGGCTAACATCATTCTTTATCTTGATGCTGATAGGCAGCTTCTAAAAGGGACCCCAGGGCCTGCTGGAATCTACAGCTTTGTATCAACCCCCTCCTTGAGTGAGGGCTGGACTTAGTGACTTGCTTCTACAAAGTGATGGGATGTCACTTCCATGTTTAGGGTACAAAAGATCTTGCCTTCTGTCCCTGCATTCACACTCTCTTGCATTTTGGTAACTCACTCTGCAGGAAGCCAGCTGCCCTGATGTGATCTGCCTCACGAGAGGCCCCTTAGCCAAGAACTGATGATAGCTCCAGCCAGCGAAGAACAGAGGCCTTCAACCCAACATGTGCAAAGACCAGAATCCTGACCAGAACTATGGGAGTGAGCTTGGAGGAAGCGCCTCCCGTTTCCCTCCAGTTCTGAGAGAACTGCAGATTCTCCAACACCCAGATTGCAGCTTCTGCGACCCTGAACCAGAACCACTCATGGAAGACACACCTGGATTCCTGACCACCAGAAGCTGTGAGATAATAAAGATATGCCATTTTAAAGCCACTGAGGTTTGTTAGGCAGCAACAGACAACTAAGACCACTGTGTTAGGTTTTAAACCATCCTAAAATCTTCCTCAAGTTAATCCTTCATTCCCATTGAAATACTCCCATTAACATCAATAAATAACGCATGAGAAATTGACAGACAATTCTAATGCCTACACACCAATCATGAGTGAGTGTCTGACATTGTACCTTGGTTACAAAATGCTTACTGTTCACCTTTCATTCACAGCCCATGTGGCAACCTAATGCTTCCTTAATCTACTTTTCTACTTTATAAAATGTTTTTAATGGGGTTAGGCTTTTGAAAAAGAAATACTGAGTGGCGCCTCTTACAATACCGCCAACCATCAATGAATTAGAACTAGGTGTGTGGTTCCGGTGCCGATGTGTTTACATGCTTGTACCCACAGGACGCTGTAGAGTTTTTCTGGGTGAATCACCCCATTGCCTTTCTCCAAAGCTTTGGGGGATGATTGAAAGTGTCCTCTGCCTTCAGGCACATGGCAGAGGGAGGTCGTTGTCTCTGGGGACAAGTCATGGTTTTTCTTTCATTGTCTTCCCCAGACTTAGGTGTTCCAATTTATCCTTTTCATGAGTTTTTTATCCCATTATTGGTTGTCATTTCTGTCACTTCCTCCTTGTTGTCACAGCACAAATGGAAGCTCACCAGTCACCAGGGATCTTTTTGTGTCTCCTGTCACCTGGGGTCCGCACTTAACAGACTTTAAATGATTAATTTTCTGTTTTCAGTCACAAAGGAGGACAAGAGAGTGCTTAGTCACCTTGTAAACCAGGGTCCAAAGATTATTTTTACAGTCCCTTTTTTTTATTTGTGGTAAAATATGCATGACATAAAACTTACATTTTAACCATTTTCAAGTCTTCAGTTTGGTGACATTAAGTGCATTCACATCATTGTGGAACCATCAACCACCATCCATCTCCAGAACTTTTTCATCTTCCCAAACAGAAACTCTCTCCCCATTAAACATTAACTCCTTCCCCCAGCCCCTGGCACCCACCATTCTACTTTATGAATTTGACTATTCTGAGTCCGTCATATAAATGGAATCATACAGTCCTTTTGTGGCTGGCTTAGCTCACTTAGCATATTATCCTCAAGGTTCATCCATGTTGCAGCATGTGTTATTTGTATATACCATATTTTGTGTATTCATCCATTAATGGGCATTTAGGTTATTTCCATCTTTTGGCTAATGTAAATGATGCTATTATGAATATGGGTTATTTTCACAGGCATCTTGACCAGAAATAAAAGACGTTTGCTCCACCTACCATTCCCAGGACACAAAGTCCCCCTTCAGCCCTCATTGCTGACTGAGGAATAATAGCAACAAGGCAGAGGCCATGTGGAAGACGGACTTAATTTGACTTTTCTCTTCCTCCCTTTCTTCCTTCTTTCTGTCTATCACCCACTTATAGTCCAAGGCACTGAGTTGGGCACAGGGGTGCAGAAATAAACATGACAGCACCCTGTGTCATGCACTCCAGGCCAGGAGGAGAACCCCACATGTACTGTGGGGCTGTTGGGCCTATGGGGTGGGGCTGAGTCCTACAGAAAAGATACAGCCTGACTCAGAGCAGATCTGGGAAGACTTGGTCCAGGACCTTGACAGACAGATTTAGAAGCAATGTAAGGCAGAAAACAAGAATGTGGCATTGGCACAGTACAACTTGTCCCAAGTGGCTGAAGCACCAAGAAGGTATGTAGAAAGACTGACCCAGTTAGAAAGGGAGAATGAGGCGCATGAAGAACGACCTTGAAAAGAAACCTGACCAAGCATGATCAAATAATTAAAATACTTTTTACTTTATAGCAAACTTATATTGAAGTAAATGCTGAAGCCCTAAAGATAATAGAGAAGCAGCTATGACATCACAACACAATTAAGTTTAACAAAGCCATCATAACATGACAACAAATGCAGTGTGGTACCCTGAGTTGGACCCTGGAACTGAAAGAGGATATTAATAGAAAAACTGGTGAAATCCAAATAAAATCCACAGTCTAGTTAATAGTAATGTATCAATGTCAGTTTCTTAGGTTTGACAACTGTACCATGAGAACGAAAGATATTAATGATGATGGGAAGTCAGTGAAGGGTATATGAAAATTCTAATATTTTTGTAACTTTTCTGTTAAATCTAATATTTTTTCAAAATAAATTTTATTAAAAAATTGAAGTCCCAGAAGTTCACAATCCTATCCTTTAATTGAATCTCTTTTCCCTTTTCCTGTGCATATTCATTTTTTTATCTGTAAAGAAAGATACTAAATAGACTTACTATAATCAGCAGTTTTAGTTAACATTGCTCATGCTTATGTTTCTCCATTTTGTTTCAGTCTCTTTATTTCTTGTCTCTCTGTCCCTCATCCTTTTAACACCATCATGGAACAGGTGTTACACACTTTTCAGCATGCCCTGTACCTCATATACAAATGTGTAGACACATGTACATCAATGGCAAATGTCTTTGATGAGTTTTATCATAAAGGAATCATACGGTAGATGATAGAAAGATAGGTAGATAGATAGATAATCTGTGCATCTTCTTTCCTTACTTCACAGCATAGACATCCCTACAATTCAATAGATGTGGATCTAATTCAAAATGTTTAATAGCCAAATAACATTCCATGTAATGTATGTTGCCATTTTATCCAAACATTTTGCTTTAGGTTAACTTCTGGTTTTGTGCTGCGATATGTATCATTATACATGTTATATTAGAATGGATGTCCCGTCTTTCTTGAGTCAGGGTTTCCTAACCACGATGGTTCCAAGACTGACCCTCAAAACCCACCCTAGGGAAGGAGCAAGGCCTGACTGTTTCCCTCTGGCACGTTCCCTGTGTGGCTTAGGTCTCCCGGGGTGGGCAGGTTGGAGGGACAATGTCTTACCTTTTTCTTATCTCACTGGTGATGTTTTACTTGGACATTGGTGCCACTTAGGTGACATTAAGTATAGTCACATGGCTGTGCAAGCGTCACCACCACCCATCTGCAGAACTTTTTCATCTTCCCAAACTGAAACTATGTATCCATTAAACAACAAACAACTTTCCATTCCACCTACCCCAGCCCTGGCACCCTCCTTTCTCCCCTCTATTTCTGTTTATTTGATCTGAATCTTTATTTTTGGGAGTTCCCGTGGGTTCTCAGAAGAGGCCTTATGTCCCTAGGACACTAGTAGAGTCAAGGACAACATGGGGCTGTCCCTACCTGTTGGGCACCGTCTCCCAGGGTATGTCCCGTGGGCTCACTGCCTTGATTTCCGTCTGCTCTCACGAGCCACGCAACTCAGCCTCTACCCTTCTGCCCTCAGAACATCCTTAGCCAGTTCCTGACTCTCAGATTTCACCAAGCAGGGGTTAGACAACAGCTTGGGAGTGCACACACCCAGTTTTCTAGGGATTCTCTCAAATCACGCTGATTTGGCAGGTGCTGAGGAAAACAGCCCCTGCAAAGGCAAAGCACTCTGCAGCTTCTTCAAAGAGACTTTCCCTCACCCTCCTCACCACACTGGCCTTCCCTTCCGGCTCCATCCAAGGACACAGACAGGTTCTGATGCCTCCTTGGCAGGTGTCCCTGGAAAGTTTGCCCTCTTTTAGAAGGTATGAGCCCTCTGTTCTCAGGACAGCCTGAAATCGGAGGAGTCCCCATGACAGTCTGCTGCACAGGGCTACATCTTCCCTTACGGATATAAAATGAAGATTCCAAGAGTCAAGGCAGAGTGTGGGGCTGGGTGCACAGTGGGGAGGTGACAGATTCTCTCTTTGGCCAAATTTTACTCAGGATTTTCTGAGCTTCTTTTAAGCGAAGCCTCCACTTGGGGACTCTGCATTGTCCAATTTTAGCAAGCATTCTGAGAAGTCTGTTTAGCCATCCCTCCTCCCCATCCTCCATATCTGATCACACTCAATATCTGATCAGCTTCCTCATCCTCCACCACCTCCCCCCCAACCCCATGGTGATGTGCAATCACCCTGGCCTGCCTTCAGCAGGAATCCTGTTTAGGATGGTTTAGCCAGAATCCCCCCTCATCCCCAATGATTTTCATAGTGATTTTTCATCCACTGACCCCCATCCTCCTCCTTGACCATAAATCCCCCCTTGCCCATACTGTATTCAGAGTGGAACCTGATCTCTCTCCCACACTAGGAAACCCCATTGCAATAGCCCCTGCCTTGAATAAAATTGATCTTACAATTCTTTAACAAGTGTCAGGAATAAGATTTTATGTTTTTAATGAAATATAGTTGACATACAGTATTAAGTGAATCTCAGGTGTACTACAATAGGATTTGACATTTGCATAGGTTATGAGGTGATCACCACGATAAATCTAGTAACCATCTGTCCCCATACAAAGTTATTACATATTGTTGACCATATTCCTTACACTGTGTATTGTATCCCCATGACTTATTTATCATATAACTAGAGATTGGTACCTCTTAATCCCCTTCACCTACTGTGACCAAACCCCCACACCTCTCCCTCATGGTGACCATCTATTTGTTCTCTGTATCTATGAGTCTCTTTCTGTTGTTTTGTTTATTTTGTTTTTTAGATTCCATGTATAAGTGAGATCATGCAGTATTTGTCTTTCTCTGGCTGACATATTTCACTTAGCATAATACCAATTCGATCCATCAATTTTGTTGCAAAGGCAAGATTCCCTTTTTGTGGCTAATAGTCCATTACGTCTGTGTGTGTGTGTGTGTGTGTGTGTGTGTGTGTGTGTATGTATACACACAGCTAACATATTCTTTATCCATTCATCTGTTGATGGACACTTAGGTTGCTTCCATATCTTGGCTATTGTAAATAATGCTGCTCTGAACATTGGCATGCATATATCTTTTCAGATTAGTGCTTTTGTTTTCATCAGGTAAAAACCCAGAAGTGAAATTGCTGGATCATATGGTAGTTCTATGCTTAATTTTTTGAGGAAACTCCACACTGTTTTCCATAGTGTCTGCATGAATTTACTTTCCCACCAAGAGTACAAAAGCATTCCCTCTTCTCCTCATCCTTGACAACACTTGTTATTTGTTGATGATAGCCTTCCAACAGGTGTGAGGTGGTTTCTCATTGTGGTTTTCATTTGCATTTCCCTGATGATTAGCAATGTTGAGCATCTTTTCATGTGTCTGTTGGTCATCTATATGTCTTCTCTGGAAAAATGTCTGTTTAGCTCTTCTGCCTATTTTTAAATCAAATTATTTTGGTTTTTATTGATTTTGAGTTGTATGAGTTATTTATATATTTTGGATTTTAAACTCTTATTGAATATGTCATTTACAAATAGCTTATCCCATTCAGTAGGCTGCATTTACATTTTGTTGATAGTTTCCTCTACTGGGCAAAAGTGTTTTACTTTGATGTAGTCCTATTTATTTTTGCTTTAATTTCCCATGCCTGGCGAGACAGGTTCAAAGAAATATATTGCTAAGGTCAATATCAAATAGTATACTACTTATATTTTCTTCTAGGAGTTTTATGTCAGGAATTACAATTAAGTCTTTAATCGATTTTTAGTTTAGTTTTGTATATAGTGTGAGAAAGTAGACTTGTTTGATTATTTTGTATGTAGCTGTCCTTTTCCCCATTACATATTCTTGCCTCCATTGTTGTAGATTAATTGACCATGTAAGTGTGGGTTTATTTCTGGACTCTCTATTCTGTTCCATTGATCTATGTGCCTGTTTTTTATGCCAGTACCACACTGTTTTGATTATTGCAGCTTTGAGTATAGTTTGAAATCCAGGTGTGTGACACTTCCAGCTTTGTTCTTCTTTCTCAAGATTGTTCTGGCTATTTGAAGTCTTTTATTTCTATACAAATTTTAGAATTATTTGTTATACGTCTGTGAAAAAAATGCCACTGGTATTTTGATAGGAATTGCATTGAATCTGTAGATTGTGTTGGGTAGTATGCTCATTTTAACAATATTAATTCTTCCACTCCATGAGCATGGTAAATTTTTCCTTTTCCATGTGTCATCTTCAATCTCTTTCAACAATGTCTTATAGATTCTGAGTTCAAGTCTTTTACCTCCTTTGTTAGGTTTATTCCTAGGTATTTTTTCTTTTTGGTGCCATTGTAAACAATATTGTTTTCTTAATTTCTCTTTCTGATAGTTTATTGTTAGTGTATAGAAACACAACAGATTTCTATATATTAATTTTGAATCCTGAAACTTTTCTGAATTCATTTATCACTTCTAATAGTTTTTTTGGTGGCATCTTTAGAACTTTCTATATGTAGTATCATGTCATCTGCAAATAATGATAGTCTTACTTCTTTTCCAATTTAGATTCCTTTTATGTCTTTTTCTTGTCTGATTACTGTGGCTAGGACTTCCAATACTATGTAGAATAAAAGTGACAAGAGTAGGCCATCCTTGTCTTGTTCCTGACCTTAGAGGAATTGCTTTCAACTTTTCATCATCAAGTATAACATTGGCTGTTTGTATGACATAGGTTTGTCACATATGGCCTTTATTATGTCAGGGTATGTTCCCTCTATATTCATTTGGTTGAGAATTTTTGTCATAAGTGAATGTTGAATTTTGACAAATACTTTTTCTGCATCTATTGGGATGATCATATGATTATTATTTTTCAATTTTTTAACATGGTGTATCAAGTTTTGCAGATATTGAACCATCCTTATATCCCTAGGATAAATTCTACTTGATCATGGTATATGATCTTTTAATGTATTGTTGAATTTTGTTGGCTGACATTTTGTTAAGAATTTTTGCATCTATGTTTATTAGGGATATTGACCTATAATTTTCTTCTTTTTTTGTGGTGTTTTCATCTGGTTTTGGTATCATGGTGAATATGGTTTAGTGGGATGAGTCCATAAGCTCTCCCTTCTCTTCAATTTTTTGGAATAGTTTGAGAAGAATAGGTGTTAACTCTTTAAATGTTTGGTAGAATTCACCTGAGACCAATCTGGTCCTAGACTTTTGTTTGTTGAGGTTTTTTTCTAGTACTGATTCAGTTTCATTACTGGTAATCCATCTGTTCATATTTTCTGTTTCTTCTGATTCTGTCTTGGAATATTGCAGATTTCTAGGAATTTATCCATTTCTTCTAGGTTTTCTATTTTATTGGTATATAATTGTTTGTAATAATCTCTTATGAATCTTTGTATTTCTCTGGTGTTGTTGCTAATTTCTTTCTTTTAATTTCTGATTTTTATTGATTTGGGCCTTCTCTCTTTTTTTCTTGACGAGCCTGGCTAAAGATTTATCAGTTTTGTTTATCTTTTCAAGTAATCAGCTCTTAGTTTCATTGATTGTTTCTGTTGTTACTTTCATCTCTATTTCATTTATTTTCACTCTAATCTCCATTATTTCTTTCCTTCTACTAATTCAGGTTTATTTATTCTTCTTTTTCTGTTTCCCTTAGGTGTAAAATTAGGTTTTTATTTCAGTTTTTTTCTTGTTTCCCAAGATAGGCTTGTATCACTATAAACTTCCCTCTTAGAACTGTTTTTCTGCATCCCATAGACTTTTGAATCCTTGTGATTCCATTTTCATTTGTCTCCCAATATTTTTTTTATTTTCTCTTTGATTTCTTTAGTGACACATTGGTTGTTCAGTAGTATATTGTTTAGTCTCCACACGTTTGTGGTTTTTTGCCATTTTTTTTTTCCTTGTAGCTGATTTCTAGTCTTATACCATTGTGGTTAGAAAAGATGCTTGATATGATTTCAATTTCTTAAATTTATTGAGACTTGTTTCATGGTCTAGCATGGTCTAGCATGTGATCAATCCTGGAGAATGTTCCATGTGCACTGGAAAGGAATATGCATTCTGCTGCTTTTGGATAGAATGTTCTCTCTCTCTCTCTCTCTCTCTCTCTCTCTCTCTCTCCATATATATATATGTATATATATGTTGGGTTGGCCAAAAGATTCATTAGGTTTCTTCCATAAGATGGCTCTAATAGCACTTAGTTGTCTTTAATTTCATTCAAAAAATTTTGTTAGATTGTATGTGACAGCTGTCATATCAGTGTGCATTTTTTAAAAAATGACATCAAAATTGGTGAATTTTTGTGTAGCCATTTTAATATTGAAGATGGAAGAAGAAAAGCAACATTTTTGGCATATTATACTTTATTATTTCAAGAAAGGTAAAAACACAACTGGAATGCAAAAAAAAGATTTGTGCAGTGTATGGAGAAGGTGCTGTGACTGATCAAATGTGTCAAAAGTGGTTTGCAAAGTTTCGTGCTGGAGACTTCTCACTCCATGGTTGGATAGACCAGTTGAAGTTGATAGAGATCAAACCAAGACATTAATTGAGAACAATCAATGTTATACCACACGGGAGATAGCCAACATACTCAAACTATCCAAATCAAATGTTGAAAATTATTTGCACCAGCTTGGTTATGTTCATCACTTTGATGTTTGGGTTCACATAAGTGAAAAAAACCTTCTTGACCATATTTCTGCATGCGATTCCCTACTGAAATGTAATGAAAATGTTAAGTTTTTAAAACAAATTGTGATGGGCGATAAAACGTGGACACTGTACAATAATGTGGAACAGAAGAGCTCGTGGGACAAGCAAAATGAGCCACCATCAACCATACCAAAGGCCAGTTTTCATCCAAAGAAGGTGACGTTGTGTATATGGTGGGATTGGAAGGGAGTCCTCTATTATGAGCTCCTTTTGGAAAACCAAACGATTAAATCCAACAAGTACTGTTCCCAATTAGACCAACTGAAAGAAGCACTTGACAAAAAGCGTCCAGAATTAGTCATCAGAAAATGCAAAGTCTTCCATCAGGATAACGCAAGACCAACATGTTTCTTTGATCACCAGGTAAAAACTGTTACAGCTTGGCTGGGAAGTTCTGATTCATCTGCCATATTCATCAGACATTGCAACTTCAGATTTCCATTTATTTCTGTCTTTACAAAATTCTCTTAATGGAAATAATTTCAATTCCTTACAAGACTGTAAAAGGCACCTGGAACAATTCTTTGCTCAAAAAGATAAAAAGTTTTGAGAAGACGGAATTAAGAAGTTGTCTGAAAAATGGCAGAAGGTAGTGGAACAAAAGGGTGAATACATTGTTCAATAAAGTTCTTGGTGAAAATGAAAAATGTGTTTTTTATTTTTACTTAAAAACTGAAGGCACTTTTTGGCCAACCCTCTCCATATATTCCATTTGGTCTAATGTCTTGTTTAAGGTCAATTTTTCCTTATTAATTTTCTGTCTGGATGATCAGTCTATTGAAGTAATTGGGGTGTTAATGTCCCCTACTATTTTTGTGTTACTGTCAATTTCCCCCTTTATATTTGTTAATATTTGCTTTAAGTATTCAAGTACTCCTATATTGGGTGTGTATATATATTTATATGTTACAGTTATAAATTATAATAAGATATTACAATTGTTATACCTTCTTATTGGATTGACTCCTTGATCATTATGTAATGTCCTTCCTTGTCTCTTGTTACTACCTTTGTTTTAAAACTTACTTTGCCTGGTATAAGTATTGCTACCCAGCTTTTTTTTTCATTTGCATTTGCATTGAATACCTTTTTAGATCCCTTCACTTTCGGTCCGTGTATGTCTTTGTAACCAAAGTGGGTCTGCACAGACATAGAGAACAGATTTGTGGTTGCCAAGGGGGAGGGGTCAGGGAGGAATGGAGTGGGAGGTTGGAGTTAGCAGATGTAAGCTATTATATATGGAAAGGATAAACAACAAGGTCTTACTGTATAGTACAGAGAACTATATTCTGTATCCTATGATAAACCATAATGGAAAAGAATATACATATAAAGAATGTATAACTGAATCACTTTGCTGTACAGCAGAAATTAACACAATATTGTAAATCAACTATACTTCAATTTAAAAATGCTATAAATAAATAAATAAAGTGAATCTGTTATAGGCAGCATATATATGGGTCTTTTTTTTAATATACATTCAGCCATTCTGTCTTTTGATTGGAGCATTTAGTCCATTTACATCACAAGTAGTTATTGATAGGTATGTACTTACTGCTATTTTGTTTTCTAGTTGTTTTTGTAGTTCTTTTTTTGTTCCTTTCTTCTTCTTTTGCTCTCTTCCCTTATGATTTGATGACTATCTTTAGTGTTATGTTTGGATTCATTTTGTGTGTGTGTGTATCTATTATAGGTTTTTGGACTGTGGTGACCATAAGGTTCATATGTAACTGTTTCTATCTATCTATCTATCTATCATCTATCTATCTATCTATCTATCTAATGATTACATTAAGTTAATGATCTTTTAAGTTTGAATACATTCTAATAACCTTGCATTTTTTTACTTCTCCTCCTACATTTAATGTTTTTGACATCATATTTTGATCTTTTTGTTCTGTGTACCCCTTAACTACTTGTTGTCTGGTAGAAGATTTTACTACTTTTGTCTTTAAAAACTTCCTACTATCTTTATAAGTGGCTGACTACTACATTTGCTGTATGTTTGTCTTTACCAATGAGATTTTCCTTTAATAGTTTTTATATTTCTAGTTGTTTTCTTTTCTGCTCAGAGAAGTTCCTTTAATATTTCTTGTAACATTGGTTTACAGTTGCTGAACTCTTTGCTTTTGCTTATCTGTAAAACTCTCTCTCCTTCAAATGTAAATGATGGTCTTGCTGGGTAGACTATTTTTAGTTGCAAGTTTTTACCTTTCATCATTTGGAATACATCTTGTCTCTCCCTATGGCCTGCAAATTTTCTGCTGAAGAGTCAGCTGATAGTCTTATGGGAGTTCCTTTGTATGTAACTAGTTGCTTTTCTCTCACTGTTTCTTAAGATTTTCTCTTTATTTAATTTTTGCAATTTTAATTATAATGTGTCGTGGTGGATCTCTTTGAGTTCCTCTTGTGTAGGATTCTCTGTGTTTCCTGGACCTGGATGTCCATTTCCTTTCCCAGATTAGGGAAGTTTTCAGTTATTATTTTTTCAAATATATTTTCTGCCCCTTTCTCTCTTCTCCCTTTGGAACCACTATAATGTCAACGTTAGTATGCATGTTGTTGTCTTAGAGGTTTCTTAAACTATCTTCTTTTTTTTAATTCTTTTTTTTTTTTTCTGTTCAGCTTAGCTATTTCCACTACTCTGTCTTCTAGTTCATAGATCCATTTCTCAGTATCATTGAATTTACTGTTGTCCCTTCTAGTGTATTTTTATTTCAGTTATTGTATTCAACTTTGTTTGGTCCTTCTTTATATTTTCTAACTCTGTTAAAATTCTTGCCATGTTCAATTTTTCTTCCACTGAGTTCATTAAGCATCTTTATGACAATTACCTTGAACTCTTTATCAGGTAGATGGATTATCTCCATTTTAGTTCTTTTTCTGAGATTTTGTATTGTTCCTTCTTTTGGCCAAATCCCTGTGTTTATTTTTATGTATTATGTGTGTCAGTTACATTTCCTGATCTCAGAGAAGTGGTCTCCTGTAGGAGACATCCTATGAGGCCCAGCAGCACATTCCCCTCTGTTCACCGTAGCTATATGCTCTAGGGTTGCTCCCTTTGTGGGTCTTTCTGTTGTGGTGGGGCTGACTACTGTGGGTGCCTGGTAGGCAGGGCTGTCCTGACCTGCTTGGTTACCAGGTCCTGCCTCATGTGATAGCTGCTGGCCCATTGGTGAGAGGGGCCGGGTACCAGAGCAGCTGGTTTCATGGCCTGGTGGGTTCCCAGGACTGGTGCCAGTTTGCTGGTGGGCAGGGTTGGGTCAGGAACGCTGGCTGTGGGGCCTAGGGGAGCCAAGGCTGGTGCTAACCTACTGGTGGGAGGGCCTGCATTCCAGGTCAGCAGCCTGTGGGGTCCAGGGGGCCAGGGTCTGCTACTGGTCTGCTGGTGGATAGGTAAGCCCTTAGCACTAATAAGCTAGAGAGAGGACTCCGAAGTGGTGCTCACCAGAACCAATATCCGCATGGTAGAATGAGCTCCCAAAAATGGATGCCACCAGAGTCTATGCTCCCAGGGAGAGTCCCAGTTGCCTTCTGCCTCTTCAAGATGTTCCCCGAGATGAGCAGGTGGGTTTGATTCAGGGTCATCTCAAATTGCTGCCCATATGCTGGGTCTCAAAGTGTGTGAGATATTGCATGCATTTTTAAAAGCAGAGTCTGTTACTTACAGCCCTCCAGTTCTCCCATATGCAAGCCCTGCTTGCCTTCAAAGGCAGATGTTCTGGGGGCTCTTCTTCTTGATGCAGGACCTCTGGGCTGGGGTGTCTGATGTGAGGCTCAGACCCCTCACTCCTTGGAGAGAACCTCTGCAGTTGTGATTATTCTCCTGTCACCTACCTGAGTATGTGGATTTTGATCATACTACATCTCCACCCCTCCTACCTATCTCATTGTGATTTCTTCTTTATATCTTTAGCTGTGGAAACTCTTTTCTGCTAGTGTTCAGGCTGTTCTCATTGATAGTTGCTCTGTAAATACTTGTAATTTTGATGTGCCTGTGGGAGGAGGTGAGCTCAGGGTCTTCCTATTCCACTATCTTGACCACACTTCCAGGAATAGTATTTTCTTTAACAATGTCCCAGATGTCTCTTCTCTTGAACATGGTGGGCCGAGGGTGGGTTTCAGAGTGACTGGGCAGTGCAGGGAGGGCAGGCAGGATAGTGGCTAGGAGACTGTTGCAAATATCCAGGGCTTGTGGGAATTGCACAACCATATTCCGGGAGATCATTGTTTAATTTTTAAATTATACTATAGTTCCTTCAGAATAATTTTCTATTTCAAGAATCAATCTGGCAATCTTGGAAAATGCTAGTTATGAGGACATGGAAGATGAAGCCCCTGCCTGCTCTGGAAGAGACAGATAGATAGGGCAATATTGGTCTTGTGTTTTGGATTGACTTTACCGCAGGCAGAATCACTGGAAGATGTTCAGTACTAAGTCCCATTTCCGGAGGTGTTTCTAAAAACCAGTCTCTCGGTTTGGTGCATAGGTGGGTTCCCCAAACTGATTGTACCAGGCTCCTTTCAAGCACTAGGCCTGCAAGAAGGGTGAGTTAAGGCCAGTGTTTTAATTGAGAGATAATAAATGTCATTGAGGGGAAACATGTGAGCTGCACATGGCCTCCGACTCTACCAATTATCTGCTGAAGGCCATGCTGTGCTAGCACCTGGAATCTCACACACCTGTCAGACTGTCTCGACTATAATGCACACCCACTGAGAAGTGAGCTCAGCAGGCACCCAAGAGCCCTCATAAACCTTTAAGTAGTCTTTCCAAAAATCTCACTGACAGCTATCTTTAGCTTCATATGAAAGTAAAAGTAGAAAGTGTGTGTGTACATACATGTATGTGTGTTTGTGTATTTGTATGTAGATCTATCTGTCATCTATCTATCTATCTATCTATCTATCTATCTATATCTATCTATCTATCTATCTATCACTGATTTTTATTCTGCTACTGAAAGAAGCAAACTTCACCTCTCTTCACCCAGAAGCTGGCATAAAAGATCCTGTTCTACCAATCCCCACTGTGATCTCAAGTCGTCAATTTTACTGGCTCCTCAAAACTGATCTTATGAAATTTAGTCACACTTTGTATATTCCTATTTTTAATACCCAACAGGGTCAGATTATATATATATATATATATATATATATATATATATATATATATATATATATATATATATATACATACATACAGGGATAGAAGCATTCCATAGAGGGGAACATCCTCAGTTTTCATTTGCATATATCAGCCATAACTAAAAAAAAACTAAAGGAGAGATAGAACTTGTGAGTGGTTAGGAAATAGTTACTTTGCTCTCTCTTTAGCTGAGAGAGGCATCATACTCCCTTCCCACCCTTTACAGATGTGGAGCACAGAGATGCTATGTGACCACCTGGGTGTCACAGGGAGGGCACATGGCCCCATGGCCAGCCTGACTTCTCTCTGCATGGCAATGTCCTGCTTCTGCTGTCTCCTGAAACCAAGGGAGGGAAAGGGGAGAATATAGAGGAAGATCTATCCATTGTTCCCATTCATAAAACGCACAGTTAAAGTCCATGGGTTGCTATCTCTGGGGCAGGAGACCTGGAACCACCCCACCGGCACCGTGCTCTCTTTGATCAGCCTTCACATCCCTCCAGGTGTGCTCCTGGCTCTGCTCAGACTGATTCTCAGTCATCTCACCTCTGGAATTGAACCCCATCAGCTTAGTGTGGGACAAATGCTCTGACATTAACAAAATCTTTTGAGTACTCTGATGTTTTTGCACAATCAGTGATGCTTTCTTGCATCTCAGATGTCAACTCCACCATTATTCTCATATGTGCACAAAGGACTTTAACGAAACAGCAGATTGGCTGTGAAAATTCCATCTACCTTAACGCAGGGGGGAGTTCTGAACAGAGACAGAAAGAAAGAGCCAGAGCCAAGAACCTCACAGGGTCATCCCCTACAGATAGAAAACTCGGGTGAAGGGAAAGACTGGGGGACCCAGCTGGGGCCAGGCTTCTTCAGGGGGAGGATGAAGCATCTGCTTAGTGGCCTGAGGAATACATGAGCGGTCTGTGCCACTCGATGCTGGCAGCAGACAAGGAACACGTGAATTGAGACGCCGGTCTATTCCGTACATTGGAATCAGTCATCATCCTCAGGGAGTAAAGGATTTCTGGATCACAGTGGCAAACAGTCAATACAGAACTCGCCTCTTGCAAAGGTGACAGAACGGAGTAGGTAGTTCTCAACTTCCTGTTGCTTCAGTGCAGGCAAAGTGGCTCTGAAGTTTTAATGCCCTGAGGTTGGATCAGCAGTGCAAACAGAGCCTGCTTCTTTGAGAGGGCCTGAGGACCACACTGCTCTCGTGTTACTTATAATAGACCAGAGCTCAGGTTCCAGGCAAGTCCCTCAGGGATGTGTTCACCCATTTCCCTGTGGGCGGGCAAGAGAAGTTGTGGAGGCAGAACCCGTGGATTCACTGTCACTATTTACAAAATGGTCTGATTAAAGACCTGCTTCTATATTATGTCCATATTCAGAAACTTATCTGCTTACACCCAGGAGGTATATCAGCTCACACAGCTATAATCTTTATTCATAGTAGTAAACAAAACCACCAATGTCCAGTTTGCCATCAGTTAGAACAGGACCAGTTCCCCAGCCCCAGCATTGCAGCTCAGGGCTGATTGACTTACACAGTGTGTCCTAGTTTCCCTCTAGAAAAGCAGGAATAATAATGTCTGTTTTCTCCTCGGTAAAGCAACATGAGATGTGATCAACAGAAGTGTTTGTAGCTCTTCAAAAGAAAAATTATACAGTGCTCTACCAGTCCTCAACCCGGTACTTAGAGACTAACTTATCTGCGTCTGAAAACTCCACACAATTTAGGAGACCAAAACACCAGTCTTACTTGAGCATTTTAGATAAACTTCTACTTAAGAGCTTAAAAACAAGGTGCAAAAATTCTTTTATTGGTTCCAAGACTTGATTAAGATAAGCTAATCGGGTGTGTATATGCATCTCTGTGTGTTGCATGTGAGTCTGTCTGTGCATACATGTGTATGTGTATATGCACACATGTGTATGTTTGTGCATATATGTATGTGTTCCTGTGTGGGAATTTGCATATCTCTGTGCATGAGTGTATGTGTGTGTGAATGTGTGTCTGAGTGCCTGTGTGTGTACTTTCTCTAGTAGCAATCATTTCTGGTCGACATTCCTTACCTGTCCAAGTCAAGCACTGACTTCCAAGTCATCCTCTGAGACCTGATAATCTGTTGGCTCTAAGAGGTCTCTCTCTCTTCATTTTTTTTTTTTTTTTTGGAGGATATATCTTCAGCTTTCTTCCTGCTCTTTTTTAAAAATGTTTTATTGAATTATAGGTAATACAATGTTGTGTTAGTTTCAGGTGTACAGCAAAGTGATTCAGTTTATATATATATATATATATATATTCTTTTTCAGATTCTTTTCCATTTTAGGTTATTACAAGATGTTGAATATACTTTCCTGTTTTATACAGTAGGTCCTTGTTGTTTAGCTATCTTATATATAGTAGTGTATATCCCAAACTCCTAATTTATCCCTCCCCCACCCCTTTTCCCTTTGGTAACCATAAGTTTGTTTTCTATGTCTGTGACTCTATTTCTGTTTTGTAAATAAGTTCATTTGTATCATATTTTAGATTCCGCATAAAAGTGATATCATATGATATTAGTCTTTGTCTGACTTACTTCTCTTAATATGATAATCTCTAGATCCATTCATCTTGCTGCAAATGGCATTATTTCATTCTTTTTTACAACTGAGTAATATTCCATTATATATATATATCACATATCACATCTTTATCCATTCATCTGTTCATAGACATTTAGGTTGCTTCCATGTCTTGGCTATTGTAAATAGTGCTGCTGTGAACATTGGGGTGCATGTATCTTTTTGATTTAGAGTTTTCTTCAGATACTTTTTTTTTGGTATTTTTATTTCTCTCTTATAACTAAAATGTACATGAACACTTCATTTTTTCAGCTTTATTGAGGTATAATTGACAAATAAGGTTGTAAGATACTTAAAGTGTACATCCTGATGATTTGA
Organism: Balaenoptera acutorostrata; assembly: GCF_949987535.1. Classification (NCBI taxonomy): domain Eukaryota; kingdom Metazoa; phylum Chordata; class Mammalia; order Artiodactyla; family Balaenopteridae; genus Balaenoptera; species Balaenoptera acutorostrata. The sequence continues at coordinate 20,803,942 of NC_080069.1, read as the reverse complement.
TATCTATCTACATTACTAAAGGATTCATCCTATCTGGTTAATTAACACACCCATCACCTTACATATTTATATAATATTTTTGTCTTTTGGTGAGAACATTTAAGCTCTACTCTCTCAGCAAATTTCAATTTTACAGCCAAGTGTTCTCAACTACAGTCACCATGTTATACATTGGATCCTCAGACCTTATTCATTGTATAACTGAAAGTATACCTTTTTCACTTTTACTTTTAACAAATGTATGCTTTTACTAACCTCTCCCTATTTCCTCCAACACCCAGCCCCTGGCAAACACTTTTTGCTCTGTTTCTATAAACTTGACAGTTTTTTAGATTCCACATATAAATATCATACAATATTTATCTTTCTTTGTCTGGCTTATTTCACTTAGTATAATTCCATCAAGTTCCATCCATGTTGTTGCAAATAACAAGATTTATTTCTTTCTGGTAGCTGAATAATATTACATTATATATGTTTGTGTGTGTGTGTGTGTGCCTGTGCATGTGTGTGTATGTGTAACATTTTCTTCATTCCTTTGTTAAGGGACACTTAGGTTGTTTCCATGCCTTGACTATTGTGAATAATGTTACAGTGAACATGGTGGTACATATATCATTTTTTGTGTTTTTTTTTTAAACAATAAATGCTGGAAAGGGTGTGGTGAAAAGGGAACCCTCCTGCACTGTTGATGGGAATGTAAACTGATACAACCACTATGGAGAACAGTATGGAGGTTCCTTAAAAAACTAAAAATAGAACTGCCATATGACCCAACAATCCCACTACTGGGCATATACCCTGAGAAAAGCATATATCATTTTGAGTTAGTGTTTTTGTTTCCTTTGGGTAAAAACCTACAAGTGGGTATTGCTGGATTATGTGATAATTCTAATTTAATCTTTTGATAAATCTCCATACTGTTTTCCATAGTGGCTGCAACAGTTTACATTCCCACCAGTAGCGCACCAAGGGTCCCCTTTACATCTCAAGGAACTAGAAAAAGAACACAGAAATTAAGCCCAAAGTTCGTAGAAGGAAGGAAATAACAAAGATGAGAGTGGAAATAAATGAAATAGAAACTAAAAAGACAATAGAAAGGATCAATGAAAATAAGAGCTGCTTTTTTGAAAAAATAAACAAAATAGACAAACTTTAGCCATTATTACCAAGAAAAGAAGATAGGACTCAAACAAATACAATTATAAAAATCTAGATCTCTTTTAATGGAGGTTTTGTGCCCTATGCAAAAATACCCTTCATTATTGATGATGCTGACCTAGTTCTGCAAAATGCTAGGACTATAGATCTTCAGTGGGAAGCTCCCCACTCCCTCGACTGTCTCTCCTGCAGGTAGCACAGGTAAGCATCCTGGGGCAGAATTATCAGAAACTTCACAAGTGATTGGCTGCCCACAAATGTTGCCAGTCCACTGAGTCTGCTATAACCCCATGCCTTGCCTGTTCTGCTTCATTTTTGAGTTCCAGCTATTGAAAAAAAGGGCCTTGGCTGATAAGGGCTTCTCACCCTGACCTTCAAATCTTCACTAAAGCCCAACTGGGAACACTGACCTGGACGACATGGGTGAGAGTTCTCCAGTGATAATCAGATTCCAAGGCATGGGGACAACACTCTCCTTATAGGCTTATAGCACTATAATGAGAGAAATGCAATTGTACTTGGAAACTGAGTGTTGCTCTATATCAACCAGATATATGGGATTAAATTACTAACCTTACCAACAGGTGCCATTTTGTATTGCAGAAGCAAAGTTAAGCTTTTTAATTAAAGTCAACCTCCATTAAAATCAGTCGGGGCGGGGGAGGGGTTAGTTGAATTTTAAAACAACTGATAAGGAGTTTTCTGAAAAGACATGAAACCTACTCTTTGTTATGTACAGTTCTTGAAGATGAGTCCAAGAAACCTTATTCCTTATGATTAATTAAGGGCATGTCAAATACTTGTTATAGAAGGAATTTGTTTAAAACACAAAATTTGCTCAAATGAATAACTGGCTATAGCTGACCTTCAGTAATCCACGGAACTGAAGACGAGGGCTAATACAGATTACAGAACAACAGTAACCATCTTTATTCACATGATAGTTTTAAATAAAAATGTTTTAATAGCTAATATTATAAAACTTTTAGTTTCAAATATTTAGACAACTGCTTTCTTTATTTCAACCTACTTGTTTGATTTGCCCCTTAAAACTGTTACAGATGTGCATTTCAAAGGCACACAACATGCCAGAGTGAGCAGGGACTTAAAAGTCTGAACACCTGAGTTATGAGCCTGAAAGCCGAGTGACCTTGGCCACCTGTGACCTTGAGAAAATCACTTCACTTCTCTGAGAATCAGGACCTCTTCAATAAACAAAAACATTCCCCCCCCCCATTGAGTTTTCAGGGTGATCCAGTGAGATAAGGCACGGGAAAATATTATGTGTTGTGAATATTATTAGTTGTGATGTTATTAGTCATGGTAATATTAATAATTACATTTTAAACATGATATATTTAACTCCCACTAAAAACATCCAGTCTTGGTGGTAAATACAGACATGTTAATGTCCCACCTTGCTAGTCCTGAAATGAAAACAAAACAAAGCCTGCATTTAGCTCTGAGTAACCACCTTCACTTGGAGCACTTGACATGTTGACAACAATCAGTTTAGTGAGTTTACGGGAGGAAAAAAAAATCAGTCATGCTGTTTGGATTCACCAAGATAAAGCAGCAGGTCGCCTGTCTGAACTATACACTTTCTAGTGGGGTATTTTGATGTCACAAAGGCACAGGTCTGAAAAATGTCTTCCTTTTAAAAATTCTTAAAGATCTGCGAAATGTGTTTGTTCAATGCATAGACCTAAATCAGGAGAAATTAACTGTGGACATTACTACAACTGAATGCAATAAAAACTGATTTGTATGATGTACAGTTGCCTGGAGGTTTTGATTCTTTTGATTACCTCCTGATGTTTTCTGTTCCTTTTTGAACTTTTGTGATTTTTTTGCAGGTTTCAACAGCTTAGGTGAGCATCAGAGGTACCACCCAGCAGTGGGATTTTAAGATGACCATCAGGAAGGACAACAAAGCAGACATAAGTGTGCTTTTCCAAGGATATAATATTTCCTTTTATGAAGATCCAGCAAAAGATATAAGATAGTAGCTGCTGACTAAGGAAATGTGAAGAAGGGAGGGTTTTCTCTTTCACCTTCATCTACTCTTTTAACCCAGGAGTGTGAATGGTATTTCTATGTGTTGAAAATTGATTCATCTCAGCAGTTTTATTAGTTCATGAGCTTTATACACTGTCCAAGAGGCTGGGCCTTACAAATTATGTGGGGCCATGTGCTCATTTTACAGATGATTAAACTGAGGCTGCAGGATCATGTAACTTAGAAACCTGAGGGCCAAAAAGGATCCAGGATCCATTCACCACTCTTAGCCCAGCACTGCTATGCTCTGAGTCTCTGACTGTGCATAGTCAAGTTCAGTCAATACAAAGTCAGTATTTGAATTTTAATGAGACAGAAGTAAACAAAGACAACAAAACCCTGGAAGATCTGAGTCATATAGACTCAAAAAGGAAGTGGCAGGTGTGGTAGAAGGCCCAAGGCTTACCGTGTAACCTTTGCTCTAACGCCACACCCTCCTGGAGCAGGCCATAGAACTAAGGACTGTTGTGCACATTCATACATTCAGACGCTGTGTCCTCCCAGCATCAGTGGCTCACCTGAAGAAGTCCAGGTGGAGATCTGGGCCGCTGACTGCTGGGTCAGCTGGAGTTCTCATGCAGTTTGCCAGAGGAGCTGCAGGGAGAATATTGGCAGCTCTACTTAGTGCCATGGAGGGCTGGATGGACGGGCAACTTAGAACCCACTGCCAGATGGCCCATTGCCTAGACTGACAACAACCTATATCCCTCAGAGGAAAATAATGCATATCTTGATTAGTTTCAAATCCGGTCTAACTGAGCCAAAAGCAACCTTCCATTGGTCTTGGGGGAGAACCTACATGATGGAGAATTGCATAATGATTTTGAGCAACCCAGCAGGCCAGTGTCATGGGAAAGCAGCTGGGCTGGCCAAAGCCAGAATACAACCCACAGTGCAAGGCCCAATTGCTCACTCACGACGATTTCCCTTGGCCTGATGCATTCTCTTTCTTACTCTGCAGGTTCAATGGCTCCCCCTTGTAGTTTTGTGGGTAAATGAGATAGTGGATTTCTTTGTATGAGTTAGGTTTGAATTTTTATGTTTTGGACAGGAAAGACTTTCTTTGCTCTTCTGACCAAAGAAAAGCTAGGTCTTCATCTATGAAAAGGTTGTATTCCTGAAAAGCTTACAGTCAATTACATTAAAAGGAAAGATTATTTTTAATCATACTGGCTGACTCCTTATAGGGACTTGGAGTAAGTCTCCAGGAAGCTCCATTCTCAGGGAGAGAATCAGTCCTAATCATTTAGGTTACTCAGTTAGCTTTCTGTCTATTGCGTTTTCTTGAAGCAGGACACCCCTGAAATATAACACTCTGAATCAGCAGTGACCTGCTCTAGGAGCCCTGCTCAGTTGTCCAGCAGAGGGAGGGCAAATGGACCAAAGCCGCTTCCAGGAACCAGACACATCCTCACATGGGGGAAGCTGGGGAGGGGGAGGCCTGGGGAGGGCAAGGCCAGTTGTATGAAGCAACATGACCTCAGCAACCCCAAACAGACTCGCAACTAAACAACACAAACACTGATCCGCATGGCAGAAAGGAGATTTCTATCTCCTGTGAAAACAGGCAAACAGCCAGTCATGCTCTGAGCTTTCTATTTGCAAGATCGCCATCCCAGCAAGTGGCTAATTGGCACTTGGTGGCAATTCTCAGCGTTCAACCCACCATAACACCAAGAATCCCACCCCTGGCTGAGACAAGTGGTGACCCAAGGGGAAGCCAGATGCCCTGAAGGGGAGAGAATGCACTTGGACTCCTTCTCACCTCAGAGGAGTGCCACTGGGTTTACTCCCTACAGAGGTTTTCATTGTTATTAAAAGAAAATAATGATTAAACATAAAAATAAAAACAAAGCCTGCAGCACCTCAGCTGTTATCGCAGCATCGTCGTACAGACATGCAGTGGTAGCAACCTAGCACTATTTACCCTGTGGTTCTTTCATTCTGTGGGCATTTAACAAATATTTACTACATGCCATGGAGACACAGATAAAAAGATGTAGTGTCCTTCCGCTGAGGAGTGTGCAGTCTAATGAGAAGAAAGGCATTGAAAAATTTCAACACAGTGTCAATGTGCTGTAATAAACACAAGGACAACAGGAATGCAAGGAGGGCAGGGGTGTCAGGAAAACTGCACAGGGGATGTGAGAGGGGACATGGTCTTGGGAAGACAAAAGGGGTCCCAGGAGCAGTAATGCTGGGAGCACACAGGGTTGCTCGGGAAACCATGGGCCTAGCATGTTTCAGAACTAGGGCATAAAGGTGTCTGGGAGGTGGGAAGGTGCAAAAGGCAAACAGATGTGGGTCCTGACAATGGAGTTTATGCAAGAGCTTTGAGCAGGCAATGCCAACACCATGCCAGCCAGAGCCCTCTGGTCCAGGGCTGGAAGGGGTGCAGGCAGCTACAGGGGAGGCAGAGTGCCCAGAAAGGAGGTTATTCTGAACAGGAAGGAAAGGTTTGGACCAGGGCCCTCATTCTGTCTAGAACTGCCCTGATCACCAGACAGGGTACAAGAGACACATCTGTAATTGTACATTTTCTAGAAGCCACATTTAAAATATAAAAAGAAACATGTGGAATTAATTTTTATGATAAAAGTCATTTTAGCCAATATAACCAGAATAGTATCATTTCAACATGTAATCAGTACCAAAAAAAAACCCATTAATGAATTACTGTTCATTATTTTTTCTACACTAAGTCTTCAAAACTTGGTATGTATTTTACTCATACAACACATCTCTATTGGCAGCGACCATATTTCAAGTGCTCAGTAACCACATGTGACTGGTGACAGCTTTGTGGGCCAGTTCTGGACTCTCCAACGTGCGTCAGAGATTCCCTATTTGGGCCATAATTGCTCTGAGTGCCATACTTGCTAATACTTCTTTCTCAAAAGATAGATCAAAATGAAAGAGTTTCCACTGCCAAAAGGCATATAGTACTCCAAGACTTCCACTGCAAGCCACAGGACAAGGTTGATGGGAAAAGTTGTCTTAAAATAAGTATGCACTCCATAATTCTCTTTGATTTCCAAAGCTTGAGGGGGAGAGGGTGCCTGGGACAATTTGCATTTTAATAAACACTGTCCCTTGCAAAATGATTCTCAACATCCTTAACGAATGCCTCCCAATAACAATAATTAACATCAGAAGGTGCTGTACCAGCATTCACTAATGAATGCCCTCCCAGGCAGACCCTGTTTTGATGGACTTAAAGCAAAGCTTTTAAGTAACTCAACTGGCATGGGGCCATACAAGGAGTTGGGTTTATGTAACTTGTTTCCCAGAAAGAAAGAAGCTTAAGGAACTCACATCTGGCCACAAGTGGGATTGTCATTAGAAGCAGGACTAGAGCACAGGGTATCTTTGGCCAAGTTTTCAGTACTTGAGATCTCAGGAGGGGCACTTAGGTGTCCTTGTTAAAAGTCCTAAGCAGGCAGTGGGGACACTAGCAGCCTCACATGGGTGTGTTGGCTCTGCCACATCAGTTTCCTTGTCCCATGACTAATGCTCCACCCAGCCCAGGACATGTAAGTTTAGTTGAGGATTTGGTCATATCCAAGGGGTTCCTCCTCCCCTCAAGTCTTGGACCTGGCTTGCAGAATTTCCATCCATAGCTCCCTAAAGTCCTTGGCTCCTTTCCAATACTCAGTTTTGACAACAGTGTAGTGGGATTTGCATGCATATGATAACCTTCTTACACATGCTGCCATGGCCCTGTAGTAACTTTGGAAATAACAGTTGTGAGAGAAGCTTAGTCATGTTGACTTAACATGTATGTGCCAAGCACTGAACCAAATGCTTTGTGTGAATGAGCGCAGTAAGTCTTCTCTACAACTCCATGAAGTCCACGTCCTCAATATCTGAATCATACAGAAAGGGAAACCAAGGAAGATGAGTAACTTGCTTTGGTAGTTCAGTAAAACTTGCTAAAGCTGGCTGATTCCAGGGGAGGATCTTTAGATTACTAGACAATTCAGCCTCCTTCATTTAGCTGTGGTAAATCTCTTGTCTTGTATTGTTATGGGAAACATACACTGTGGCAGGCAGAATTCTAAAATGACCCTCAAGATTCCCACTCACTCGTATGCACTTCCTGAATAATTCCCTCCTTGTAAGTGAGGGCAGAGCCTCTTAATATCATGGGGCAACATTCTCATGATTAGATTTCTGGTCAGCTGACTTTCAGTTAGTCAAAAGGGAAATTATTCAGGTGGAGCTGACTTAAACAAGTGAGCCTGAAAAGGACTGGGCCCATCCTGAAAGAAGAGAGATTCTGAGTATAAGAGAACCTATAGAAGGGACCACATGGAAAGGGCCTGAGGGCATCCTGTAGGAGCTGAAAAGACCCCCTAGCTGACAGTCAACAAGAGAACAGAGACCTCAGTCCTACAACCACAGGATCTGGATTCATCCAACAGCCACATGAGCATGAAAGAGGACCTTGAGCTCCAGAAGGAACACAGGCCAGGTGACAGCTTGAGAGCAGCCTTGGGAGACCCTGAACAGATGATCCAACCTGCATTCCTGACCTATGGAAACTGAGATAAATATATATTTTTTAATTATTTTATATTGGAGTATAGTTGATTAACAATGTTGTGTTAGTTTCAGGTGTATAGCAAAGTGATTCGGTTATACATATACATGTATCTATTCTTTTTTCAAGTTCTTTTCCAATTTAGGTTATTACAGAATATTGAGCAGTTGTTTTAAGCCTCTAGGTTTTCCTTTCCTTGTCTTGTATTAGCTAGGACTTCCAGTACAATATTGAAAATGAGTGGTGAGAGGGTTCATCCTTACCTTGTTCCTGATCTTAGCAGGAAGGATTGAAGGTTCTCACCATTAAGCATGATGTTAGGTGCAGGTTTTCTGTAGATGACAAGGAAGTTTCCCCTTTATTGCTATTTTGCTGAGAATTTTTAGCATGGATGGGTGTTGGATTTTGTCATCTGCTTTTTCTTCATCTACTGATGTGATTATGTGATTTTTCTTCTTTAGCCTGTTGATGTGATGGATTACATTAATTGATTTACAGCTGTTGAAACAGATTTGCACATATGGGATAAATTTCAGTTGGTCATGGTGTATATACCTTATACATCTCCTTATACATTGTTGGATACAATTTGCTAACATTTGTAGAAAATTTTTGCATCTATGTTCATGAGAGATAATGGTCTGTGGTTTTGTTGTAATGTCTGGTTTTGGTATTGGAGTAATGCTAGTCCCAAAGAATGAATTAGGACATATTACTTCTCCTTCTGTCTTCCGGAAGAGATGATAGAGAATTGGTATAATTTCTTCCTTAAATATTTAGTAGAACTCACATGTAAACTCATCTGGACCTGGTTCTTTCTGTTTAGGAAGGTTATTAATTGTAGATTCAATTTCTTTAATAGATATAGGACTCTTTAAATTGTCTATTTCTTCATATGTAAGTTTTGTGAAATTGTATCCTTCAAGGAATTTGTCCATTTTACCAAGGCTATCCAATTTGTGGGCATAGAGTTGCTCATAGTATTCTTTTATTATCCTTTTAAAGCCCATGGCATCTTAATGATTTTTGATAATAGTAATTTATATCCTCTGTCTTTTTTCTTAGTTAGCCTGATAAATTTTTCAGATATTTTCAAAGAACCATCCTTTGATTTTGTTGATTTTCTCTACTGATTTCCTATTTTCAATTTCATTGATTTCTCCTCCCATTTTTGTTATTTCTTTTATTCTGCTTACTTTGAATTTAGTTTGCTCTTCTTTTTCTAGTTTCCTAAAGTGGAAGCTTAGGTTGTTAATTTTAGAACTTCTTTTCTAATATATGCCTTCAATGCTATAAATTTCTCTATAGGCACTGCTTTTGCTACATCCCACAAGTTTTGATAAGTTGTATTTTTATTTTCATTTTGTCAAAATATTTTTAAATTCCTCTTGAGTTTGTTTGATCCATGTGTTATTTAGAAGTATGCTGTTTAGTCTCAACATATTATTGGATTTTCCAGCTATTTTTCTGTTATTAATTTCTAGTTTAATGCCATTGTGGTCTGAGAACATAAATTGTATGATTTCTATTCATTTAAATTTGTTAAGGTATGTTTTATGGCCCAGACTGTGGTCTTTTTTGGTGAATGTTCCATGTAAGCTTGAGAAGAATGTGTATTCTGCTGCTATGGGATGATGTAACTGATGTCTTCTTGCTGTATTAATCCCATTATGTAATGCCCCTCTTTATCTCTGACAACTTTCCTTGCTCTGAAGTCCGCTCTGTCTGAAATTAATACAGTCACTCACACTTTCTTTTGATTAGTGTTAGCATGATATCTCTTCCTCCATTCCTTTACTTTTAATCCGTATGTGTCTTTATCTTTAAAGTGAACTTCTTATAGACAAGGTATAGTTAGACCATGTATTTTTATCCACTCTGACAATCTCTCTTTTAATGGTTCATTTTGATTATTGAATTTCAGTGTTGTTATTGATATAGTTGGATTAATATTTACCATATTTATTACTATTATCTATTTGTTGCCCCGTTCTTTGTTCCTATTTTTGTCTTCCACTCTTTTTCTTCCTTTTATGGTTTTAATTGAGTATTTTATATGATTCCATTTTCTTTCCTTTCTTAGCATATCAGTTAAACTTTTTTTTAACTTCTTTTAGTGGTTGCTCTAGAGTTTGCAGTATATTTTTACAACTAATCCAAGTCCAGTTTCACTTCACTTCATGGGTAATGTGAGTATCTTATAACAACAAAATAATCTTAATTTCTTCTTCTTGTACTTGGTATCATTGCTGTCAGCTATTTCACTTATATATAAGCATACATATATATTTATAATATACATAATCAATTACATTATTGCTATTATTATCTTGAACAAACTGTCATCTGTTTGTTAACAAACTTTTATCAATGAAGAATAAGAAAAATAAAAGTTTTTATTTAACCTTTACATATTCCTTCTTTGATGTTCTTCCCTTATTTATGTAGGTCTGAGTTTCTGATCTAAATATTTTCCTTTTCTCTAAAGGACTTCTTTAAACATTTCTTGCAAGGCAGGTCTACTGGTAACAAATTCCCTCAATTTTTGTTTGTCTGAGAAAGTCTTTATTTCTCCTTACCTTTTGAAGAATAATTTCACCAGGTACAGAATTCTAGATGATTTTTTTCTCCCAAAACTTTAGATATTTTATGCCACTCTTTTCTTGCATGCATGGTTTCTGAGAAGTAAGATGTTATTCTTATATTTGCTCCTCAATAAGTGTAGCGATTTTCCCCCTCTGGCTTCTTTCAGGATATTTTTCCTGTAGTCTGAAAATAATACACCAAGGTATAATTTTTTTGGCATTTATCCTGATTGGTGTTTTCTGAGCTTCCTGTATCTGTGGTTTAGTGACTGACATTAATATTGGGAAATTCTCAGTCATTGCTTCAAATAATTCTTCTATTCTTTTCCCTCTTTCTTCTACTTCGAGTGTTCCCGTTACATGTATGTTCCAACTTTTGTAGTTATCCCAAAGTTCTTGTTCAGTAATTTTCAGTCATTTTTTTCTCTTTACTTTTTTGGTTTTGGAAGTTTCTATTGACATATCTTCAAGTTCAGAGATTTCTTTTCCTCAGCTGTGTCCAGTCTCCTAATAGATCCATCAAAGATATTCTTCATTTCTGTTAAAGTGTTTTTGATCTCTACATTTATTATTGATTCCTTCTAAAAATTTCCATGTCTCTGCTTTCAAAGTCATTTTTTGGATGAATAATTTTAGATTCACAGAAAAGTTTCAAAGAGAAACACCCTATTTTGTTTGTCAAAACTAAGAGACCAGCATTTATGCATTACCATTAACTACTTCCCAGACTGTGTTCAGTCTCTGTTCAGTATTCCTATTAATGTCCTTTTCTGTTCCAAGTTCCAAGACAGAGCACCACATCACATTTAGTCATCATGTCTCCTTACATCTGTGATTGTTTCTTACCCGTTCTTTATCTCTCACAACCTTGACAACTTTGAGAAGGTACTGGTCATATATTTTGTAGAATGGCCTTCAGTTGGGGTTTTTCTGATGTTTTTCTCATGACTAGACTACGTTTATGGGTTTGAGGAAAGAATATCACAGAGGTGAGGTGTCCTTCTCACCTCACTATATCAGGGGGTACATGACACCCATGTAATATCCCTGTTTATCTTAATCTCCATCATTTTCTTAGGGTATTTATAGAAAAGTTTTGTGCTAGATCAATTTTTATGAATTCTGTGATCACGTTCTCCTTTCTATGATTTTGGTGTCACTACAATTATTATGACTATTAAACTCATGAATCTAATTTCACCACTTGTCATTTCTATAAGGAAAACATTTAAAATAGGACCATGAAATGTACATAATCAACTGATCCACCAGTTGACTTTGGAGCTCAGCCCCACAGTATGTACATAGATTTGGGATAAATTGATACTACTAATGGGCATGGCTAGCCAGACCTTGAATGAGATGTAGTTGCAATAAGGGTACTCAGTGTTTGAGTTTCCACAGTGCCCCCACTGTGGCTACAGGGCTAGTGGACAGCCTGGTCCATGCATGAGCTGTCAGCAGTCAGCAGACCCTCAGCACATCTGACTATAGGTTTTACCCTTGATATAAGTTAGAAAAACACAGTGTTGGTCTCCAGAGAAACCCATATCTGCCATTTCTTGGCTCTTTTTTCTCATCTAAGAATTTCCTTACATTTTAACCTCCTGTCACCCAGAACAGCTGGGCTTTCTCCCCCTTTTGCCGAAAAAAAGGTGCCTAATATTAATCATTTACTCAGTCTCAACTGAAATCAGGTTTATCTCTCACAAAGCCACATCTTAAACTGGAAAGTGAGACAATTTCAAGTATCACAAAGCAGATGGGCATTTTAGGGGAACGAGGAGTCTTCTGGCTGACCTGTAGTCATCACTACGTTGGATGATACTAGAAGCTAATGTGTAAGAAGTTGACAAGGCTGGTGGAGAGCTCTGACCTCTCTTGGACCTTTGCATCTCCTGCAGGTGTCTCCTAGCAGGATACTGGGGGATCAGGGACCCCATGACCCTGCCCAGCACGCTGCATGGAATGGCACAAAACCCGAGATAACATTGGTCTCCTGCACTCATAGACCTGGGGGAGGGGGAATGAGGAGTTAGTGTTTACTGGGTCCAGAGTTTCAGCTTTGCAAGATGAAAAAATTCTGTAGATGGATGGTGATGATGGTTGCACAACAATGTGAATGTACTTAAGGCCATTGAACTGTACACTTAAAAAACGGTTAAAATGGTAAATTTTATGTATAATTTACTACCACAATTTTTAAGTAAATAATTTTAAAAATTAAACACAGAAAAAATAATGGAGAATTAAAACAATTACCAGAAAGTGTAGCAATTCATCTAATAAACTGAGAAGACCCCCAGCTTAGAGGATAATCAGACCAGGCGCCCACTCCCTCAGGCTGTGGCTGCAGCCCAGAGCCAGTCTGGGCGGCAGAGTTTAAAGCCTGGGTTGTCCATCAGAGAGACATGTCCAGACACAGAAAGGGCTCAGCTAACCCATCAAGAGTTCCCATGATCTCTGCACCCAGTTCAGAACCTCTGTGTGTACAAAACCATGGGGGGCCTTTAGTGGTGAGATCGTTGTGTGCTCACAAGGCTCAGTTCCATGTAATTGGTCTCAAAGGCACAGAAGCCCCCAGCAGAAGAGCTGAGGATGAATTTCTTGAGTGTTTATCATTTGAAAATTCACACACCCTTTTCTCCGTGCCCCTCATGCACGGCTCTCCAGCAGTTACCATTCTGTGAGCTCATGACCCCCAGGGGAGAGGCTACCACTGGGGCCAGCCCAGCCCTGGTGGTTGAGCAAAGGTCTTCAGGGGCACTTGTGGGCCCAGGGTGGGCACCAGCAGCATCAGTTACCCTGTGAGACGCATGTGCTGGGTTTCCTCACAGGCTGCTTCCCAGAACTCTTTTTTTAAAGATATTATAGAAAGATAGATAGGTATATCTATATATACAAAGATTTTATATATATATTTTATACTTTATAAATATATATATATATATATATATATATATCTTTGTTCCACTGCATTTGTTTAATTCTAATAAGAAAACTTTAAAAACTCACTAGCGCTCAAGTCTTTCTTCCACTTGCACTAGAGTCACATTTCTGAGCTCACAGTACTTGATAAAGACCTCGAGCATTCAGGTTCCCTAGTATTCACTATAGGAGCCTTTAGCATACAAGCAGAAGTAAGACACAGTTGTGATTTGCAGGATATGGAAGATGTTGGATCTCAAAGTCACTTGTTTCATTTACAAACTGCTCTTACATTTTGGATCCCCAAATGCCTTCTTCTGACTTCTGTTCATAAATATGGGACCAGGGGAAGCCCAAGTCAGGATGCGTGCCTGAGAGTAGTCCTCTCGCAGGGTCGGATGCTTCCTTTTCAAGCCTGCCAGATTCACATAGAACTGATTTGTCCTCTTAGCAGACACTGAATCATGGGGTATCATTTAGTGAGGAGAAAATTATGACCAGGTGCTATCACAAAGTTAAGTGATTATGAAATTCATGGGATGTGTTTCATGGACCCAGTGAGGGAGAATTTGCAAAAACAGGATGGCCAAGGAAAGCAGTGGAATCTACCTCTAGACATTTATAACTAGAAGAGTGAAATTGACTCTCACCTGCCCCACCCTTCCCCTACCCTCACTTTCCTAGACCACTGGAAGCTTACAGGGAAGAAAACCAGAATATTCTAGGTTGATCTAGATGGTTCCTTGAAGGAAAGATGCAGGTTCTCAGTAAAAGAAATGTTAACAGACTGTAGACCATATTTTTCCCACCCACATTTCCCTTTAAAAAGCATACATTTCTGAATCAGCCCTGGGTTCAAACCCTGCTGAGCAGCTGGGCAATTTGGACAAGTAATTTACACTTTCTGGGACTCTGTTTCCTCATCCATTAACTCAAGATAATATAGGATGAACTTGAGATTTGGAAATAAGTGCCTGACAAATGAGATACACTCAAATCATTTTTCTGATTCAGCTAATTTTTACTGAATTATTTAATTCAGTATCTACTTTGCACCTGACTTTATGCTTGGCACTTCCACACCATCATCTTCTGAGGTTAAAGAGCCCCAAAAACATAAAGAAAAAAAGGGAGCTATGTCTGTACCAAGAAAGCTAGGAGACGATTAAAAATGCCCTTAGTAAACAAATTACAGTCCTTGTAGTTTTTTGCTCATTTGTTTTGTTCTGGTTTGTTTTCATCAAGATAACACTGCACGGTGACTATGAATGAATGTGCTGCCCAACTGCCTCTCAGTCCACAGACCCGTTGTTACTGTGGCAGGATTCATGTCAGGCTTCTATTCTGCTTCCCGTTCACTTACAGTTTGAAGTGTGGATGCTGCCGTAACAGTCCTGGGCAGCCCAGGCAGACCCTTCCATCCCAGGCAACTCTGCTTGTCTTTCAGTTAATCAAAAGGACAAGGCCAACATTTTGGACAGTATATCAGGTGTCAACCACTGCCACCTAGATTCTGTTTTTCTGACTGGTGTTAGCACCCACCTTCCTCTTTTCAGACTTCGGACTGTCTTCTGGGCTTGGATTCACCCACAGGTCTAGATCAGATGGTGTCTCTAGGTCTCCCCCATCTGTGCTTTCCACCTGGGCACAGATACCCACCCTGTAGCATGCTGCGGTGTGAGACCCAGGCCACATGCACGGTGGCCCCCCATAGTCGGTGCCCACCCAAGGATAGCTGCCCCATCACCCCCTCCCAGAAGGTTCAGATCCCCTCATCAGTGTGAGCCGACAAGCCTTGATCGCCCTAAGAGATGTTTTTAAGCACACACAGATATAAGATACTAATGTTGGAACTCCGGGCACCTCGGGAGTCTAATGAAAAGGATATCTGATGGAAAGAGGGCTGTGTCAAGGCCTTTAAAACCATTCTATATGAGCTGTCAACTCCTTAGAAAGAAATCTCAATAGACACCCAAAGGATTACAGACTCCTTCTCTACTCTTGGCCTTTTTGGTCAGAAAGGACAGCAGAGTCTATGTTTGAAATGCCCCCCACCAGAGCTATCTGGGTACTGACACCCTCATCTGCTGCCACAACAGCTACTAGCCTCACCACAGGTTCCCTGCACACTTTCAGTTTCTTTGAACATGTCTCTAAACACAGCACTGGCCATGCCCTTCTCCTCTTAAAGTCCTTCCATGGCTCCACTGTCTCAGAGTCCAGACTTCTCAGTGGAAGAAACCAGGCCGTCAAGGCTTGACTTCTGCTTGTGTCTGCAGCTCTCCTTTCCTCTGCAGCCAACTGGACCCCCAGCTCCATTGTGAGAAACCACAGTGCTTCCCAAACACACCATGCTCTGGTCCATGTGTTTGTGCAAGCCCTTCCATGGGCTTGGGACACCCTGACCCCTCCTGACCCTTCACCCATCAGACTCCTCTTGGCTTGGAGACTTAACCCAGCTGCTCCTCCAGAGAAAGCCTAGGGGACACTCACAAGTCCTTCTCCCAGTGCTCCCAGTGCAAATTTCCATCTCAGCCTTTATCACCATTCACATATTAAATGGAGGTTCCCTGATAAGTCCTCGAGCTCCATGGGGACAGAAATTTGAGCTTTCATCTTTGTTTGAGACCTAGCATAATACTAGTACATAAGACATATTGATTGAATAAAAGAAGGAGGGAAGGAAGGAAGTAAGGAGGGGAGAATGGGGGAGGGAGGAAGAGAGGAAAAGAGGAATAGGGAGGGGGTATAGAGATAAAAGGAGAAATGGCAGATAGCATACGGATGGATAAAAGATGAATTTGGTACCTGAAGCTATAGTCGACAAATTTCCATTGTTAATAATACGTTTTGTAGCCATTCTTTTTGCACATGTTCTAGACACAATGTTTGAAGCCTGTCTAATTCTCCAATTCTCATCTAGGTACAAATCAAGACAGGAAAATCTACCAGTTCAGTTGCTGGTCCAATTTAACAAATTAGTCCCAAATTCTAGAATGGAACACAGATCTCTTTAGTATTATCTTAGGACCACTTATGGTTGGTAGGTTTGACTATTGAACTTGGTTTCTTAAATGAAGTGATGCTGACCTGCACAGGTGTCTTCCAGATAATCACACCCTCACTGAGACTATGTTCAGAAAAGAAAGGGAAAATTAGTGGCTTGTGCTCAGAGATTAAGCAAATTAACTCTACTTTGAAGATCAGGCCACATCTGTGAAAAATTTTGGCAGTGCTGGTGTCTGTCCAGGAGAACAACAGCCTACAACAGGTTTACCTTTTGTGTAGCAATGCTGCCCTGGAATGAGTAGTCCTAATGGGTCAGCTGCATGACATTGTAAAATGTGTTACCTGTGACCATGAAGTGGGAAATATGGTTCCCACAGCAGTGGACTCTGCTCTCTTGTTTCTGCTAAAACCCAGACCTCGAATTTAAGGTGTCAGAGTGAGAATGTGTGAGCCACCTTTTCTTATTTGACACTTCATCTTGGCAGTCAAGAAGGTTGGCTTGGCAACTTTGATCAATAAAATCCTTTTGGGGCCAAAATAGAGGCTTCATCTTCCTCCTCTTATTTAGCCAGAGGGTGTAATTGCTGAAATGAACTGCAACAGGAGGGCCATGAGAAGGGGGGAAATGTGGATTTGAAGCAGGGAGGAGGAATGGAGGGCTGTTTGAGGGCCATTTGAAAAGTACAATGAAAGGTATTTTCCAAATCTTAATCTTGCTTTAAGAGCCGATGGGGCAGGGTCCTGATGCCCCACCTCTCCTTTCCTCACTCTGAGTCCAGCTCCTGCCACCCTGTTTCTGTCTGGGCCCTGGTCCTGCGGCCCATATGGCAGCACCATGCCCAGCTACCATTCACTCAACTCCGCATCAGGATAAAAGAAGGTAGTGAATGAGGCAAGGCATCACCCACTCAAGGCAGAATCTTCTAGAATCTTCTAGGCTCAAATGAGTAAAGTGGTTAAGGAAAAAAGTGGTATCACTGGGAGAGAGATCTCCAGATGGGAATTTATTTCCTTCTGTTCCCTTAACTCCCATGGATTAAGTAAGTGGCCACGTTACACAACTTACCACTGGAACAGCCTTGTTCCAAACATGGAGTGGTCAGATATATGAACTCAGGAGATTCATGTGGTCAGCTTTTACCCAAAGGATTTTCACAAGCCCCCAATACTAGAATGAAATAGAAATATAATCTGTCAAAGTTATATGAATCCAAAGGGAAAGGCAGCAGCCTAGGTCTCTGTCACGGGCCTCAACAGGCGACACCATATCAGCTTGTCTGAACACAGCGTACTGTCCTCATGATGACATGTAAGATTCCCTACCGATTTTGACCCAGGCCTCACCAAGAACATGAAAGGACTGGTACCCACAACAAGAGGAAAAATGAATAAAAATGAATCAATGGTGATCAACAATGCCAGGCACACAGCAAGTGATCACTAAATGGGGAACTTATTATTAGAGTTATTATAATTATCATTAGTAATCCAGGCACCACATGGAGACGTATGCTTGCTCATGTATTGGGCTCCCATAACAAAATACCATAGACTGGGTGGCTTAAACAAAAGAAATTTATTTCTGTTTTTTCTGGAGGCTGGAAGGTAGGTTCCATTCTGAGGCCTCTTCCTTTGGCTTGTAGGCAACAGTCACTTCGCTGTGAGTTCCCATGACCACTTTTTTGTGTGCATGGAGAGAGCTCTCCAGGAGCTCTTCTTATATGTACATTAATCCTGTTGGATCAGGACCCCCCCCCCCATGACCTCATTTAATCTTAATTACTTCTATAAAGATTCCATCTCCAGATTCAGTTGCAATGGGAGTTGGCTTCATCGTATCAGTGGGGGCACACAAACATTCATTCCATACATGTAGGCACAGTCCAGGAGCACTAATCCAAGATTTTCTGATGATGGGTATCTTTGTCTATATGGTGATGTCTCATTCATGGCTTATCCCTGGGACTGAAGACCAACAAAGCATGCGTTGTTAAAGAAAATCTGTCTTGTTCAGTAAAATCTTGGATACAATGGGATTCTGTAAAGGCTATCAACTGGATTTTGATTACAGAGCCAACTTTTAAACTTGTAAAAAATATTAGGGAAAAACATGTGGGGAAAAATCTTTAGATGAACTCATGGGGTCCCTTTGGAGATCCAGATCACAGAGCATGTTTGTGGACATGACACTCAAGTCTCGTTCTACCTGTAGGTGCCCTTGGGAGAGGGGGTGTCTGGAGGACTGACTGCCCACACATCCCAGCACTGAGCCCTTGTGACACTCAGTACCTTGTCATCCAAGCCTCATGTCCCCCACTCGTTCAGTGTAACTAGAAATCTCCCAGACAAGACAGAGCTGAGTGAGATCTGCACTGGCTCTTTCTATAAATATATCTTCAGGTTCTCATGTCTGTCTTCTTGAAAACATTTCACCCTTGCTTCTTGGTTATTTCCATCAAGATTGTGTTTTTCTGGGAGTGAATGCCCAGAAACATTATGTACTTTGTGTTTTGTTGTGATTGTTTGTTTTGTAAGTATAGCTCTCCTCAGCCTTAGCACACAGAGACCTCAAATGTGGAACTCCCTGCATGTCTGCCACTGTGAGTTCCCTAAGCATGAGGAAGGGAGCAACTCACTCAATTTCCCTCCTGACGTGTGCCCTGTAGGCAGGTTTAGATCAGCTCTAGTGCCAGCAGGAAGCACAGCTGGGAGCACATGATACCAAGTGCTTCACCTCCAAGTCAGAATCCTTGACAGAAGAGTAACAGGACCACTTAGACCTTTCTGGAAATAATGTCCTTGGAGGAGATCCAGGAAGGACTCACAGTATATTCTACCACATGGTGTGTCCTCAGGTCATGAGATGTTTAGTCCGATCAGGTAGCCTTGTATGTTCTTAGAGGCTATTTCCACAACCTGATTAGGCCCTCAATGAGCAACTTCAATTGGAAACTGGATTTTTTCTTCCTCCAAAGTATTTTTGTCTCCAGATTACTCTGGACCTTGTTTTGATCCCACACGCCCATCATGACAGCCTGCTTCGTTGTCCTTCCCGATGGTCATCTTAAAATCCCACTGCTGGGCGTCACATCTGATGCCCAACTAAACTGCTGAAACCTGCAAAAATTCACAAAAATGCAAAATGAAACAGAAAACATCAGGAGGTAATGAAAAGAATCAACACCTCCAGACAACTGTACCTCATACAACTCAGTTTTTATTGCATTTAGTTGTACTAATGTCCACAGTTAATTTCTCCTGATTTAGGTCTATGCCTTGAATAGACACATTATCGCAGTTCTTTGAGAATTTTTAAGAGATGCTTGTTGTTGATTTTCTTAAGCACTCACCAGATAACTGTGGATAACCTGACTGAATATGTTGCCAAGGAACAAACAAGAAACATGCCTAAAATAGAGGCTCTGGCAAAGGTCTGGGGCGACGTGTACTGGTGAGAGGGGAGAGCTCACTTCTCAGAGGTGACTAACACCAAAGAGACAGCCAGTCCTGCCGCCTGGTGTGACCCAGTCACATTTCTCCTTTCCTGTGCAGAGAGCTCCAGTAGGCATATAATTTAACAAAAAAATCCTTTAATTCTGATTTTGGCAAGGAAAGAGAAACAAATTGCTAGAGCTGCAAACTTGTGAGGCAGGACGCACTCGGGCATGTTTATGTAACATTGGGATTCTCTGAGTCACATGGGACGTGAAAAACAGCCATGCTGTGCACTGCAGTGAGAATAACCTGAACAGCCCACACCAGGCGGGGTGCAAAGTTGCTGATGCAGCAGCACTTTCAAAATAAGAAGGAACACAGCTGTCACTGTGAGAGGTGCCCTGAGGTCACCAGCAGTGTCTCCCAGGACTGCCTGTGAGACTTGGGGAAAGCGCTGTAAGAAACCCCTTGGAAATGAAACCAAATTATCCTCATTACCCAGCATTATCAAACGTATTTGGCCACAGATTCTCTCCTTTTATTTTTCTAAAACTCCTATGACGTCTTCTGAACTACAGTCCCAGGGTACATACGTGAGAATTCTAGTTTTGTACCCTTGGAATCCTAATACAATAGTCAAGTTCTTACTGAGAAGGAACCCTGAGTTCTGAGTTCATCTGTGATTCTTTAAAAATGTAATTTAATTCCTTTAAAAAGGAAAGAACTTAACACTTGACGTTTATTTTGTTAGAAGGTGACAGTAGCACTTAGAAATGTGCATATTCCCCCACATATGTTTTGATGTGGATGAAACAGCGCCTGGCCAGTGCAAGCCTTGTATTAGACACTAACCATTCCAGCAGCTGGTCTGACCCTCTGACAGGCAAGTGCCAGGATGGCATGCAGCACATTCCCCTGCACAGAGCCACAAACAATCCAGAAGGGCAGCCATCCACCCCAGCTCTCTGATTACACAGCTCTGGAGGCATTTCTGGGGAGGTTCCAGTACTAGTCACTGACTCCCCAATATCCCATGGAGAGTGATCATTTTGTTGACCCTCTACATCCATTCCAGCCCCAAATGACTGATTTAATCATGGAAACCCAGTCTTCTTGTTGGTTACTGGTTGAGGAATGGACGTATGACCCAATTCTATCCAGTCAGATTGGGGAGATGTTCCCTTAAGGATATTTGTGGGTAGGATTTATGGCTTCTGTGGAATTCCCTGGAAAGAACTCAGAGATGGAGTTTTGCATGCATGTGATTTATTGAGGAATATTCTTGGGAACAACAACTATAAGAAAGTGAAGGATCCAGAACTGGGCTGAAAGAGAAGTTCACTCGGGGAATGGTCTGCATGAAGACTTCTGCCAACTCAATGGTCACTGTGGGACTGAGATGACCCCTCAGAGATCATCCCAAAAGGAAGTCAGGGACTGAGGCATTCTCCTCCTGCATCTGGTCCTACACGGGCACCACCTGCTATGAGACCCCTTTCCTAGAAGAATGCAGCTTTGAGCCATCAGCAGCAGGACCGCCAGCAGCCAGCGGAAGGAGCACCTGAGTCCTGAAGGGGTTGTCTGGGCACCACACTGCCATCTACTACAGTGTATCCCTGCTCAGCTCAGAGTCACCAGCTACGTGTCGTGAGTTCACTCCATGAGGAGCAGCTCCTCCAGTATTTTGCTTTGTCTTATTCCCAGGGAAACAACCAAAGAAAATAGGTGGAAGGGGCCATAGCCCCAGCCACTGCAGCTTGTCTCCAGGCCATAACCAATATGTATCATCTCCATCCCCCACTATCCATCCTAGCTTCTGCTCAATCTGGGCCATCACCTCTGCTGGTCCAGGGGTCACACCTCATGTGCTGACCCAGACCCTCCTTCTTGAGGGTCCAAGCTTCTGTTAACCAAGCCCTTCTTAGACTATGGTTGCAACAGTGTCTGTCTATTTACCATCAAAGTCAGGCAATTACCAACTGGACCACCTGGGTGTACACATCTTGCTCTCACCGTGTGAAACATCCCTACCTCTCAGACAATCAGGGTCAATGACCCTGCCAGGATGCCAACTCTTCATCTTGCTTCCTAGTTTCTTGGCATGAAGAAATCAAAGTGACCGGGCAATAAGCAAAGCTTAAGTTTAATAGGATCCTTGCTATGATCTCTGGTGAAAGCATCCCCTCTGGGAATAAGGTCCCTAGATTCACAGAACCTAAAGGTGTTGAGCAGAGAAACACAAACTATTCCCCAAGTGGGAGTGATGGTAAGCAGGTGTATACCTACTTCCACCCACTGGTTCCCAGACTTGTATTCCCAAGCACCATATTGGGGACCCAATACCATAAAGTGATCATGCATCCTAGAAGATAGTACCTATCCCTGCAGAGTATGTTTCCAAGTTGGCACTACTGCTGGGCCTTCTCAAATTTTTTTAATGATCCCATCAGGCCATAGGCTTCTGGTTGATATGGTAAGGATTAAGATCAGAGGATCCCATGTCCATATGCCCACTGCCACCATACCTCTTTTACTGTAAAGTGGATCCCTTTGTCTTAAAAGATGTAGGGCAATATTATCTGTAGGTCATCAGAGGCTGAGGCTTTACAAACAGAAAAGTCAAACCCTTAACTAGAATTTAAATCAATTTTAGTCAAGATAAATTCCTTCCCGTTTTGGGTGGAAGGGATCCAATGTAATCAACTCACCACTAAATGGCTGGTTGGCCTATTGAGGGCTGCAGTGTTTTCAAGTATCAGGTTGGTGTTTTGGCAGCGACAGAAGCTAGGTCAGCCTTGGTTAGTGGAAGCCAATTCCATGAGGCTCATGCAGGAGCTCATTCCCACCACCACTGCTACTCTCCCTATGCACCCAGGGTGCCAACACCAGGGTGGCCCATATCAGAGACTGGCTGATGCCAACTGGCAAATCCTCTGTCTAATTGGTCATTTATGCCCTTTATGTGACAAGTGCTCTTTGCTGGGTGTCAGCACACGACTGAGTTTTTCCACACTTTATGACCACACCCACAGATCTGTACACTTGTCTACCCTCCAGACCTCCTCATGCCCAGTGTTTGAAGCATTCTCTCAATGCTCCTCATCAAAAGCCAAGCCATACAACATGGCTCATGATTCCATATATATTCTTTTTTTTTTTTTAATTTATTTATTTTTGGCTGTGTTGGGTCTTCGTGTCTGTGCGAGGGCTTTCTCTAGTTGTGGCAAGTGAGGGCTACTCCTCATCACAGTGCGCGGGCCTCTCACTATCGCGGCCTCTCTTGTTGCGGAGCACAGGCTCCAAACGCGCAGGCTCAGTAGTTGTGGCTCATGGGCCTAGTTGCTCCACGGCATGTGGGATCTTCCCAGACCAGGGCTCGAAACCGTGTCCCCTGCATTGGCAGGCAGATTCTCAACCACTGCGCCACAAGGGAAGCCCCCATATATATTCTTATAAGCTACTTCTTTCTCTTCACAAGGTAAACTTCCAAGGAAACTACTCAAAATTCTGACCCCTGGGAGGATTGCCGATCACCACTATATCCCCGGGCTACCCCTGATGAGGTTGTAGTGTAGTAGCAGTCCATTCTGGGCTTGAATCCATAAGCCAATCTATTGGTTTCTATTCATGAATCAAATCTTCTTCCTCTACCAGCTGAATCTCCCATTTGTGGTGGGTGGGAGCTGAGGGAGAGGTGTGGGTTCAGCAGTTGGGATCATCATGGGGACCTGCAATGCATCTTCATGCTGCTTACTTAGCTCTCCATTCAAGCCTGTGTCCATTTCCAGAAACTCCACCTTCATCTCATGGTGGAATGCTGTTTGGCCCACCCAACCACTGATGTGGTGAATCGGACAGAACCAAGTACTTGGTAGGCACTGCTGACCATATGATAAGGCACTCGACATCTACCAGGGCCATGCAGCATCTTAGGAGCTGGTTTTTGAAAGGCATATCATTCTCTGCAGTAAATGGCATGATCTTGCTCCAGGACCCTAAGGGGTTTATTCCTTTCTCGCCACAAGATGTCTTTTCCCACCACAAATACACCTACATGGAGAGTTGTGTGGCACAAGTTTCAGGCCATTTGTACATCATCTTGGACCTGATGCAGAGCTCTTTCCTGCTTTGGAACTCACTCAAAACTGGCAGCCTTTTGTGTCACTCAGTATGTGGGTTAGAAAATCATTCCCATATATGGCATATGCTTCCACCAGAATCCCTTGAGGACTACCAGACATTGTGCTTCCTTCTTAGTGCTGTAAAGTTCAAGAATCAATGATTTGCCTACTTTAAAGAGATCTCTTGGCATATCCCAGTCTTTCAGAACCCTAAATATCTCACTCTGTGGTGAGCCTTTGAATCCTCACCAGGTTTATTTCCTCTTCTGTGGCACATGTGTCTCGCCAAGGTTTCCAGCATATTTGTCACTTCTTGCTCATTCAGGCTGGTTAACAGGATGGTACTAATATAGTAGATCAGTGGAAGGTCACAGAATGTTTTGTTGGTCTTAGTCCCTCTAGACCAGGGGTCCCCAACCCCCCCAACCCCGGGCCGCACAGCAGGAGGTGAGCGGCGGATGAGCAAGCAAAGTTTCATCTGCTGTTCCCCATCACTCACATTACCACCTGAACCATACCCCCACCTCATCTGTGGAAAAATTGTCTTCCACAAAACCGGTCCCTGGTGCCAAAAAGGTTGGGGACCGCTGCTCTAGACTATATTATGACTGAAGGAGGGAAAGCTAACGCAGCCACAGGGCAACATTGTTTACATGTCCTATTGTTCATCCCACTTGAATGGAAATCACTTCTGATCTTCCTTTGTAATAAGAATGGAAAAGAATGTATTCATCCTGACAGGCCTGAGTGAGCACCACATGACCAACTTGGGTTGTCTCACATTGGTGCATGTGATGCATGTGGCAACATGAACAAGTGGTCAGACTTGAAGGAGTGTGTTCTGAATGCTTACATTGATCAAAGCAGCACAAAAACATACATCTTTAGTCATTCACTTATCAGCATAACCTGGAAATGGTTCACTTTCATACCTCATGAAAGACTAGGGCAGGCTTAGAAAAAAAAAATTTCTCATCAAGTTCACAAAAATGAAAAGAGAAAGAAAGGATGTTAGTTGGATTTTATGAATGAACAGCTTTATTCTGCTTTAAAACTTTCATATTTTAAATATTTCAGTGAAACACAGTACTTTCTATGTTGTCAACTTTTTCTTTTGTGAATTAAAATGTATCCATCTCTCACTATTTTGCATTACTTGTGAATACTGAACTACAATAAAAATATTCTTTATTGTGAAAAAAGAAAAAAAAAAAAAGAATGCATTCATCCAAACAGTGGCTGCATACCCTGTACCTGAGTCCATTTTAATCTGCTCCAGAAAAGATACTAAACTTGGCACAGGAGTTTCAACTAAGGCTATTATTTGGTAGAGCTGGGGATATTCCCCTGGCATCCCCCAGGAGTCATCTGATGTTTGCAGGGCACAGATTGGTGAATTAATGAGGATGTGATGGTGATCACCACTTTTGCATCCTCTAGATCCTTCAGGGCGGCATCTGTCATTCTCCCCAGGATGCAATATTGTTTAAATTTACTATCTTCATCAAAATAGGGGGTGATTCTACTTGGCCTTCCCCAATATGATAGGTCTTATACCACAGGCCAAGGACCTAATATGATAATTCTGCCAACCATCCATTTCAAAATTATACCTTCAGGGGTTTGTGAAATGCCTACCAAATGGATTTGCCAACCCAGTGGACCCACCGTGAGACTGACTTGGGGCAGGAGTTCATTTATTTACCAGCTATTCCTAGTCTGATAGGAAGGTCATGAAGATGTTTCAGATTTTGGTTATTCAACTCAGGTACTGGGTCCAAAATTCTTTAAAATGGCAAGGTCTTCTCTTTTCCCCAGAAGAGGGTTAACTGAATAAATTATCACAAATCACTTTGGGGAAGGATTAGCACAGGGGTCAGCAAACTTTTTCTGTAAAGGTCTAGAGTGTACATATTTTTGGCTTTTCAGGACATGTGATCTCTGTTGCAACTATTCACCTCTGCTGTCATAGCACAAAACAGACATAAGCAATATGTAAATGATCGGGAGTGGCTGCGTTCTACTGTCATTTACGAAAACAGTCAGTGGGCTGGATTTGGCCCACAGGCCATATTTTCCCAACCCCATAGCTCTCTGCTGGCCCAGCCCCCTGGCTGCCATTCCAACCTCATTGTTCATTATGATAATTGCACCCACCTTGACTTTGGCAATTCAGCACCTCCACCTGGTTTCTGTTATTTCTGAATCCTGTCATTTCCATTACTATCAGAGAGCTTGGTTCTGTAACAGCATCTCCTCTCCTGAGCCCCAGATGACAAAAAAAAACAAAAACAAACAAAAAAAAAACAGTCTTTAAAATGTCATCTCTGAGCTCTTCAATGATGCCCTTTTCACAGGGCATTTCTTACTGCTTT
This sequence comes from Balaenoptera acutorostrata, assembly GCF_949987535.1. NCBI lineage: Eukaryota > Metazoa > Chordata > Mammalia > Artiodactyla > Balaenopteridae > Balaenoptera > Balaenoptera acutorostrata. Next base: position 20,777,727 of record NC_080069.1, on the reverse strand, counting down.
TGAAAAGGAAGTTCTTTCCGGACTCTTCCATGGATCGCATTCGGCAGGTGGCATTCCCAGCCTTACTCATTTATATCCACTCCAGTATATGACTTCTCCCAGCCTCTTGGTCTCTTCTTCCACTTCCTGCCAAGGCAGGGCTGGCATTTCCACATCTCTTAGTGTGGGCACTTTTTCAACCTTCCAAGAGAACTCCAACAGAAGGTTAGCATCATATCCCAGAGTCCTCTGACAGGATGTTAGATCCTGGATCAGGGAGATTATTTCTATAACAATAAACTCTTCTTATCCAACATTGTGTTTCCCCTTCCTAAGCCAAGACCCTCAGGATCTACCCACTATATACTCTTTGTGTCCTGACGTTACATGTTGGTGAGATCCCCCAGGTCCTGCAGCTCACGATCTCTCTCGTCCTTTGCATCCCAGGACTTCCCAAGCCACATGACATTGTGACTTGGCCCTTCATTATTTGTCTGGTGGCCAGGAGGATAGGAGCAGTAGATCCTGAGAGGGCCATTTGTTGTCTTGCATTCTCTTCCCTGGTATCTCCATTCTACTTTGCCACTGATAAAATTTTTAACAATTGCACAGCTACAGATTGCCAAGGGCTACTACCAGTGATGGGGTCTTTCTCACCAGCTGGCTGGCAGTTAGTCTATATCCAAAATATCATTTTAAATCAGCTTCTTAGGACCACTTCTCATGTGAACTCTTTTGGAGTGAGTTCTATGGAAGAAAGATTCAGAAGCAGAGTTTTAAATACAAGAGATTTATCAGGGAGTGTTTTACAATCTGTAAAGGAGCGAGGAAAACAGCATTGGGAAGAGTGGAAAGTTGAACTCCACTTGGTTACAACAGGGTGTCAGCCTGTCTCATGGGGAACTGGTACTAGGCACTGGTTATGAGATGTTTTAGGGTTCATAGCCCAGGAAAGGGATATGCGCTTGTGCAAGGAAGCCTCCTTCAGACAAGTGCAATTCCTGAGGAGGGACACATCAGTGAGACACCATCAGCCAGTACTCCTGGAGACTGGAGAGTAAAGTCTTCATCCCAAAAGGAAGTGTTTGGATGGCATACCCCAGTGTCCGCTCCAGATTCCTCACTCTTTAGAGGAAGGTACAGCAAGAAAGGGTCCCTATCTTCCTCTGGAAATTGCTGTGTCTGGGTATGGTGCCTAGAATGACATGACCTGCATTGCCCCCATGAAGAAAGCTGCTGAGGGCAAAGCTGAGGATGTCAGAGACAGAGAAAACCTGAGCCCTGCAATTCTGTTGAGCTGCCCCAGCAACATTGCTGGAGCTGGAAGGCCCTCTTGTTTAAATCAGTTTGAATTGGTTTTCTCTTTCTTAAAGAGGCTAGCATTGTGACTGCTATACCCGGTTTCAAAATTGAATTTACAGAAAGTTCAAGTGATTGATGGAGGAAATGGAAGAGAGAATAGGCAGGATTGATTGAATTTCTTTTTGACTGTGGTCTTGCACTTCGAAAAAAAAAAAAAAAGACTATAATGAAATAGGGAACAATATTGTTGAAATATATTAATGTTCTTTTCTTTTTTGCATCTGTTTGTACTGATCTCACTTTACTCTGCCATAGGCATTAATTTGCTTCAGGGAATGAATATGAAAAAGGAGAATGAGTCAATATTGGACTCTAACATCCAGAAAAGAATTTTCAAATCCACAGCAAGACATTCATTCTGAAAGCCAAGGATTTGCTTTTTTTTTTTTTTTTTTTTTTTTTTTAAGTTTCCATTAAGAGCCAGACCTGGGCAATGTGACATTCAAGTTTAGCATTAGCCAGGGCTGGAGAAAGAAGGAATTGATAAGTAAAGTCTATTTTTTCAGGTCTTCATGGAGAGAAATGAGACAGAAAGAGAGAGGGAGAGAGAAGAGAAGTGGGCAGAGACAGATGCGTCCCATCATTTCTCCCGAGGTACTCAGGGATCTGAGGGGGGCATGGTAGGTGGATGAAAGAGAAAGTCAAATCAAAGACATATTCCCCATTTGGAATGCCGGGCCCTGCTCACTCATCTGTGCGCTAGTGCAGAAATGAAATAGCCTAAATGTAGTGAGATGAATGAGCCCAAACTAGTGTCCCTGCCTCCATATATGTGTCCCTTAAGGGACCCAGATATTCCCATGTGCTCTGGAGAAGAGATACAACTGGCCTCAGGAGGTTATGAGCCATAGACCCTAGAGATCAGCCAGACATGTTCAATGATGCCAAGGCCTGGGGACCAACAAAAAAGGCTGGAGCCAAGGACTCCAATGGGGGGTGTGGACACAACACCCCAGGAAGCCAGACGAAACCAGAGTTCACTGACAAGCCACATAAAAGAGAAATCAGATGGATTTCAAGGACATCAGGTCTAATGCTCTGTCTCTCCTATCACTAGGAGTCCTCAAAAACGTATTGCCCACTGTCAGATTCGAGAGAGGAACAAAAAAGAGGAAATCTGGAAGGTGAAACAGTTTTTAAAAGAGACTCTACTATCATCAAAATGATGCAATTTTAATCTCAAGAGGCAGTGATGTTTTAAACTTACATTGTACTGTCTGAGTGCAAAAGACTTGGGCAGCACCCTGCCCATATCCCCTCAGGCTGTATCCACACCCTATGGACATCCCCTCCAGCAGGAGCCCACCATGAGCACATAGGAGCAGGTGGGAAGTGTCAGAAAACCAATAGGAGCAGCCCTCATCAGAGACTGTCAGGAATCAGCATGTTAATACTCCAGCTCCTCCTTCAGGTTGGGGTAGTTCTTAGCACACATCTTATACAGGCTCCCTGATCTCCCCAGTGGGGCTAAGCTTCAGTCCCCATGATGGTCAAAGTGCTTATAACACATATCTCATGAGCTGCCTGCCCTTCTCAGCTTCTTGGGATTCCCCCTCTCATATAAACTACTTGCACTCATATTCTTTTTCTGAGTTTTCCTTTTGGGAACCTAGGCTAAGATGATTGAAACCTATCTCCCCTTTACCTATTGAAATGCGAGCCTATGAGGACCATTAGATCTGTTATTAAAAAAAGAAGCTATGTTGGCTTTACACACCCAAGGCAACGAGAATAAATTTTCACAGTATTTTCATAATGGCCATACTTAAAGCATTTTTTTGTATTGTGGAAGCATCATTCATTTAGGAAACAAAGGTTGATTTAGTTAAAATTAGGTGCAAGGAATTATGTAGGCCAATTTGGAATGTTCTGTAGTAACATGAAATTAGAAGACACAAAAATCTCATGACTATATTCAATCTTTTCCCCATCGCTGTCTTCTGACCTAATCATTCAAGCTCACTTCCTCTTGCCTTTCCTGTTCACCTCTGGTAAAGATTCCAACAAGATATTCAATCTTAAAACCCCAAAACAAAGTAAAAAGAAAAGTAAAAGTATGGAAGGTCATTAATTAATAATGCAATCATGCCGTACACAGTCATTTATCAAAGATCTATCCTGTGACAAATTTTCTGTGGTGAGTGAATGAATGAATGAATAAATAAATGGTAGGGTCTCTCCTCTCTGGACTCACATCTTTAGATAGATGTAAGCATTAACTGTAAATCAATTCAATGTGACAGGTGCTTTAATAGGTGGCCCACAGCAGAGAGAGAGACCTTCCCCTCAGAATTTAAAGGTTTGTTAAGGAAGAGGAGACTTCATTCAGCTATTTCCAAAATTTCATTGCAAATAATCATCCCAAACTCAGTGGCCTATGACAATAGGCATTTATTTTTCTCACTCACAGGTAAGTAGACAATGGTTTGCTGGCTTTGGTTCAGGCTATGGCTTCAGTCCAGGTCTGTTCTGTTTCTCATGATCAATGAAGCATCTTCTCACTGTGAAAAAGAGTACAGTACCCAAAAGAGAACACAGAAACCTGCAGTGCCTCTTCAGGCATCAGAGCTGGCAGAGTGTCACTTCTGCCCCCATTTCACCAGTCCCAGCACATGCATGGCAAATCCTAAAGTCCCTGAGATAGGAATGTGAACTCCACACCAAGGGTGGAAGGAGGTCTGGATATCTGTGTGCAATAATCCAATCTATCCCAAGGAGTGAAGAAGGGAAAGAACATTCCAGGCAGAGACAACAATGAAATGCAATTACCCTAAAATGTCCAGGTCAGTTGCTTAGTAAGCTCATGGGTATCTACAAATCAGCAAGGCTCAGTTATCCTTTAGCTTACTGCGAACCAATGGCTACCACATCAGTAGACCCTGAAAGACTTTGATGTAGCTTCAAAGGTCACCTGGAAAGTCAGAGTAGCAGAAATAGGGGCTCATCCCTACTGTCCTGCTAACTTAACAGTGGGAATTTGTATATCAGACCTTAAGAAACTCAGTATTTTCATAGAAGGTCACTGTGATACAATAAAAAATATACATGTGGTTGTTATCCTGGTTCCTGGAACACAGCTCCTAAAACACTTGGAATCTCCAGGGTGATAAGAGTGATGAGATAACTGGGGCCCCTGGATAGCTTCAGGATGGGGGCTATTTTCCAGAAAGACCAAGACATAATCAGAGGGTTAGAACTTTTAACTCCAACCCCTGACCCCACTCCAGGGAGGAGAGATTGAGTTCAATCACCAACGGTTGAAGATTTAATCAGTGCTGCCTAAATAATGAAATTTCCATAAAAACCCCTAAACAATTGGATTCAGGGAGCTTCCAAGTTAGTGAACACATTGAGGTGCTGAGAAGGCATGGGTGCCCTGTGCTCCTTCCCCATGCCCTGCCCTACACGTCTTCCATCTGGCCGTTCCTGAATTGTATTCTTTATAATAAATTAATAATACTAAGTAAAACACTTTCCTGAGTTCTGGGGGCTGTCTAGCAAATTATTAAACTGGAGAAGGGGGTCATAGGAACCCTCAATTTATAGCCGTTGGTCAGTACAGGTGATAACCTGGAACTTGCAACTGGCATCTGATAGGGAGCAGCCTTATTGGGCTGAGTGGTTAACCTGTGGGAGCTGCACTAACTCCAGGTAGTTAGTGTCATAATTGAATTGAATTGTTGGACACCTAATTGTGTCCATAGAGAATTGGATTTGTTTGGTGTGAGGAAAAAAAACTATACATTTTGGTGTCAGAAGTGTGAGTAAAAGCAACTCAGAGCCACTTTATGAAGGTGAAGACTTATGAATGGGGCCTAGGAGAGAAATGGGTGCAGCCAAACAGAAGGTGCCCATGATGGAGACAGCTCATGGCAGATGATCTTCTTGTTTTCCTGCACCAGCCAATGAAATGCCATCAGCCAAGCAGCCAAATCCTGGATATGGAACACAGTCAGAGGCACATTAGCCAGAACAGCAGACTTGAAAACTTTCAGTGAATGGGGCGTTTTCTCTAGAATTGTCTTAGGATCTGACATCTCAGTTTCCTGGCCCCTACCTCTGTGCCCCTGCAACCACCAGCCACCTCACAGGAGGGAAAAGGCTGCAGATTGAAAGTCGCCACAGGCTGAGCCCTTATGTCTCACTAGGAGCTGGTCTGTGACAGTGCTGGGAGCCCAGATGGCCTGATGGCTACTCCAGAGGATCTGGGATTTGTCCAATCCTTCCTTTAGCTTTGGGCCCTCTTCTGTGTTTTATCAGGCTTTCTCCCTCATTCCAGGCTTGCATTTTGCCCACCCCCTCTAGAGTGAAGCCTCGATGGGACCACCGGCTTGGTTTCCAATATGCATTTTTGTCCTTGGTGCCACTTCCTGGGTTGCCCTTCATCCACATGACCTTTATCCCCCTATCCCACCCTGCCGACTCCACCCCAGACTCCCAGCCTGCAGTTCACAATTCTCCATCCTCCTGGGAGCCTGTAGACGTAGGTTATTAATAGTGGTCACCAAAGGTGTTTCTTTAATCATCTTGTCTTCTGGAAGGACTGCCCACCTCAGCCTTCAGAGCAGAAAGCATGTTTTTTAGTTTGTATTCTTCAGTTTAATTTGTCCCCCCTTTAATAATTATAAAATTTCACGTCTTACTTTATAAATTTTTATTGGAGTATAGTTGATTTACAATGTTGTGTTAGTTTCAGCTGTACAACAAAGTGAATCAGTTATACATATACATATATTCACTCTTTTTTAGATTTTTCTCCCCTCTAGGCCATTACAGAGTGTTGAGTAGAATTCCCTGTGCTATACAGTAGGTCCTTATTAGTTATCTATTTTATATATAGTAGTGTGTATAAGTCAATCCCAATCTCCCAATTTATCCCTCCCTTCCTTTCCCCTCTGGTCTTTCAAAAATTATTTTTGAAACTTTTAAAGTTAATCAAATACCATGATTGAAAACAAACTAACTTATGCCTGCAACTTACTCTGAAATTTAACAACAAATAAGACAGATTGATGAATGGATAGTGGAACAGTTAGAGGATAAAGCAGACACTGTAGAGCAAAATGTTGTTTTAAGGTACGGGAAAATGGGTCCTCGCTGTAAGTATCCAAGGGATGCTTCTGGATCTGAAAGGAAAGGATCTATATGGAGGGAAGATTGGCTCCTAGGGGTTCTCCATGGCCAGAAAGTGTTGTGGTCCCGGGTGCTCTCCATCCTGGCCAAGGTGGTGATTGCCGACCACAGGAATCATGTTACCTGGCCTGGGAGTGCTTGTCCAGGGACAAATGGTAGGACAAGAAACCCAGAAACCAGTGTGGGAGAGTCAGCAGGGCCTGGTCTCGGAAGGGTCAGAGCATAAATCCCCATGGAACGAGAGAGACAAAAGGGAGGTTGCTCTGTTAGCTCCAGGATGATGTCATTAGCAGCAGGAGGTAGAGAAACAACTACTGGATCCAACAAAGCCCCACTTCAAACATCAAAGCCTCACACTAGTCAGAACAACTGCAAACCCCTGGCCGCCAGTGGGTGCTCAGGACATGTGAGCAGCACATATGATGCTCTACATGGGCGCTCCCTGCCCCCAATGAGGGACTGCAGATGGCTTACAAACACAGCATTTCCAGTGTGAATAAGATACAAATAAACAACATAAACACAGCTGAAGCAAAACAAGGGCAGGATGTGGGGGTAGAGGAGGAATGAAGGCAGTATTTAAAACTTCAGAAGCACCAGGACACTTGTTACAAACTCAGGTTCCCTGGGAAATGGAATTCCAGTGCCCAGACCCATCATTCTAAAACCCGAGAACCACTCCACTGGGAAAAGAACCAGGAATTTGCTCAGCTATATGATCTTAGTGTAGACTTTGAATCTTCTGAAATGATTTGGAAGTCTGTGTTTACATTCACTTTTATTTTCTAGTTAGAGAATTTAAATGATCATCTGATTATCAAAACACCCCAGGACAGAAAACCTGCTAACCTTTAGCACCATTGTTCACCTTTCTGCAAAGCCGTAGGAAAATGGAACCATGATCAGATGAGATCAGATTTGAAATTAACAATAGCTACTAAATACTTACAAAGGGCCAGTGTCTAGGCTAAGCCGGCCCCGTGGACGATCTCATTAGTCCTGGGGGCAGGCATTATAACCACTGACATTTTATAGATGAGAAAGCAAATCCTTGGAGATGAATTTCCCCAAGGTAATGCAACTGGTCAACTACAAAATTAATTCCCAGGCAGTCTGGCTCTAAAGTATTGATAGTAGGCGTAACGATCAAACACCCATCTCAGCCTCATTGCAGGAGAGAGTTTCCAGATGCAGAAACACTCCAGGATCTCAGAGGAAGCTCCACTGCTCTGCACTCTGAAACCAAAAAGGCAAGGTGAACCACTGCCAAAGAAAATTTTTCTCCTCTATTCTGATTTGTGTTGTATCTGCACAGTTCTTTGAATAAAATGGCTTTATTTATTTTATAGCAGCTGGCATATTTTTAACATTTCTTTAAAATCTTCTACAAGGAAAGGCTTATCTCCAGAACAACTCATTCAAAGAAATATCAAAGTTGCAGCTCTGTCAATCGCTGGCAGCATGACCCTGGGTAAGCTGCTCAGGTTTGCTGTTCCTTTTTGTATTCTTTATATTATTATTATTATACCAATGCTATAAGGGAAATCATATCACTTCATTTTATGAAGCATATAAAACCCAAAAACCAAACTATTTTTTTAAAATGGGAGGATAAATATAGATAGACCCCTTTAAATAAAAAGCATACATATAAGATTCATACCAAAATAAAAAGGAGATCAAATTATGTAGCTCATTATAAGAGTAATCCCTGGAGATTAAGTCAGATATATATATATATATATATATATATATATATATATATATATATATATATATATATATATATAATAGAAACACAAGATTAAGAAATGTGTTAATATAATGCCCCACATCAATAAGTAAAATGATATACTGATATGATAAATTCTGAAAAAAAATTTAATATCCAATCCTACATTTTAAAAAAAATGAATAAATTATGACTCTAGGAATCCTCCCTTAAAATAACAACAACAACAACAAAATTAGCTCAAACCCACAGCTTATCCATTTGTTCCATAAACATATTAAGCTCCAGGTATTGTTGTGGGTGCTTATGATACATCAGTGAGCAAAACGAAGATCTCAGCCCTGTGGAGATTGCATTCCAACTATGAGGAGAGTCAAGGGGAACAGATGATAAATAATAAGCATAATATGTACATAAATTACATAGTATCCCTATTAGTTATCTATTGTTATGCAAAAAACACCCTCAAACTGGGTGGCTTAAAAAAGCAACCACTCATGCTTCAATGGGTCAGCTAGGCTCAGCTGGGCACTTCTTCTTCTTCACACACCAACATTGGTACCATGAGTGTCTGGGAGCTCCTGGAACCTGATGTCCAAGGTGGGCCACTCTCGTGGCTGCAGGTGGATGTAAGCTGGAAGTCAGGAGCTCAGCTGGGGCTGTCAAGTAGAGGCATATATGGGGCTTTGCATGAGACTGGAGCTTCCCAGGGAAAGGAGGCTGAGTTCCAGTGGAGATCATCTCTCAGCAAGTTTTCCATGAGGAAGGAAGCCAAAGCTGCCAGTCCTCTTTAAGGCTTAGCCTGAAAGTTGCATAGCATCACTTCTGCCATACTTTACTGGTCAAAGAGCTCACAGACCTAAACCAGATTCAAGATGTAGAGAAATAGGCTGCCTCTGGATAGGACACATGACACCTATGGGATAAGTTGGTGGTGCTATGGAGAAAAGTGAAAAGAAAGCATAGTCAGAGGAATCAAGATGGAGAGGTGATTTTAAATAAGGTAGAGTAGGTCCCATTGAGAGGCAATGTTTGAGTAAAGACAGGAGGCAGGAATCTAGGAAGGGCAGGGCCCTTGTTATATTCTGGCGGTAGAGATGAAAGGATTTATCAATTATTGGCTGGGGATGGGGGTGGTGAGAGGGAAAACCTCCAGAAGGATGCAGCTGCCATCAACAAGAAGCAGATGGCAGAAGACAGAGGAGGTGGGTTGGTGTGGCAAGGAGACCCAGTGTTTAGCCTTGGTCATGTAGATAGGCACCAAAAGGAGATGACCAGAGTCATCTGCAGGCCTGAAGTGGAGCCAGGATGCAGCTGTAGAGCAGGAGTCTTTAAGCCATGAAGCTGGTGAACTCACCATGGGAGTTCGGGTCCCACCCCCACCCCCTGTGAGGAGGGCAAACCAGAAGTTCAGGGGAGCTTGCTCTCTGAAACCCGGGCTCCAAGGCCCCTCCCAGTCTATGACCCCCACCAGGCCACTGGTCATCAGTGGCCTTGCATCCACAGGGTACTCCAGCCAAGCCTTCCAGCTGCCCGGGGGGTGGATAGAGATGTCACTGTTCATCTCACGGATCCTCCTGCCTTTCCCGTCTCCACCTCACAAAATATGGAAGGATGCTGAGGGCAACCACTTGTTTCTTGTGGAATCCTGGGAGCTTTTGAGCTCCAAGGGGAAGGGTGGCCTCCAGGGGGGAGGGACCCTTCTGTGACCCCAGTCCAGAGTCCCCGTGGGTTTTCTCCTCAGTTCCCTGAGAAACAGATACTCTTCCCAGGCAAGGACTAAGGTTTGATTTTTTTTCTAGTTTACTCTGATAAAAACAGATTCTTCAAGCACTTGGTTTCACCAAGAGACCTCACCAATGGCCTCAGCCCTGCTGCTTGTGAAACACCCAGCCAAGCCGTCTTCTCTTTTCTCATTTTTGTTTTTTTGTTATGATATCCACTCTATTATACATTTTTAAAATTTTTATTTTATACTGGAATATAGTTGATTTACAATGTTGTGTTAGTTTCAGGTGTAGAGCAAAGTGATTCAGTTATGCACATACATGTATTTATCTATTCTTTTTCAGATTCTTTTCCCATATAGGTTATTACAGAGTACTGAATAGAGTTCCCTGTGCTGTACAGTAGGTTCTTGTTGATTATCTCTCTTTTTCTGACCCTGGCTGTCACCACAACTCAGCCAGGAGGTTTGTCATGATCCCTGAGTCTCTCCCCTGAGAGGAGTTAACACACCAAAATATGTAGAATCATCATTTTAGGTTGGGATAATATATATATCAATTATGCATATTCTTAGTTACTTTCCTATGCTTTCCTGGTTTTCCATGAATTTGTGGCATTTTTACATTTGAAGAAAGAAAACATATATTTCTGCATCACCCAAGTGGCATAAATAGCCCCTTGTCAAAAGCCCCAAGAACAAGAAAGCCTGGGTCACAAACAACATACGAGACTTTGTGGGAGAATCTGAGCTTTGAGTAGGTAGAAATATTATAAAATGCTGCTTTTTTGCTATTAAAACTTCCTTCTTGACTTAGCAGGATGAGTAGCACCCAAATGAAGTTTTTCTTCACCAGAAGTTTCTCCCAGAATAGAAACTGCCCACAGTATTTTTCTTGGGAATAGATGCGTATGGCAATGTTCACCGTTGACATTGTTAAGCTAACACACTCTGTTATGCAAAGTTAAATAGAAAAAGCAAGGTTCTATTTGCCACTTTCATTGTTACGCAAACTCTGCCAACTGGGGTAAACATACATTCACTAGTCAAATGCATTCAACACTTGTATTCTTAGTGTGTACATTCCTGAAATGCCAGCAGCTCACACGCTGGCCTGGTTAGCTTAGCATTTTGGTCTCAAAGCTGAGGCAAGTGGCCCAAATCCTTTTCTTATCCTTCTCTGTGGCACTTGAGGCCCACAGCAAAAGGAAAATTCTGGTAGTGTTCTTTAGGTGAAGGTAAGGTTTCAAATGTACCAATCTCCCCAGAGGGCCACCGTTCCATAGATGAAAAACAGCCAAACAAAAATTAAGCAGCTGGCCCCCTGTAAATCCAGGTTCTGGGGTTTGGGTCTTAAAACAGAGCACCTGTTGCAAGTAAGCAGGTGTTATGGGATGGCAGCTGTGAGATGCTGTTATGTAGCCGGCTTGTATCAACAAACACAGGGGGTCTTGTCAGTCTGACATGTGAAGATAGGGTGATAAATGAATTTTGTTACAGCTCCTTCCACCCCAGCAGAGAGAAACGGGAAGAATTTAACAGGGTCACTGCAAGCAGTAAGGAAAAACACTCATTTGCCTGGGTCGGCCAGACTCTTGGTTGTCTTTCTGCTGGGTTTCTATGGTAACGATGTTCATCGTAAGTGCAGAATGGTAACTAGTTCAATCTCTGGACCTCATGCCCATCAGAGGTTGAGAGTCCACCCTTCCCACTTTCCTTTGGCGTCAGTGATCACAAGGAAAGGAATGTGCCCTGGAATGAAATAGCTAAGTATTTAGGCACTTGGCCTTTGTAGTCCCTCCCAGAGAGAAGCACGCAAAGTGAGGGGTTCTGGGGGGCGGGATAGGGGAGGCGAGGAGGTTGGTATTGGACCCAAACCAATGGTAATAACCCAGATGTTCAGCTTGTCTCGGGATACAGAGTAATTATTTTTATCCTTTCCACCATTGTTGGAATTTTGGTTAGATTAATTTCCTAATAAAAAGTTTTACTAAAGAATTTCTTTTGTAACAGAATCTTGGAACCACCTCTGTGCATGTTCCAAACAAACACAGGGCAGTTTTGCAAAGACAGACCATGAATCTCTGTGAAGGATACGAGTGTGTATTATCAGTGTCTGATCTGTTACTTGAATGCAGACACAGAAAACCCTGCATAGTCGCCCCGGGGTCAGAAGGAACCACTAGGCACGACCCTGCAGAAAATGATCCTGACTGCAGCCCCCCAGGTTCACAGCTAATGCAAAACACCTGATGACACCCTGATATCCAGATGGCAGGGCTTCACTCTGCTGCCTGGGACCCTCCAGACAGGGCCCATTCCTTTGGCTTCTACATTGTCAGAAACGTGTCACCTGGAGCAAGTGAAAGGGCAGCCTCGTCGTTCTTACACAGGCCTATCCTCATTATTGTTACTATTATTTCATTAATATTAACACTAAAAGGGTTCTGACTTTTTATAATAATTAAATTGTTCCTTCTTCCCTGTGTATCTTTAGCTCCATATAGGAAAATGAAATATTTTATCATGTTTTTAAGCCTCTATTTGAGTTTACTTTGGTAAAGTCAAACTCAAGCAAAACTCAGAAGATCACACCGTCAGAATGTCCAGGGGGAAATGTGTTCTGCACCGCATCGCAGGGGTAGAATAACCTGGGCATTGCACCCAACCCTCTTCTGACATAACCCGTGGTTGGCCCAGGGCCTCTGGTGATAACAGGGACCTGTTGCAAGCAGGAGGATTATAAGATGAAGGGTGTATTTGCTGCAATGTTTGATCTTAGAAGGTCAGGCTGTGCGTATGAGGAGGCAGAGGTCAAGCTAATATTTCTGGTGCTTTTCTTGCCAGTTCTGAGCAAGCATGTTCTAAGAAGCCGGTTTGTTATTTTGGCCAGTGACTGTTTATCATGATGCATTTGGGGGACAGGCTTTTGGTTGCAGGGAGTCCTGACAGTCCCTGATATTTACATAAATAAGCCTTCAAATATTGACTAAAGGTGTAATGTGAGCAAGTGAATTTCAACGCACTGGGGTTGAAAGACAAAAAAAATAGTAATTATGAGGACACAAAGTTGAGGAGAATGCAGTTCATACTCTGTGACAATTCTTTGAATCCACACGTAAGAATTTGCCGTCTGGATTTTTCTTCCACACCAAATACTTAAAGTTCCAAAAGCCAGATAAAATGCTTAGAGATGACCTATCAATTCTAAAAACAAAATATCTGGCCAAATCGATGGTGAAATAGAAAATTATTCACCTGCAGAATTGCAGATGAAATTAACTAGCCAAAAAAAATAATTCAAAGAAAATTACTTGTAAATATTGTGGCCTATTAGAACACCAAAATGTTATTCACCTCACCTTCAAAAAATGTTGAAACAACACTATCTTACTCTTTACAGGAACCCTGAAAAGCTGGCAATACAGATACAATCCCTTTTACAGGAACAGTCAGGAAAAGGGAAACTGCCTTATTTAAGTTTACACGTGGCTTAAAATAGATCCATAATCCCTGGCGCTGTCCAGTCGGCCGGCACAGCTCTACCACGGCCTTTCTGCTGAGAGACCAGTACTGGGATGCCACCAATGGGCCATGCACCAGGCAGGACCTCCTGAGGGCACCCTGCCCACCCAAGTTGGTGTTGCCAAAGTTCTTCCCTTGGGGATCTAACAGGATCCCTTGATCTGATTCTTATTTGATTTTCCAGTGGCTCATAGCCCCTTCTCAATCATTTTTGGTTTCTGGGCAGGACAGCAGGAATGTTTTCCCAGCCCCCAAACACAGCTGTCCCAGCCAGGCCTAGAAAGCGAAAGCTTGCTCCTGAGAACTACTGCTTGCCTTACAGGAAGGAGCCGGAGGTTTCCCTGAGCCCAGACCCCTTTACTGGAAAGCAGCTGCAGACGCCAGTGTGTCTCTGGTGCACTCTTCCTCGGGTCCTTCCCCTGGGTAGGACCAGAAACACAGGCAGCCCATGGGGAGCTGCTGCTCCCACCCCCAGCCTGCTCCCGTGCACATTCTAGAAGAAGGTCCGCTTTCAGGCAGGGCAGTCTATTCTCAGATTTGCTAGGTCAGAAACCCAGCCAGACCCATGCTTGGTAATTCTGCAGGGAGGGAGGCGTAAGCTGATTCTGCTTCTGAGATGCCCGCTCTGGCTCTGCCCCAGCAGCGGCAGGGTGCCTTTTGAAAGGGGAGCACTGGGACCAGTGCTATTAGGCAGCACCCCATCAGGCATCCCAGGGCCCCTCATTCAAAGAAGGCACCTAGGCACAGCCTGGCAAGGCTACAAATCCCCTGGACAAACTGGTTACCCCAGCAGGTCCCTGCAGCAAAACCTTCTGCCAACTCAGATTAAATAGAGACAGTGTACTTATATAATGTGTGTGCATGTATGTCTGTGTATATACATACATACATACGTATATGCATACATACCTATATACACATATATAAGTATATATAATAGACACATATAAATATAACCATATATTTATACATATGAATGTATGTACAATTAACAATTTAACTATTGTTAACTATACCACAAGTACAGAAAGCTGCATAAAGCAAACATGAAGGCTAATAAAGTATTTTTATTTTTTTTAATCTCCTGGGGTTTTTTGTTTTGAATTTTAAAATTTTATTTTCTTTTATACAGCAGGTTCTTATTACTTATCTATTTTATACATATTAGTGTATATATGTCAATCCCAATCTCCCAATTCATCCCACCACCCCCACCACCCCCCTGCCGCTTTCCCCCCTTGGTGTCCATACATTCATTCTCTACATCTGTGTCTCTGTTTCTGCCCTGCAAACTGATTCATCTGTACCATTTTTCTAGGTTCTACATATATGCGTTAATATCCAATATTTGTTTTTCTCTTTCTGACTTACTTCACTCTGCATGACAGTCTCTAGATCCAACCACGTCTACAAATGACCCAATTTCATTCCTTTTTATGGCTGAGTAATAGTCCATTGTATATATATGTACCACATCTTCTTTATCCATTCGATTGTCGATGGGCATTTAGGTTGCTTCCATGACCTAGTTATTGTAAATAGTGCTGCAATGAACATTGGGGTGCATGTGTCTTTTTGATTTATGGTTTTCTCTGGGTATATGCCCAGTAGTGGGATTGCTGGATCATATGGTAATTCTATTTTTAGTTTTTTAAGAAACATCCATACTGTTCTCCATAGTGGCTGTATCAATTTACATTCCCACCAACAGTGCAAGAGGGTTCCCTTTTCTCCACACGCTCTCCAGCATTTGTTGTTTGCAGATTTTCTGATGATACCCATTCTAACTGGTGTGAGGTGATACCTCATTGTAGTTTTGAATTGCATTTCTCTAATAATTAGTAATGTTGAGCAGCTTTTCATGTGCTTCTTGCCCATCTGTATGTCTTCTTTGGAGAAATGTCTATTTAGGTCTTCTGCCCATTTTTGGATTGGATTCTTTGCTTTTTTAACATTGAGCTGCATGAGCTGTTTATATATTTTGGAGATTAATCCTTTGTCCGCTGATTCGTTTGCAAATATTTTCTCCCATTATGAGGGTTGTCTTTTCGTCTGGTTTATGGTTTCCTTTGCTGTGCAAAAGCTTTTAAGTTTCATTAGGTCCCATTTGTTTACTTTTGTTTTTATTTCCATTATTCTAGGAGGTGGATCAAAAATGACCTTGCTGTGCTTTATGTCACAGAGTGTTCTTCCTATGTTTTCCTCTAAGAGTTTTAGAGTCTCCAGTCTTACATTTAGGTCTCTAATCCATTTTGAGTTTATTTTTGTGTATGGTGTTAGGGAGTGTTCTAATTTCATTCTTTTACATGTTGCTGTCCAGTCTTCCCAACACCACTTACTGAAGAGGCTCTCTTTTCTCCATTGTATATCCTTGCCTCCTTTGTCATAGGTTAGTTGACCATAGGTGCATGGGTTTATCTCTGTGCTTCCTATCCTGTTCCATTGATCTATATTTCTGTCTTTGTTCCAGTACCATATTGTGTTGATTACTGTAGCTTTGTAGTATAGTCTGAAGTCAGGGAGTCTGATTCCTCCAGCTCCGTTTTTTTCCCTCAAGACTGCTTTGGCTATTCAGGGTCTTTTGTGTCTCCATACAAATTAAAAAAAATTTTGTTCTAGTTCTGTAAAAAATGCCATTGGTAATTTGATAGGGACTGCATTAAATCTGTAGATTGCTTTGGGTAATATAGTCATTTTTGCAATATTGATTCTTCCAATGCAAGAACATAGTATATCTCTCCATCTGTTTGTATGATCTTTAATTTCTTTCAACAGTGTCTTATAGTTTTCTGCATACAGGTCTTTTGTCTCCCTAGGTAGGTTTATTCCTAGGTATTTTATTCTTTTTGTTGCAATGGTAAATGGGAGTGTTTCTTTAATTTCTCTTTCAGATTTTTCATCATTAGTATATATACTAATCTCTTGCATATAGGAATGCAAGAGATTTCTGTGCATTAATTTTGTATCCTGAGACTTTACCTAATTCATTGATTAGCTCTAGTAGTTTTCTGGTGGCATCTTTAGGATTCTCTATGTATAGTATCATGTCATCTACAAACAGTGACAGTTTAACTTCTTCTTTTCCAATTTGTATTTCTTTTATTTCTTTTTCTTCTCTGATTGCTGTGGCTAGGACTTCCAAAACTATGTTGAATAATAGTGGCGAGAGTGGACATCTTTGTCTTGTTCCTGATCTTAGAGGAAATGCTTTCAATTTTTAAGCATTGAGAATGATGTTTGCTGTGGGTTTGTCGTATATGGCCTTTATTATGTTGAGGTAGGTTCCCTCTATGCCCACTTTCTGGAGAGTTTTTATCATAAATGGGTGCTGAATTTTCTCAAAAGCTTTTTCTGCACCTATTGAGATGATCATATGGTTTCTATTCTTCAGATTGTTACTATGATGTATCACGTTGATTGATTTTTGAGTATTGAAGAATACTTGTATCCCTGGGATAAATCCCATTTGATCATGGTGTATGATCCTTTTAGTGTGTTGTTGGATTCTGTTTGCTAGTATTTTGTTGAGAATTTTTGCATCTATATTCAACAGTGATTTTGTTCTGTAATTTTCTTTTTTTGTAGTATCTTTGTCTGGTTTTGGTATTAGGGTGATGGTAGCCTCATAGAATGAGTTTAGGAGTGTTTCTTCCTCTGCAATTTTTTGGAAGAGTTTCAGAAGGATGGGTGTTAGCTCTTCTCTAAATGTTTGATAGAATTCACCTGTGAAGCCATCTGGTCCTGGACTTTTGTTTGTTGGAAGATTTTTAATCACAGTTTCAATTGCATTACTTGTGATTGGACTGTTCATATGTTCTATTTCTTCCTGGTTCAGTCTTGGAAGGTTATATCTTTCTAAGAATTTGTCCATTTCTTCCAGGTTGTCCATTTTATTGGCATCGAGTTGCTGGTAGTAGTCTCTTAGGATGCTTTGTATTTCTGCAGTGTCTGTTGTAATTTCTCCATATTCATTTCGAATTTTATTGATTTGAGTCCTGTCCCTCTTTTTCCTGATGAGTCTGGCTGAAGGTTTATCAATTTTGTTTATCTTCTCAAAGAACCAGCTTTTAGTTTTATTGATCTTTGCTCTTGTTTTCTTTATTTCTATTTCATTTATTTCTGTTCTGATCTTTATGATTTCTTTCCTTCTCCTAATTTTGGGTTGTGTTTTTTCTTCTTTCTCTAGTTCCTTTAGGTGTAAGGTTAGATTCTTTGCTTGAGATTTTTCTTGTTTCTTGAAGCAGGCTTGTATAGCTATAAACTTCCCTCTTAGAACTGCTTTTGCTGCATCCCATAGGTTTTGGACCATTGTGTTTTTGTTGTAATTTGTCTCTAGGTATTTTTTTATTACCTCTTTGATTTCTTCAGTGATTTCTTGTTTATTTAGTAACGTGTTGTTTAGCCTCCATGTGTTTGTGTTTTTTACGTTTTTTTCCCTGTAATTGATTTCTAATCTCATAGTGTTGTGGTCAGAAAAGATGCTTGATATGATTTCAATTTTCTTAAATTTACTGAGGCTTGATTTGTGACCCAAGATGTGATCTATCCTGGAGAAAGCTCCGTTTACACTTGAGAAGAAAGTGTAATCTGCTGTTTTTGGATGGAATGCCCTATATATATCAATTAAATCTATCTGGTCTATTGTGTCATTTAAAGCTTGTGTTTCCTTATTTATTTTCATTTTGGATGATCTGTCCATTGGTGTAAGTGAGGTGTTAAAGCCCCCCACTATTATTGTGTTACTGTCGATTTCCTCTTTTATAGCTGTTAGCAGTTACCTTATTTATTGTGGTGTGCCTATGTTGGGTGCATGTATATTTATTATTGTTATATCTTCTTCTTGGATTGGTCCCTTGATCATTATGTAGTATCCTTCCTTGTGTCTTATAACATTCTTTATTTTCAAGTCTATTTTATCTGATATGAGTGTAGCTACTCCAGCTTTCTTTTGATTTCCATTTGCATGGAATATCTTTTTCCATTCCCTCACTTTCAGTCTGTATGTGTCCCTAGGTCTGAAGTGGGTCTCTTGTAGACAGAGTATATATTGGTCTTGTTTTTGTATCCATTCAGCAAGCCTGTGTCTTTTGGTTGGAGCGTTTAATCCATTCACACGTAAAGTAATTATCGACATGTATGTTCTTATTACCAAGCAATTTTCTTAATTGTTATGGGTTTGTTTTTGTAGGTCCTTTTCTTCTCTTGTGTTTCCCACTTAGAGAAGTTCCTTTAGCATTTGTTGTAGAGCTGGTTTGGTGGTGCTGAATTCTCTTAGCTTTTGCTTGTCTGTGAAGTTTTGATTTCTCCATTGAATCAGAATGAGATCCTTGCCCAATAGAGTAATCTTGGTTGTAGGTTCTTGTCTTTTATCAGTTTAAATATATCATGCCACTCCCTTCTGGGCTGTAGAGTTTCTGCTGAGAAATCAGCTGTTAACCTTATGCGAGTTCCCTTGTATGTTATTTATCGTTTTTCCCTTGTTGCTTTCAATAATTTTTCTTTTTCTTTAATTTTTGTCAGTTTGATTACTATGTGTCTCGGTGTGTTTCTCCTTGTGTTTATCCCTCCTGGGACTCTACGTGCTTCTTGGACTTGGGTGGCTATTTCCTTTCCCTTGTTAGGGAAGTTTTCGACCATAATCTCTTCAAATATTTTCTCAGGTCCTTTCTCTCTCTCTTCTCCCTCTGGGACCCCTATAATGAGAATGTTTTTGTGTTTAATGTTGTCCCAGAGGTCTCTTAGTCTGTCTTCATTTCTTTTCATTCTTTTTTCTTTATTCTGTTCCGTGGCAGTGAATTCCACCATTCTGTCTTCCAGGTCACTTTTCCATTCTTCTGCCTCAGTTATTCTGCTATTGATTCCTTCTAGTGTAGTTTTCATTTCAGTTATTGTATTGTTCACCTCTGTTTGTTTGTTCTTAAATTCTTATAGGTGTTTTTTCTATAATTCTTTTAGGTCTTTGTTAAACATTTCTTGCATCTTCTCAATCTTTGCCTCCATTCTTTTTCCGAGGTCCTGGATCATCTTCCCTATCATCATTCTGAATTCTTTTTCTGGAAGGTTTCCTATCTCCACTTCATTTAGTTGTTTTTCTGGGGTTTTATCTTGTTCCTTCATCTGGTACATAGCCGTCTGCCTTTTCATCTTGTCTATCTTTCTGTGACTGTGGTTTTTGTTCCACAGGCTGCAGGATTGTAGTTCTTCTTGCTTCTGTTCTCTGCCCTCTGGTGGATGTGGCTATCTAAGAGGCTTGTGCAAGTTTCCTGATGGGAGGGACTGGTGGTGGGTAGAGCTGGGTGTTGTTCTGCTGGGCAGAGCTCAGTAAAACTCTAATCTGCTTGTCTGCTGATGGGTGGGGCTGGGTTCCCTCCCTGTTGGTTGTTTGGCCTGAGATGACCCAACACTGGAGCCTACCCAGCTCTTTGGTGGGACTAATGGCAGACTCTGGGAGGGCTCATGCCAAGGAGTACTTCCCAGAACTTCTGCTGCCAGTGTCCTTGTCCTCATGTTGAGCCACAGCCACACCCTGACTCTGCAGAAGAGCTTCCAACACTAGCATGTAGGTCTGGTGCAGTCTCCTATGGGGTCACTGCTCCTTCCCCTGGGTCCTGATGAGCACACTACTTTGTACGTGTCCTCCAAGATTGGAGTCTCTGTTTGTCACAGTCCTGTCAGAGTCCTGCAATCAAATCCCGCTAGCCTCCAAAGTCTGATTCTCCAGGAATTCCTCCTCCCATTGCTGGACCCCCAGGTTGTGAAGCCTGACGTGGGGCTCATAACCTTTACTCCAGTGGGTGGACTTCTGTGGTATAAGTGTTCTCCAGTTTGTGAGTCTCCCACCCAGCATTTATAGGATTTGCTTTTATTGTGATTGTGCCCCTCCTACCATCTCATTGTGGCTTCTCCTTTGTCTTTGGATGTGGGGTATCTTTTTTGATGAGTTCCAATGTCTTCCTGTTGATGATCTTTCAGCAGTTAGTTGTGATTCTGTTGCTCTCGCAAGAGGGAGTGAGAGCATGTCCTTCTACTCTGACATCTTGAACCAATCTCCCTAATGAAGTATTGTAAGACAAACACTCTATAACCACCACCCATGACCTGTGATAAACCCTTCCCAGATAATCTATGGGCCTACCCCCCAAATCACATCCCCTTCCCTTCTACAGAACCCATGAGGCTGAGTTTTATGGTCATCACTTCTCTATTTTTCTTTGTAGTATTTTTACCCAGGTACATTTCTACACCATGAAATTTGGTTGCCAGCTTCCACACCAGATATAGGTATACATATACATGTATGTGTCTGTGTGTGAGTACACATACAGATGTCTGAACATGTTTAGAAAATAATTAAGGTTTCCCCTCTCACCATCATGTCAGTGTACTGCACCTTTTAATGCCATTAATGGGATAAACAATAAACAAGTATTAGATGTTAATACCACAGTTTTAAAAAATGAAACTGCACATGAGACCTCAAGTATAAGCCCCAGAGACCAATTCCTCCAATAAGTACTAAGCCACACCCAAAGCCACTAGGATCCTCATGTATGCCCCCAAACACTCTTTTGCAAATTTCACCTAGGGGGACCCTAGTGAAATAGTCTTCATCTCCAAAAAGCCTCTCATTTTCCTTAGGACAGAGGCCAGTGTCAGGGTGGAGGGGAGCTCACCATACTACACAGCATGGCCAGCCAGGGAGACCCTGTGGCAGCTTGGGCTGGCTTGTGTCCATTTGTTGGAGCTGATTGCCAAATGTTCATGAATTTGGGGACCAGTTGTTAGGCATGGCTATTATTAAATATTTAAATGTATATAATGATCATTAAATAAATGATATTAAAATCCAAGGTAATAAATACTGATAGCTCACCCCCGATATTTCACCATGCTGTATCATCTGTGATCTTCAGGTTATTTGCATCTGTGGCATCTGTCTGGTGGAAAGACTTCATAATGGTGACCCTTGCATATCTTGTTCCAGCTCTGTGTTTGGTGACATCATGCTGGTAGCTGGAACTCTGGCATGATGGAGGAAACTGGTAAATGCTACAAACTAGGAACCCATCACACACGCACACACACACATGCACACACACACACACACACACACACACTCACAGAGTCCCAGTTTGTCCTCCCAAGCCCCCAAATATTAAGAACTGGAAACCAAGCATCTTCCAAGGTAGCCTTCCCGATGTGAGACCTTGAGTGGTTTCCCATATTAGTGCCTCACCCACCACTCCAGAGAGAAAGTACAGGCAGGCCCAGAGCCTGAGGCAGGACTAGTGGAGGCCAAGATGTGACCAGACCTAAGCAAGGGCTGGTGGGGGGCTGAGGACCCCTCTGAGAGGGCCAGCTGCTCACCCTCAGGGTCTCTCAGGCAGGCAGCAGGGGCTCAAAGTCCTCTCGGACACTCCCTGCCCTTTGCAACATCTGTCTCCCCTGGAAATAAGGGTGGGTCTGCCCAGCCACCAGCCATGTAGCCCCCTCGATCACACTGGTAACAAGGGGGCTTACCTAGTGCTGGGGTGAAAATCAGGAAACTGTCTCCTGCTTATTGGGCTTCTGATCTCTTCTGGATATAGTGCTGTGGTATAATAAGAAATAAAATTAAGAGAGGGGCTCGATATTGAGTTATGTAACAATGCCTAATGATTTAATCAATCTTGTCCATGTGATAAAACCTCCATAAAAGCCCCTAAGCTAAAGGGTTCAACAAGCTCAGGGTTAGAGAACACATTGATGTGCTGGGACGGGGGTGGGCCTGCACAGGGCGTGGAGGCCCCACGCCACCGCCCACCCACACCTTGACCTATGCATCTCTTCCATAGAGCTCTTCCTAAGTTTTTCCTTTACAATGAACGAGTAATAGTAAGAAAAGCACTTTCCTGAATTTTGAGAGTAGTCCCTGTGAATTATTGAACCTGAGTAGAGTTTTGGGAGCCTCCAAATTTATAGCTGGCAGATTAGAAGTGTGAGTGATTCCTGGGACTTGTGTCCAACATCTGAAGTGAGCACAGGCTTGTGGCTCTGAGCCCTCAGACTGTAGAGTCTGTGTTAACTCTAATTAGTGTCAGAATTGAATTGAATTATTGAACACACAGTGGGTGTTGGAGAATGGAGAACTGTTGTTTGGAACGACACCAAACAAGCGCAAAGGCGGAGAAAGTGCTGTGTCCTCTCTGAGAATGCCAGTGTTCCTTGTCATTCTCTAAGCCTGTTTCCAAGGGAGTGCACAGTATCTTCTGCTTGACTTTGGAAGGCGATCTTGCCCGCCCCCCCCCCCACCCCGCTCCATTGCCTGGCAGGCTCCCGAAACTTCCCTCCCATCCATCATTATAGGGCTCAGCCATGTCCAGAAAGCTATATCCCACCTCTCCCAGCTTCTCACATGTGCTCCACCCACATCTCCAAGTCTCCAGGTCCAGAGCCTCTTCTGATGGTGCCCTGTGCCCCAGCCTTAGCACACCTCCTGCTGTGTCTCCCTGGCAGCCCTCCCTTCCATTTCTGTTCTGGGGCAATTCACTGCAAATTCATCCTGACCACAGGCATGGGCAGCAAGGGGACAGGCCTGGAGCAGAAATGAAACCCCAAGGCTGAAGTTGATCTGCAAAGGAAGTTCCATCTACAGGGAAGTCAACAGGAGCAGATTCCAGCCAGCTCCAATGAAAGAGAATGGAGAGATGGCTTACCCCCTCCCCTCTCCCTGAGCAAAATCACTCAGTGTTCCTTTGAAGAGCCCAAGGTCACATCCAAAGTGCTTCTGGTTATCAGTGTGTAACTCCCATTCCCAGCCCTTGGCAGGGACCTCAGTTTGCGTGGGAAGGGGGAAGAGACAAAGTAAATCAAAGAGTTTGAGGGGAAGGAGAATTGTAACAACATAAAAGCAAGATTGGAGCCAACATCATCTAGGGTAGAGGCTGAACTCGGCTACTAACTAACTGTGTAAACATAAGCAAGTCACTTACTTGATTTCACAGATTCTCCTTAAAATAGAGGCAACGTAAAATCCTTATTTTGAAGATAAAGTGAGGAGACCCCAAGAGAGACCCTTGTAAATGTGATAACACACAATGACAGGAAAGGCAAGATCAACAGGGGAAGGCTGAGGCCACCCAACACCTAGGGTCACCCCAGACACACAGGACTCCAGCTGGCCCTGCCCCCTCGTGGCAACCCCAGGGGTAGCCAAAGATGCCAGTCTGAAGCAGTGTCCAGAGGGAGCTGGGACCAGAAATTGGAAATGAAACAGAACAAAAATTGAAAACAACGCAAATAAAGACGTGAGACTACCGAGGCATCTTGTTTTCACTGAAGTGATGAGGCTTCAGCCAAAGAGAAAGGGATGCAGCCCAGTGATACTGAGACCTAGTGTCAGATGCCTGACCATCTGTAGAGCGGGGATAAAATGCACATTTAAAATGTGTTTTCTCCCCCATCAGCTATTCCCTTACACAGGGAAAGCAGGCTTGAAGACATGTTTTCAATCTTTTCAATCTCTTTCGGTTCAAGAGAATGGGACTTTGACAAACAGAAAGAGAGCAAAATAGTCCCTGGAACTCACAATCATCTAGTATTTGAATGTGTCAGAAACAGCTTGTTTTTGTCTGAAATGACGTAGCTGCCCCTACAGGTCTGTCCACCTGTATGTTCTGTTCCTTTCACTCTGGGAACAAAACAAATGGTGTGATCAACAGTTGACAGTTTTCTGCGGAGCATTCTGTGTGCCGGGTCCAAACACAGCGGCTCTCACAACTCACCCCAGGTTCTCTATAATTGATTCTGGACAACTGGAAACATGTTCAAGGGCATGCTGATTTCATCAAGGTTTTCTCACAACCAAGCAGCATGCGTGAGACAAACATTCAGAAAACAGACCCCAGGGAAGGCTGAAGAGGGCCAGCGAGCACCCCAAAGGTGCTGCAGGTGGGGGGCTCGGGGATGCCGCTGCCGAGTCAGGCGGCACTGGGTAGGATCCCAAAGGGTGCATCCCTTAGAAATCAGATGCAGACAACATATGTAAAAATGAAGGCAGGTTTCACAATACAGTGATGTCGCTCTCTAAAGAAAGCTGTGGTTCTCCAACTGAGGTACACAACCAACCCTCTGGGGTGGTGGTTAAAATGCAGTTTCCCATGCCCCTCCCCCAGAGGTGACTCTGGATTGGGACCACACTCAATTAATTCTTACCTCTCCCACTGACAAGCTTGTTACTTTGTCACCTTTGTGTGCCTGAGGTTACCTAAGTTAGGGGCCTCATCTAGACCCCTGGGACACTAATGGCTTTTTTATTAGTTTTTCAGGGGCTGTAATAGTTCAGTGATGTAGTGTCATGTGTCTGGCACACAGAAAGTGTTCAGAATACATTGCTTTTGATAATATGATAAGGCATCATGTGCTTCTCAGATTCCATGGAATTCTTTGCTCTAGGTATCCATCCTTCTCCATTGTCACCCTGGTTCTTGGATCAGTCCAATACACAGACTCGGGGAAGGAATCTTGTTGAGTCAATGTCCTTGCAGGTTCTGTCTCTTAGCAACAGCCCAGGCTCTTGCTCCTCCACCAGTTGCAGCTGAGTGACCGAGACCTAACCTGCCCTTTGCCTGCAGGCCACAGCCGGGGGGGTGTTCTATGATGGGACAACAGGGGCCCCTCTTCAATACAGTTATTTAATTGAGCCTGTATTTACAAACAACGCTTTTCACCCTCACTGAGTCAAGCAGGAAAGGCATTTGTAAAATGGCATTAGGAAGCATGCATCTCAGGAAGGGCCTGAGGACTAGATGGGATAGCTCTGAGCCATGACAGTACAGGTGGCACAGGTGGCTCAGGTATGGGATGGAAGGCTCCCCTCTGGCCTCTGCCACTACTGCCTTTCAAAGCTGCATGCCTCCCTGCAGCCTACCAGAGGGCAGGTACAGAGGATCCTTGCTCATGGCACCTGTGTCTTCCAAAGCCAGGCCGATGGACCAGGCATATCGGGGGGAGCCTGCCCCTCGTTGCAGGCAGCCATGAAACTAGCTTCCAGATCCCTTGGGGTCAGGGGTCCTGAGGTCCCCGGGAATTCTGAGCATGGACAGAGTATGGAATGCATCCGACGCCCCAAGGCAGAATGGCACGGGAGCATTGGGGAGGCACTCAGGATCTGGTTTCTCCTCAGTCCAATCTCATCTCTGCCGTGTCCCCCTCCCGAGGAGAGAAGTTAGCACCCATCCAGGGGCACAATTCGCTGCCCCTGAGCCCTCTCAGATGCTGACCACAACCATCTCTCACAGGGCAAGTAGCTGTATGAGCCCAGGTTCCTGGGAAAGCCCTGATGGCCTTGGGAAACAGCTGACACATCCTAATGCCCCTCCCCCTTTCTGCAGAACTGCTGCTCTCCCGACTCTGCCTAGCACAGTGTCACTGTTCTCTTTACCAGATAAACCGCTGCTAAGCAGCTCCTAACTATAGCCCCAATCTTCTCTCTCCTGAGCAGAAAATTCCACAAGGATATTCTGTGTCTTACAGCCCTCCATCTGAGACTCCATATCAGTCGGGGTAGGAGCCCTGTTCATGCCTCCTGTTTCCCCAAGTCAGCCACTGTGGCCACGGACAGAGGCACTGGTCAGCCATCCCAGCCCCAGGGCCCAACCCCAGCTCCCTTCTCTGCCCATGTGGGGTCAGGCCACCTTGACTGGCAGCTCTGCAGGAACGTGTAGGGTGTGAGGGTGGCACCCCCAAGGAAAACAGCAACAGGATGCTGTTGCTAGAGGTGCTGATACCACACACACACGTAAGCACTCACACACATTCACACACACACACACCTGCACTCACACTCACTCTGATACACGCACACAATACACAGTTATACACATGCACTCACACACATATACACCAATAGTCACACAAGCAGACATGTTTACATACACACATCCTCATACATACACATGCACTCACACACATATGCACAGATGGTTGCACAAATACATGTATACACATATACAGACTCCTATACACTCACACACAACCTACCCTCACAGATACACACACACATACACACTCACACATATACACTTGTGCACACACTTATGCTCACACATGCTCAAACACTTACACACTCATACACACTCACCCTCTGATATCTCCCAGATGCAGGGCCTCGTGGTAGCACTTGTGACTAGAAACGGGGGGAGGAGGGCCACAGAGTGGTACCCAGCCCATCAGGATGATGGAAGCTCCCCATATTTCTAAGAAACAGAAACAGAACCAGAGAGGAGGGATGGGTCCCACCTGCTTTGTCTCAGGAGATGAGAGGAGGCACACAAGGGACTATTGAATGTCCCAGTTGGAAGACAGCAGGAGTCAGGGGTCGAGGCCCAACTCTGAGGTCAGCTTGGTCTAAGTGTGGATGAAGTAGCCACGAGGGTTCGTTTTCTGCAGGGGGATTTCTTCTTCCCCATGGGGCAGGGTGCGAATGTGAATCATTCATTGAGGAAGCGGCCCCTGGAGGGGCAGGGGAGTGAAGACAGACAGGGAATGGGAAGAAAACAGGGAACAGGCTTGTTAAATTTTCAGGGTTTTGCAAGCCAGTTGTTAAGGTCAGCTATTATTAAAAATTGTGATATCAACATGCAATTACATAAACTGTATCAAAACAAAGGCACTGCTAACACTCCTGCTTCCCTATTTTAGCACGTTTTCCTATCAGCCAGCTCCCGAGGCTGCCGACCCCCTAGGGTGGCGCTGACACAGCTGCCACCTCCAATTCAGCCAGGGTGGGAGCATTTGCCTCGTGGGAACCAGCAAAGGCTACGAATGCAGATACTTGTGCTTTTCTGGAGAGCCAGTTGTTAAGGCTTTATCAGTACATGCCTGGTTGGACTGTGCATTATTGAGTAGGTTACCTGGGGAACCCTCTGGGGAACCCTCTAGAACACTTGCCTCTGAGTCATTCCAACCCAAGCAATTGTCCACCGGATCCTGTCACTCATTGGCTAAAGCCAGTTCCCAGGGTATTGGAAGGGGGGGGTGGGGCATGTGTGCCCTGTGGTCCCAGGAAAGGAAGACATCACATTGTGCAGGGGGGATGGGAAGAATAAAGCTCTGGATCCACCGAGTGGTTTACAGATCACAGTGGACCTCAGCACAGAAAAGCCAGTTCTTTCTACAACCTTCTATCCTTTCATGCTAAAATGCTCTACAGCTCAGCATGCTCCAGGAACTCTGCCTTTGAACACACTCCTGTAGTCAGGAGACAGCAGACACCACGAGGAAAGACTGTGTGAGAAGAGGAGGATGGGACATTCCTGGCAGCTCCTGGCCCTTCGCAGCCCATCCTGCCTCTTCTCACATCATCTCAGGACCTGGGGACCCAGCCGTCGGCCAAGTCTGACAACTCAGACTCAGTTAGTAGAGATCAAGTGTGCGCTCTTTGAATGTATTTCTCCCTCATCCAAAAGCACGAGTTTAAGATGATTTCCTGACTCATCCATGACTTCCCTTGCAATCTTCCAGTTTACTGTGTTAGCGAGCCGATTCGGTTGACTAATTTCCTTTTTTGTAAAGAAATACAGTACCCTGAAAAGAAAAGGATGAAGTGGTTGACTCAGAATGACCCCACTTGGGCTTTCTTTCAGTGTGACCCTAGGTAGCACTTAGAGAAAATAAAGCCGTTGGACATGTTTGCCGGGAACAAAAAAAAGCGATTCAAATTTCTTGTATTTCAGACTTGGTTCTCAGCTCTCCAGGCAGGGGAATGAGTCACAATGACAAATTAATCACATGTGAACTCCTAAAACCCAACTCCCAATTCAAAAACACAAGCTGCCGTGAAACTATCATTACCTGCTGCAAACCCAAACAAGCCTGAACTCCATAACCCATTCCCTGGGCAGGTGCAAGTGCCAGACAAAAAGTGTCAGGAAGCTAGCCTGTCAGAATGTGACCTCTGTGAGTTCACACATACCCAGGCCCCAGACAGTCCTCATTACTGTAACAGCGGCGACGACAGAGCCTGTCTCTGTGGCTCTCTTGCTCCACCACACCCAACGTGCATTAAATCACTGTTTGCTGATCAGGCCTCTATAGGTGTGGAGGTGAATGCCTCCATGGCCATTTTACAGATAGGAAAACAGAGGGAGAGTAAT
Source organism: Balaenoptera acutorostrata (assembly GCF_949987535.1). Classification (NCBI taxonomy): domain Eukaryota; kingdom Metazoa; phylum Chordata; class Mammalia; order Artiodactyla; family Balaenopteridae; genus Balaenoptera; species Balaenoptera acutorostrata. The sequence continues at coordinate 20,749,136 of NC_080069.1, read as the reverse complement.
CTGAGCATCAATCGTTGATTGCATTAGAATGATTAGAAATTGGGACCGGTACACATCATGCCTAGACTTAGCAGTAGTTCAAAATATTTGGGGAGTAAAACTTGTTACTCAATTTCAAGTGAGAGGTCAGTGCTTGATTTGTATAAGGACTGTCATACATGGATCACTCCCATCAAACTCCTTTTCATCCCTGACTTCAGATTGCAAGAGGTCAGATATCTGTTTACGAGCTATGTGTACCTTTTTTTATATAACTGTGATATTGTGAAATCTATAATAATTTTTACTTACTTAAAAGACAGACAATCAGTAGCATAAGTTGTCTTTTCATTGAGACCATTTTTCTCATAAGTCATGCTACTGTTGTCAAATATATCAAGGCATTGTCTATACATCCATCTGGTAGGTTCTGATTTCCTTCTTTCTCCCACATCGAGATCAAAACCCTTCCATTTTAAACCTTTTTGTTTTTCCACTTTACCTTCCATTCTCTGGGCATGGTAGCAACCATCCTGATGAGCCAAATATCAGAAGCTTTCACCACATTTCCTGGGCATAACAGGAAGCCCAGAGATATGCATGATATTTCCCTGCTGAATTTCTTACCAATCAGCTTAGTGGCACTTGAAATTCATTTCTCATTGATTTAGAAAAATAATGTGATATTTCCTGCACTTGAGTGCAGTGGAGCATATCAGCTAGTATTAGATTGGACTCCATAAAACAGAAGTCATATGTCAGCAGCTTAAAGAAGATAGGGATTATTTTTATCCTGCATAAACAAGTTTAAAGAAGCAGTCCCAGGCTCCTTCTAAAGTTCCAATTCACCATCCTCGGTGAGTGGCTTCCAACTTCAAGGCTACCTCCTGGTCCAATATGACTGCTGGAGTGTAGCCATCATGTCTGCATTCCAAGCAGGAAGAAGGATAAAGGTGAAAGGGCCAGAAGTAGTATGCCAGTCACTCTTCCTTCTTTTAAGGTGCTTTCCTGGAAGCCCCACCCATCATTTCCTGCTTAAATCTCAGTGTCTAGAATTCAGGCACAGCCACACCATCTTACAGTGTAGGCTGAGAAATTTGGATTTTATAGCTGGACTTATTGTTATTCCCAGTAAAATAAGGGTTCTGTGGCTAAGGAAGAAAAGAGAGGTGAGTATTGACTGGGCAAATTGTAATCTGCCACATAAACTAAAATTAATGATTAATATGTGTTCCTACCCACAAATTTTTGCTTACAATTTCTTAGATACCTGAAAGTCTATTTTCCTCAGATTCAAAACTCTTGACTTAGAGACTGATAGTTCTTCATTAACTTTCTTGTATTGTTATTTCAAAACCCCTTACATTACGGTGGTATTATAAAAAATAATCATAACATTTACTTAGCAGTTGACTGGTGGAACTGACAAACAACTCTTCTAAAATAACCCCAGGACTCTATGTGCTTCTCAGTAAAATGAAGTTACATTTAACTAGCACAGAGCCAGCCACGGAGGACAAGATCAAGACATATTTTGTACCAAATATATGAAAGAAGATATTTTTCATTCCTAACATTCTTCAAAAGGGTGTGCTGCTCTTCTACTTAAACCATAATAGGAGTAAAATTTTGATCCACAAATAGAATAGAATAGAAAGAGAAAAAGAAGAAAGGTTTTGCTGAAGCATTTGAAAGAGATTTCGAAGCGAAAACAAGAGAGAAGAAAAGGGTGACAGAGGATGCTTTTGCCCAAATGAATTTTTGGAAGTGAAGTTAATTTAGCTGTGGCAGATGTACCACAAGGGGAAATAAGAACCAATTTATTATGCCCCTGAGGGGGAAGGGAGGACATGGGAGGACAACCTTCAGGCAGGATGCCTATGGAAACCAGAAGGTGGTGTGAACCACCAGGAAGACTTGGCTGCCCTCCCAGGCGAGAGGGCAGCATTAGGTCAGGAGAAAGGAAAAGCCAAGATGTGTTTATATCTGACCAAATGACTTTTGTTAATATATACCTTTTGCATTAATTTTCAGGCATCTCATCTACTTTTGAAAATTTCCAAATAGATTGAGGGTAGTGATATTACTGCCCATTGGGCAGTCCTCTCTCTACTCACAGAAGAGTGGCAATAGCTTCCTTGTCATTGGGGCCATGAGAGGCATTTCCTACCCATGCCCCATCACCATCAGATCTTTCAGTGAGAGTCATCTGTGAGAAGGCATGGGCATCTATTCCTACGCCAAACACAAGCAGGTGTGTGTGGGGAGACTGAAGCCTTGCCATGGAGAGACCCCATCAGCTCTCATCCCACTAAGCCCTTCGCCTGAACCCACACTTCCTCTTCCCTTGTCAGGAGATATTTTGACTATGAAAGTGTGTTTTGGGATCCATGATCCTTGTCCCACTGGCTCATTCTAAGTCTTTTTGTTGGGATAACTCTCTACTCCGATGGAAACACTTTATTATCATCAGCACAAGATAGGAAAGCAGAAGCATGATTATATCAAGACTAAACAGGAACATTTAAAAAAAATGCTGAAGGGTCAGGAAGGACAAACTTCAGCTTGCCCTCATTGTAAAAAGAACAGGTTGAAATTCACAATCAGACACAGGATGGAAAGGGTTACCTGGAGCACGCCCATCCCTAACTTTTGCTGGACCCCCTGAACAAAAGTACAAATGGAGGCCCATGTATAATAGGTTAAATATTTTAAAGTTATCAATTGAGCTTACAAACTGTTGAATAGAATATGCTCTATTCTTCCACCTTGACAAATATACCTCCATAATGACTTGGAAGGCCAGACTGGAATCTAGAATTCTCCTTTTCCTTGGAGGCATTGACGTGAGAAGACAGCTTCCAGCCCTAGAGCGCGATCATGGCCCTCCTTTCCCCTTGGCAGGCTCTGTCCCCCACCCTTAGGGCCTCTCATGCATGTCTACACAGCCTCACACCCATGCTCTGTCCACCCCCTCCAGCATCCCTTGACCACTTTTAGGTCTGGGTAGAGACCCTGGTGGTGAGGTTCACTCTCAAGAGGATGATGTAGGGTGGGACCTGGGGGCAGACTGAGGTCTGTTGGGGGCAGGAAGAATACTCTAGAAGGTGATGCAGTCTCTGGGCAGTCTTGTACCCTTGGCTCTGTGGACTTCTCATCCCATGGGGAGGACCCAGAGCAAAGGTTTTTCTTGCCCAGGTAAGGTGTGTTAGAGCCCTGCCAGATAGAAGAATTGCAAGAAAGTCTGCGGATAGTTCCCTGAACTGTAGTACATGCAAAAGCAAGTTCAGTAAGCTCACATATATTACCAAGGGTTGGGGGAATCCAGGAAAACCTCCATAAAAGCAATTTAGTTTGGTCTTAAAGGATGGGTAGACATGAGAAAGAAGACAGTCTCCCAGGCAAGATAGTATTTGAACAGTCTGTTCAGAATAGGCACGGTCAGAAAGGAACTCAAACTTTGGAGTACAAGATGGTAAAGAAAGGATGGAAAAGGTGCCTTGATTGCTCAACTAGGAGAGTGTTATGAGCTGAACCCTGTCCTCCCCAAAATATACGTTGAAGTCCTAACCCCCAATACGTCAGAACATGACCTTACTTGGAATTAGGGTCTTTGCCAATGTAGTCAATTTAAGATGAGGTCATTAGGGTGGGCCCTAATTCAACATTACTGGTGTCCTTATACAAAAGATAAATTTGGGCACAGAGACAGACACACACAGAAAGAGAAGCCTATGTGATACTGAAGGCAGAGATCAGGGTGATGCTGCTAAAACCAAAGAACAGCAAAGTTCACCAGCAAACCACCAGGAGCTGGGAGAGAGGCCTGGAAAGGATTTTCCCTCACAGCCTCAGAAGAAACCAAAACTGCTGACAACTTGATCTTGGACTTCCAGCCTCCATAACTGGGGGACAGTAAACCTCTGTTATTTAAGCCACACAGTCTGTGGTTACAGAGCCTGAGCGAACTCAGAGAGGGAGTTTGCCTATGTTCTGCAGAGGGTGGAGAGCCATGGAATATTTTGGAGCCAAGATGTAACATGATCAAAGCAATGTTATCGGAAGATTAATGTAGCAGGTGTGAAATGTGGCAGGTGATAGAAGGTGCATGATTGGTGTTCGCAATGGCGTTCGGCTGCTCTCTTAGCAGCCAGCTGTGGACAGGTTCTTCAGTCCTTGCAGGCTGATGAATGTGCATGCCAGCCGTGGACGGCATGGTTCCCGTCTGCTTGTTGTTCTCTACCACGACTGTAAGCTCCCTAGGACTGGCAGAGCTGGCATTGATGATTTGTACAGCAAGATGAGAAGGGCTCACCTCACCCAGGCAAGACAGCCATCCACCTGCTCTGCCTATACATCATCCTCTCTGTGGATTTGGTGATAAGGAGTGGTCCAAACCCACCCATTAAGCCAGCCACTGAAGAGGGGCCCATATCTTCAGCGGGGGGTCCCATGACTTTAATGGCACAGAATCTGGGGCTACTTTATTGCAAGGTTAATGAAATGAGAACAGACATAGGGACGAGGAGGGACTCATCCACAGTCATATTTTACCTGAATTTGCATTGTCACAGGCTTACCACAAGGGCTTAATTTAACTTGTCTCCATGCAATAACCAAATTACTTATGTTGACTCTAGGTTCGTATTGGAAAGTCAATTTTGTTTTCTGTCCTCACACGAGCTTGGATCTACCAGAGCCTTCAAGAGAGGAGTGTACCTAAGGGCAGATGGTAGTGTAAGGAGAGAGTTTGCAGCATTCTCTAAAAGATAGGAGATCAATTTCACAGCAAAAGCAACAGTAGCATGTGTGGCCTCCTCTCCTAAAAGCTCCCTGACCTCTTTGACTGTCTTATGCATCTGACACAGCAGAGATTAGGCTATGCCATGACAATGCACAACTGAAAATCTCAGTGCTTGGAACATCCAAGGTTTAGTTTCAGCCCATTGACATAGATAGCTCAGAGCAGCAAGGCTGTCTGCTCATCTCTGATGCTCAGAGGCCAGGCCCCTGGGGCAGCTACCAACTTAAAAACCGTCCGGTACCACGTGGGAGGTCAAAGAGCTCTGCGAGGCCTTGAATTGAAAATCAAGTATTCAGCATGGAGGTGATGTGGTTCACTCAGCTTCTAACTCATGGCCCACCTAGACCTAATGAAGCCAGAAGAAAGGGCTGTTCTATTCTTGGACATGGATTTGAGGACAGCAAGACTTGGTGATCAGCATTGGTAACTATCACATCCCCATAATCCTACAACTCAGTGTTATCCTCCCATTTCACAGATAAGGCTCAGAGAAGCTGCATGACTTGCCCAAGCTTACATAGTGAAGATTGGAACTCAAGCTAACGGATTCCAAAGATTATGTCTTTTCACTCTCATTTGCCTGTTTAGCATTCTCCTTCTCCCTGTCTCAATCTCTCCCTCTCCCCCACCATCACACACACACACACATACACTTCACACACATATCTCTTCACCTCTACCTCCTTTTATTTTTCAGCTTTTAAAAAAATGAGTGCTTGGTACAAACAGGATTCCTGAGCTATAGATAGCCCTCATTCAACTGGAGGTCGTTCTGCACTCAGATGTTCATCTTTACAATTTGAAACTGAATGCAAAATACTCAAAACTCAGTTCAAAGCTCTGTCAACATAAGAATAAATAAAAAGACTAATTTTTGCCCCGTGTCTAGGACTGCCATTATTTTGCGTAACATCAAAAAATTTAAGAGGGAAAGTAGGAAAAAGCTTAACTCTTGTAAGAATTCACTCCACAAACAGTGAGAATTTGGAGGTTTGTTCTTTGCCTTTGGAATTTAAAGGGCAATGTTCTCATTCCCTACATCACTGTGGTATTCCAGTGATGTATCAAAGCTAAGGCTTCCGTAGACGTGAGCAGCTTTAATTGCAAGGATTTCAACTGTTTTAACAAATAGTTACAAATGATAAAATGCCAGCTGGGGTATGAGATACTAGTAGCATTTGTGCTTTAATGTGTAAAACTAGTATAGCTCTATTGTCAAGGCACCAAAAGCAATGAGGGAGGATGACTCAGAAAATAAATATTCTGAATAATCCTGACATCAGAGACAGCTGACAGGAAAATGTCTTTGATTACAGGAGACACTTTGGGAAAGTATCAGTTGTTGTCAACTCTTGCCAGAATTGCAAGTGACCTTGAAAAGACCAATTTTGGTGGAGCTGTGTGAGGGGAAAGAAAATTGCAGTGAGTTGATGAGAGAAAGTCTCTTATGAAGTGGGGCTGTGAAATGACAAGGAGAATTGGAGAAATAATGAAAGGAATGGAGTATTGAGAAAGGAGTTTTATTGAATGGGTAACATTAGACCTTCTATTTTACCACTTCAAGTGAAATGTGGAAGTCTCACTCCCATTTAGATCCTTTTACGTTCTCTGTTTTTATCTTTGCCATGAGTATCAGATGGTGTTATAATGTTTGCTTCACTCATCAAATACGATTTTAAAAACTCATGAGCTCATGAACATGAGACCTGTCTCCATTTATTTAACATTGTTTAATAGAATTTTCTGGTTGTCTCCATAAAGTTCTTGCATATTTTTGCTAGATTTATTTTTCATTGCCACACGAAATGACATTTTTAAGTATATTTTATAATCATTTGTAGCTGAATATTAAAGGTAGATGATTTCTGGGTATTCATTTGTATCTAGCATCCTTGCTGAACTCTCTTATAAAAGTTATAAAAATGTGTCTCCAGATAGATTCTCTTCAGTTCATTTGTAATCACATCATCCATGAAAAGTGAGAGTTTTATTTTTTTTCTTTCCAATCCTGTACTCTGATCTATTCTTCCTGTCTTAATGAACTGAATAGAACCTCCAGGACCATAACAAATAAAAGCAATGATAATGGACATTCTTGTCTTATTTATGATTTTAAAGGAACTGTTGTTGGCATTTCACCCTTAAGTATATTTCCTAGAGATTTCTGATAGACACACTTTATCAAGTTAAGGAAGTTTCCTTTTATTCTTAGTTTGACAAGATTTATCGTAAATGAATGTTGAATTATATAGAAAAAAAGGGGAAAAGCTCATGAGCAAAAGTACAGTCTAGTTTGTGTGCCCATATGTCTGCTCTTTCCACTTTTCCTTCCACCATCCTGATGCTCCAAGATTCTTTCTTTTAGAGTCTCCTTTCTGTTTGAAGAAACTTTCAGGGTGGGTCCCCTAGAGACAAATTATTTCAGGTCTCTTTTATGATTAGGAAAAGGTCTTTATTTTTCTCTTCATTCCTAAATGATAGTTTTGTTGGATTTAGACTTCACAGTTGACAGTTCTTTTCTCTCAACCCTTGAAAAATGTTGTGGCTCATCCTTCTGGCCTCCCTGGTTTCTGATGAGAAACCCACTGTCATTTGAATCAGTGTTACCTTATAGGGAATGTGTCATTTTTCTGTGTGTGTGCGTTTAGATTTTAGAAGTTTAATTATGATGTGTCTTGGTATGGACTTCTTTGTGCTAATCCTATTTGGGATTTGTTCAGCTTCATGAATCTATAGGTGTGTGTCTTTTGCCAAATGTTGGGTGTTTTAAGCCACTATTTCTGAAAGTATCCTTTCACTTTCATGCTCTCCTCTCCTTCTTGGACTCCAATAATATGAATGTTGTATCTTTGTTATGTAGTCCTACAGGTCATTGAGGCTCTGTTCTTTTTTTCTCAATCTATTTTTTTTTTTCTGTTGTTCAGATGGGGTAAATTCTATTGATCTGTTTTCAAGCCAGTTGCCTGCACACTGGTAAACTGCTGATGAAAGAAACTAAATAAGATTGATTCATAGGATTAATGTCCATTTGGGGTCTGTGGCCATGATTTAAAATGAAACCAGTCAGTCCAGTTGAATAATAGTTTTTACAATCAAGTTCTGCTTGGACACAGATGGGAAGAAGAATGATATTTAAATTGAAGCAGATTAGGGTTTTGGCAGGTAACTGTAATGAGGGACAGAATATCAAGAGTTGATTGTAATGAGAACTCATGGAGGGAAGTGAAGAGATCAGTGAATGGATGGTCTTGGTGGAGGTCAACTGTTTTGCAACTAAAAAAATAGGAGTCATTGTTCATGTTTTGGGATGCTCAGAGTTAAGATTTTATGTAATGGTTAGCATACCTTTCAGGATATGATGGAGGATTGACTGGCTGAAGTGAGGGAGAAGAGAAAGTAGATGAAGGTGAAAAAGTAACAGAAGGGTGATATATGGTAATATATGGGTCATCCAGAAGATGATCTATTTATTGTCCAAACAAAACACTTTTGAGAACACTCTTGAGAGGTTGTCAATACTAATTATTCAAGAACAATAGATCTAAATTTAGGCTGTTCCAGAGAAACCAAGATATATGACCACCCTAGTCACCCACAAGGTTGGTGACCCCACTGTGAGTGGTCACTGGAATACAGTAGGGTACAAAGCTGTGGCTGGGTCTCATGTCTTCAATGACTAGGGAGATAGTGGCAATAAGCACTAGTAGAGGATGGCAGAAACAGATGGAGTACATCCTTAAGTATCAAGGAGTTTTGCTTAGGATGGAGGGAGAGGAAAAGTTTGGGAGAAGCAATAAGAAGGAAGAGGAATCAACTACTTCCTGGTCTTAAGGGAGGCAGTACATAAGGAAAAAAACAACATCATCTTGATATGTCTGTAGTGAGGATGGTGTACCTGGAAGACTGGCAAATGTCCAAAGGTGAGAGCAAAGGTCAAAGGAGAGCTTGAGGGCACAGGATCCAGCACATGGTGTGGTGGGAGAGGAGGATGTACCATAGGGTCACATTGGCTCTTGCAAGGCTGTTAGGGATGGGGAGGTAAAGGATCCTTAGACATTGGATCTTTGGACAGCTATCAGTGATAAAAGCAAACAAAGATAAAGCATGATGGGCAAAAGACAGGATCAATCTATTTTAAAGCTGAACTCGATCATAAGACCCCTCATTACAACTCATCACACTGAGAAGGGAGGGGTAAGGGCAGGGCAGGGGTGGAGAGGCGAAGTTCCCACCACAAGAGCCAGTGGTGGTGTGAAGACTTCAGATGGTGTGTGCGAAAATAATCCCTGCCTTGTTAGTGCTGTCTCTTGACTTGGCATTTCCCTTTATATTCTAAAGAAATGTTTCACTTCCCATTTTACCCTCTGGACTTATTTTGCTCTACATTTAAATGAGCTATTGTGTAAAACATATCCTCCTTTTCCTCAAGCTTCATTTTCCTAGAATTTGGAGATTTAAGAATCATGTTATAGCAATTGAACCAAAAAACAAAATTTAAATAAGCCTATTGGATGACAATTGTCTGGTTTACTCAATAATCAATAAGTGTTCTGAGAAACCTTTACATTACTCTCAGGCATAAGACCACTAGGAGAAATTGGGAAATGGGAAAGTGTTGACTAAAAAGAGTTTATCATCTTGGGCTGCATAATAAAAGGAATATTGATGTTCTCCATCTTAGTGCATTTTCCCAAGAGAAATCAGAAATTCTCTTACTGGTTAAAGGTAAAAATTCCCAAGTCAAGTTTAAAGGGCCAGTAAACAGGAAGCTAAGTTCTGCTGATCCATATAACGTGAACAGGACGTAGTGAGTGGTTTGAAAGAAGGGGGTGCAGTTTCCAGGAAGTGAATGTAAAATCCTTATCACCGATGTTCAGCCTATGTGTATGGCAGCCTCTCGTGCAGTGGTCACACATGAATTTAGTTTATGACCCCATGTTGGTCTCAAAATGAATTATCTTCTAGCTGCTGATCCTTCTGGGTCACTGACAACAGTTATTAATAGATAGTTTCCAATACTTCATCAGACTGTTTTTGCTCACAACACATCTGACACCAAATGTGTGAGGTTTTTTTCACACCAACAATCAGTTTTTTAGTCTCCAGTCATCCACTGGGTGTGGTAAAATTCAATTGAATTCTGACACTAACTACCCAGACTTAGCCTAGATCCCACAGGTGTAAGGGCCCACTCAGTCCTACAGGACTGTCCTCACTTCAGATGCCTGTCACAAGTATTGGATGCCCCATGTACGCACACTTCTGTCCAACTTGACTGCAATGTCAGGCGTTCCCACAACTGCTCTCCCTTCAGGTTTGGTGATTGGCTAGAGTGGCTCACAGAACTCAGGAAAATAGTTTATTATAAAGCATACAACTCAGGAGCAGCCTGGTGAAGAGATGTGTGTGACAAGGTATGGGGGAAGGGAGGCAGAGCTCCTATACCCTCTCTGGGTGTACCACCCTCCCAGCACTTCCACACTTTCACCAACCCAGGAGCTCCCAAAACCCCATCATATAGGGGTTTTAATGGAGGTTTCATTACATAGGCATGATTTGTTAAGTCATTGGCCATTGTTAATTAACTCAATCTCCACCTTCTCTACCATCTCTGGAGGGAGGCCAGGGATTGGGACTGAAAGTTCCAACTCACTAATCAAGGCTTGGTCTTTCTGGAGACGAGCCCTCATTTTTAAAGCTATCTTGGGGCCCCCAGCCACCAGTCTTCTCATTAGCAAGTAAGACACTCATCACTCTGGAGATTCCAAGGGTTTTAGGAACCATGTACCAGGAAGCAGAGGTAACAACCAAATATGTATTTCTTATTATGCCACAATTTCCTAAACCCTGAGTGTTCTTCTGCTAACTATGTTTAAAAAAATTCAGAGAAACTGGAAAATGTGCATAGTTAAATTTAAAAAGTTACTTTGGGAATTCCCTGGAAGTCTAGTGGATAAGATTCTGCACTTCCACTGCAGGGGCCACGGGTTCAATCCCTGGTTGAGAAACTAAGATACCACAAGCCACACAGTGTGGCCAAAAAATAAATAAATAAATAAATAAAAATAGAAAAAAAATTTTAAGTTATTTTGGTTAACTTTTATTTTTCTTTATGTTTATTTGATTTAAAAGACCCTCCATTATTGTTTTCACTTCCAGTCAACTCCAGGATGCAAACTGTTGAGACTGGTTTAGCCCATTCAGTAAGAATCTCTATAGTATTTTTAAAATACAAGAGTTACAAAGTTAGTTGCCAACTTTTAAGAGCCAGAAAAATCTCACATTTAAAATATCCCAGCATCTTTTTTTCTCTTGGAAAGCTGTATAATTTGACAACTCTGTGCTTCCCGTTCACAGAAGGCATGGACTCTCCTTGTCACCAGAGGCCTGCCAGTGCCTCATACCTCCTACCCCTGATCAGTCTTACTAATTTCTGTTGAAGATTGTCCCTGTAGACAGCTGAGTTAGTGACTACAGCTTGCAGATAACACTCATCCCTCCAAATGATTCAGTGAGTCTAACATATGTACCATTTTCATTCTAAAGTACATGAGTGAGGTTGCGATTCCTAAAGGTGACTAATATCTTGAGTATCCGCTCCAACATCCACCTGTACCAAGGAGGTCCCAGGCCCTGGGGCTGTAGAGGTGAAATATACAGCCCCTACCCACACTGTTTGCTGGAGAAGAAACTAACCTTCTTTGTGGTCTCTGATTCTCAGTGTCTACCTGGGGCCCAATTTTAATGACCACATGAAATCCCATAGCCTGCATATCTAATTTCCAGCATTCCCCTCTTTATCATATAGTCTAACTACACTTTGCTTTATTCTGATTTTTATCTACTTACAGCTCTATTTCTATTGTATTTTATCTATACAACCCCTTTGCATAAGAAGGCAGGATCAGAATAATTAAAATGTAAATAGACACTTCTATCATAGCCTGATAGCTGCCATGATAAATGTACAACCAGAGTGATTTCAGAATGCTGGGGACGTGAACTGAACTTAGGCTGGGGATGAGGGAATGATCTCCTAAAGGATTTGATTTAAATGAAAAATCACATGTAAAGGGCCAGATCTTGATGAGAACTGTTGTGTTTCAGTAGCTGCAAGCACTTCTGTGTGGGTGACTGATAGAGTCGAGGTGTGCAAATGGCAGAACTGGAGTCTGGAGAGGTGGGCAGAGGTCTGACCACAATGTCATTGTTAGATAATTTAGATGTTGTCTAAGACCAAGAGGAGCCATGGAAAAATGCTAAGTAGAAGAGGGGCATCACCAGATCTGCTTCTTGAAAATTCCTTGGTATGAAAGGCAAAAGGAAGGAAGTCATTTGGAAAAAGAGAGAAATTGATCAGCTCTTGCAAAATCACTTCCAAATTCATGTCATACTTCCACTCCAGGTAATGATGAACTGCTTAATTGGGACCAGTACCCACCCCACCCCAAGGAAGATACCCTGGGACCCTTGGGCATGCACACCAAGGGAGGGGCACTGAGTGTGTCTGCAGGGAGGGCACTATGATCAGGTCAAAACTAGGACCCTCCAAGTGTCCACCAAGTGAACAATGGGGAAAAGCGCTCCCTATGTATGTCGTGGAGCACCACACAGCACTGCACATGACCAACAACATAGGTGAACCTCAAACTCATATTGGTAAATGAAAAAGTAAAATAAAATAAAATAAAAATCACAGAATAGAAAAGTACACACAGCTCACCCACAGGCAAGTCACACTCCATAGCTTAGAGATGTAGGTATTGGTGATAAAACTGAGGAGAAAAGCAAAGAGTGATCCCCCTAACATGAGCTTAGTGGTTACCCCACAAGGAAGTAGGAAAGAAGATGTGGATGTTATCCCAAAAAGACAATTCAGGGGCTTCTGGAATTCTAGAATGTTCTTTTCCTTGACCCAAATACTGGTTACATGGCTTTTTAAAAATATACTGTATATTTGAGTTTTATGCTATTTTCTTGTGTGTTGTATTTCACAGTTATTGTAAATGGTTTCTAAACATGGGTGGAGGCATGAACTAAGGTAGTGATTTACGAGGTAGAACTTGAGGGTTGGATGATTGATGGAAGGGGGAAACCAGGAGCAGGTAGCATCCAGGATGATCCTTAGATATCAGGTTAGATGTGACACCACTCGCCAACATGGGTTCCAGAAGGAACAGATCTAGTGGGCTTGGAAGAGAGGAGGCAACTTAAATTTTAGACTCATTTAAATGAAGATGCTCAGATCCACCAATAAAGTGGATATTGGGCTAGGGCTCAAAATAAAAGTATAGTTTGGAGTTTCCGATTCCAGAATCATCAGCATCAGCAATTAACTTAGGATGTCAAGTAATGTAAATGTGTAAAATTGTGTGTGTGTGTAGATTAAGCAGAAAATAAAATAGGCCTTTGGAGAGCTTCTTGAATCTAAACTTCTAGTTTTAGTGAAATGGTGGGGATGGAAGCCTTGTATAAGAGCTAGAAATAAATGATAAAAATGAAAGAGGAAAGTGAAGCAGGTTGGCTTCTTTCGAAGAAAGTTTATAAAGGGAAAAAGGGAGCTCAGTTGTTTTCCATGGAGAGGCTTGTACTCACAGGGGGGTTTCTTCCTTCGTGTCTGTTTGTCACTATAGTGGGCGCTCTTTCTGTGAAGCAGAGGAGGTACTGACACAGCAATGTCTGCAAAAAGAGATGGGGTACAGCACTCAAATGCTGGAACCTGTCTGGAATAGGAAGAGAAATACCCTCCTGCAGCGAAGGGAGGGACAACCAGCCATGAAACGGTGGATGTAAGGCAGGAAATGGAATCCAAAAGATTTCTGGTTTATTTTAGACTGCTATAAAAGCCCAGAACTTAGACGTTCCAGGAGGTAAAGTAAGTGACTTAAATGACGTCTCTCGACTTTACTCCCAATCTCAGGTCTGTGAGCTTCCAGCATTATAATTTATTCAGAATTTATGTTTTGTAAGGGGACCGAGTATCTGGGGAAAGAAACAGTGCAGCATCAACTGACCTCTTAGCTAGTGTTTCTGTAATTCAGCTTAAGATTTGCAAAAGACCACAGTTTGGTCAAAGAGCAAATATCCCTTGTAAAAGGCAGCAAGGTTCATGTTAAAAGATGAAACACTAAAGGAAGGAATGCCCAGAACTATACCTTCTTCTCTTTTTTTTTTTAGAAAGTGGTCATGGTTCCAAGTTTTCCCTTGGAGACTATCCTCTGGCTAGTAGTTGGAACATACAGAAAAGGAATAAATAAACTGATGAGACTACAGAAAAAGAAAATAGATGCTTACTACTGTCTTATAACCACTGCTGTGCCAAACCCATTAGACTAGGTGAGTTGTAGTCACACAGCGTATCTACCTTTCAACTCTGACTGGGACAAAAATAAAATTCCGTTGTATCAACGTTGCTACAGGTACTAGAATTCCTCTCAGAAAACATGAGCAAGCATACCATGGAACAAATTTCTTATAACCTACCATTTAATGTTACCAAAAGCACCTTGCAATATTTGATTGGCCTCAGATGAAGTGTGTTGCAAATAGGATACATAAATTTAACTATTAAAATCTCTATGGGATTTGGGGCTAATATTTCATTGATCATCTGACATGATTTGGAAAAACAAAAATAAAATACTCTAGTTCCAAATACAATTTAAAAGTCAAAATGGATCACATTTTCAAAAAGCAAATCCGTTGGTAGAATTAAAGGTAATTTTAACTTTCTTCTTTATGCCCTTCTTTAATATTTGATTTTATTGTACAAGTCATGTTTTACATGTATAATGCAAAGAAAGAAAATGAAACAGCTACAATAGACGTGCTCTCGATTGCCTTCCAGTCAACCAGTCTTGGAGATAAACTACACGGATGCTCCAAAATGACCACACACTTGTGTTCTAACCATCTGGGATGTTGACATGTATCCAAATTGTTGGGCTCACACACACACATGAATTTAAGCAGCTAAATGGTTTGCTTGGTGTGAAGGATATCGGTACAGAGGTATAATGGTTGCCAGGGAGAGCCATAGTCACAGATAGAACCTCCTGCCAGCTGATGACACCAGATGAGTTGGCAGTAAAGGCAAAGTCACACCAAAAGTCCCGATGGTCCTAGGATGATATTCTCCAGGACATACCACCTGCCTTTCAAACATCTGGCTGGGGTATAGAGAACACGTATCTCACCAGAGATCACGTCTGAACACATACAGCTTATATCTGTAAAGGACTATTCTAAGAGGGTTCACAGTCTGGCCACATTTCCACATCAGCACCCCATAAGCGCTCATTTTAGCCCTTACCATGAGTCAGCTGTGTTTTTGCCAAGTCTGTTTACGCCAGTTTTATTTGTTATCTTTATTAATTCAGATAAGCCAATCATAATGATAATATCAGTTGAGAGCTTACTGTGTGCCAAGCATAACAAAACTCACTTAACGCTCTTAACAATTCAATCATTAAAATACTATTATTTTACTAATAGTAAAATATACTAATAGAGGGATAATTTAGGAGTTTGGGATTAGCAGATACAAACTGCTATATATAAAATAAACAACTGTATAACACAGGGAACTATACTCAATGTCTTGTAGTAACCTATAATGAAAAAGAATATAAAAAGAATATATATATGTATAACTGAATCACTGTGCTGTACACCAGAATCTAGCACATTGTAAATCAACTATACTTCAATTTTTTTTTAATGTAAAAGATTAACATCAAAGAGATGACATGTCATGTTGATAGTATGTATCCTTGGTGTGATGTGATGAGACTATCTCTTTACCTCTGTGGTTTTCTTTCCCCAAAACCATAATTCAAGTCTAATTATGAGAAAAAGATCAGACAAGTCAAAATTGAGGGATATTCCCCCAAATACCTGATCACTACTCTTCAAAACTGTTAAGTCATAAAAAAACAAGTTGAAAGTCTGAGAAACTGCCACAGCCTATAGGAGCCTAAGAAAATATGCTGACCAAATGTAAGGTGGTAACTTGGATGGGATCCTGGAACAGAAAAAGAACATTTGGTATAAACAAATACAATTGGAAAAATGTACAGACTTGGGTAAATAATAATATATCAATATTGGTTTGAGTATTGTGAAAAATGTACCATAATAATGTGAGATGTTAATAAGAGCAGACACTTGAGTATGGGCATACTGGAACCCTCTGTACTATCCTCAAAATTGTTCTGTAAATCTAAAACTATTCTAAAATTAAAAGTTTATTTAAAAAATACTATTATTACTTCAATTTTTTTCAGAAATAGCACAGATAGATTCAGCCCAAATTCCAGTTTAGAACCCAAGCGGTCTGGTTTTGAGTTTTCTCACTTAAACATCAGGGAGAAAGGAGTCAAAATAGTTGGCCTGTGATGCATTTTTCTTTCAGTTACTGTGGGTGGAAGTGTGTTCCTAGAGGAAAGATAATAAAGCAAAACTCTGGACTTTCAGGTAAACACTCTCCAGACAGTCCCCGGCTTATAATGTTTCCAACTACAATTTTTCAGCTTTACAAGTGATATGTATTCATTAGAAACCTTATTTTGAATTTTGAAGTTTGATCTTTTCCAGGACTAGCGATATGCAGGAAAATACTCTCCAGTGATGCTGGGCAGTGGCAGCCAACACAGCTCCCAGTCAGCCACGCGATCACAAGGGGAAACAACGAATCCACTCGCAATCATTCTGTACCCAGACTTCCATTGTTTTTCACTTTCAGTACAGTGTTCAATAAATCACATGAGCTATTCAACACTTTGTTATTAAATAGGCTTTGTGGTGGATGATTTTGCCCAACAGTAGGCTAATGTGTTCTGAGCATATTGAAGGTAGGTGAGGCTAAGCTTGGATGCTCGGTAGGTTAGGAGTATTAAATGCATCTTCCACTTACGATATTTTCAACTTACAGTGGGTCTATCAGGACGTAACCCCATCATAAGTAGAGGAAGATAATATTTTTATGGAGGAAAATCCCTGTGGATGGACCACTTTGAGCAAGATGTCCATGGATTACAATTGCTTGCCTGTGTAAACTATTTACATTTGGGAAGCATGTTGCTGGGGAGATGTCACATAGGTATCTGACTCAAGACCATCACATGGAGTTGGTTTGTATCGACGCCTCCTGCTATGTGCCCTCTGTTTTACTTCTCAGCAGCTTCCTGCTATTTATCTTAGTCTTCTTCCTGTTCAGTTTAACAGTTTAGGAAACACTGTACTTCGCCATACACTGTACCTTCCCACACTGCTGCCTCCTCAAACCTCGACTGCCTTCACAGTCCTTACGTCCAATGCTTATATCTCAGGTCTGTGAGATTTCTAAACTCTCTGCTGGTTTCTCCCATGCCATACCAAGAGTTGGAAGATGCTCCAGGGTAACAATCAGTGGAAAATTGGCTCACTTAACTGCATTTGTCTTCTGGCCAGGATTTTGTCCCTAGAATACGGTTCCCTTGAGGTGCCTTCCTGACTCTCCCATGCGTTCAACAGACTTACATTTTATCTGGCTTTTCAGTGATTCTTAGCAAGAACACTGGTGTACTCCAAACTATCCCATTGTATCCAGAAGTTGAACTTCTATGTTTCAATTTTGAAAAGAAAAGAAATGCCTTATAACTACTGTGATATTTCTATACTCATTATAAGTTCCATACATGCAAAGATACTTAAATTTCAGTTTCAGATTTTTGTTGGTAAAGGGGTGTTATTCGTGTTTTGAAAAACTGATGTTACTTTATTGTCCCCAAAAGTAGATAATTACTGTAAGAAGTCCAAAATTGGTGGGGCTAAAAGGGACTTGGAAAATTGAATAAAATCTTCTATTTTCAAGGTAAGGAATTAGGGCCCCCAAAAGAAATATAGCTGTAGGAAGGACTAGAACTTTTCTTTTACTTCTCTAGTTTTTACTTTGTTTCTCTCTCTTCATATCTTATGACTTAAAACATTTGAAAAAAATATTTCATGTGGATAATAGCTTGTGATACAGCTTAGAAAAAAGGGAAGAAATACAAGTGCAAGTTCCCCACACTTCTTGGCTGTTGTCCACATGCTGTTATCAAAGCAGTTTTTTGCTGGTCAAGCAGAGCTGCCACTGAGCCCACCAGCCCAGACACAGCTGCTTAAACAAGAGAGCAGGTTAGGGGAAATTAAAGGTGCTGAAGCAGGCCTGCGTTCTGCAGCTGTTGAAAGCAGCAGCAAGAGGAGGGCTCCGTTCCAGAAAAAAAACACATTGTCAAATGCACTGAGGAGGCTGGGTCTACCAAGCCCACTAGACTCAGGGATACTGACCAAGCATTCAGGATCGAAGAAACTGAAAAGAAAAGCATTATCTTCATTTTTTCTCTCTCTCATCTCCTACATCTAATCCACCTGCGATCCCCATTGATTTAACTCCAAAATATATGTCAAAGTCATCACATTTCCCTAATCCCACAACTGCCACCCCAGGTCTAGCTTCCTTTATCTTATGCTTGCACTACTGTAGTAGCCACCTTCATGGCCTTCCTACTTCCCGTCCTGTTCTCCTTTAACTATTCTTCTCCCACAAGTGGTCACTTTACAATTTTTTGTATGTAACTATGGTCATGCCACATCCTGGCTTAAAACCTTCAAAGGTTTCCCTTTGCACATATATTCCAAAATCACACCTGGGCTCATTCAGTTCTTTCCATTCTCATCTCCTGCCACCTTCCCTCCAGCTCACCGTATACCTTCCCTAGCTGCCTCCTCACTGTGCCATCTCATACCAAACTCTTTTCTGCTACAGGGCACTTTCTAATGATAAGCCTCCTTTTGCCTCAGTTCATTCATTTGCAGGTCTGGCTCTGAATCCCAGCGGTCTTAGCTTAACCATCAATTTGTCAGACATGCCACCCTGACCTTCATAGTTGGCCCCTCCCTTGGTCTCTATCATTGACTTGGCTTGTTATTTTCATAACATATTTCACAGTTTTATTCATTTCCTTCCTTTTCTGTCTGAGCCATTCAATCATGTGCTCCATGAGAGCAATCTCATTTCCATTTTATCTCTGCCTGTGTAACCAGCACCTGATGGGATTGCCTGGCAGACTCTAAGAACTTAGTAAAAGAATGCATATATGGATAAATAAATTCATGAATTTACAGAGAATACGTTCTTCATTTCCTGAGTTAAACGGACTGGGTAGAAGTTTTCTTCCAGAAATACTGTTCAAGGTGGAAGCAACCCAAGTGTCCATCAATGGATGGGTGGATGAACAAAATGTGGTGTATGCATGCAATGGAATACTATTCAGCCTTAAAAAGAAATGTTACAATATAGATGAACCTTGAGGAAATTATACTAAAGGAAATAAGCCAGTAAGAAAAAGACAAATAGTGTATGATTCCACTTATATGAGGTCCCTGGAGTAGTCAAATTCCTAGGGTCAGAAAGTAGAACGGTGGTTTCTAGGGACTGTGGGGTGGTAATGGTGAGTTAGTATTTAATGGAGACAGAGTTTCACTTTTGCAAGATGAACCTCCAAAAGGTTCTGGAGCTGGATGGTGGTGATGGTCGTAAAACAGTGTGAATGTACTTAACACTACTGAACTCTACATTTAAAAATTTTATGATATATATATTTTACTATAATTAAAAATAAAAGTTTTTAAAGTACTGAATGGGATAGGAAGATACATTCTATATATGATATGTTTGTACAAACAAAGATAAAAACATTGATCTAATTTCCTGGAGAGGAGTAGGGGAAATCTTCCACTTTTTTTATAGCTGTCTATATTGTCAGACTGATTACGATTTTTTTACATTACTTTTATAGTAAGGAAAAATTTCACTAAGAGTTTTAAAAAGAAGCAGCAATTTGACCTAAATCCTTCTGTAAAGCTCTCTGTGAATGAGGAGAGCAGACAAATCTTCAGGGAAATCTGACAGGGCTTACATGAAGTGCTGGGTACCTCTTCCTGACACTGTTATAGGATCATATACGTACGGTTCTTGTTGTTCTAAAAAAGTCCTCAATGTGGGGGGGAGTGAGAGGAGGGATAAATTAGGAGTTTGGGATTAACATATACACACTACTATATATAAAATAGATAACCAACAAGGACCTACTGTATAGCACAGTGAACTATACTCAACATTTTGTAATAACCTATTGTATAATGGAAAAAATCTGAAAAAGAATAGATATAGATATATATGTATAAATGAATGCTGTACACCTGAATGTGACATGATGTTGTAAATCAACTATACTTCAATTTTTTAAAAAAGTATTATATTTGTATCCCCCCACAAAGTCCTCGCTGAAGACACAGATCCCACGAGTAGGTGGGAGAGCCACAGAGGGAGTGAAAATGTAGGAGTTTAAACATGTTCCTTTAACCCCCTCACCAACAGAACTCCTCAAAACTAATTTTTCGTAACGGGAGCATCTCACAACTCTAAATGAGATTCCTTGGCCGAAAAATGCCTATTTTGACCATATATTACAAGAGGCCCTCTAGTAAAGAAGAGGGACCACTCATCCCTGTAGGAAGAAGCACCTGCACAAGACCATTGGGTGTCAGTCCCCATTCTGAAAAGTCATCCTGAGCAGGAATTTCGGCTGCAGACTATTTTTGCCCCACTTCCTGATTAGAACCCAACGCCCACGAAAGATGCACAGACGCCACTCCACCAAATGAATGAATCTCATACCTCCAGAGAGCAATGTTACCTTAAATGCAGAGGCTCTGGAACAAATGGACAGCGGGATTTTTCAGCCTGCCAGATGAGTTTATAAGTGTATTTCCTTGACCAGCAGTTGGCAAATGCACATCCCACACTACCGTTTCAAAGGCAGTTTCAGGATGGGTGGATTCTCCTGTTAAACCACTAGATGCAATCTGCATACAGGCTGCTGCCTGCCTGCACGTAGCTCCAACGTAGAGATGACAGCTGTGGGTCTGCCTGAGGCAGCACTCACCTCGTGATTAGGGAGAAAGATTCCCAAACTGGCAGGCATCCATCTCGTTTACCAGAGGGTGTCACTTTTGATAGTGTGTGGGGTGGCAGTGGGGCTCTGAATTAACCAGGGACAAGAGGTATAAACTGGGACACTACAGGGCAGAGTGGCCTATATGGTCATTTTTATGTATGGGGTTGCATCATTTTCCACATGAAAGA
This sequence comes from Balaenoptera acutorostrata, assembly GCF_949987535.1. Taxonomy (NCBI): domain Eukaryota; kingdom Metazoa; phylum Chordata; class Mammalia; order Artiodactyla; family Balaenopteridae; genus Balaenoptera; species Balaenoptera acutorostrata. The sequence continues at coordinate 20,728,182 of NC_080069.1, read as the reverse complement.
GAGAGAGACAGAGAGAGAGAGAGAATGAGAGAGAGAGCTAAAGTAACATAAGCTAAAGTAAGTAGCTTGTGCTACCAAACCACATGTACCAAGTAAGGATGCTAGGGAAAGGGTGTGCTTCTGTACTGACAATTATTAAGATCTTCTAAGAAATCTAGTACTAGAAAATAATTACTGTCTACCATAAGAAATGTGGTAGAAGAGAAAATAAATTAAACGAGAGCTTTAGATCCATGCAGTACACATGAAGTACAGATTTGGTGGAAACAATTTGTTTTGAAAATGGCAAAAGAACAATTTGTAAAAATTAGGCAAATAAAAGCAATTTGGAGTCTGAACTTTGAATCAGCAATTGTTTTATATAATTAGGTAAAATTAGAAATTTTAAGTAATTTTTTTATTCACAGATATTTAGGTCCTCAGGCATCTGTTCATTCTTATATCAATATTGAGAATTTGATTTTTTCAAGAAATGTGTTTGACTTTGTCCATTTTCAAGATAGATTGTATTTTATTTATTTTTTCTACAAAGTTTTTATTTATGAAATTTAAAATATAATAATAATAATGAGTACAATTTTTTTCCAGTTTTATTGAGATATAATTAACATAAAGTATTGTGTTAGTTTAAGGTGTACAAACTAACAATTTGATATATGTATATATTGCAAAATGATTACCACAATAAGTTTAGTTTACATGCAGTATCTCACATACTTAAATTTCTTTCTTGTGATGAGAAATTTTAAGATCTACTGTCTTAGCAATTTTCAAATATACAATACAATATCGTTAACTATAGTCATCGTACTGTATGTTACATGCCCAGAACTTATTTATCTTTTAATAAATAATGACGGAAGTTTGTATCTTTTGACTACCTTCACCCATTTCCCCCATCCTCCACACCCTGTATCTGGTAACCACCAATCCGTTCTCTGTTTCTAAGAGTTCATTCTTTTTCGATTCCACATATAAGTGAGATCATACAATTTTTCAGTATTTGTCTTTCTCTGTCTGGTTTATTTTATTAAACACAATGCCCTCCAGGTTCACACGTGGCAGGAGTTCCTTCTTTCTCATAGCTAAATAATGTTCTATTGTATACACATACCACATTTTCTTTACCCATTCATCCACGGATGGACACTTAAGTTGTTTCCATGTCTTGGCTATTGTGAATAACGCTACAATTAACATGGAGGTGCTGATATCTCTTTGAGATAGTGATTTTGTTTCCTTTGTATAAATACCCAGAAGAAGAATTGTTGGATCTTATGGTAGTTGTATCTTTAATTTTTTGAGGACCCTCCCATACTGTTTTCCACAGTGGCCACCCCAATTTACTTTCCCACCAACAGTGAAAAAGGATTCCTTTTTTTCCACCTCCTTGCCAACACTTGTTATCTCTTGTCTTTTTGATGATAGCCATTCTAACAGATGTGAGGTAATATCTCAATGTGGTTTTGATTTACATTTCTCTGATGATCAGTGATGTTGAGCACCTTTTCCTTTACCTGTTGGCCATTTGTAAGTCTTCTTTGGAAAAATGTCTATTCAGTACTTCTGACCACTTTTAAATTGGATTATTTTTATTTTGGTATTGAGTTTTATGAATTCTTTATACATTTTGGATATTAACCTCTTATCAAATAGATGGTTTGGAAATATTTTCTCCAATTTCAAAGGTTGCCTTTTCATTTTGTTGATTTTTTTTTCCTGTCAGATGCTTTTTAGTTTCATGCATCTCACTTGTTCATTTTGATTTTGTTGCCTTTGTTTTTGGTGTCAAGTCCAAAAAAATCATTGCCAAGATTGGATGTCAAGGAGCTCACCCCACTATGTTTTCTTCTTGGAGTTTTATGGTTTCAGTTTTATGATTTCAAGTTTATTTTTGTATAAGGTATAAGATAGGGGTCTAGTTTTATTCTTCTGCTTGTGGCTGTCCAGTTTTCCAAGCATGAGTTATTAAAGAGACTGTCCTTTTCCCATTATATATCTTTAGCTCCTTTGTCAAAAATTAATTGACCATATAAGCAAGGATATTTTTTCTGGGCTCTATTTTGTTCCATTGATCTATGTGTCTGTTTTTATGTCACTGGCATACTGTTTTGATTACTATAGTTTTGTAATATAGCTTGAAATCAGGAAATGTGGTGTCTCCAGCTTTGTTCTTTCTCAAGATTACTTTTGCAATTCTGAATCTTCTGTGGTTTCCTACAAATTTTAAGATTATTTTTCATATTTCTGTGAAAAATGTCACTAGTATTTTGATAGGGGTTGTATTCAATCTGTAGATTGCTTTGGTTAGTATGGACACCTTATCAATATTAAGTCTTCCAACCCATGACCATGAATATCTGCTCCAATCTTCGGTATTTCCTTCATTCTACTAACATTGGGCTTAGTTTGTTCTTTTTCTAGTTCCTTGAGTTATGACTGGTTTATTTGAGGTCTTTCATTTTTCTTAATGTAGGTGTTTATCCCTATGCAATTCTTTCATATAACTGCCTTTGCTGCATCACTTAAGTTATGGTATGTTGTATTTCTATTTTTATTCACGTGATTTTTTTTTTTAATTTCTCTTCTGGTTTCTTCTTTGATCCATTGGTTATTCAATAGCTTGTTGTTTAATCTCTACATATTTGTAAAATTTCTGGTCTTCTTCAATTGAATTTTAGTTTTATAGCATTGTGGTCAGAAAGGATGCCTGATATGATTTCAGTTTTCTTAAATTTATAAAGACTTGTTTTGTGGCCTAACATATATTCTATTCTGGAGAATTTTGAATATGCACTTGCTAATAATGTGTATTTTGCTGGTATTGGGTGGAATGTTCTGTAAAAGTTAAGTCCATCTGGTCTAACATGTAGTTTAACTCCAATGTCTATTGATTTTCTGTCTGGATGATCTATCTAATCTTGAAAATGGTGTATTGAAGTCTCCTAATATTATTGTATTGCTATCTATTTCTCCTTTCAGGTCTGTTAATATTTGTTTTATATATTGAGGTGCTCTTATGGTAGATGCCTATATATTTACAAATATTATATCATTTTGTTGAACTGACCCCTTTATCATCAATGCAATGACCTTTTCTGTCTCTTATTAAAGTCCTTGGTATAAAGTCTATTTTGTCTGATATAAGTATATAAATAAGGCAGGCAAGCTATGCCTGCCTTCCTCAGGTTTCCATTTGCATGGAATATCTTTTCCATCCCTTCAATTTCTGCCTGTGTGGTCTCAAAGCTTAAATGAGTCTCTTGTAGGCAGCATATAGTTGGGCCTTGGTTTTTTTGTTCATTCAACCACCCTATGTCTTTTGATTAGAGAATATAGTCCATTACATTTAAAGTAATTATTGAGAAGTATGGACTTACTATTGATATTTGTTCATTGTTTTATGGCTGCTTTGTAATTCCTTTGTTCCTTTCTTCTGTTTGTCTCTTCCTTTAAGATTTAATGATTTTCTGTAGTGGTTATTTTAGATAACTTTATCTTTTGTGTAGCTACTGTGTGTTTTTTCTTGTGGTTACCACAAGGTTTATATAAAACATCTTAGAGTTAATAATAGTCTGTTTTAAGCTGACAACAATTTAAGTTCAAACACATACTAAAGGCATCCATTTTTACTCTCTCCCAACATGTTTTACATTTTTGATGTTACTATTTACATCTTTTTAATTTGTATATCCATTAATAAATTATTGTAGTTATATTTACCTTTATTAATTCTATCTTTTAACCTTCCTACTATACTTATAAGTGGTTTACCCACCACCATTCTGAATTTAACTATATATTTACCTTTATCAGTGAGATTTATACTTTCATGTGTTTTCCTGTTACTAATTAGCATGCTTTTATTACAGCTGGATTAAATCCCTTTAACATTTCTTGTAAGGCCAATCCTGTGGTGATCAACTTTTTCTGCTTTTGTTTGTCTGGAAAATTCTTATCTCTCCTCCAATTCTGAAGAACAACTTTTCGGGGTGGAGTATTCTTGGTCAGCATTTTTTTTTCCTCTTTCAGCACTTTGAATATATCATGCCACTCCCTTCTGGCCTGCAAAGTTCTGCTGAAAAATCTTCTGATTGTCTTATGGGGTTCCCTTGTATGCAATAAGTTGTTTTTCTTTGCTGTTTTTAAGGTTCTCTCCTTGTCTTTAACTATTGACTATGTGCTTCCTAGATCTGGATGTCTGTTTCTTTCCCAAAGTTAAGGAAATTTTCAGCCTCTATTTCTTTAAGTAAACTTTCTGCCTCTCTCTCTCTCTCTTCTTCTGAGATCCCTATAATGAATACATTGGTGTAGTCAATGGTGTCCCTTAAGTCCCTTAAGCTATCTTCATTCTTGAATTATTTTTTTTCTTTTTGCTCCCATGATTGGATGAATTCCATTGCCTTGTCTTTGAGTTTGTTGATTGTTTCTTCTGCATGATTTAGTCTGCCATTGAATCTCTCTAATTGAATTTTTCAGTTCAGCTACTGTATTATTCAGCTCTGTGATTTGTGTTTGATACTTTCTTATATTTTCTATTTTTTTGTTGAAATTCTTATTTTGTTCATGCATTGGTCTTCTGACCTCAGTAAACATCTTTAAGACCATTATTTTGGGCTCTTTATCAGATAAATCACTTATCTCTATTTCATTAAGGTCTATTTCTGGAGTTTTACTTGTTCTTTTATTTGAAACATATTTCTCTGTTTCTTCTTTTGCCTTTATTCTCTGTATTGGCTTCTGTGCATTAGCTAAAATAGCTACCTCTGTTAGTCTAGATGGAGCTACCTTGTGTAGAAGATTAATCTTATCATTCATCCCAGTCCTCCTCTTGGTTGTCGCAAACCTTTGTGATTGCCCAAGTAGCAATCTCTTTTTTTCATTGGCTCCCAGTAGTTGAGAGTGTGCTCCTTTTCAATGAGTTTTGTTTTGTTTTTTTCCCCTCATTTTCCTATTGTGTAGGAGTTGCTCAACTAGTTTCTGGATTTCTTTCAGAGGAAATTGTTTCATGTGTAACTGTAGATTTGATACCAGAGGAGGTGAGTTCAGGAGTTTCCTATGTTGCCTTTGTGAAAATTAATAAACAGAAACCTCATTTAAAATGGAGTTGGGAGGTCAGAAGGAGGAGCTCTCATGCCCTACCACTTCATATCAACTGCAGACCCAATATGAAAAGATGAACCTTATATCTCCAACAGAAAGGAGGTTACTGCTTTACTACCCAGCAGAAGGAAGGAAGGTAAGTTTTCTCCTTGCCTGGCAACAGCCCAGCCAATGAGACACTGTCACAACTCAGACAAGGAAAAGCCACTATACTTCAAACTCCCAGTTTCCTCCAATGGACTCTCTCATTACAACAGCCACTCACAATTCCCCAATCTCCTCTATAAATGAACGTTCCTCTCCTTCATTCTCAAAACTTGCCTAGGATTTGTCATTGATTGCATATCCTATATTGCAATTCTTTACTGTTCCCAAATAAACCCATTTTGCTGATATAATAAACTAGCTGTTCTATTGTTTTAGGTCAACATCATCTTGGACTGGAAACCTGATTGTATTTTAAAAACCTCCATCAGTAGTTATATTTGCTTTTCCTTTCTACTATTGTTTGTGACTTTCCCCTTTATAAATCCCGTCTTGCTAGAGTTTGGCCCAGTGAGGTTTTCAGCAATAATCTTTAATATTTCCCTCCTCCTACTTTTCCTAGATTTGCTCATTTGTTCTTTTTCTGATTTTCTCAGTTAAATCTTGGCCTGGTAATTTTCCACCTATTTTTGCTATGCATCTCTTATAAATACATAACTTTATTTGCACCCCATATGCTCTGACATAGTAGCATTTTCAGTGTTATTCAGTTCTAACATTTTGCTCTCTTCAGTTATTGCATTGCATTTCTAGTTTTATTTTAATAAAATCTATATCTGAGAATGTAGACTTAATGATGTCAAATTTTGGTATCTGTGGAGACTTCCGCTTGTTTCCTGTGTGCTTGAAGGAAGACATATTCTTTAAGAGTTCAGCCTATCATTCTTACTTAGTCCTAGCCTTTTCCTTTAGCATTGTGCTATTTTCCCACTCAGATGCCTCATCAGAACCAAGAATTTATGTGATATCCCTGGCCCACTGGGCAGAGGTTTTCACTTCCCATCACTGAGATGGCAGCCATCCATTGCCCTTTGTTTAGGGGGATGCATCTCCCCTTACTAGACAAGGTGGCTCTCTCCCTCCTTGAAGTCTTTGCTCACATGACCCATACCCAACTCTGTGTCCTAGAGCATCTGCTCTAGTTTTCCACTCTAGCTCTGAGTTCCCTTTCTACTTCTAGAACTAGGATCTTAAACATGTTTTTTAAATCCTTACATTTTACCCACCTCTTGATACATTTACAATGGGAAGAAAGAAAGCCCATGTGAGTTCCACATGCCCTATTCTCCTGGAAACCAAAGTCCTAATGATCAACTTCCTCTGCCTGTCTGCTTGAGATTTCAATGAGTTTGATACTATCTCCTTACTGGGAACAGAATTTCCAAATTATTGATGTTTTTGATAGATGAAGAGAAAAGAAACAATCATAATGTATGTGTGTGTGTGCTTGTGTGTATGAGAGAGAGACACTAAATCCCAATATGTGTCTAGAGAGAAGGAACACTGGAGACATAGAGTAATGGGGCTTCATTCTGTATCCCTCTCTCTTTTTTAAACAGTTTTATTGATACATAATTGACATACCATAAAATTTACCCATTTAAAATATACGGTTCAAAGAGTTTTAGTATATTTACAAAGCTATACAACAATTGCCACACTCTAATTTTAGAACATTTTCATCATCCCCAAAAGAAACCTTGTACCCATTAGGAGTCCTTCCCTCTAATTCCCTACTTGTGCCCACCTCTCAGCCCCTGACAACCACTAATCCACTTTCTGTCTCTATAAATTTGCCTAGTCTTGACAACCATATAAATGGAATCATACAATAAGTGACTTTGGGGACTGGCTTTCTGGCTATAATAAATAATGTTTCTATTAATATTCATTCACAGCCTCTTGTGTGAATGTATGTTTTCATTTCTCTTGCATATACATTTAGAAGTGGAATTGCTGGGTCATATAGTAGCTGTTTAACATCTGAAGGGTCTGCCACACTGGTAGACTCATACACTGCTGGTGGGAATATAAAAGGATGCAGCTGCTTTAGAAAACAGTCTGGTAATTTCTCAAATGATTAAACACAAAGTTACTACAAGACCCAGCAATTCCACTCCTCTGTCTATACCCCAAAGAAATGAAAACATATGTCCACACAAAAATGTGTACATTAATTTTTATAGCAGCATTATTCATAATAGCTGAAAAGTGCAAACAACTCAAATACCCATTAGCTGATGAATAGATAAATAAAATGTGTTATATCCACACAACAGATTATTATTTGGCATAAAAAGAAATGAAGTACTGATGTATAAGGACAAATCTTGAAAACATTACGCTAAGTGAAAGAAGCCACACACGAAGGACCACATATTGTGTGAGTCCACTTATGTGAAATCTCCAAAATTGGCAAATATATAGAGACAGAAAGTAGATTAATAATTGCCTATGACTGGGCAGGGGTTGTAAATGAGGGGTGAGGACTGAGGGGAACAGGGTTTCATTTTGAGTTAATGTAAATGTCCTAAAATTAATTGCAGGGATGGATGCCCAGCTCTGAGTATACTAAAAGCCATTGAATTGCACACTTTAAATAGGTGAATTTATGATGTGTGAATTATATCTCAAAACCACAGTTAAAAACAAAGAACTTTGCCATTAAGTACACTAAGTCCTGAGTGCTGTTACCCTTCTGTGGGTAAACTGGTCTGGGTGGGACATCCTTTCTTCCTCTTCCTTCTCTCACACAGGTAAACAGAATTTTCTTTCTTTACCCCCCGCTTTTTTCCAGTATTTACTTGCCTTGCTGGCTAACTATGAAGGTAAATCCAGTTTATCCTGCAGGAAAGAAAAATTGACTCTAACCAAGGCCAAGTTAAAGAAAATAAATCTATGTGTAACTGAACCCCTCTCAGCAATTGGTAACAGTCTTGCTCTAACAGGGGGCCTGCCTTGATTTCCCCGCACAGTGAAGTGTGACAGTGTGTGCCTATGTGTGCCCTTGAAACATGTGGCTTCTTCTTGGTGCCTTGGTGGAAACTGGTGCAGATGAAATGGCCTGAAAGTGCCCCAACTACCTAATCTGGCAGATTCACACTGGGGGCGGGGAGGTGAGCTGGCGTCCACTCACTGCTGACGGCTCAGGTATCAAGTACCTGTCATCCTTTGGCATGAAGGAATGAAAGACGAATGGAAGAGCTGATAGAGGGAAATGGATGGCCAGGGTCACCCAGGTTCTCTGCTAACTCCTACAACAAACAATCATGGGCCGCAGACCCCTCTTTCCAGCCTCTAACTTTTCTGAAGAAGAAACTGAGGCCCTGAGAGTTGACCTGAGGTACTAGACACGCTTTTCACTTAGCTCTGTATCCCAAAGAGTGGTGGCAAAGGCCAGCTCTGAAATGCTAGCGAGGTTACCAGGCATTCCTTTTTAACTCTGAACATGAGTGTAAGGCTTTCTCTTTTTTTCACCATTTCCAGGGGAATGATCATTTTACACTAAGTAGCTCTGCAAAATTATGAAATCTGAAATGATTGAGGGTAGCTAGGCCAGATCAACAATAATCTTTTAAACAACTTTATTGAAATATAATTTACATACCATACAATATATCCATTTAAAGTGTAAAATTCAGTGGTTTGGAGTGCATTAAATTATTGTTATTTTTCACATTGTGAGAACATAAAATTTGCCATTTTGACCATTTTAAGTGTACAATTCAGCAGGATTAATTACATTCACAGTGTTGTGCAAACATCACCACTATCTATTTCCAAACTTTTTCATCACCCCAAACAGTAAGTCTGTAACCATTAAGCAATAATTCCCCATTCCCTCCTCTTCCCAAGTCCTAGTAACCTATAATCTATTTTCTGTCACTATGAGTTTGCTTATTCTAGATATTCCATTTAAGTAGAATAATATATTATTTTTTCTTTTCTGTCTGGCTTACTTCACTTAACATTAGGTCTTCAAGATTCATCCATGTTGTCGAATATATCAGAACTTCATTCTTTTTATGACAGAATCATATTCCATGGTATGTATAGAGCACATTTTGTTTATCCCTCATCCAACCACATATACTTGGGTTGTCTCCTCCATTTTGGGCTATTATAAATAGTGCTGCAATGGTCATTGGTATACAAGTATCTGTTTAAGTCCCTGCCTTTAATTCCTTTGTGTATATTCTTAAAAGTGGCATTTATGCATGATATGGTAATTCTATGTTTAACTTTTGAGGAACTGCCAAATTGTTTTCCTAGCAGCTACATTATTTTACAATCCCACAAGCAGTGAACCTTCATAGCCATCATAGTAGGTGTGAAATTGTTTCTCACTGTGATTTGATTTGAATTTCCTCTATGTCTAATGATGTTGAGTGTTTTTTCATGTATTTATTTGCTATTCATATATCTTCTTTGGAAAAATGCCTGTTTGCATCCTTTGTCATTTTTTTTTTTTTTTTAAGGATTTTCTTTTTAATTAATTAATTAATTAATTTTTGTCTGTATTGGGTCTTCGGTTCGTGCGAGGGCTTTCTCCAGTTGCGGCAAGCGGGGGCCACTCTTCATCGCGGTGCGGGGACCGCTCTTCATCGCGGTGCGCGGGCCTTTCTCCATCGCGGCCCCTCCCGTTGCGGGGCACAGGCTCCAGACGCGCAGGCTCAGCAATTGTGGCTCACGGGCCCAGCTGCTCCGTGGCATGTGGGATCTTCCCAGACCAGGGCTCGAACCCGTGTCCCCTGCATTAGCAGGCAGATTCTCAACCACTGCGCCACCAGGGAAGCCCCCTTTGTCATTTTTTAATTGGGTTGTTTGTCTTTTTGCTGTTGAGTTTTAGAAGTTCTTTATAAATTCTAGATGGTAATCCCTTATTAGTTATACGATTTCCAAATATTTTCCTATCCTATGGGTTATCTTTTTACTTTCTTGATAATGTTCTTTGATGCACAAAAGTTTTTAATTTTGATGAAGTCCAGTTTATTTTTTTTCTTTTGCTGCTTATGCTTTTGGCATCCTATCTAAGAATCTATTGCTAAATCCAAGGTCATGAAGATTTATCCCTATGTTTTCTTCTAAGAATTTTATGATTTTTGTTCATATTTAGGACACTGATCCATTGTTAGTGAATTTTTGTACATGGTGTGAGGTAGGGGTCCAACTCCATTCTTTTACATGTGTATATGCAGTTGTCTCAGCACGATCTTTTTTTTTTTTTTAACATCTTTATTGAAGTATAATTGCTTTACAATGGGTGTTAGTTTCTGCTTTATAACAAAGTGAATTGGCTATACACATACATATATCCCCATATCTCCTCCCTCTTGTGTCTCCCTCCCACCCTCTCTATCCCACCCCTCTAAGTGGTCACAAAGCACCGAGCTGATCTCTCTGTGCTATGTGGCTGCTTCCCACCATCTTTTGAAGAGAATACTGTTTTCCCCTTGAATGGACTTGGTACCCTTTTTGAAAATTAATTGACCATAGTTGTGTCTGTTTATTTCTGAACCCACAATTCTATTGCATTGGTTTCTATGTCTCTCTTCATGCCAGTACCACAATATTTTTATTACTATACCTTTGCACTAAATTTTGAAATCTTGAAATGTGAGTCCTCCAACTTTGTTTTTTTCTTTTTAAGATTGTTTTGGCTATCCAGGGACCACTTGTCATTCCATATTAATTTTAGGATCAGCTTTTCCACTTCTGCAAAAAGGGCCATTGGAACTTTGAGGAGGATTGCATTGAGTCTGTAGATAGTATTGACATCTTAACAATATTGAGTCTTCCTATCCATTAGCATGGAATGTCTTTACATCTGTTTAGGTCTTCTTTAACTTCTAACAATTATTTTTAAACACATTCTGTGCATTTTGAAATCAGAACATTTTCTCTAATATAGAATTTGAAGCCATTGTTTGTCTCAATTATTTTTTGTTTCTGTTTTTTAAGCTTCTTATTTTAGATCAGTAGTCAGTAATCATTAAAGAGTAGAGTATTGAAGTGTTAACTGAAGATAGCTTTTCTGGCATTGGAAGAGGATTAATTAGACAAACAATGAGCCTAAAAACAAGTTCTCCCATCATTAAAATCAGCAGCCCTAAGCAAAAGCCAATATGGAAAAGATTTTTTAAAACTTAGACTATGTGAAAAAATTAAATTCTGTGTAGAGAAACAAAGTTTTGAAAAATGATGATCTGGAAAGAAATATCTGTCATATTTGACAAGTGACTAATTCTTTTCCAAGGGGCTTACATGGATCCCTATGACAAAGATGAACCGTCATACAGAAAATTGAGCAGAAGCATTTTGCAAACAAGAAGTAAAACTGGGTAATAAACAAATGAGAGATTGTAAACCTCATTCATGATTTAATACAAGCACATCTTAACCACAGAGTACCTTGTTTTAACTATCAGATGGGCCTTGATTAAAAATTTGAATAACGCCCAATATGTGGGTGAGGCTGTAGGCAATTAAGGAGACTCATAACCTGAATATGGGGATATAAATTAGTGTGATTCTTTGGAAGGTGATTTGGCAATATCCATTGAAGTTTTAAAACAAAATCTCCTCTGACTCAGCAATTTCCCTGTTAGGAATTTTTCCTACAAGTATGGTCACAAAAATTATGACTAGATAGATGTGGAAGGATAGTCTTTTCATTATTGTCTATAAGAGCAAAAATAAAGCAAAGCAGAGAAACAACCTAAAGAGCCATCAATCAGGAATCATTAACAGTTATGCTATCCATTCCAGAAAACATTCCACATTTTTATATGATAACAATTAAGCCATTTATCAACATATTTATTAAACACTTTGGTCAATCTGTATATGGGAATGTAATAGACGGAGATGAATGATATATTTAGTGAAAAAAAGCAAGGGCCTAGGGTGTGTGAATAATGGTATAAAATGATTCCATGTGTACAGATTTTAAAGGCATCTATACACAGCCATGTGCATAGCATTCTTCTGGAAGTTTTCATAGGAGACTGCCTAATAGTGGCCCCTTCCAAGTGGAGGGCTTAAAACTGAGGGTGGAGGGAAGTGTGTGAGGGAAACGTACATACTTTGTTTCATTTCCTGCCATACACTCTGGAGTTTCGCCATATTCACTTATGATACTTTTACAAAACAAAACTTTGTTTTGAAAAGTCAGAAATCTAGCTTAAAATGAATACTTTTTAAACTTTTTGCCAAATAAATAGAACTTTGGGTTAATTAGCTCACTTCTTTATATGCAAAATGTCTTAAAATAATTAAGCCCTTTTAGTATGAATTATTTCAATTATTAAAAGACACATACATGCCTGCATACACACACACACCCCTGTATTGTTTTCTGGTTGTGTTTGATCTGTGGCAAGAAAGAGGTCACATGTGTGTGTGTGTGTGTGTGTGTGTGTGCGTGTGCGTGCACACGTGTCGCTGTGCTTATAGCTGGGGATGACCAGGGGTCAAGTCAGACCCACTGGGGAGGGGCTTGAGGGACCCAGGTAGGATTACTAGGATCACTAGCAATCCAGGGAAGAGGGCTCCCAGCAGAAAGAGAGTACCCAGGGAGGGAGGAGGGTGTCTGGGAACATGCCCCTACTGTCCAGGTTGGCCTGGGGACCCTGGCACAGCTGCCACTGTGCTTACCACTAAAGTTGATATCTGTGTCATCCCTGGACATCTGGTGGGGATGCTAGATGCACAGGAAGGCAGTGTAACGGGAGTGTTGTGAGATGATGCATGGCCGGCCATAAAAGATGAGTAAGTTATCTACCAGATCTTTCTTCTGCCAAAACAAAGAAGTGGAGCACAAGAATGGGGGCCTTTGTAGAGGACATCTTACCCAGGGCAGACTCATGGTAAAAGTCACATATTGGTTTCCAATCCTTTTATTAAAGGAGAAGTCAGACTAGATGGTTTCTAAAGTCCCTTTAAACACTAAGGACAGACAGACACACAGACAACACCTGGAACTTTCTAAGGAGTACAGTGACCATTCTACAGTCAGTGGATGGGTGGAGAAGGGACGATGGAGGATGTCCTGGGCCACCTGTGTTTGTTTGGCAACAACTTGGCCCCGGGGCCCAACGAGAGCCCTGATAGAAGCTACAGCATCCCAGAGCCCACTACTCCAGGAGATCCCAGTATTTCTCACTCTGGTAGTCACCTCACCCAGAGTCCACATGGTACAGAAACTGATTCCCCTGAAGTAAGGGAGTGTATGAGTTTGCTATGGTTGCTGTAACAAAGTACCACAGTCTGGGGAGTGAAACAACAGAGGTATATTCTCTCACAGTTCTGAAGGCTGGAAGATCAAAGTATGGGCAGAGCTGATTCCTCCTGAATCCTCTATCCTTGGCCGGCAGAAGGTCATATTCTCCCTATCTTCACTTGGTGCTCCCTCTGTGTGAGTGTCTCTGTGTCTTAATTTCCTCTTTATATAAGGACTTCATATTAGACTAGGGTCCACCCCAATGACCTCATTTTAACTAAATTACCTCTGTAAAGAAACTGTCTCCAGGGCTTCCCTGGTGGCGCAGTGGTTGAGAATCTGCCTGCCAATACAGGGGACACGAGTTCGAGCCCTGGTCTGGGAAGATCCCACATGCCGCGGAGCACCTGGGCCCGTGAGCCACAACTACTGAGCCTGCGCATCTGGAGCCTGTGCTCCGCAACAAGAGAGGCCGCGATAGTGAGAGGCCCGCGCACCGCGATAAAGAGTGGCCCCCGCTTGCCGCAACTAGAGAAAGCCCTCGCACAGAAACAAAGACCCAACACAGCCAAAAATAAATAAATAATTTTTTTAAAAAAGAAACTGTCTCCAAATAAGGTCACATTCTGAGGTGCTGGGGGTCAGAACTCCCACAAGCCCTTTTATGGAGACAGTTCAACTGTGATGGGGAGACAGATTCATCTAGAAGCAATTAACATTGTAGAATGCATGTAGATAGCACAGAGGAAAGGAGACTTCCTGCAGATTAAATAACCTGCTCATACCCATCCCAGGGATAAAGCCAGGGGTGTGTGGGCCTGAGCTCCTCCATCACTGCAGCTCTGTGGGCCTGAGCCCAGGGACAGGAAGGAGTGAAGCTGACTCAGCCAGGGGAGCTATAGGAAGAGGACGGGGACCATGCTAGAACTCAACAAGCCAATGTCTCTGAGTTCCAGCAGCCCCAAGAGCACAGGAGCACAGGTTGCCAGGAGCCCCGCCAGGTGGAATTGATGATTTCAGACTAACCTGGGTGTCTCAGCCCTTCTCTTCATCTTCAAACTGAAGGGTTGATCTGGATTTTCTCCAATACTCCTTCCAGTCAGGTCTGCTGCATATCTATGAATTGGTGTCATTGTCCCCACAACATGGCTTAACATGTCACCCAATGGGGTGGGCACGGCCATGGGCTTTGACATGGTGCAGCTGGTGCCCCTTTATACCCTATAGGCCCCTCACTGTGAAACCAGCCATTCCAAATACTAGTGAGAAATGTCCCATTTTTAGGCTGCTAATATTTTCAGCAAGAAATTACTGGAAAATGTGAGATGACAAATTTCTTTTACCTTCAGATATCCATGGAGACAGAGCCATTACATCACCCTCTTTTTGTAAACTCCCAGCAGCTGGATAGTGCTGGAAACACAATTAGTCATGAAAGTGAAATTGTATTTCAGCTCAGCTGCTTGGCACTGAACATTTGTTCTTTAAGATATTTTCCCCTTATAATTTCCAATCGAGTTGCCTGTTTTAGAAAAAAATCAGATCTAGAATGTTATCCAAGGAATACCTTCAGTTAAATTTGTGGTTTAGTCAATTAACTTTAAATGAAATATGACCACAAAGTATTCAAACAGATGCGAGGCAGGTCAGATCCTGGATATGTGAGGTCCTGGTCAAAGCCCACATCCAGTCCTGAGTCTAGACACACAGGCCTGGGGGCTCAGAGCTCAGAGCATGTCCTTTTAGACTTTGACACCTCAACAGCAGCTTTTTGTATTTTAATTAATTTTTATTGGCATATCTTTGCTTTACCATGTTGTGTTAGTTTCTGCTGTACAGCAAAGTGAATCAGCTATACATATACATATATCCCCTCTTTTTTTGGATTTCCTTCCCATTTAAGTCACCACAGAGCATTGAGTAGAGTCCCCTGTGCTATACAAATACAGTAGGTTCTCAATAGACCTAGAGAATGTCATAAAGAGTGAAGTAAGTCAGAAAGAGAAAAATATCGTATAATATCGCTTATATGTGGAATCTAGAAAAACGATACAGATGAACTTATTTGCAAAGCAGAAATAGAGACACAGACATAGAGAATAAATGTATGGATACCAAGGGGGGGAAGGGGGATGAGATGAACTGGAGATTGGGATTGACATATATATACGACTGTGTATAAAACAGCAGCCTTTCTTAACCTTTGGTAGCCCTGGCCCTTCGAGAATCCAAAGCTTAATGCAAATGTATACATACTCACTTCATATCCTACTTTAGTAAAGGATGTTCTGTTGGAGACGGCGTTACACCCACATGTGCCAAACAAATCGGGAATTCTTGATTTAAAGATGACTTTCACTCCCTCTCCTTCTCCCTCCCTCCTCTCTACCCTCCGTGGGGACCAGTCTCAGTCCAAAGTCAACCAGGATCCGAGACTGACACTGCTTGCAGTGGCACAAATGTGCCTTTGCCTCGGGATTGCAGAAAACACAAAAAAAAGCTCCCTGGTCCTTTCTAGAGCCATAGGCAGCCAGCGTTGAGGGACATTGGAGAACTAAAGCAGTCAGGAGTCTGATGCACACACACAGCCTGGTCAAAGCTTGGGAGTGTTCATTTTATGTTGACGCCCTCCACATTCAGGCACAGATGGGCTGGGAGCTATGTTGGAGCATCACAGATGTGCTTCGCCCTCTTGCCTGAGTCCTCCATGGTCCCTGAACTCAGGTCGAGGGTCCACTGTGTCCTGCATGACCTCCTACCACAGCCCCGTACAGAATGCTGCAGGCACTCTGGGGTAGGGGCAGAGCATAGGTGTTGTTAAGCTCTCTAGCTGACTACAGTGGAAGCCAAGTGTGAAAGCCAGCGTTCTGAAGGGTTACTTACCATCCCCCCACTCCGAAGAGAGTCACTCAGGCATTATTGAAAATAGTGGGAATTTGGAAACATCATAAATATCCCTCAATAAAGGAAATGATAGATAACGTTTGTATTGTTGCATAATAGAATATTTGCATCAGTCAAAATAAAAAATCATATGCCAATATGGAGAAATCTCTAAAGCATTGTGCTTAGTGGAAAGAGCAAGTTGAAGAATGATACATACACTTAAGTGTCATTTGTGTAACGTTCAAACCACATGCTACAGTTCTCTTACATGTTGGGGATAAAAACATGGGAAGAGACACATCATACCCATGGAGCAGAGGTGGAGTCATGTATCAGGGACTTACCAAGGGAGCATCAATTCTGCCAGCCACACTTCATTTCTCAAAAGGAAAACATCTGAAAGCAAAAATGGCAAAATATGAATTCATGTGAAACTGGATGGTGGGCACACGAGTGCTGATTATATTCTCTCTACATTTTCACGATAATCTTTTCAAGAGACAGTGACATTTACGGGTGGAATCTGGGTGGAGGAACAGCTGTGAGTTTCCAGATCCATGGAAATAAGGGACCCCACCTGACCCCAGGGGCTCATCCTATATGTCTTTGCACAGCCTTTACCCCCGGGCCCACCCATGGGATCCAGCAATCACAACAGCATGCTTCCTGAATGCTGTGATTTAATTGGGAATTGGAATAAACTCAGAACTCTCTATAGGCATGCACTGTTTCAGCATCCTGAATTTGGTAATACCCACATCTCCTTCTGACCCTCTGCCTTGGATCCAGGGACTTCGCCTTCTCCCTCCCCCCTTTCCTTCTGAGCCCTTCTCCACCTGGCCCTCATTAATTCTTCTTGGAAATGGCCAAAGTCAAATATCATTTCCTCTGTGAAGGCTGTGTGATCCAAAAGTCAGGTCCATCCTGAGTGGTTTCCCCATAGTTGATAATGACCTATTTAGGTATCTATCACCATTGTACCCAAGCCCTCAGCAGAGCACATTCAGTGCATATGTGTTAAATGTAAGGACTGCCCCACTCTTCAACTCCTGTTGAATGTGTGTCCATCTGTCAGATGTATTTCAAATACATCTGTGGTCTGTACTGAGTGAGAGCTGACACCATTACCCATTTTCTACAAAACGCCGCCTTCTCCTCCAAGGAACAGGCTTCAGGAGCTGCTGTTTGCTAGGACCCAACAGACCCTTCTAACTGCAAGCAACCTCACATTACAAGCCCCCATTTGGCCTGGGAAGCTGCAGCCCTGCCATTATTTCTTGTCATTTCAGATTCTGCTCAGCAAATGGTAGAAGTCCTTCTGTGCTTGCAGCCCCCAGGAGTCCCACACTTTTCTGCTAGTCTACACAATTCATCCACACGTCTACTTTAATGTTTCTACTGGCTTCTTTGGTGGTTTCTACCTGAGACAAGCAATGTCTAGCTGCCGTGTCTCCCTGCAGACACCTGTCTGTCTTCACAGTGGCATTTGTCCTGTGACCTTAGTTCTCTGATGGTTTCACAGAAAGGTGTTTCTACATGTCCAGATTCTGTCTTGTTGTAAGGAAGGAGCTCACTATATGTGACATCAAAACTCTACCTAGATACAATCATGATTTCAGATCACATTAAATAATCTATGTGAAAGCTCTTTGAACAGCACACTGCTCCATATACTATCATATTAATGATAGTATTCTGTGTAAAAGCAACAAAAATCCCGTTTGGCTCTCCAGGCATTCACCCTTCTCGTCTGTGCTCACAGCTTTGTCACACCAACTATTAAACAAATCACGGGCGGCAAATGCAAATGTCAGCAGGTGCCTGCCATGTACATGCAATCCACCTACTTTGGAAAACAATTTGGCAGTTTTTTTAAAAAAATTAAATATACCTACCATATGATTCAGCCATTCTTCTCCTATATATTTACCCAGGAGACCTGGAAGCTTGTGCTCACACAAAGAATTGCGCACAGATGTTCACAGCAGCTTGATTTGAAATAGTCCCAAACTGGAAGCCACCAGGATGTCCAGCCACAGAGAAATGGATAAACAGACTGTGGTATGTCCATACAATGGAATACAGCTTCACAACCAAAAGGAATAGAAGGGAACAAAATGGGTACATCCTAAAGCAGTGATGCTGAGTGAAAGAAGCCAGATAAAAGGGTATATACTATGTGGTTTTATTTACGTAAAATTCTAGAAAAGGTGAAATAAACTACAGTGACAGAAAGTAGACCAGTAGTTGCCTCGGGGTGGGAGGGAAGGATGCAAAAGGGTGCAGGAAAGTTTGGGGATGATGGATATGTTCATTATCTTGATTGGTTTTACAGATGTATGCATATATCAAAACCCGCCAAACTGTATCCTTAAAAATGTGTGATTATTTGTATGTCAATTGTATCTCTAAAAAGCTGTAAAAAAGAGCAGGAGAAATGTGTGAGTGGCTGAGGGTAGGGAGGAAGGGGGTACACTGTTTAAATGTAGCCTCGAGTCTCAATTCCACCACGTAAAAAAATGTGCATAGGGTTGCCAGAGACTCCCATCTTTCAAGAAAACCTGGAAGTGAGAAAATACTACTTTTCCCCAAAAAATTCTTTAGGCCAAAAAAATGAAAAGAAAAAAAAAAAGAAAAAGAAGACAACAGGCCACTAGTTTATGACTTCTGATATACACATGAAAGCACATAAAACATACTAGTATTATAAATACTGCTCACCAACCAGGGAAGCATCCGTCTATCAACATACCTCTCAGAGAAGGTGAGAGGTAGGTGATCCCAGGTCTCTGGGATCATCTCCCAGACATTCTGAGGGGCAGAATATTAAAATTCCGGCAACAGAGCAGGTGGACAAGTCTTCAAACTTTGGAGTCCACACCTACATTTGAATCCAGTTCTGTTTCTTAGTGGCTGTGTGATCTTGAGCAAATCACCTAACTTGTCTGCTTCAGTTTCCCCATCTGTAAAACAAGGATAATAGCCGCACCTACCCCAGGGAGTTGCCATCAGCTTTTAATGCATAAATACACACCTATTATTTGGAAATGGGCCTGAAATATTTAACATGCTTCGTGATTATGATCTGCTTTTGCTATATTATTATTGTTACTACTGCTGTCCTTTCTCCCTGCCAGCCTCACTCCTCTATTCCTCCTCAAGAAAATGCTATGCTCCCCTTTCTCTCTACATCAGTAGGAGGTAACATTTTCAGATATCGGGAATTTGTGTCATTGTGCAAAATCTGCAATACTAAATGAACTGTAAATTGCCTTTCTGATCAATTTAAGCCCTGTTTTTCATTTGTCGTTGGGAAGTGTGGGGCGGGAGCTGTTTGCTTTTTGGTGGTGACTTTACATTTTGACCCACACTTGTAAGCTAAATTCCAGCAACACAAAGCAGCCCCTGAGACAGACTTGCTCTGGGTCTGAGGATCCACCTCACTTCTCAGGCCTGGTTCCTTCTTCCCATGGCCAGTACTGTTGCATGTCGGCTGGCTCCCCACTGCGCTCCCTGAAATTGGCTCAAACATTGGCAAGGGCACATCAAGCATCCGTCATGGCAGTCAAGCATCTGTCTCTGATTTGTTGGAGTTTAGGGGTTCCTCCCCATCTGTGACCATGTGGTAGACCCGCCCCACAGGGTACCTGATGAGTTCTAGAAATGCTCCTACCTGACTCAGGTGGGCAGGCAGGTAAGCAACACCTCCCTGTCCATTTGCTTCTGTCTAGATCAGAGCTCTCCAACAGAGCTTTCTGCAAAGATGGAAATGTTCTGTATTGGTGACGGCCAGCATAGTAGCCACTAGCCACATGTGACTATTGAGCATGGAGGAACTCAATTTTCGGGCTAATTTCACTTTAACAAATTTAAATTTAATATAAGTGGCCACATGTGGATAGAGACTGCAATGTTGGACAGCATAGGTCTAGGTGAGCATGTGAGAGCAGCTCACACAGAGGGAGCACTGGGGTGTCCGGGCACAGCAGGTTGTGCATGAGGTCTCACCCAGTAAGTAACAACAGCTGATGAACATCCATTAACACCCACATGGGTAAGGTCGTCGGTCCAAGCATTTCACATAGTTCACTTAGTCCTCCTAACAATCTGGGTAGTTATCTCCATTCGATGGGGGAAGAAACTGAGGCAGAGTGAGATCAGCCACTTTCTCAGCATCACACAGCTTATCAAGGTGGAGTGGGAAATTCCAGTCTAGCCAGTCCCATCTCAGCATTGTAACCACTGCTGTCTGCCACTCATCTGGAGTGAAGCCAGCCAGCCTCATGTTTTCTTTTACAGCCTCCTGCCTCATATGCAAAGCTGTCACTCTCTCTGAGCTGTCCTCCCCTGAGCATGGCCCAGGCTTATCTGGGCATCATCTGGACACATCTTTTGCAGGTCACTTTGTCCCCTTGGAAACCATGGCTTCCACCCAGAGAGTCCCGGCAGAGCTTTCAGAGGGCAGGCATTCAGCTCCCAACTCAGCCTCAGGGGTGTCTGTGGCTCTCAAAGAGAGACAGCCTGGCTGTGGCAGCCAGAAGTGTCTGAAAGCAGGGAGGGGGAAGGGTGAGCTGGGACGAAGTGAGAGAGTGGCATGGACTTACATATACTACCAAATGTAAAACAGATTGCTACTGGGAAGCAGCCGCATGGCACAGGTAGATCAGCTCGGTGCTTTGCGACCACCTGGGGGTTGGGATAGGGAGGGTGGGAGGGAGACACAAGAGGGAGGAGATATGGGGATATATGTATATGTATGGCTGATTCACTTTGTTATAAAGCAGAAACTAACACACCATTGTAAAGCAATTATACTCCAATAAAGATGTTAAATTTTTTTTTTTTTAATTAAAAAAAGAAGAAGTGTCTGGAAGCATCCTTTCTTCTATTGTTGGGAAAAGCAAGGAGGGAAGGTCTGCCGGGGCTGTGGGCCCGACCAAAAGGACTTCTCAAAAGAGCAGATGTCCAATCTGGGACTTCCCAATCAGCTCCCTTTGGCTTGACACCTGTCCCCCCATGGGGGGCCTGATTATGTGGTGGTCATGTCCATCAAGGGGCAGATGGACATGACTCAAGGCAGGCCAGCAACTGCAATTTGTGACTAAGTGCATTGCTGTGGGCACCACGCCCCAATGGCGGAGTGAAGCAACTGCAGATCCATAGCTGGGCTATGTGGTCAGGACCCATCCTGGTTAATACAGATGAGCTTGAAAAATCACTTTTGAAACCATGTTTTCTTCTTCCAAACGGTTTTGGTTTGGGACTGTTTGTTTGTGTTTATATTTGCCTTTGTTTCCTTGTCTGTTTATTGACACATCTGAACTATAGATGCTTTCTAGATTTGGGAGACTAGGCTGATGTGGCAAAAATGGCTAATTTTCACCAGTACCTGTGCTCTCCTTTCTTCCTGGCACTTACCTGTACAGTATTTATCAGCTTCCCTCGGAGTCGCAGGAGATCACATGACTAAGTTCTGGACAGCGGAGTGTAAGCAGAAGTGACATTCACCCCTTCTCAGACCTGTCTATAAGATCTACATGTAATCCCAACTGTTCTCCCACCTACCAGGTGAATGGAGAACATTCCAGGAACCAATATAGGAGGGGCTGGGAGTCCTGCATGATCCTATGGAGCAGAGAATCCCCTCCAGCTCACACAGGACTGAGCTATGTATGAGAAATACATTTGTATTGCATTAAGCACCTGCAGTTTGGGGTTGTCTGTTATGACAATTAGCCACCAACGGAGAAGAGCTCATTACAGACAAGCAATATCAATGTCAGATCAATGTTGGCTAATTTTATTTTTCTTAAGCAAAGTATATTTACACATGATCTTAACAGCAGCCAGAATGTTAAAGAACTGTGAAGCACATCAGTGGTAAGTAACAAGGAAGCAATTGGATCCCAGCCAAAGCCAAGGAAAGATGGTGCTTCCAAGTACTTCATCCATCGCCTACTCTGTCTCCGGCAAAAGACCAAATGTCTTTCTGTTGACATGGTTTTAGGTAAACACTGTGCAGGGATATATATAAATGGGTTTGGGTGGCCTTCCCTTTTATAAAAGTGTCATAGCTATAATATCCATATAAACCACATGAGGAAGGACATTTCTGCATAGCAGATACATGCAAGTTCCTAAGAAAGAAAGGACCTGGGGTCTTCAAGCTATCAAGGAGGGTTGGGGCGGGAATGTAGCAGATGCAGGGAAGGGGACACTGATGTGGGGTGGGGGCAGATGGAATAGGTCATGCCACGCCTTGAAGGTCAGCCTTTGGAGCTCAGAAGTTTTATCTCAATGTCAAGGAGAAACAATAGAAAGGTTTTAAACATGATTGATTTATGATTACAAAATCCACACCAGTATAGGGTAAATTGTGAGTGCTGTAGGAAAGTGTCCCATGCAAGGGGCTCTTGGACTGTGGGAGGGCAGCTGGAGAAGCCATCGGTTGGGGAATATTGTTATTTTTAGCGGTGGGAGATACTAAATTGCTTTTAAGGAATTGAGAATGATCCCATAGAGAAAGAAGATCTGAAATGAGAGAGAAGGTAAGAAAAGACATGACACAGGAAGCACACTGAGGACCTGCACTTTGGTAAGAGAGAGAGAAAGTTAATTGCCCCAGAAAAGGAAAAAAGAGAAGGTGTGTGCAGAAGAATTCAGCGTTGAGGGTCTGGTGATGAGGAGTTGAGGGAAAGGGAAAGTCATGGACTAAGAGGGCAGGAGGTGAGGACGGGAAGATGGTTTGAAGGGAATAAAGGTACAAAGTAATCAAATAAGAAACCAGGAAACCTGGCTTGGTCGGATAACTCCCCAGGCTGACACACAGGGTTGCTGTAATAGGTTCAGTGCCCCCTTCCTTGCTTTACCATGTGGCACATTCAGGCTCCTGGTGTGGCCCCTAGCGCCCATCTAAGTCTCTGCTGCCTGATCCACTCTGCCTGTTCCCGCAAGCTGGAGGTGCCTGAGGCATTGGGCCTCTCCTCACTCCAGTCCCCAACCCGCCAGGTCTCCTGTCCCGTCATGGGGACAACTCTCACGTGTACTATGAGAGCTCTCACTGGGACTCACTGGATCCCACAGCCTTACCGTCCTGCTCCCACTGCTTCCTTTGTCTCACAAGTAAAATGGGAGGATGGATGAGTATAAACAGATGAGTGTGTGACTCTTACACAGGAAGAGCAAAACACTAAAGTCTAACTTTCTGTTGGCTTCAAATTCACTGGAAAGAATTTCAGTTGCCAGCTGGTGTACAGGAAAGTATTAAGGGGTGGAAATAATTTATATAGTCTATAAAGTTCTGAGTTTGTTGAGGCATTATTTTAGAGTCCTTTTAGGGAAAAGAAAGTCACCTTCAGAAAGTAATTTCACAAAATCACTGAATACTTGCAAAGACATGCTGAGAAACCCAGAACACATGTGAGGGATCTCATCTTCCTGCACCTGTCAAGCTGAGAAATGGAAAATCATTTTTTGAACCATTTCTTGCATTCACAGCATGGAGTCCCAATGCCAGGAAAGAGGAGATCCAACTAAGCAGATCATAGCTAGGAGTCAGCATGGCAGAACTTCACAGAAGTAGGGAACGCTTGGCTCTAATTCATTAAAAAAAAAAGTGTTTTATACAACTATCATCTATATATTAATTCTGTCCCACACTCTGAGAGCACAGGAGCTTGTATACCCATTTTATAGATATGTAAGGTAGGAGGGCTTTCTCAAAATCCAGGCAGGTCTCATGGGAGCAACTGGGGACAGAACAGTCATCATATACTCACCATGGTAGATTGTCCATGAGTCCACTTCCCCAGCTAACCTGTGACCTTCCTGGGCAAGGATCATCCCCATCCATTTTCGCAGCCCAGGACCTAATCCAAAAAGCAGGAAGGCCTCACTAGGAGTCCCTAGGGAGGCTGTGATCACGTGGGGTGTCATTCCCCTCTTTGTCACATGGCCCTCCTGGATACTCCATGGCAAAGCCCAAACCACCACACTCCAGGATATGACATCATGTATGTTTAATTATGAACTATCCTGGCATGAACATCTTTGGATTTATTCTATTTGCCAAATTTGGGAAACTTTCAGCCATTATTTCTTCAAACACTTTTTTTAGTCTCACTCTCTCTCCCCTCTTGGGACTCTGACAATACCAGTGTTAGGTCTTGTCTTCATGCTTCACGGGTCCCTGAGATAGTTTCTGTCTTTTTTTTTTTTCTTCCCCAGTCTATTTTCTCTCTGCTTGGGTAAATTCCTGGACTCTGTCAAGTTCATTGATCTTTTCTTTGTCATCTCCTTTCTTGTACTGAACCCATCCTGTAAGTTTGCTGGTTGTTTCTTGGTTGGTTTTTGGTTTTTGTCTATTTTCGCACTTGTAATATAGTTCTATAATTTTCATATAATTTTCTTATATCATCTGTTTCTTTGTTGACAAAATATTTTAATTTGTTTCAAGAGAATTCACAGTTACTTGTTGAAGCACTTTGATGATGGCTGCTTTAAAATCCTTACCAGATGATCCCAATATCCGCTTCATCTCAGTTCTGCTGTCTGTTGACTGTCTTCTCTCATTCAAGCTGTGGTTTTCCTTGTTCTTGATGTGACAAGGGATTTTCAATTGTGTTTTTTCAGCACAAAAAAGCTGTTGAGCTTTTTTTCTCATTATAATAAAAATTCTAATCCTAGATGTATTGAATAGTAAATATGCAAATTTTATTTTTTATTTCCACTTGAGGAGTTATATTTCATTTGAAAGTTAACAAATAGCAGTTTTGATTTTGATTTTTTCAGTATAAAAAAGTTGCCAATGGCATATGAGACATAATGCTAATTGTTTGTAGGACAGCTAAATGTCAGTATTGAAACCTAATCTTTAGCTTCCGTTTTGTAGATAGAAACAAATGTTCACCAAGAATATATTTTGTGTTGTGTTGCATTGTACACTGCAACTAATAAGCTATGAAATCAACATATATTAAGTGCGTGTACTGTTTGTAAAAACCACAAAATGAGAATTATAAATTACAATATAGTTTAGCATTTGCTAATTTTACTACAGTCTTTTGTTATGTATATGTAGGGAAGTCATAAGGATGATAAATTCAATTGGAGTAAAATTTCAAACCATATATCTTATGATAAAGGGTCTTTAAGTTAAGATGGTCAAAGTACTGATATACTCACTGTAAAGAGAATTACTCTAAGAGTTTTATTTTTCTAATATTTAAAGTTACTTAATAAATACCTGTTTCCATTAACTTGAACAACAACAACAAAAAAACTGTCCTGACCCTGGACATTTGGTCTTATGAGATTCTGGATCTCCTTTTATATTTTGTTAGCAGGGAGTCCCCTGTTGAAGTATGGCATAAGGACTGGGGCTGTGTAAGTCCAGCTTCCCTCTGGACCTTCTCCCTCTGAATGGGGAGGGAGGAAATTCAGCTCCCTCCTCGCCCTGCTGACAACTTCCTTGAGAAAATGAGGAGCAGGTGAGAGTACAGCTCAGTTCCCCATGGGATGCTGTCAACACTGGGGGAGGGGCCAGAATGCCAACCAGCCCCTCCTCTCACCACCTTGTTCTGGCTCATCACCTATGCTACGTGGGAGGAGAGGGTCAGCTCCCTCTGGGAGACTAGCTATTGAATCCAGATCAGGACCTGCTCCTATATAACCATGGGCAAGTTCCTTAAAGTCCTTGTGTCTCAGTTTCCTTATCTGACAAATAGAAGAGAGTAATAGTATTTAATCCCTAGTTCTGTTATGAGGATTATATGGGTTAAGCATGGTCCGCGGATCCTGGGAGCATCTTAGAAATTCAGAATCTCAGGCTGCTCCCCAGACCTGAGGAATAATACTCTGCATTTTGATAAGATACCCAGAGGGTTGAAGGGCATAGTAAAGTCAGAATGCCCTGATTGAAAACATTTACAACTGCAAGTGAAAAGCAATGATCTAGGTTAAAATATCCACAACTGCCATGCCTTTTCTTTCTTTCTTTTTTTGGCCGTGCCATGTGGCTTGCAGGATCTTAGTTCCCGACCAGGGATTGAACCGGGAGCCATGGCAGTGAAAGTGCCGAGTCCTAACCACTGGACCGCCAGGGAAGTCCCATGCCATACCTTTTCTGTAAACAGTACAAGGAAGCCCCAGCCTCAGACATTTCCCTTACCTGAAGAATCATTTCAACTGAGGAAGTTGGGAAAGCTGCCTCCAATCTAGATGCCAGTGGGTATTACAGAGGTTGATGGGCCTCTGTCTCTTCACCCATTCTTTCAAATGATGGCATTTTTATTAAAGGTGACATTTCTTCAAGAACACTTTCTGTGAGGTTTAACGTTTACATTTTTGTTAACTTTATATCCAGTAATGAATGAAAAAAGTACTTGAACAAAATGAGTCAGAATTTGTCAGACCCTGGAGCATGGGTTAATGTATGCATCACCATCGCAGCATTCATGGTAGACCTTCCGTGTACAGTTAGAACTGTATTACGCACGACCCCCCAGTTCCTCCACGATCCTTGGATTCAAGAACTACTGTCAAACAGCATTCTTCCTGTCTCTTACACAAAGAAACCTGCTTCGAATTAAACTCTCTTTGAAAAAGTGTTTTGAATGATCATAGAAATGCTTTGTGACGTACACAGAGAAAAGACGGCACAGAACACAAATAATTCTGTTCTTGCCTACCTAGTTCCTCTTTGCTGTTTTGCCTTGAAAATATGGTAGCCAAGTGATTCACGTCAGGAAACTTCACACTAGATAGCCCTCAGGAGCCAATGCTCTTCACTCTCTCTTTCTTGCTCAAATGATTGAAACAGTGTCAGATAAAATTCAGAGCCCAGAGAGCAAGAGAGAAAAGCAGCTCCTTGGTTTTTGTGTGCTGAGGCTTTTGAATCTATTAGTACCACTCCGTAACCTGTGTTTGCTGCTGCATAGCACCAGGAAATCTTCGGAAAGAAGATCTGAACAGCAGAACCCATAATAAAACCAACGTCTTAGCACAGCTCGAGGTGAGTGCGGGTGTACATGAAGCTTTCTCCTACAAGTAAGGGGAGAGCCATGAAGGAGGGCATCAGACACAAGCTTGGAACTAGAGCAACAAGAGGCCACTTGCACCATCTCCTCTTGTCGGCCCCTGCCCTGTCTAACAAGCGGCCCTCTTGTCTGTGAGATTCTAGAAAGAACATCCTGACAACCTCTCCCAACAAACCCTCAACAAGCTCTCAAAAGCTCTCGAATGCCTATGTCCTGGGTTGAGTTTTTTCCCCCTGGCACCAAAGTCTAATTATTCTGCTGCAGTTGAGAGTAATTACTTCGTGTTCCTTCTTTTGTGGTGTCCAACCATATACTACCCACAATGTGGAGGTCTTTCATGTACATCGCATCTCAGCTTTCTACCAGAGGCAGAGAGTATCACTTCTCTTAGTGTCCTATTGGTTTTTGCAGGAAATAAGACCATGTGTACCATGTCTTGGGGCCCCATCACCCACCTCTGCAACCTGCTCTGTCTTAGGACACAAATGCAATATTTTAGCTATCAGGGCCTGATTTTCCATTTGTAAAATGCCATCTATACTGTCGTATGTACCTCCCAGAACTGGTCTACCTTTTCAAACAAAAATAGAATAATGGACTTCAGGCTGTAGGGCAGCACATCCAAGGGTGTGACTGGATAAAGGCAGGGGCAGGGGGAGTTCCTCGAGGAGGTGACTAAGGAATCCTATGTCATTAGGAAGAGGAAGAAGAAAAATGGAACACAGCAGGCTTGGGTGTGGCCTCTGCTATCTTGCCTGTGTGCAGCTGTAGGCTTTTCAGAAGGCTGTCCACTGAATATGCACCCCCTGCACCTGGGGAATGCACGTGCGGCATGATCGTCATCACTACTTCCAGGTGAAGGCTGCAGTGGTCACTGCCCATTGTCTCACTTTGTTCTCACAGGAGCCAGGAGGCAGGTAGCACCAGCTCCACCTCTGACAGTAAAGGACCAGCTAGCGGCCTCAGCCTCTGCCATCATGCAGCGCAGGGAACGAGACTCAAGGGGAGAAGGCAGGACCAGGCAGAGTGACCAGGAAGGTGAGAAAGCTGCAACTCCAGCTAGTCAGACATGCCACTGACCTTTGTGGGTTTCAAACCATGCTCTTCAGAGTGGGGAGACCTTCAACCTGTGAGCGGGGTAGTAAGGAAGACAAAGGCTCTAGATTCCCACTCCATCTTTGCATCTGAGCCGCTCTGCCCCTGTTTCACACACAGGACTTCTGTGTGAGTTTTCACCTAAAACAAAGTTTCATTAGTTAAAAAAAAAATAGTGCAAAGTGCCTGGCTTGCAGGATAAAATCCAACGTCCTAGCATAGCGTGCTGGGTGCCCATGACCTGGCCCTTCCTCTCCAGCTGTCCCTCTCGGGCACCAAAAATGGCCCGTGCCCCCACCTCTGCACCTCCCGGTGTGTCTGTCCTCTCTCCCCAGCTGGGTGATCTCCCGCTGCAAGGCTCTCTCTCTTGCCAGGATTAGGTCCCTCCTTCCTCTCCTCTGCCATCCTGGCTTTGTGGCTTCCTCACCACGGCCACCCTGGCTTTGCAGGCTCCACCGTGCAACCAGGGCTCTTTGCTGTCCACAGTGCATGCCCTCTGTATTCCTGCTCCCAGGGTGGCCCAGGCTCTGGGATAAAGCGACGGCCAATGACAGGCAGCCAGGCGTGGATGTGTAGATCTAAGTGGGGAGGGGTAGAGGGACTCCCAGGAGAGCGTGTGGGCCTTCTGTTCAGGAAACAGGAGAAATGGCCAAAACTTGGCTGTTCATGACCAGGGCTTAGAAAAGAGGGTGCTTACACCCTCCACAGGCTTGGGGTGACTTGCTGGTTTGATCTCACCTACCTTTTAATGTTACTTCTGAACATAGTTGGTTTATCCTGAGGGAGGAACTCAAATCATGGGAGAAACATTTTATCCGTCATGGTTTAAGAAACATGATACATTAAAATGCCTTCGCAATATTTCAATCTTTTGTTTAGAAGACCGGTATCCAGATAAAAAAAAGTATTGTAAAAGAGAGGTATCAGTTGGTGTCAGAAGCCAAATATTGAATAAAGGTTAAGAGTTATAAAATAAACATTTAAAAAAACCCTCTGCTGAGTCTGCAAATGTCACACTCTCAAAAGATCACCTGAAACACTCCAAAAAATGGAAAATGTGATCTTCAGTTGCCTCCAAGGGGAACAAGGGGGTCAGGGACAAATTAAGACCCACCGGCCTGATGGGTCTGATTACCCAGGATGCGTGGGAAGGGCAAGCAACATGTGAGTCCACAAGAGATGCAGAGCCCTGAACACAGCACCAGGTGGATGCCCTGGAGTCAGGACCCTCCCCCACCTCACAAGTGAGGAAAAGAGACCAGAGAGATGAAGCGCCCAACCCCCCTCCTCCAGAGAAGAACACAGTCTCGAGCAGCAGATACCAAAGGGAACCAAGTCACCCCGTGGGTTGACAGTCAGGGAGTAAGACCCCCTACCTCCTAACAGCCTTCTTTCTGTAACAAGTTCCCCTGGAAACTAATCAAGAAGAAAAGTCATACACTTAGTTTCATGTGAAAAAACAGAAGCAACAACTCATGCAAGCCTTTCTCCACATGAGATGGAAAGGGAAAATGTGTGTAGAAATGTCTGGGAGAAGAGAAGTTATAGAATATAAGGTATTTCTTCATTTGTCTGTTTATTCATCCAATATTTATGGGCCACCTACTATGTGTCAGGCACTGGGACAAGTATCAAAGACATAATACAGATGCAAAACCCACCTAGTCTGTGCCCTCCTGGAGCTTACGAGCCATGAGGGGAAACATAAATGCATCAAGTAATTTATGCAAAAAAAATGTGAAGTTGCAAAGAAGACAAGTGCCAGGAATAGGAGGAATATTCTTCCTTAATTACCTGTAGTTGGGCCTACGGGGTGACCTCAGGTGGGAGGTGGCAGAAGATGCACCAACAACCAACATGGCGGCCAGCAGTTCCGGCTAAGCCACGGGGCCGTGGTGGTTAGCACGGGTGTTCCCACAGATCACCTGGGGAGAGTGAAAACGAGGCCACCCCTGGCGCCACCCTCAAGGGACCCTGACGTAGTTGGTGTGGGTGAGACAAGGGCTCCCCAGACGATTTCAACACGCACCCAAGTTTGGGAAGCACTGCGCTAGCTGGAAGGAGGGCATGAACTCCTGTGTGGGTGGAGGAGGGGGTGCAGGGCCTCCAGCAGCGAGCACAGAAGACTGCCTATCCTCTCGCTTGGGACAGAGAGAGGGCACATGATCAGAGAAGCATTTTCCAAAAATCAGAAGAGTCTTCTGGAGTCTAGACTGCAGAGGGGAGACTACAGCCAGAGTCATCATGAGTTTTCAGTCCCATAACCATCAGGGGCAGCCAAGGATTTCCATCTAAGATGCGGGCAGAGACACCCCCAAGGGAGGGGCACCCACCAGCTTCCTGCCCATTTCCCTTTCTGGCTCCAGATCCGGTGCGTCCAGCTGGGGTACACAAGAAAATCTTGGGATTCTTTAGTGGGTGTTTGTTTTGCCAAGGAGGGTGGCCTGATTCGGGAGGTCTTAGGGGTGTGGACAAATGGAAATGCTATAATAAGTCTGGCAGGCAGTTGAAACCACGTCATGGCAGGAGCATCTATAGGGCCCTCCAGGCAGCCACTGTCTTTTGTCATCCTTTCCTCTCACTGGCCTGTTCTAACTGCTCCTTACTTGTCCTCTGGGCCCTTCACACACACACACACACACACACACACACACTGAAGTCTATCACCAGGTAGCCACACTGTGGGCTCCTCCTAGAGTATCTGGTTTTTCTCCTCACTGCTTAGAAATGTCTGCTCCATCCACGCTGTCAAAGAGGAAGATCCCGCCCCTTGATCTGCAGGACATTCTGCAAAAAAAGTCCGGCTGCTGAGCTTGGGAGAGGCTGGCTACCACCCTGCCATTCTAAACCCTCCTCCTCAACTTCCATTTATCCACAGTCGGCTCAGCCGCTCTCTCTGCTCTCAAACTGCCTGTCGGCATCCTCTGATCTCTGCCACTGCCCACCAGTCTGCTATCTTTCCCCCCTTTCCTGCTCATCCCTCCCCATGGCATCACTCACTTCTGGACGTCTGCACACAATGTCTTGGCTTTTATTGTTGTTCCCTCCAAGGAGTATGGGGATTTCCTGCATGACCAGCCTGTATCCTGTTTTGTGTTATCTCTGGCTCTTCAGTCGTTTCCGGATCTGCTTCCTACTTTCTCTGGGGCCAAATACCTTTCTTTTTTTTTTTTTCCTTTATTTAGAAGTTTCTGGCTTCTGAACCCTTGGGTTTGCTAGAAAGCTGACTTCCAGACGGCTGGGGGGATGATAATAATATCTCAAATGTATCTGGTTTCTTTCTCTTAGAGGTTTGCATGCATTCCATACATGTGATCTCATTAGTCTCCCAGCATCTCTGCAAACCAGGGAAGTGACAGGTGTTTACAGGGAGGGCACCAGCCTTAAGTAATATCTGCTCAATCATAGGGTGAGTCATAAGGACTTAAATAGAAACTGCTTGAGTTGCACTTCAGTTCTTTTTCCACTCAGTTGATTGGCAAAGAGTTATAACTGTTTTTTTTTTTTTTTTTTTAACCAACAAATGGATGTTTACACTACCCAGATAAGCATGTTCCAAAATCTCTGGTGGTTCACCCACTGGGACCAGATGAAATCAGCATTCTTTTGCCTGGTATAGTGGGTTCCCCACATAATAGCTGTTTTGTGCATGACAGGCCAGCCCATTTTTCTTGGCCTTTCACCCTCCCTTGAATTACATGTAATTTTCAGGGCTTGTTGATGCATCTAGATGTGCTGTCCCTGGCTTGGGAGTATGGCAAACTTCAGCTCCAATGCTAAGTATGATCTTTCTCTTCCAGACTCATTCTCCTTTGCTCCCTGTATCTATCTCTGTACATGATCCCCAGAAAGTCACAATCATTTTATTTGATTATAATTCTTTCTTTCCATTGTTCTAGTTATTAGGCTGAGAGGAGAGAATACACCTTTTAATCTGTATTTCCAGCTTGAGTAGTGTTCAACTACAGCTGTATAACAAAGTACTTACATGCTTAAAGCCACCATGATTTCTGAGGCAGGAATTTGGAAAGAGAGGGTCTCTTATGGGGCCAGAGTCAGATGTCATTCAGTGGACTGGCCATTCATGAAGTCTCATTCACATGGCTGGCAGGTGATGTTGGCTGTTGAGTGACAGCTGAGCTGGGCTGTCAACTAAATTGTGTACTCATGACCACTTTGGCATGGTGGTCTTGGCATAATCATACTTCTTACATGGAGCCTGGCTTCCTGTAGAGCTACGGTCCCCGAAGAACCAGGCAGAAGTCATGGCTTTGATGACCTCACCATGGAAGTCAAACAGCATCACTTCTACCACATTCTATTGGTCACAAGCGAGTCATGAGGGCAGCCCAGATCAAGGGAGGGAATTAGACTCAACCTCTGGACAGGAGAAGTGTCAAGTTCACCTTGCAGAAGAGCGCATGGGATGGGAGATATTGTTGCAGCCTTTTTAGTAATTCAACCTATTACAAGTGGCATGATACTTTTGCTAAGAACTACTCCATAGATAATATTGAATGACCGTAAATGGATCTCTACTGCTGGCACTCAAAATGACTTAAAACCATGGTCACAGCAGTCCCAGAAGGTGCTTGGGCAACATTTCTCAGTGTTGCTCCTTGAACCTCCATCAGTAACCCCAAGATGCTTGTTAAAAAGGGAGATTTCAGGGGCCCGATCCAAATGGAATCTCTGAGGGTAGCATCAAATGTGTGTATTTTAAGCAAGCCTCCACCCAGGACAATGCTAAAATGTTGTACAAGAAAGTTGGAGAAAAAGATCTTAAGGGGTTCTATTAGTTACCGTGCATAAAACTTCCCACCAGAACTCAGTGATTGAAAACAACAACCATTTATTACCTCACTGTGCCTGTGGGTCAGGACTCAGGGTGTGGTGTTGAGGTGTCTCTGACTCAGGATCTCACACAGGCTGCAGTCCGAGTGTTGGCTGGGCTGTAGTCACCACAAGGCTTGTTTTGGGAAGGATCAGCTTCTGAGATCATGCATGTGGCTGCTGGCAGGTCCACAAGCAAGTTGTGAAGACCAAGAGAGAGAACAAGATTTAAGTCACTGTCTTTTATACAACCTAATCTCAGAAGTTTCATCCCAACACTT
This sequence comes from Balaenoptera acutorostrata, assembly GCF_949987535.1. Classification (NCBI taxonomy): domain Eukaryota; kingdom Metazoa; phylum Chordata; class Mammalia; order Artiodactyla; family Balaenopteridae; genus Balaenoptera; species Balaenoptera acutorostrata. The sequence goes on along the minus strand of NC_080069.1, from coordinate 20,694,682 downwards.
TTGCCATATTCTGTTGGTTAGAAGCAAGCCACCAGTCTCGCCCACACTCAAGGGGATGGGATTACACAGGAGTGTGAATAGCAGATGGTGAGTGTTATTGGGTCAACCTAGAGGCTACTTGTCACAGGTTGCAGAAGTGGGGATTGAGTGCAGACCATCAAGATGTTGTTTGTAGGAGACTAGAGGGATGAGCAAAGGAGGGCATGACGGAGGGCACACTTGATCAGTTCTGATAACAAAGCACTGAGGATCATAGAAACTGCCCCATCCAGGGCATTCCCACAGCCTCAAGTTACAAGGAAGTCTTGACTGTGATTTTGAGAAGAAGTAAGGACTTGAATAGGCAGAGAGGAGAGAGAAGAAAAAGGAGCAGTCTCTTTCATCTTATTAGGACTGCTTTCTAGATCATAGGTGGGAAGTTTATTAAAATGGAAACATTTCATTGAATTGTTAGAAATATGACCCAGCATCTCCTTTGCCAGGAGGAGGCCATTGTATACTAAAATTTGTGGTCCAAGTACCCCATCCTCTACATTCTAAAATAGATCCCATGAGGAATTTACTATTATAGGGTAGGATAGTAAAGTGAAGCCAATCTCAAATTTAACCCAACCTCCTTACCTAGCACCATGAACAACAAATGGCTTCAGAAAGAGAGATGAGAGTCAGAGAGAGAGACAGAGAGAGTGCAAAGAGAAATGGCTGTTTCCAACCTGCCCAGCTTGAATTTGTGGAGTTCAGTGCAACTCTCAACTTTTTCTCAATATTGTTCTCAACATCATTAAAATATTATTATAATCCCCAATTGGAGAGAAACAGCTCAACATTCCATTTGTTCAAACTTTCTACAGAAGAGGATGGAGAAAACCAAAGGGAAGAGCAGAGGGAAAGAAAAATGCATGCCCAAAAAGCCAAAATAATCTAATCTGGAAGAAAAGACAATCTGAGGACAGGTTTTGTCATGAATATTCTGGACCACATTTAACACATTTAGTTCGCAACGAGGATTCAGAGAACACACACCGTGCACCAGGAACATGCCAGCCATCGTGGGGAATAAGAATTATACAACATGGACCTGTGCTCATAATGTTAAAACTCCACTTGACCTGCCCCACCCCACAGGGTCCTGAGCGAGAGCAGAGCCTGGCTGCTGACTGCTGCTCACTTCCTTCTCGAGCTCATCCAAGAGAAGAAACTGCTCTGTGACTGTCCCCATGCAGAGAGAGGAACCGGAAGCCAGGGATCATGCAGGTGCTTTGCACATGAACCCTTCTCAAGCTTTGGGCCCCTTGGTCCTCCATCCTATACACCTTGACCTCAGAAAGAACCAATGAGGAAATGTAGGGCAGGACATGGACCTCACCGACCTTCCTCAACTTACTAATCATTAAGAATGACCAACTTTCATCAGGGGAAAAATAGACCCTTTCCCTCAATCTGCAGCCCCCACAAAGCTCCCACCTTTCTGGAAGATCTATCATAGATTGCAAGCTTCTCAAGCATTCTCAATCAATATTCAATATTAGGGTCATTCAGACCCCCAAGTGAGTTCTTAGGATGTGCCTTCCTCCCTGCAGATGGATCATCCAGAATGGACAGAGCTGCCCACCACTTCCCCTCGTGGCCTGAGATACCCCAGGTCAGGAGCAACCTCTGCAGCAGATGTCAGAGGAACAGAGAACTGCTGGGTAGCCCCAGCTTCCTCCAAGGAACAGGCACGGTCCTGGCTCCTCGCCCCTCTGCTGCCTTCCTCTGCCCTCTGAATCCAGGCCACCTGCTTTCATGAGAGCCTGGAGGGATCTTTCCATGTCTTTGCCTATGCAGTGATAAATTATACTCAATTTCCATTTGTTCTTTTCATCACAGTACTTGACTTTCTCCAAATAAGAAACCTAAGGTCACTTCAGTTTAAAGCTGATGAAAAATTAGTTCCAAACACACATCGTCCTTTATCCACCAAGTCACAACCAAGGTTCAAGAATAAAAGTTCCCTCCTTGGTGAGAATGGGTCAGTTAAGATGTGTTGCTTGGCTCACTGATGGTGTCAATTTATGCCAGGGGTGCATTCTGTTGGTTAGAATGAGCGTTGTTTCAGAAGACAGCAAACTGCGTGTGGTTTCTAGCGCCCAGTGATGGAGGGAACACCTGTTTCTCTTCAACTCTGCGTTCCCAGCACACACCTGCTTCAGGCAGAACTGCCGTCGCCATGGTGTTTGTCCCCACGAGGCAAGAATTAAGGAAACGGAACCGTTTTCTGCACATCTTAGGGACCTGCCCCACATTCTGTTTCATCTCCAGTGTAGAATGGATACATCTTAAAGTGCCTCCGCCACTCCAAAGACAAGTAAAAGGAAGAAACATGAACTGGGAATAAAAGATTCTGTAAACTGGAGTAAAAATGTCTGTGGATACCTTGCCATTTGTGTTACTTTGAGGATCAAATGAGGTGATTGGGTAAACTTGCCAGGGAATGATAAAGCACCACACAAACACAAGCTAATGTGGAAACACCACCTGAATTTCGGAAGAGCTGGGCTTGGTCCTAGTTCTGTACCATCATGTGATCTTGGGCAAGTTCAGTACAGTCTCCAGGGCCCCAGTTTTCTCAGCATGTGGTTCTCCTGGCTGCATGATGCCCACCACGCTGGTCTCGCTGGAGTGGGCTCTTAACACATCTCAGCTTTGGCACTTGGCTCTGAACCACCCTCTGTTTTCCAGCTACAGATTTCATAGAACACGTGGTGTCCATCAGAGGCCCTCTCCGGGTGCTGGCACTGACAAAGAGATGCAGCTCCAGGCCCCAGTGTCCTTGACCATCTTCACAAGGTCACGAAAGGAAACAACATCAAAGAAAGGGTCCATTTAAAGAGCTGTTGCGGGGCTTCCCTGGTGGCGCAGCGGTTGGGAATCCGCCTGCCAATGCAGGGGACACGGGTTCGTGCCCCGGTCCAGGAGGATCCCACATGCCGCGGAGCGGCTAGGCCCGTGAGCCACAACTACTGAGCCTGCGCGTCTGGAGCCTGTGCTCCGCAACAAGAGAGGCCGCGATAATGAGAGGCCCGCGCACCGCGATGAAGAGTGGCGCCTGCTTGACACGACTAGAGAAAGCCCTCGCACAGAAACAAAGACCCAACACAGCCATAAATAGATAAATACATAAATAAATGTATTTAAAAAAAAAAAAAAAGAGCTGTTGCTACTGACTGGAACAGGTCCTTTGGGATAGAAGTAGACTGAAAGCAGGGTCCTCGTCTGACCAGGCTCCCTGTTAATGCATGTTTCACTCATTCATTAACCTGAGTTACTCTCTTAACCTGCTAGATCTCTTGCTTTTACAACTAATTTTTTGCTCTCTTGGGCAGTTGCCAACTCTCAAAGCACATGGCTCCCTGCCAGGTGTGATCACAGACAGTCCATTTATTTCAGTGAGAGATGGAGGTAAAACATCCCCTCCCACTGGATTTCAACCACTGGCACCTAAAGAATGAAGACCTCTCAGTCCAGTGGGGTCCAGTGGGGTCCAGTGGGGCATCTTAGCCAAAAGAGCAGCTGGGGCCGGGTCATTCCCAGAGTGGGCTATGGACCTGGGAGGGCCAGCAGGAAATGGCTCCATGATATGGAAGCTGGCAAAATCACAATTCATTTTTGTGGGCCCTAAAACCCTGACTATGATGACTTGGTGATGTGACCTTGAATCTGGGGTTTGGAAGATGACATTCCTGCGATACCTCAGAGATATGCCTCCTTGTGTTAGCCTCACTCGCCCTCTCTGTCTCCTTCCCTCTCTTCAAATGCTGCCTGTTTCTTGTATGCTCAGGGCATCAGGGTTCCCCACAATGTGGACAGTCCCTGGAACAAAAGATCAGTGGGCATCTGATCTGAATTTAGAGTTGAAACAACCCAGTGGCAGGGAGATGGGGTTGGTGGGGGGGGTGATACAGCAGCTAATGCAGAGCTAAGCAGGGAGGATAAACTCTCCCCACCCCCCGAAGGGTATGGGGTTGCCTAGTTCACATGTGACCCAGTGCTTCTCTGGGGGGGCCAGGTGACAAGGAGGAAAGTGCACCGGGCAACGGGTAGAGGTGGAGGATGGTTGCATTTCCTTGGATTACTCAAGGTCTCACCCATCAGCCTTTCCCTGGGAATGATCTATGCTGCATTTCTGTGTGTAAAATAAATTCTGAAATTGGAGGAGCTCTCCCTCACCAGCCACAGGTATGTCTCACAACAGCTTCCCCCCACCATGGAGAAGATCCTGCAGGTAGTAATGCCCAAACCCACTCGGCTCACAATGCAAGCAAGAATGTGACTTGTTCTCTCCCATTTAGGACACCACAGTGCAGTGAGTAGAGTTCCCTGTGCTATACAGTATGTTCCCCTCAGTTGACTATTTTATACATAGTATCAATAGTGTTTTTGTGTCAATCCCAATCTCCCAATTCCTCCCACCAAAAGGGAGGGGATATATGTAGGTGTATAGCTGATTCATTTTGTTGTGCAGTAGAAGCTAACACAACATTATAAAGCAACTAGAAATTAATTTTAAAAAAAAGAATGTGACTTGTTCATTCAGGATTTACAGAAAAATACCAGAGTCATTTTCCCCTTTTGTCACACCCTTTTTAGAAATGTTTCTCTGTACTTGGCCACTAGTACAGAAAGTGAGCTTCAGTCTCAGACAAGAAGATGCTGTGAGTACCAAAGTCTTTTTATATTTGGACAGTAATAAACAAACAAACACAAATAAGTAAATAAAGTAACCAGTACTATAAGTTACGATAAGAGCAAATTTCATCTCAGTCAGCACGAGTGCAAGCGTTTGCAGTCAATGACCCAAGTTGTTAGTAAAACAAACATTTTGTACCAGCACATGCTCAGGCCAGCTCAGACCACTCACTTGTTTTGAGGAAAATTTGGTCAGAGAGCAAACCCCTGGGCTCCGTGGGTGCTGCTTCGCTAGAAATGTGCCTTGGCTTGAAACCAAGGAAGAGATCTGGGCAAAACCTTCTGTTGAATGAATGTGCTTGTCCAAGCTCTACAAAGCATGAGAGAGGAAAAAAATGTCCTTGCTTGGGGCCTAACTTCCCTGCCCTTCTCCAAAGCCCCAGTGTTCCCTTTCCGATCACCAGCAAACTACCCCATAGCCTCAGGCACTTCTTTCTTCTGTGAACTTTCTCTCCTCTTCCCTTTCTTAAATTGGCTGTTCCCTGAGAACACCACTCCCCCTGCACCCATTTCCAGTTGCAGCTGTGAATGTTCTCCCTCCTACTCCTGACCATGGGCTGGGAGGTAGAGCTGGTGTTTTCCAAGCAGGTGCTTTGGTTCTCCTTCCAGATGAGTAGTTAGCCTTTAGCCTCTTGGGAAAGCCTTTGATTCACACCCCATTCATCTCCACAACTCTCCCCCCTTTTTATGGCATCAGACACCCCTCCTTATAGTATAATCTAAACAAGGCCACCTAAGGGCCTTGGTTGGTGGTGGGAGGATAAGGAAAGGGATAAGAGAAGGATGAGGTCAGTGACTAGCACTTTCTGTGCCTGGCTCAGGTCATGAGGCCATTTCTCCCTCCCCGGGTAAAGCCTCCAGAGCACCTGCACACTGAGAAAACCCTCCAAAAGAGTTGATTTCACTGTCAACCAAATAAAGACAATGAAAGCAAGGTGTGGGACCAGTGATACCACACACACAAAAGGCTCCATCCAGGGATGGGCCTGCACGCACGTAGGTGAAACACACGTCTCATCTGGTGTGTCACCTCTGGTAGTTAGGTAGTGGTTGTCCAGGGTCCTATGCTGAGGATTCAAGGACACCATGGCCTTCAGAGGGTTCAGGTAGTGAGACTGTCCTCTGGTAAGATAGGACGACGGGGACATATGAGCTTGTGGTCGCTCTTCCTGGTTTAGAGACATGTAAGAGATGTTCCAGACTGATGATGTATCCCGCCCACTCCCCGCAGTCCCCTCCTGCCCGAATCCATGTCAGTGCACAATCCCTTCTTTTCCACTCCCACCCTATCTGACTCCAGGCTCACCACGCTCCGAAATGTGCCTACTGGTGGGATCAATAACTATTCTGCATTATGACTTCAGCTATTTTATAGTAGAGTGGCTGGCTGTATGGAACGATGATGACAAAGCTACTCGCCATTGCCCTTAACCCGCGTCTGTTTAGGGAGAGGACACGACTCCTTCACTTGTTCCCAGTCAGTCTGGCCAACCTGATTCCAGAACCAAGACAACGGTAGGGCAGGACGGCGACGGGAATCCCAGGCACATAAGAAGCACATCCAGGACAACCTGTGAGTCTAGCCCCTACCTCATCACAGGGCCAATAATGCTGCTGCCCTGGCCACCTCCTGTTTCCAAAACAGAAAGCTGGACAGGGGCTCCTCATTTCCCACGGGACAAATCAACATGCTGCCGTCTGTCACGCTCTGACTTCCAATCACCTTTTGTGTGCACTGCCACAAGACCAAACTGTCTGAAATGACACTTTCTCTTGGCCTGTCTGTGCCTTTGATGCACACCTCCATGGCTTTGCACAGAATTCCTCTTTCCACTCTCCCTGTTGACCATCCTCTCTTCTCCTGTCTGAGAAATGCAGACCTTCCTCTTGACTCCTACTGCCCCTGTTTATGTGTCTCCATGTAGGGGACTTAGTTTATCTCTTTACACATCTGTGCCCCATTGGCCTGTGATGGCAGGGTCTATGGAATTTTCCCTCTCCATATGACCAGAGTGCTTGATATCTAGTAAGTACCCAATGGTTAAGTAATTGGACAAGATACTGAATGCATCAATAAATCAGTCTTTTCAGTTGTGGAAGAAACAGATGCAAAATTAAGCCATGTTCTGGTATTAACTTCCTGTGAGGTTTCTCCCCCAGGTGCACGCACTGTGGAAGGGAACAGCTCTGGGATGACCGACAGGTCTTTATTGGTACTTTCTAGGGGACAGTACAGACATAATGGTGGACGAAAACAGACCTGGTCAGGGGGGTCATGGCAATTACTACCTAGGCGGAAAGGCTAGCATTAATAACAAACTTTAGATCGAGGAGTAGAAAAAGTGCCAGAAGAAAGGAGGTAATAGCATATAGCAGATGACAGGCAGTGAGAAGGAGAGAAGTTAAATTAGAGATATTTACTAGGATGAAGAGAGAAGGAAAAGGAGATATAAGGACAGTGTCTAAGTTTCTATTTGCATACTTGCTGGGCATGGACACCACTCACTGCAGTACAGAAGGTGCAAGAGTAATAGGTTTAAGGGGACAGATTATAACTTAGCCTTTATGCATGTTGAATTAAAGGAGTCCTCCAGATAACTGTGTAGTGATTCCAAGTCAGCCCTTAGCTTTATGAATCTGAAACTCTGAGGATTAGTCAGGCATAGTGACATTGAGGTGTGTATACTTTGTAAGTAAACGCTAATTGAAACCAAGAGAGCATAGAAATATCTGCAAGTAACAAAAACCTCAACTTAGGATGATGTTGACAATAAAAGTATCTATTACCTCATATTACAAGGAGGGTGATGGCAAAGCAGTTACAGGGTTGGTTAATCTCACCATGGCATAAATAACCCATCTTTCCATATTTCTGTTCTGCAGTCTCAACACTTCAACTGGATTTTCAGGAGGCAAAGGAGTCAGGGTGGCCAGAGTAGAACAGGCTTCAGATCTCAGGTCAACTCATCCTGGTATCTCTTATTAAGAGTGAGAAAAAGAGCTCTCAAAACATACCCAGCAGAAGGATCGCCACATCACATTGGATAAAATCAGATCCCATGCAAAGAGAAGGAAGGGAATTACTGTGACTGGCTTGGATGAATTGGAACTGACTGCCAAGTCACTTGAGGGGGTGGGCCAATTTGGAGCCCCAGCGAAAAAGAAGAATGAGGAAATGGATGTTAAGGGAAAAGTGTTTGCTCCATCTAAGGAGAATATGCAGAGTGAGTAAAAAAGGACTTGAGAAATACACATGCTTAATGGTTGGAGGATGAATCTGCAAAGGGATTAAGGTACAGCCAAAGAGCAGGAGGAAAGCCAGGAGAAGGTTTTTACTGAACCTGAGGGTAGAACAGGTCTCATGAAGTAGGTCGTGCTCATTTGCAGAATGCAGCTGAAAGATCAGACAACAACATGGAGATCATGAGTTACCTGAGCCAGAGGTGTTTTAATGACATGGTAAGGTCAGAAGCTGGATTAGAAAGGCTGAGAAGTGATTGGGAGGTGAGAAGTGGAGACATAAAATATAGGCAAGTCTTGTGAGAAATTTCTATAAATGCAAAGTGAAATGATAGACAATAGCTGTAGTGTTTTATATTTTTGTTCATGTTTTTGTTCTGTAACAGAAACTTGAGGCTGTTTTATATTTTACTGCAAGAATTCATCTGATAGGGTGAACAGAAAAGAGATCCAAAGTATCTGTGGGTATTCGGCGGAATGGAGCTGTGATTTGCTTTAGATAGGGAGAGGGCTGCTCTTCACTGGATAGCTTGGGAAGAAGGGCAGGTTGTGAGATTTATATAGTAATGTGTGTTGGATGTTTAGGGGATGGAAGATTTACTGTCTGGTGGCTTCTATTTTTCTCTGTAAAGGGGAATATGAGGTAATCAGCTGAGACCAAACACTGTTGGGTTCTTTGCTAGGGCTCCCAATAAATGCCATCCACATTTCCCACCATGAGTTCTGAGTCATCTGAGAAATAAGTCAGAGGGATAAGCATATGGAAGCCAAAACATCACATATATTACTGATACAGCCGACCTTGAGAATGTGGTGTATATCTGCAGTCAAGTGGGCTCACTGATTCTCAACCCAAGAATTGTTGACTTAAGGAGACAGTGTAGTGCTGGCCAGGGCGAACACACACCAAGATAGTCATCGCAGACAAGAGACCTCTAGTCATCAAAATGGACAAACCACCTCAATAAATGACAGAAACACAAAAAGTTTGACCCCCAACAAACTCTGAAACGGTTACATAATTTATTAATTAAATTATCTCCAAAACCAACCTGTACCCGAGACAGAACACTTATTCTTGGATCTGTTTTTCTTTCACCAATTATGTACACTTCCATCTTTCAATATAGTTCAGCAGGAGTCCTCAATAAGAGTAAATGGAAAAATTAAATGCCCCAAATAATTTGAAAAAAAATCTAGGGGTGTCTCAAATTTAAGGAAACATTTTCTCCCATTGCCGAGTCCCCAGAGAGAAATTAAATTCTCCGGTAACTTCAAATCCAAAGACCAAAGGAAGTAAAGGGCAAAATCAAATAATCCTGCCCTTGAATGTTAAAAGTTTAAAGAAATGAAAGTCCCTCTTGGTTCTTACTCTGCTTGGTATCAGCATCATGGCCTCTGGATACCTGGGTGGCATTCACGTTTCTGTAACCTGGGCTGTCTTTCACGGAAAATGGGTAGAACCTTCAAGACCTCAGAATTTGAATTCCCCCCGTGCCACACCTGTGATGTACCTCCATTGTTAACGTGGACAAGCGTATGAGATGCAGGAGATGATCAAGAGCCTCACACAGCCCACACTTAGTAATCCAGCCAACTGCCAGCCCCTAGAACAATAATCTGGGCCAAAAATAATAACAGCAGACTTGTTATTACCAGGAGACGTGAGTCACCCAGATAAAGCTTGGTTCTCACCTTACCAGGAAGCCAGTCAATTGATACCAGCTGGCCCTAACATACACTCTGTGAACTTCGATCTAACTGAGAGAAATCTCTCAGCAATTTTGGCACAGTGCACTTATCCTCTCTGGGAGAAAAATTCACCTGTGTGAAATTAGTAGCGAGCTTTTAAGATGCCCCTGTGATCTTTACTATGTATGTTAATAGTTCCTTCCCATGATGAATCAGGGCTGACCTATGTGACCGATAGAATATTTGTAGAAGTGATAGTATGTGACGGTGATGGTGAGTGACTTCTGAGTCTAGATGAAGGACATTGCAACTTCTGCTTGACCTCTTGGACTATTTCCTCTGGGGGGAGCTAGCTGTTGTATCTATTGAAACAGCTGAAATCCAAAAAACTGAATCTATGACATGCTGGCGAGGAGGTTGAGCAGCAGAAACTTTTTTCCATTGCTGGTGGAAGATATCCACAGAAACATGGTATTGCTGGGTACAATTTATTTTTTATTGAGTTATCATTTACATGGAGTAAGATGCACAAAACTTAAGAGTACAGTTCCATAAATTTTGACAGCTGTATACACCTCTTTAAGTACTACCCAGCTCAAGTTATAGAACATTTCCATCTCCCCAGAAAGTTGTCTTATGGCTCTGCCCAGTCAACACTCACCCTGTTCCCCCACCAGCAGTAACCATCACTCTGAGCTGTCTATCAATTTGCTTGCCTGTTCTTAACCTTCACACAATGGACTCATACAGGGCATGCTGTTTTGTGTTTGGCCTCTTTGATTTAGATATTCATCCATGTGGCTGTTGCACGTATCAGGAGCTTATTCTTTTTTTTTCTTAATTTTGCTTTGCATTCCGTTTAGTGAATTGGTTTATCCATTCTCCTGTTATTGGATGAGTTGTTTCCAGTTTTTAATTACAATGAATAAAGCTTCTGTGAGCATTGTTGAACAAGTTTTCATGAAAATATATATTCTTTTCTCTTAAGAATACACCTTGGAGTCAATTGCTTGTTCCCAGGATATACATGTGCTTACTTTAATGGAAACTGCCAAAGAGTTTTCCAAAGTGGATCTAGTATTGTCAGACTCCCCGTGTGAGATCCATTTTTTTCTCCACCCTCACCAGCACTTGGTACTGAAGCCTGTTTTATTTCAGCCACACTGGCAGGCATGTAATGGGACCCACTAGGCTTCATGTGTCTTTCTCTGATGAGTAGCAATGATGAGCCCCTGTTCATATGTTTATTGTCCATTTAGATCTCCTCCTGCATGAATGACTAAGTCTAAGTCCTTTGCCCATTTTATAATTGGATTTTTGTCTTTCATGCATTGAATCGTGGAAGTACCTTGTCTGTTCTGGGCATGATCCTTTATGAAATACATGGCAGGGTGGATTGAACCTCCAGGAAGACTCCTTGGAGGGAGCAGCCCCTAGGTGGGAGTGGGTGGGCTTTATCTCACTCCACAGGCATGTGGGTGGGCCTAAAACAGAGAGGAGAAAAGGACAAAACCCCTCTCTTGTCCCACCTGCCCCCGTTTTCATCTGCTCTATCCCTGGTCATCCTGGCACAGGCCCAGTGTGGGGACAGGCTATCTATGGGGAGCATATGTGAGGCTGGGATTTCTGCATTCTCCCAGACGGCCGGCCTCACCCCTTGGCCTGGTTGCAAGTGGAGTCAAAACAGGTTTATTCCTCCGAAGCAGCCTTTGCCCAAAGCAGATGGACAGTTACGCATCTTTATGGATCATATTGATCATTAATGACACTTGGTGGGAAAGCTGGCAGGTCCTTCAGAAGAGCCACAGAGAAATGGCTCGTGTCCTGGCTCCTTCTAGGAGTGCTCAATCCCAGAAATAGGAGCGGAGGAGCCCAGCCTTTGTCAGACCTAGCCTTTGAGTATCTTCTGAGCGTCAGCACAGTGAAGAGGGTGGGCGAGCAGCATTGTGGGGAGGCAGGCCCAGTCTCAAACATCAGTTCCCCAGGTCACCATCCACGGGGCTGGGACCATCCACATTCTCCAAGCCCTTGTTTTCTCCCCTATACAACAGGAAGAGAAGCATTAACAATGCCTAGTATGAAAGTTGTTGTGCCAATTCCATGAAATTAACAAGGTCGTATGTGCGCAAGTCGCCTTGACATAGAGACACGGGGAGCCTCCTGCTCCCTCTCCTTGTTCGCGCACGCGTGGCCTCTGCCTCCCTCAGGTCTCAGTGGAGTTCTCATCTGAGCTGAGACCGTGTGAGTGAAGGTGGCGCCAGCCTGAACCCACGGTCACTCCAGCTGTAAATTCTCAAAGCAACAGCGGGCTGCACACCCTGAGCCCTCCCTGCTGATCCCAGGACCACGTGGGACTGACCGCCCCTCCTATAGACTTCTCAGGAGTGACAGATTCTGAGCACTGCCTTTGCAGTAGTGCACAGAGTGGCAAACAGGACAGCCGCTGTGATAATGTAGTTTATAATAAGAAACATATATTTCTGTCTTCATCTCTGTTTCTGGCACAGAGCTCCTAAAACCCTTGGAATTTCTGAAGTGAGGAAAGCATAAAGATGTCTTTTGTTGTGTTAATGAGGTTATGTTTTGGACCACAGCTAAGCACTGGGATATTCACCAGAAGAACCTGATAAGAGGGTTGGAACTTTCAGTTCGACCTCCAACTTCCGGGAGGTTAGAGGGGCTGGAGTTTGGATGAATTGCCAATGGCCAATGGCTTAAATAATCACACCAGTGTCATAAAGCTTTCATAAAACCCCAAAAGGAGAGGGCTCAGAGAGTTCCTGGGTTGGTGATTTGGGGAGGGTGGTGCACTCGGAAAGAGCATGGAAGCCCCCTCACCCTTTCCCCAAACCTCACCCCATCCAGCTCTTCCATCTGGTCATTCTTGAATTATATCCTTTTATAGTAATTCAGTAACCTAGTAAGTAGAATGTTCCTCTGAGTTCTGTTGAGTCATTCTAGCAAATTAATTGAACCCAAGGAGGGGGTCATGGGAACCTCTGATTTATAGCCAGTCGATTAGAAGCCCAGGTGACAACCTGGACTGGCAATTGTTGTCTGGAGTTGTGTGCGTCTGGGTGTTGTTCTCGTGGGGCCAGGCTCCGAACCTGTGGGATATGATGCTGCCTCTGTGTGGGTAATGTCAAAATTGAGTTGAATTGCAGGACGCTCACCTGCTTTCAGAGAACTGCTTGGTGGTGTGTGGAAACCACACAAGCATGTTGGAATGGGGCACAGAACACTGAGTCACCAACCTCTCTGTGTTTACATGTTGGTGGAGGAGACAATGAATCCCCAGAGGTCACAGTTTAAGAGCAAGGAATATTAAGAGCAAAGACCTGCACGTCTCTGAGAACATGGCATTTGAGAGAACCTTCCAGAAGGCTGAGAGAAGCATTCCCACCTGAGAGCTGGGACACAAATGAGTCCATGGTCTGAAGAGGAGCAGGGAGACAGGCGTTCCTGAGAGGGAGTAGATAGTGGTTGGAAGACCGGTCAGCAGGGCCAGACTTCAGAGTTTGGATTTTATTCTAAGTATGAGACGGAGCAGGTGAGGATCCAGGAAGGAGGGGCCCTTGGGCTGTGGGGTGGGTGGGAGTGGACTCCGGGGGGCTGTGAGGAGTCTCGGCAGGGGTTGGGGGCTTCGGAGGAAGAAATGGTGTCAGGGTGATTGGGGTCTCGTGGCAGTGACAGACCCAGCACCTTGACAGCAGAGATGACAAGGTGCATTTGCTGTCCACACTGTCTATTGCCATCAGTGGGGGCGCCACCCTGTGTCCTCTGTTCTCTAGGACACAGCTGACAGCAGCTCAGATCTGGAACATGCCCAGTGACCAGGCGAGGGGCCCACTGCTCTCCCACTCCCTGAGCACTGGCCAGAGCTAATGGTACCACCACCCCAAGGGGCAGGAGGTGCCCAGGAGCGGGACTGAATTCATGAAACCCCATCTGTCCTGGTGTCAGTGCTGAGGCCAGAAATGGGAGGAGATGAGGTCCCCGGTGAAGGCAGCGGTGACAGCACCTGCTGGGACTGAAGTTAAGCCCCGGACTCCTGGGCATAAATGTGGGTGTTCGGGGGTGTTGGGTTGCAACCCCAGATGGGCACCCACAGACCCACACGGGGTGAGTGTTCAAATGCACCAGGCATGACAGGTGTGTGACACAGCACTGCTTCCCAGGAACACGCGGCTGGTAAAGAATCCCTGCTCAGCAGGTCAGGCACAGGCCTCTGTGTGTGCTCGCCCCCATTCAAATGAGGCTCCTTTTGGTGAAAGCAGCCTTGCCCAGGACCGCGGCCCCCTGGGCAGGTTCCACGCACTCCCTGGAGGTGCCTGCTGACATCTGCTGCCAACATTCCACTCTTCTGGGAGGTTTCAAACTGCTTCAGGTGAACCATAGTTTCCCTCTGAAGACACTGTATTTAAGTTGTAGTTAAATGAAGTCATGACCATTTCTAGCTGGAGACCCTTCCCTTGCTAGATTCCTCGAGAACCTCTGTGGGCTAGGTTGTCAGAAAAGGAGATTTGGCCCAAGAATCTTGTTGTTTCAGAAAGACTGTGACTTCCTCTGCCTGCTTGGAAATCAGTAACAATCCCATCAGAACTTCCTGTTACGTGGCTTGAACCTGTGACCTCTGGGTCCTGCATCGACAAGGACTCCTCCAACAAGCATCCTGGGGGACTCTGAGAGAGGGAAGCAGGCGAGGGGCTGCCGTGGCCCAACTCAGACCAGGTCACCTCTGTCCCCCGAGCCTCCTCTGAGCACGACACACGCCACAGGCTCAGCCTTTATTGTTTCCCTGGACCCACCTTCAGAGAGCTCTCTTGTCTACACACCTGAAGCATGCAAAGTGAGCATTTCCAGGGAAACACCAGGGTCGTCCTTTGGAAAACATTTTTGTTGAAGTTGTGGGTGCAGTGGCGGCTGGTGGGGCGGGGAGGTGCAGAGCATGACATGCTGAATTTTCACAAACTGGACACACCTGTGAATCCAGCACCAGATAAAGAAACACAAGACTCAGATCCCCCGCCTGCCCCCTTCCAGGAACCAAGCCCAGAATAATAGCTCTCCTGACTTTGAATGGCACGGATCTGCTTTGCCTGTTTTGCAGTTTATATAAATAGACTCATAGAGTATGTGCTCTTTCCCGACTGACTTCCAACAATGGCCTTTCAATGCAATCTATGCTGTTCCCTTCTTAAAACAATCCACGTCTTGATTTGGGAGTGGTCCCATGTGGGGTCTTGCTGTCCAGGTGCTTGGGCTCTGGGGGCACCACTCACATCCCCTGCATTGCAGTCCATCGCCCCTCAGAGTAGGCTCCTGGGGTGACCCTCTTGCTCACTCACAGAGAAATCTGGATAGAGTCGTAGAGCCAGGGTGGCTTCATTGTTGTTTCAAGACCCTAACCCGAGGTGAGACCCTAGGGCACTGTGGGAGTTGGAACCCAGAGAGGAAAAGAGTGAATATAAAAGGACTATGCCCAGCCCCCCAACGGCCCCCTGGACCACAAGGTTAGAACAACCCGGAGCCCCAAACAAGAAGACTCACCTCTTTCCCTCCTTCCTTCCAGCTCAATCCAGTCCCCTCCTGCTCTGTCCCTTCTCCTTCCTTCCTTCCTTCCTTCCTTCATGGTCTCCCTCCTGGCCCAGCTGCCATAAGCCCTACACACAGGCTGCCCTGCTCCAGACCTGTCCCTCTCCGGTCCATTGTCCACAGTGTGCCCAGACAGATTTTTTAAGACAAAAATCTTACCGTGCTACTAGACCATTAAACACTTTAATAGTTCCCCTGGCCCTTACTTGTGACCTCACCATCTTTAAGTGATCAGGTCATCACGGCTTCTGTGTGCTTCCCCTGCCTCTTTCTCTCCCAGATGCCCCTCACGCTCTATGTTCGGCCACACTGAGCTCCTTGGCCCTCATTTCGGGCCTTGGAGAGGCCACTTCCTCTACCCAGCAGTCTCTCTTCCCTCAGCTCTTCCCTGGGAAGCTCCCTGCCCACCCCACCCCTCCCACGGCCTCTGCATTCTAGGGGCCCCGAACCCAATGCTCACCATGTGGGGCTATACCTGCGAGTCTCCGATGGACCACACACTCTGTGAGGGCAGGGGCTAGGCTTCTATGGCTCATGGCTTTTTCCTCCAAGAAAATTTCTGATGTATATTAAACAGGAAAGAAACATTAATTGAATGAATGAATGAACTACAACAACCCATTGTGGTAGATCAGTACCAATCTATGCCCAATCCGATCAGACCTTACTCCACGGGCCTTCTACCTAAGAAGGATTCCATAAGATGCACCTAATTGCACCAAAAGTTATCAGAGTAAAATCAGGACCTTGGCAACAGAAAAAGAAGTAGTCTTGAGATAGCTGCTGATGTCCAAGAGACAGAGGAGGCCCTGCGTGCTGAGATAAATGGAGTAAGGTTTGTTCCATGACTTCCAAAGATGACCAGCCAGCCAGTATCTGTGGGCACCCTTCCTGTGCAGTGGCACCATAGACACAGGCAGAAAGGACATCACACAGGATGACTGCCAGGGACAGGAAGGGGGTCAACTGCCCCTATATTGTGCAGCAAGTGGGGCGTGAGCCCCAGAAAAGCTTCAGGGAAGAAAGGGAGAGAACAGACACGCATTTCTACAGTTGCGTGCCTGTGACCAATGGTAGATGTCTGACCCTATCCTTTTCCTAGGATTTCATCTCATTTTCTCCAATTTTCTCCATTCCAGGAAGCAGGACTTGCAGCCAGAGGTGGTGACACCTGGGCATTTCTTCCACCCAGCTCTTTTTTTCCCTAAGGATGGCATAAAAGCAGTGACTATTCCAGCAAATAAGCTAACATCAAAAGTCAGGTAAATGTCTCAAATTCATGAGCAAATTCAGAGATCACCCGTCCCGGAAGGTCATTGCGGAAATCGCAGATGTGTAGCGGAAGGCTGAGCGGTGACTTCTGTGCTAATGCTGCCCTCCTCCCTTTACCACCCCCTGCTCAGTTTGACCTCTGCTGGCATTTGAGACCTGGATGTAATGAATCAATCGCTTTTGTAGACAACAATCTTAGAGTCTTTGCTTGGGATCAAAGCTCGCCTGTTGACCTCACCAGTACAACAAATTACCTTAAGATCCGAAGCCTGGAGTTTATGGCAACCCCTGATCCTCTTTCCCCAGACTCTCTTCAATAAAGAGCAAGGCCCCTAGCCCCCAACACCTACACAAACACTCTGCAGCTGGTTCTGTCTTTCCTGGGAACCCTCACCCCACGAGTGAAAAAGTTGGGAAACATTCCAAATGGTTGGCCTGTGTCACTGGGGCACCTTTTTTTCTTGGGTTGGGTTTGCATTTGGAGGAACACTTTTCAGAGCCTTTGAGTCTTGGCCCGGTGACTCTCCAGGGTGGCGGTCACATTAATATTGACCTCCTCAGAGGCAGATACACAGCCCAGTTGCTCTCTAGCAGTGAAGACACACAAGAGAAGAGCACCCACACCTTGGCCTCATCTCTCAAGGGGTGGCCCAAAAGAATACTAAGAAGCAACACGCTACGTGGTGCAGGGGTCGGGAACAACTTCTGGGAGGCTGTCATTCTAACTTACACCTCTGCTTGTTGTGCAATCAGGAAGCTGACAGTTTACGACAAGGCTGGAAGACTGCCTGGCCCGCGAGGGAAGACTGGTGCCAGGCCCAGCTCCCTACACCAAGCACCACGATGCCGTGCTGCTCTACGCTCAGCTTGGTCAAGCTGGAGGCTTCCGTCCCAGACTACTCTTCTCCACATGGTTTGGGGGTGAGCTGGCCACAAGTGACCCTTGGCCTGAGATCTGGGAAGCCAAGAGCTACGCACATTTCTGGCGGGCAATGGAGAAGGTCCTTGCTCTCCTTGGGTCGGTGTGCGGCAGCCCCAGGGTACCACCAGACATCCACTGCCCCACCGTGGGGCTGCACAGAAGCGGATGCTGCCATGGCCTCCCCACCTGTGCACCTTTGAGAACACGCCCAGAGTTCTCTGCAAGCTCAGATGTGGCCACCCGAGCTAGCAGTTTGGCAGGTCTAATTGGTGATCTCTTGACTGTCCATCTTCCCAGCTTCTTCCGCACCATGAGTCCAGGTCCCGTCAGCATCCTTCCTCTGTGATTCCATGGTTCCCTCTTCCCCAGAGTGAGCTCCAGTTCCCACGAGCATGGTTCTTTTGATTCTTCAGTGTGAGCTCCAGGTACTGTGGCATCCTCCTAGTGTAGTACCTTCTTCCACAATGTGCACTATAGTTCTATAAGTGCCCTTCCTGCATGGCCCCCTTCTCTCCAATGTGAGCTCCAGGTCCTATAAGCACCTTCTGTGTGTGGTTTGCTTGGGGCTCGGCTTCCTATATTGCACCTTGATGAAAACAGATCCTCACCCATCACTGGAGATGAAAAAGTGGGGACTTTGGGGGATTGTTTGGATTATCTTGGATCCATTCTACAAGACGGGCATCCTCCACCTCCTTCCCAGGCACACTTTGGTCCACTTCTCCCAAAACTTGCTTCCAAAACCTCAGGCTCTTTGCAGGGGTGGTTCTCTGATCTTGGGCTTCTCTTGGCCAGGTACTTGTGTGGTTCACACTCCCATATTGTCAAGTCTCTGCTCAAACACAGCCAACTAGAGCTGGACAAGAGATGTCTTCACTTCACCAAAGCTGAAGGTCAGGGGAGGTCAGGGGTGGGCACAGAGCTGCCCACACCACTGTCAGCCACGAAGCCCGGAGGGCTCTAACCTGCCCACAGGCTGCACCCACACCTTCTGCCAGCTCCCTTCCTGGGACCCCATACCCAATGTAACCCCTCCAACCTTCTGTGGTGGCCAACCTCCACAGTCTCTTTGCAGCCTTTTAAAATGTTTTGTATTACTATTTTTTCAAAATAGGCTTGAATTTGGAAATGCTGAGTGTCTGGGATTTACTTCATTTGATATGATATGGTCTACAGATGAGTGCTCTGAAAGGCCATTCAAAGAAATTGTTCACTCTGAAAGGCCATTCAGAGAAATTGTTCACTTTGCCTAAAGTTTGCTTCATTTAATGTTCTAATGCTCTGCCATTTCCTTAGCCTTCCCATCCCAGGCTGCAAAGTTACCCAGATAAGAGCAAAGTATGTCCCCTGCTAGTTGTGTCTGAAAAGGAGGAAAGGTGGCCAGGATCCAGAATCCTGAAACCCTGAAGGAGCCAAAACACAGAAATTGCAGGAAATGCAGTCACTGCTTGTAGCAGAGGCGTCGGTATTCCTTCCTGACCCCCTTGCCTGGTTGGCTGCTCTGGACCTGCTTGATTCCTCCAGCCTGTGTCCAGTCTTGCTACTCCAACCAACCAGCATTGGCATTCATCTTCCATTCACTCTTTCTCCCCAAAGTGGCCCCCGTGTGTGTCATGGGTCTCCCCTCTTCCTAAGGCAAGTTTGGGAGGGGGCAATTGGTGGGGTAAGGGCTGCAGCCTCGATGTTCCCATAAAGATCCCTCTCCCCACACAGGCACTGTCTCTCCTCTGATGGGAAGACAGTTGGAGGGCATGATAATGAGAATACCAGAATGGAGGACATGGAGAGAGCCATTCCAGGAAGCCCCAAAGATGAGCAAAGCATGGAATGCAGACTCACAGACTCGAAAATGCTGAGGTGAGCGGGAAGGGCGATGAAACCAGGAGCCTCTCAGTAGATACTGAAAATAATGGCCAAACTGTCCATGACCCTAAGAGCTGACGTTTCTAACAGCCCACAATCTCTTACCAATTAAGTTCCCCAGTGGAGAATGGCAGCTCTATCAGAACCAACAGAGAACTGCTGTTTCCTTTCTCACCTTGTGACAAGGGCTCCCAGGCCTTCTGAGCTGCCCGCCCCTGCAGGGAACAGCATAGTTGTCACTCACCTCAGGAATGAGCAGTGTTAAGTGTTAGAACTCTAAGCAACCTGTCACAAAAGCATTTTCAAAGAGAGGGTGACAGATGGAGTGGTATGGCCCCAAGGAACAAGAAGGGTTTCCTCCCAGTTCTGGCAGCATAAATACAAAACTCTATTGGCCTGTCTCACTAATAAAAAGGCAACACAAAATCCTGCCAGAAGACTTTCACTGTTTCTAAGCCTCTGGGGGCTATGTGTACACATTCTTCTACTCTCCTTTTTGCTGTAAAATCTTGTTTCTATTTTTAGCAAAGTACATCCACATAGTAAAATCAAAGAGTTCTAAGTAGCTTATATGGAAAAAATATTGGGCCCAGTGCCCAAACCTCTACTGCTGCTTTAGAGGAAGGCATTATCAACTTGTGAAGATTTTTTCTGATATTTATTTCTGTATTTTCATGTAACATAAAATCCAGCTATTTCTTGATTAATCAATACTCTAGAGTACTGCATGGTCTCTCTATTAAGGAAGGTGAGAAGTCATTCTCTCCATCACCCCCATGCCCCACCTCCCCACGTCTTCCCCTCCCAACAAACAGAGTTTACATTAATCACATGGGGTACATATGTTCCCAATGCATGGAGTGAACATGCCTCCTTTCTCACACAGCTTTTATGGGTTTTATAGGTTTTTTTCCAGAAGCTAAAAATTACCTTATGTTTTCACTTGCTCAGTGTTCCATGTACTTCTTAGTAAAAGTTTTTAAAGTTTGAACACATGTATTAAATACCTCAAAACTTTTCCAAGTATTCAAAGAGCATTTTTCTCTTAGAGACTTTTGAGCTTTCCCCACCTCCCTCCTGCATTGGGCCCTCTGTTTCCAGAATTCCATCTTATCTAGTTTTATTCCTTATTTTACTGAAGTGCATTATCCAGTAGTTTTAAAAGAAAGAGTTCAAGGGAAAAATAGATAGATAATAGATTACCGACAGAGAGATAGGTGATAGATGAACAGACTATATAGATAGATAAGTAGATAGATGATAGCTGGGTGAATGAATGGATAGATGGTTGGATGGATGGCTGACTGGCTGTCTGGCTGGATGATGAATGGATGGATGGATGATGGATGATGGATGAAAGGATTGTTGGATAGATGGGTGGATGCATTGTTGGATGGATGGCTAGCTGGGTGGATAGATAATGGATGGATAGGTTGATCAACTGATCAATCAGTAGATGAGAGATGGATGTGCAGATAGATTGGTCTTGCTTTCATGTCTAAAATATTTATATTCTACCTTCCCTCTTGACCAATAATTAGTAATTCTTTTCTCATAGCATATTGTTCTTTATATATAGATGCAATCCCATCTTGATCTCTAAGAATATTAACTCTTATTTTTCAGTCTTCTTTTAGCTCCCTGGTAATTGTTTCTTCTGCATATTTGCTTTCTGGTTTTTCTCTTCTGAGTCTCAGTCTTCCATGTAGACACTCTCTCTCCAGTGTCTGTGATCCTTGGCTGTCCATTCATATCTCAGAGGGAAGCATTAAACTGCTGGATGAGATTTGGGCAGATGGGAGCTGGGGAGGTCTTGCAGACTTATGCAATGAGATGATCCAGACACAACTGAGAAACCACCAAATACCAATACCTGGTGACATTTTCTTTGGGAATGTCTAATCTTCTCCCTGGGTGAGCACAAGGTGGGCCTGGCTGCTCTCCCTGTGAAAGTAGAACGGGAAAGGGGACTGAGGACGCAGAGTCCTGTAGGCTGACATTCACTCAATCCTGCCTTTTCAGCCCCGCAGCGCTCTCCAGCTCTCTGCTAGGTCTGGTGTCCCTGAGGTGAAGATTCTCTGTTCTTTCAGCCAGGAAACTCCCCACCAAATTATAAGTTGAATTTTGTGCCCCCCAAATTCATATGTTGAAGTCCTAACCCCCAACACCTCAGAATGTGACACTATTTGGAGATAGGTTCCTTGCAGATGTAATTAGTTAAAATGGGATCATTAAGATGGGTCCTAATTCTATGTGACTGATGTCCTTATAAAAACTTGGACACAGACATGCACATGAGGAGAACACCCTGTGAAATTTGGAGTTATGCTGCCACAAGCCAAGGAACTACCAACAACTGGAGAGAAGCCTGGGACAGATCCTTCCTTAATGCCTTCAGAGGGAACCTGGCCCTGCCAGCACCCGATCTCAGACACCCGGCATCCAGAGCTGTGAAACAGTACATTTCTGTTGTTCTCAGCTACCCACTCTGTGCTCCTCTGTTATGGCAGCTCCAGGAAACTAATACTTACTTCGTTTGGGTGATGATTGCCGGAGTAACCCCTCTCTGCACAGGGTGGGAGAGGAACGTGAGATGCTGGAGGGTCTCCATGTAGACACTCGCCCCAGCCCTGTTACGGGCCCCTCCAGCCCCCTGCTCCATTGGCCTTTGCTCTGCTTTGCTCTTCCCAGTAGGACGGCCAGAAAGGGGACCACTGCTTGTCAGTAACCACTCAGCTGAGTCATCCCAAAATGTGTGAGGTTACTTCATCCCTGGCTTCAACCTGCTCTCTTTATCTCTATGAGGTAATCAGGTTTTCATTCCTTTCCTGTTATTTTAGTGGGGCAAGTAGAGAGAAGTGAGGCATGAGAGTGGTCAGTCTGCTATCCCTGACTGCAAGTCCCCTTGGGTCTTTGTACAGTACAGCTTTCCATGGCTGTTAATGAGCAGTCCCTCTAGTTTCATATCTGGACGGGGCAGACATATTCCCTGAGAAGACTGTCAAAGGTGTTACAGATAAAAATGTCACCTCCTTATAGAAGGAAAGGCAACCTCCTAACTAGTTTAATAATAATAATAATTAGCAATAATGCTGTGAACAACACTTTCTAATTAGTGTGGTAAATTTAACATAACCTCACGAATTCTGGGACACTTGCCCCTCCAGGAGTTGGCATTTCACTTCTCTCCTCTTGAGTCTGGGCTGGACTGAGTGACTCTTGTAACAAAAATATGGCAAAGGAAAAACAGTCACTTGCCAGTGAAGAAACCTGGCAGACACTGACTTAACCGACAGACCCAGGTGAGCATCACCAGGAAGAAACCTAGTTGAGGTCATACATGCCCTGATGTGGAGTGAGAAGGGTGCATCACCTCTGTGATATTCTGCACAGAAATCTCTAACCATAATCTAATCATGGAAAAACATCAAACAAACTCAGCTGGGGGAAATTCTACAAAATAACTGACCAGCACTCTTCAAAAGTGTCAAGATTATAAAAGACAAGGAGACACTGAGGGGCCATTGCAGATTGGAGGGGACCAAGGAGACAGGACATCTTAATGTGACTTGGTGTCCTGGATTGGGTCCCAGCGGAAAAGGGGGTCCAAACAGAGCCTCTGGTTTAATTAACAGGATTTTACCAATGATCATTTCTCAGTTTTGACAAATGGACTGTGGTTATGTAAGATATTAACATGAAAGGAAACCAAGTGGACTGTATATGCAAACTCTATCCTTGCAGGTCTTCTGGAAATCCAAAATTATTTCAAAGCATTAGTTTAGAAAAGTAAAATGAAAAGCAGAGCATGACCCTGATGCTGTTTCACAGTCGCTGCTCCCTGTGCAGGCCCAGCACCCTCCCCTTCCAATCTCCCTCTTCCGGACACCCCTCCATCCCCACTGTGGTCTCCTCTCCTCTGCGGTCTAGAACCCCTGATTCTTCTGCTCTTTCCAGAGTTTCCTGGCACCCCCTGCACACCTCCTCATCGCCACCTCTACATTCAGGGAAGGAATATCTTGCATACAAGACCTGCAGACTCCTCACACCACTCTGATCAGCCCACGGGCCTCGTTGTCTTGGACACACCTCCGTGTCCCCACCGCGGTCCTCCCTGCCTCTCTCCACCCTCTGCGGGCACAGTCACGGGCTGGCGTTCCTCTTGCCATCAGCCGGTCTCCTGCTCCAGGGTCCCGGGTCTTTGCTCCTCCCGGGTTTCCATCACTTTGATCGTCCTCCTCACCAACATGTTCTCAGCATCCTGCCTACGCAGACCCCAAGCCCCATGAAAACAGGGCTGTGCCCACTCTTTCAGTCCCCATCCCACCCCCTCTTCCTTGCAGGACTCGGAAGAGCTCCTGGTGCATCACAGACGCCAGAAATGTGGTGAATGAACAACTGCCAGAAACAGAGACTGACATGTTCTCTCCTTCTCAGTGTCCTCAGGAGGGGCCCTTCCTGAGGAGGAAACCTTGAAGGCTTTGCTTCAGGAATCCCTTTGATGGTAAGGATCAGGGAAGTCACTAAGAAAACACTGGTTGGACTGCAGATGTGGGGTATGTGTTGGTGGAGGCGAGTGGTGTGTGTGTGTGTGTGGTGTGTAGGGTGTGTGTGTGGCACAGTGTCTGTGCATGTGGGGTAATGTGTGTGTGCGTGTGTGTGTGGTGCAGTATTTGTACATGTGGTGTGGGAAGTGGGGGGAATGGGATGCGAAGCCAGGGACAGTGTCGCCAGGTGTGGTTGCCTGGGGTCCCCCATGGACTCACTCAGCCAAGGAAGAGTTAATCAGAAACTCAAGGATGCTGCAGCCTCCCCAGAGACCTGCAAGGAACAGGCCAGTCTGGCTCCAAGAGCAAACAGACGTGGGACAAGCTCCGGCCCGGCAAACATTTCTGTCCTCACTTCCAGCTGGACTTGGGATTACCCAGCCAGGGATGAAGCACGCAGGCTTCGCCTGGAACGAGGGGCCTGAGAGGATAAACGGCCCAGCCATCTGCTCCATCTGCACCGGCACTCGAAGCGCATCCCATTAGGAGGGGAAAGAGCTGAAGACACCCAGATACAAAGGCGTTTCTCAGGCACCCTGGCAAAGCTGCATCCTGCTCATTAGTTGCAAACTGCCTTTGTGGAATGGTCTGGATGGTGACCACTTGGATTAATCAAAAGATGATACAGTTACTGAATGTGTTGGCCACACCTCATTTATTTTGCTAAAAGGTTAGTAAAAGAATATGCCATTTATGTTGAACAATACCTTGATGATTATTGGATCTTTTTATCATTCGGAGGTGTATCCATACCTGCAATGCCTGAAGTGCGTTATTATGAACGTCACACCCAAGGACTAGCAAAAATTCTTGGATAAATGGGAGGGCAAAGAGTTTAACTAAACTGTCCTCAAGATACCAATGCACTTTCAAAGCAGGCTTAAACAATAAAGTTTATTACTTGCAAATAAAATATTGTTTTGATATTACCCACTTTAAAGCCCAATTCTTGAGGAAAAGATTAATTTTTTCAGTTTTTAAAGTGGAATCCAAAAAAAGGAAGGAGGTAGTGTTTCCATACTTGAAAGCTCTTGCATCCAATCAGAAATAAATGTATTTTGCAATTCCCACTTCATTTGAAACAGCTTTTTTTAGAAGAGTATGAAGGTTGCAAATACGCCACATCTCTAAAGGACCCCACATTTTCACCTGTGCACGTGGCTATGATCCTGGACTCTACCTGACTGGACAGGCTAAACCCATCTTGCAGTGTCTGTTGCTAGTGGTAGAGTGCCACTCCCTGTGTCATTACTTTTGGTGGTGCTCTTTCTGTCGACATTCAGAAGGGAACGTAAAATCCATGGACGCGGTCTGAGAACGAGAGGACAAGCATACGTGGACCTCCAGTTTGGCCCCTCAGAGAGAGGCTTTTGTTTGAAGAGGAAATCACACGTCTCTTCACCCCTCATCCTTTAAAACAAAGCACCTTCTGCACACCAGCCCTGCCATCTTAAGATAGTGACCTCAAACACCCACGGTATATATTTGTTTCCAAAAGCAAAGTTCGACCAAGGCCAAGTAAAGGCCAAGTAGTCCTTTCATTGCCCTCCTGCTTTGGAAGGATTGAAAATGCTCCATCCCCAAGCAATATGGCATTTGTCCTCAAAAGCAGGACAGAACCCTCCCCGGTGGGAAGACCTGTTTCTGCGACAGCACCCCAAGAGTGTCTGGAAGCATGGCCACCACATGAGCAGAGCCACAGCCGTCAGCAGGGACAGCTTAGGTGGAGATAGTCTGGGTGCTTTCATACTGCTTGCCTCTCATCAGTTCACAAAAGTTGTTTCACGAACAAATGTTGGGTCAGTGGAAGTTCAAATAGGAGGCTCAGGGCCATCCCTGCCCCAGGGATATTTCCACCATTTCTGGAATTAGTCTGCTCAGGCTGCCATAACAAAACTCCACAAACTGAGGGGATTAAACAACAGAAATTTCTTTCTCGTAGTTCTGGAGGCTGGAAGTCCAAGACCAAGGTCTTCCCCAGGTTGGTTTCTGGTGAGAGCTCTCTTCCTGGCTTGCAGACGGCCGTCTTCTAGCTGTGTGTTCACATGGTGGAGAGAGAGCTTTGACGTCTCTTCCTCTTCCTTAAGGTACCAGTCCTAGCGAATCAGGACTCCACCCTTATAACGTCATGTAACCTCAATTACTTCCTAAAACTCTTGTCTTCCGATACAGTCACATCGGGAGTTAAGCTTCAACAGATGAATTGGAAGGGGCACATTCAGTCCATAGCAGTGGTCATGTGATCTGCTCCATTTGGCACTATTAACCACACCCCTTTTCTCTACTCACTCCACCTTGGCTTCTCAGACCACACTCTCCCCAGGTTTCCTTCCTATCTCTCCAGCCCCTCCACAGTTTCCATAGTGGACACTGAACATCCTTCCTGCTCTCTGTCCCCTGCTGTCTCCTTGTCTCACTCTTCACTCTACCCCAGATGAGGTCATCACTATGCACAGCTTTATTGATGACTGGTTCCCAGTTCACAGAAGGAATGATGAGCCTGGGAGCCAAACGTCAGCTCGAGTCCCAGATCTGCCACTTTCTAACTCTGTGGTCTCCAGCACATCACACCCCTACACCCAGTGTCTGTACCAGTAAGACGGGTAGGATTTACTCACCAATCATCCAGCCCAGTTTCCGTCCCCGCTATTCTACCTGTCACCTGCCCAAATCCCTGGGCCACTGCTTTCTTTCCATTTTATTTCCCAAATGTTTGGTTTTGCTATCATTCCCTTGTTTTTCCTTTCTAATTTTTACTACAAACATATACATTCCTAAAAGTATATATTGTTTATTTTTGCACACTTTTGAACTTGAAAAAAATGGTGTTACCGAGTATACATTCTTCTGTGATACTGCGGGGCTGGGACGGATGGATGGGGTGTCCATGCAGGAATGAGATTAGAGTGAAGAATGTGTGCTAAAGGGTGTGGAAAAGGCAGGGCCCACGTGATAGCCCGGGATGGTGGGAGGGGAGGGGCCGAAGTGGGCTGGGCTGGATTTCCACTAACTGCAGAGGCGGCAGCATCCCAAGAGAGTCTGGCACAATCGTGCTTGTACTTTAGGAACTTTCCTCTGCACTCCAACTGCCACATTGGGCATAGGCTTGGTGGGGGATTGTGGGTGCAGGACGAAGACCTCCCTCCCTCCTCAGTGGGACCCTGAACCTAATACCTACTGCTTGCTGTTGATGGCGCTCCTTCTGTGTGCTGGACACATACTCATATCGAGTATCTGTCTGATGCTCTTAGACAGTCTCCACGTTCATATAGAACTCTTCCTCTCCCTACTTTAACAATGGGGGTGGGGCTGCGTCTGAGAGTTATTCCACCTGTAACCCACACCCTGTAACTGGTACATGGGGGACTAGGAACTGGTTGTAAAGCTTGAATTCTGAGCCTCTCTTGAATGCACTCCTCTGGTTAAGGAAAGAGGGGTGGATTTGTGAGATATGAGGGGCTGACACAGACGGGCTCTGCAGCTGATAGAGAAGGGAGAGGGAGGAGTTTCGCCTGCCTTGTGTGGCCGATAGTGATTTATCAGGAGAGAGAAGGGGGTGGTTAGAGAATGGGATGATGAATTTGAGGGGCCTGAAAGCTTCTCCATTAAAATGAAGAATGTATATATATATGTACAGCACAGTGATTCATATATATATATGAATCACTGTGCTGTACACCTGAAACTAACACAACATTATAAATCAACTATACTTCAATAAAATATAAATTTAAATAAATAGTTGAAAAAAATCAAAAGAATAGTAATATTTCATGACATAAAAATTAGAATAAATTGATATATCTATGTATAACTGAATCACTTTGCTGTACACCTGAAACTAACACAACATTGTGAATCAACTACACTTCATTTTTTTAAAATTAGAATAAATTGAAATTTGTGTCAATTTAAAAAAATAGAAGATTCTGGACGTGAGACCTGTGACCTCTGTGGCCTCTCCCTCCTCCATCACTCTGGTGGTATTTGGATGCAGTCCTTGCACAGCAATGCTGGACTCTTCACGGGTGTCACTTTACTGAACCCCACATCCTAAGAGAGAGGCCTTGCCCTCCATTCATTCATTCATGCCACAGTATGTGCTGGCCGCCCGCCATGCGCCAGGCACTGCTCTAGGATCAGGGCACAGAGCTATCAACAAGGCAGGCAGGACCCGAACTCAGGCTCTTACAGCTCTGAGGGTCCCGCTGTGAGAACACCAGCTCCATTGCAGCTTCATATCTAAAGGCTGTGTGTCACTGTAGATGGCATGATAGCAATAACAGGAGATTTTCATTCAAAAAATCTGAAATATTGACCTTCACATTTTTTCTAAACCTAAAATCATAGAAAATAATGCAGGTTTCCTATCTCCATGCATGTTACCCTAAAAGGAAAACACTAAACCCCTGCCCTGGCAGAATCACCTTTGGAGATGGGGGCAGGGCCCAGGGTGGGGCAGCCAGTGGGAAATAGTGCTATTGCCATGGCAGAGTGGACATGGCAGGGGTCAATAGGAACCACGAACTTGGGGCAGGGTGAAAAGGAGATCCAAACCTGAATTCATGCTATCACCAAACTCCACACTCCTACCGAATAAAAGAAACAATTTGAAAGAAGGAATTCGCACATTATGTGAGAATGTAGACTGGATTGATAATTCTGGCACTTTTTCCCCCTTATTTAGAAAAAAAAAGAACGCCTTCCCAAAAAAGTCCATGAATTTTCCAAACAGCCTTAATACAGGAACCTGTTCCATGCATTCTTTTGTTTATGCAATGCCTGGAAGAATTCAACAGTGGAAGGAGCAGCCACGCATAGTGACTTGGTCCTGTGGAAAGAAAATTCAAAAGGAATGAGGTCACACCCTGATTTGTCCTGTCATTGGTGGAACTGCAGAGAACAATCATCTAGGGGTACCCCATCCTGAACTGCATGGTCCTTGTGTGGATCACGCAGATGTTACTGAGAAACTGGACAACTGGACGCCTAGAGAAACTGGCTGGACGCTTACAGCACAGCATAAACCCAGATACAGTGCTTGGGCATTACAAGCTAAGATCAAGTAAATAAATGATAGGAGAGGCTTCCTAACCCAGCTGCCATGTAGGAAAATCTAATTTAAATTTAATTTTAATTAAATTTAAATTTAATTAATTTAATTTTAATCTAAATCTAATTTAAATCTAATTTTAATTTAAAATTTTAGTAATTGAAAGAATTTAACATTTTAATAATTCTTTACACCAAAAACACTATATATAAAATATTTTTTAAAAGCTGAACTGAAAACTCCTCTTGCACATTGAATAGAGAGAGAGTTGGTGGTATAATAATTCACTCCTACAACATTAATAAGAAAAAGTGGGCAAAGGAGAGCAGTCTGCAAATTCACAGAAGCAGGGCAAATGCTCCATTAACTATGCTAACCATCCCATGCAAGGATGATTAACCTTGCAGTGCCCACAGAAGTTCAAACTGAAACAATAGTGAGGCATCATTTTTTGTTACTCAGATTGGCAAAATTTTTCAATATTGTAACAGCCTATGTTGGTGAGACTTATGAAAATAAGCCTTAATGTACCATGTGTGAGAAGATCAATTATTGCAACTTCCCAGGGTATAAATGGGCAAAATTTGCTAAAATCCCCTGACTCAGCATTCCTACTTCTAGAAGAGCTTTTTAGAAATAAAAGGGGCTATCTCCTAGAATTAAATAAGAATGGTCCTCATACGAATGTTGCCAACAAAAAGACCCGGGCAACACGTAAGTGACCATTGATGGAAAGATGGTTGAAGGAATTATGACAACCCATGATATGAGATTATTTAATCAGGAAAAAGAGTAAGGAAGGCTTATATGTATTGAATTGGAAATATTTCCACTATATATATATATATATATATATATATATATATATATATATTCACAATATATTTTTAAGTGTGAAAAATTCTCAGAACAATTTATATATCAGGCTTCTATTTTTGTGAAGAAATAAATGGCTCTATCAACATCTCTCTGTGTAAATCTACATACAACGTGTGTGGAGAGGTAGAAATGTTTCCTTTGGGACAAGAAGAGAAAACTTATGGAAGGTTCACACCAACCTGTTGACTTTGGCAGCCTTAAGCATTTAAAAAAGAGAAAGATAGAGACAGCAATTAATATTCATTAATGCTCCCTTCTGCCCCTGGGTGGCTCACACTATTACCACAGCCATATATTACTTTCATCATTTAAACCATGAAGGAAACTATGAAGGAAAACAGTATATGTGCATACAACTAAAACCAGAGACTCATGTTCCTATCTGAGAGTGGCATCTGCTGGCCCTTCCTGGTGCTAGTGAGCAGAGGACATCAGGGGACTTTATTATCACATGGCCACCTGGTACCTGCAAACACCCCACAGTTTCCAATGGGCTGGGGGTGGTGGAGGGCAGGTGTCCTCATTCATTCACCCACCTTTGCTCAGACAATGCTGTGCATGTGCTCGCTGCTAACACCACGCTTGTTCCTTGAAGAAGACGGCACACACATCCTCAGGTGCTGTGCAGCCCGCTGACAAGCAGCCCTTTCCAGGCAGTTCCAGGTTTCCTCACCACTGGAGACAAGGTGCTTTTGAAATAGTCTTCACCTGCTGCAGCACGTTTGGGCTGACTCAATATTGAGCTGGTTCAGGGAACCTCTTCTGGGAGCAGAAAATTAGTAGACTTTTGAAGAGCAGTCCTAGTCTACGAGAAAGGGTGCTTATAGACAGAGGAATCAGGAAGGATCCTAAAGCCTGTCCAGTCCAGTCCTCCATGTTCAAAAGCCCAAGAAACAAGACTTGGAGAGATGAAGTCACCAAAAAAGGTGCAGAACTAGAATTTGCACCCACGTCTCCTGCCACCAGACTTATTTCCTTCTGCTGCCCATGGTCAGGCCACCCTCCCAGGCTCCTTTGCAGTCTGGAATGTGAGTGGCGTTGTGCCCACCACTTTTAGAACTGGTCCATCGAAAGCCTCTACACAGTCTCCTCCTGCACTTCCTCTGACTTGTCCTTGGAAGGCAGGTGTTCAAGATGGCAGAGCACAACTTCACATGAGCAAGAAATAAACTTGTGTGGGGTCAGTGCTGACCCTGGAGAGTTCTTCGGGAGTTAGCCCATCATGACTGCAGCGAATCCCTCCATATTTCCCCCAGACTACACCAGGTCCCTTCCAATATGACATTTCTTGCTTTATTCAAATACATGCTTTTTACATGAGCCATTATGACCAGTAAGAGGTGGGATGACAGAAGAGGTCTTGACTGTGGTTATAGAAATGATTCTGACTGTAGAAGCAAAGAAGGCCAACTCAACCACTCTAGAGACGTGGCCTCAGGCTCATCAGCAACCACATAGACACTGGCATCTACAGCATGAAGGAATATGGTGGCAAGATGGGCCAAACTGAGACCATTTGGGTATACTTATAAAGAAGGGAAGCAGGGGAAATTTGGTGGAAAAATCCTCACCAAACAAACAATGATGAATATGAGAATAAATACTGTAGCACACAAGATTAAGAAAAATACCAAACAACCCTGTTACCTTGGAACCCCCATATTTCATGACCACAAGTCGTTTCGGGAGGTGGGAAATGAGGTCAGAGCAGTGGAGTTGTCATGCTCTCCTGGGGGCACACAGATAGGCTCCAGCAAGGATACAGAGCCCCCAGGAGGGCAGCTTATTTCTTTCTCTTTTCTCAATCCAATGACACCAAGAGGGAGGAATTAAGCCCCTCTGTTCTTGCTCCCTAGTGCCCTCAGCTCCCTGCCATGGGGTCCTCCTGGTTCCCAGCCATGACTCACTCTCTTCCTTCCCAGCATAATGTAAAATGAGAGTCAATGAGCTGAGAAAAGTCCTTATTTCCAGAGCTGGACAAGACAAAGATAAAAAATAAAAGCAGGAACTAACAAGAGTTCTGGGAGTGACCCCCAACAGGAAGAGGTATTGGATGGACAGAAAGGGAGTGAATGCCAGGAAGGGGAGCTGTGACCTGCTGTGACCTGTTGAACTATGACCTGGCTGTTGCTGACCCCAGCATCACAGAAGGGAGGCGGGACTGTGTTCCCTGGGTGAGATCTTCCCCAATGGCCAGTGCTCACACATGTGTGGGTGAAACTTCCTAAGCAGTACCTGTTACCTGAGCATATGTGACTTGCAGAGCTGCCGTTGGGCACCTCAGTCCACTCACAGCCCCGCAGGAGGAATGACCAAGCGTTCTGTGGTTGTGGGCTGTGAGGTCCGGTCTATAGCAGCAGATGGAAGTGGCAGAAGCAACTCAAGTTTGTATCAAAGCAATAATCTCCAGGGCTGCAGAGTCAATCTCCTCCCTCTGGGTCCCTGTCCAGTCTCCCCTTTCCCACCTTTCTCAGGGCACAAGTGGACTCAAGGAAAGGCATTCCCATCACTTAGCTAACAGTTATTTCAACTTCTTCCTTCCCCCACCCTACATGGTTCTTGGGGAGACAGTGAAGAGAAACATTTGGAGAGCTGCAGGAAGGGTATTTCTCCGGAGCCCACGCCAGACAGTAGGGAAACCAAGGGTGACAGTGTTACCAGCTTGGCTTAGACCAACTCTCCACTCTCAGAATTCTCACCTGGGACCCCACCAGCCCAGGGTACCAGCACCAAGCTCAACTTTGCATTGGGAAACAATGTCAAAGTCACCATTCACTGTTCTTTCATCAAGAACGTTTTCCAATATTTCCAAGAATATATCTTTCTACTACCATATTGAAAATTCCCGGCAGACATTGAAATGGATAAGACAGATGTGCTTGAACTGAGTAGAAAGATATTCAAGGTCCATTGTTCTTCGACAAAAGAGGTTTGTAGAACAG
This sequence comes from Balaenoptera acutorostrata, assembly GCF_949987535.1. Classification (NCBI taxonomy): domain Eukaryota; kingdom Metazoa; phylum Chordata; class Mammalia; order Artiodactyla; family Balaenopteridae; genus Balaenoptera; species Balaenoptera acutorostrata. Next base: position 20,661,949 of record NC_080069.1, on the reverse strand, counting down.
CACGGGTAGTATCATTTTGTTTGAGGATAGGTAGATAGACAGACAGATAGATAGATAGATAAGTGATAGCTTGATTATGATGATAGATGATCAATCAATCAATAGATAGATAGTCTTTAATGTGTAAAAAAAATGTGTGGAAGGAAAATGTATCACACTTTACACAGTAGGCAGCTGGAAAGACATTTGTTATGGAGTGAAAATGTCACTTATGTCAATCACTTCCAAATACTTTATATTTTTTCTACTATATTTGCTATCATGGCTTATAAAAGCAGTAAATACTGGTTGTCAAAAATTCAAAAGGAACATAAGATTGTAAAGTGAAAGATAAAATTCTCCTTTCCTCCTAGGTAAAAGCATCACTAACATTTTCTTGTGTGTCTTTTTATGAGATATACCTCATGCAATCTTTACATACACACATCCTTTAAAAAATTGAATATTTGGTTATATATAATACATACTGTTCAACTTTCTATTTTAACTAATAATATATCTTAAGCATTTTCCAAATCAACACAAAAAGATCAACTTCTTTTTTTTAAGTTGCTAATATTTCATTTTATGGATGTAATAATTTATTTAATCAGTCCCTTAGACACAGACATTTTGATGGTTTCCAGAATCTAATTTTTCAAAAAATTATGGAAAAAAAAAGCCTTACACTTAACCATAGGGTTTCAGCAGGAGAAGGATTTGCACAAGTCAAATACATTTCAAGTGTATTTTAATTCATGGAATCTGCGAGATTAAAGTAGTACACATTCTTAAATTTGATAGCAATTGAAGAATGCTCTTCCAAAAATGTTACACTGAATTACATCCCACCCACACTGTATCATGTGTCTTTGATTTCCAGTTGTTTAGATTTAAATGTAGATCTGTGCCTCTTTAGATATTCAGTGACTATATGAATTGCTTTTTCAACAATATTTTGGCACCCCAAAAGAAAATCTGTGTGAGATGTAACTCAGTATTATACAATGTCTGTGTGTGCTTGTATGTGTCTGAGACTTTCCTCAAGTTTTACAGATAGTTTTACTCTTATTTGTGGTCACATTTACAACTTTAAATAATCTACTACAAGCTATTTCTTGATTTGTAAAATGTGAGAGCCCTGGGCCAGGTAATTGGACAAGCTCATAGAAAAGGATTCCAGTGCCTTCTGTAGGTCACCTGGGTCCTTGGGGTCAGATGCAGTGAAAGAGAGGCATGGATGTCCACTTGGCCCTCATGAGTCCCAGTTTTTTCCTAGGGGTCCCTGAGTTTCCCCTCATAGGTTCCAGTGTGTCTTATTCTCCCTCTAACCATGTTTGAAGCTGTTCCTTCAAAAGACCTGCAGGCCAGCCACCAGCCTGAGCCACAGAAGTGACATGGGAACACAGACTTCTTCCTTGTGGTCCCTGTCTAATATTCTGATCCTCAAACTGGACTCTCCCAGACTATTATTCTTTCCTCAGTGACTCCTACAAGTGCCTAGGGTCCAATGCTCACACACACACACATGTTCCTTATTTCATATCACTCCAAGCAGTTCTGTTTCTCTGATCAAACCTAACTAATAAAGATCATATATTATTAATCACAAAATGCATCACCTTAAATCACAAAGCTCTGTCTGGCCTCTCAATCGTGGTGCCTTCCCAGTCATACTATGAGCAAAGGACACACTCATATTTACAACAGCCATAGAAACCCCAATTTCCTTCATCACTGTGCTGTGAAGTTGGGTGACATCACACTTCAAGAGGCCCACTTGAATGCCTCCCAGAGCAAAGGGATGAGGGAGTGGGGAGAGATGAGTCACCCTCTTGTGCTCTCTCTCCATCCTTTCCAGCCCACCCTCTTCTCCCACCACCGCTCTCAGAGGGAAGCCGCCCTCTGCCTCTTCTCATGCTCCTCCACATCACCTGGAACCAAACGGCTCTCCATATCGCCAGCTGGGCAGGAAAAACATAAAAATCAGACCTGCTCTAAAGCAGATTCGGCCCAGGGGCTGATAGAACAGCCCGATTCTTTCTGGGGAACACCAGTTTCTATGCTCACTTTTCGTTTTCCCATTTATTTTTAAGCCTGTAAACATTTAATGAGGAAATAAAAGTGAAAAAGGAAGGATGAGCAGAGGGAGAGAGACTAATATCAGAAGGAGGTCATTGCTGGTCAGCGATCATTAATCACACGGCACTCTCACCTACAGACCTCAGCCTATTTCCAAGAACATTTTCTCAGGCTGTCAATTTCCTTGAATTGTAGCTTTGGTCATGTGACCTTGATACTTGAGTAGAACCATATCTTTCCCAAGTAGGAAATGTCACCACATCTCATAAAATATTTAAGGGATCAAGAACCGCATGGAGAAGCCCCAGAACAGGGCTGGGGAGGTGGGAGCAATTCTGGGTTTCCACTTCTTAAGCTTTAACAAAGATAATGACACAATTAAACAGTATTTTATGGAGGAATGTTTAACAACATAGGAAAATATACACCATACACTAAGTTTTAATAACCTAACAAAATCATTATAAAATTTATAAATAATGTGCACAATGTGTATGTTGTTTATAAGGCCTCAAATATTATTATTCATTATTTCTGAGTAGTCAGATTCGACTTATATTTTTTTTTCTTTTTTGGATTTTTCAAACTCTTTATGATAACTATATATTGTTTTTATGATTAGAGAAACTAAGAAATAGAGCTACCATATGATCCAGCAATCCCACTCCTGAGTATATAGCCAGAGAAAACCATGGTTCAAAAGAATACATGCACCCCAGTGTTCATTGCAAGGCTGTTTACAATAGCCAAGACATGGAAGCAACCTAAATGTTCATTGACAAATGAATGGATAAAGAAGATGTAGTACATATATACAATACAATATTACTCCACCATGTAAAAGAATGAAATAATACCATTTGCAGCAACATGGATGGACCTGAAGATTATCATACTAAATGAAGTAAGTCAGATAGAGAAAGACAAACATCATATGATATCGTTTATATGTGGAATCTAAAAAAAAATGATGCAAATGAACTTATTTACAAAACAGAACCACTCACAGATTTAGAGAAAAAACTTAGGGTTACCAGGAGAGAAGGGTTCTGGGAGGAGGGGTAGACTGGGAGTTTAGGACTGACATGTACACACTACTATATTTAAAATAGATAACCAACAAGGACCTACTATATAACACAGGGAACTCGGCTCAATATTCTGTAATTAAGTAAATGGGAAAATAATTTGAAAAAGAATGGATACTTGGTATAACTGAATTACTTTGCTGTACACTTGTAACTAACACATCATAGTTAATCAACTATACTCCAATATAAAATAAAAAATAAAAAATATATACCATAAAATACTCATCAGAAAAAAATAGACAAAACATACACTGAGTTTGAAAAAAACAAATATATAAGAAAAAAATCCCAAAATTTTACTGCAAAATACACCAAGATATAAAGGCATTAGTAGAAAAAAAAATAGGACATTACATAATAAAAGAAACAATTTCCAGGATATCAATATCAGAAGTTTGTATACACCTAAGAACACTGCCTCAAAATATACAAAGCCAACTCCATGGAAATCTAAAGGAGATTTTAACACATTTCTATCAGAAACTTATAGATCAAGCATATGAAACAGCACCAATTAGCTTAAACTAATAATTATTTATAGACTCTTGAGCTAAGAGAACATACAAACATTTTGAAGCTCACATAAAATATTTACAAATTTTACCAAGTAATAGCTCAGAAAAAGAAGTCTTAGCGTATTTCAAAGAGTAAAAACACACAGAACATACTTATCACAATGCAATTAAATTAGGAATCAACAACTAAAATGTGGTAGCATTTTTATGTTTAGAAATTAAAAGTGATCTTCTAAAAAGCAATGAATTAAAGAGGAAACCATAATAAAATTATGTTTTAAACTTAACATAAAATAATTTTTTGAAAAAGAAAGAAAAAGTAATATGTTCTCTTTTGTAAAAGAGAGATGTTTAACTGGGTAGAAATAGGACCTCACCCCTAGTTTGGGCTTAGTATCACAATAATGTATCCTGAAAGTGCCAGAAGCCATGCTTTGAACTCAACTTGTTCTAAGTCAAATTCATGTTCATTCCTCCCAAACTTGATCCTCTTCAATTCTTTCCTGTTTCAATGATTACATTTCCACTCACTGAGTTAAGCCAAAACACCTCGTTCTCCCTACTGCCCCTTAGTCAATACAACACCATCCTGGAAGTTGACATCCTAAAATATCTCTCAACTCTATCCCCTTCTCTTCTTACCTCCAGCCAGCACACTCTTCCAACCCCTGCTCCAAGTGCAACCCACATCATTCCTCTATCCTAGACTACTCCAAGACCTTAAAATCTGCTTTCTCCACTTTCCTCTGCTCAACTTCATTCCCAAACCATTCTGCTTCCCAGGTTGAGGCCAGTACTGATAGCCATTCTCTACTGAATAACCATGTCCAATAGACATGTCAAATATAATCCAGAATTGAAAATCTGGATTTCCACCCATCAAATCTGTTACTTCCCTGGCCTTCACCATCTTAGGAAATAATAATATCATTCGATTAGCTCATCATCAAACCCTGGAGGCATCTAGTTTATTCATCAGTGGAAAAGCCTCGTCAACCACAGGTGCACAATATAGCTTGAATTCTTCATCCCACCTACATTGCTACAATCAAAGCCCCAGTCAGCATCATCTCTTGTGTACAGTACTGCAGTCACCTCCTGACTGGTCTCCCTGCTTTTATTCTTCACCCTACAATCTATTATCTGCAGTAACCCAGAGAGATTTTTAAATCAAAGCAGAACAAACACCTGGTAAAATTCCCTGGAGGATTTGTACTGCACATAGGAACAAAATGAACTCCTTCTCTTGCACAACTTATGGCTACCCACTTCTTAGAACTCATGTCTTAATCACCCTTTGGCTCACCAGGTTCCTAACACACTGGCCACTTTCTATTGCTCAAGAAAACCTCAGGTGATTACAGCTCAAAAACTTGGCTCTTTCTGTTTCTACTGCCAGGAATGTTTCCCTCTGGCTGTTGTACAGTCTGTCCCTCCTTATCTTGCAAAGCTCAGAGCATACATAACTTTCTAACAGAGGCTTTCCTGGTTACCAGTATAGACAAGTAACCAATCCCAGCTTGGTATCCCTTTGATCTAGTTTTATTTCCTCCTTTGCATTTATCTGAAATAGTCATCTTTACTAATGACCTTGGATGTTACTTATCAATCTCCCTCCACTGGAAAGTAAATTCCACTGTGCTTTTTTTTGCTTGTTTGTTTTGTTTTTACTGCTGTTTCCCAGTGTCTAAGAATGTGCCATGGTTATTAAATTTTTGTTGACTGGATAAATGAATGAATCTCCAGGACTTTCTCATAGTTTCTACATGAGTATATATCACTGCCTCTGTGAGATTAAGTCCCTGCCATAATCTAAGATTTCATAGTTCATACTTAAATTAACTATTGATAAGATGATTACCTTGCCAAGTTTGCTAGAAATTAAACTGCCTCACTGCTGTGGGAGTGGGTGAAGGCCCTCAAATTATGATGGTGCATTCGTGAAAGCACACTCAGGCTCCATGAGAGCATCAGAGCTGGGCAGTCCTCTCTCTGAGTGGCCTGAGGACACCATTTGCCACTCTCTGGCATCTCTGGTACGTGCTGGAGGAAGCAAGCAGCTGCCACATGATAGATCAGGAAGCAGAGGAAAGGCCTCACTTTCTGCCAGTGTGCTTCTGTCCTGATCTGGGAGTGCCTCTGTCCTTCAGAGTAGAAAAATTCAAAGGCTTTCCAAAAGAGGGGAAAATATAGATAGGTGGGAGTTGTTAGGACAGAACTACATTCCTTCTTTTCTGTCTGATCCATCCTCACACTCCAATCATCAAAGTATTCATGTTAGTGTGAGCAGCACACACCCACCAAACAGCTCTGGTCCCGCCCACACTCAGATTGTACAAGCCGTGTGTAACCTGTAACTCAGGGACACTGACTTCCCATGTCCTGTCTGTCCTCAGGGAGCAGCCCTTAGAGGGGTACTCTTGACAGCAATGATCACTGTTCAACTGCAGTGTATCGAGTTGACATGGTTAATCATGATACACACAGCCCAGATGAATGAAGCCCATTTTTTTAAAATCATTTTCTTCCAATGTCTTACAGTGTAGTTTTTTTTTTAACATCTTTATTAGAGTATAATTGCTTTACAATGGTGTGTTAGTTTCTGCTTTATAACAAAGTGAATCAGTTATACATATACATATGTTTCCATATCTCTTCCCTCTTGCATCTCCCTCCCTCCCATCCTGCCTATCCCACCCTTCTAGGTGGTCACAAAGCACCGAGCTGATCTCCCTATGCTATGCGGTTGCTTCCCACTAGCTATCTATTTTACATTTGGTAGTGTATATATGTCCATGCCACTCTCTCACTTTGTCACAGCTTACCCTTCCCCCTCCCCATATCCTCAAGTCCACTCTCTAGTAGGTCTGTGTCTTTATTCCCATCTTACCACTAGGTTCTTCATGACCTTTTTTTTTTTTCCTTAGATTCCATATATATGTGTTAGCATGCTGTATTTGTTTTTCTCTTTCTGACTTACTTCACTCTGTATGACAGACTCTACAGTGTAGTTTTGAACCCCAGGTGTTCTGGGCTCTCTGTCTCTCTCTGACAGTGAGATAGTCTAATGTAAAAACTGTGAGAAAGTCCTGGGGATTTAGAAGGTGGCAGTGGCCTGGTGTGTGAGAACAGAACATCCATGGCGGAGAACCAGACACTAAGGTCAGAGAATCATCTGGGTGACAGACTTGCCTCATTCTCCAGAGTGAATCAGATCTTGCCTTGTTGATGCTGTGAATCATGAAATTAATCGCTCTGCTTGCACACCATTGGAGGGTGGGAGCGAACATTAAGGCAGCATCAGATACTACAGAGTAAGAACTTGTGGATAGATCAGATGGCCCAAAGGGACTTTCTTTTCCCTGTTCTACCTAGTATACCCCAAGGATCACAGCCAAAATACAAAGAATATCTCTTGGAAAAGTAGATTGAGGAGCAGGGGTAGAGGCAGTTTTCCTAGATAGGCAGGGTTACCTAAACTCAAGCCCACACTTGGACACCAGAGCCTCTCCCCCAGGAGAATGTTAGCTTCTTTTTAAAATCACCAGGACAGGCAGAAACCCAAACCATGGCCTCATCCCATTCTCCGAGACAAATAATCTCAGTCAGGGTAGCTGGCCCTTGAAATCTGAGTTCACAAGGTGGGGAAGAGGAGACAACTGAGCAGAATAACCAATAATAAAAGTAATAAATTGAACAATCTACATCAGATGAAGGCAAATTAAGAGACTAAGACAGATAAAGAACTTAAAATATAATAAGTATTCTTGAAGAGATAAAAGAGGATATTGCTGCCATGAAATAGAGACAGAAGAAGTTTTTAAGAAGAACCAAGTAAAAATACTGGAAGTGAAAAAATAACTAATTTTTTTAAAAGTCAGTATATGGGATTAATTGTTGAATGGATAAAGCCAGAGAAGGAATGTGTGAGCTGAAAGACCCAGTAAAGAACTTCTCCCAGAGGCATGTAGAAGGAGCAAAAGGATAGCAAATCTAAATGAAAACTGAATAAATGTGGTGGCTATATAATATTCATAAACTACAAGTCTAATAAAAAGAGAGGGAGATTTATTAGAAGAAATAAGAAATTAAAATTTTACTAAATTAAAGAAAGATGAAAGCCTTCAAGTTGAAAGGCCTAACCAGGTACCAAAAAGATGGATAAGGAAAAATCTATAGTAGAAACATTATAGGGATATTTAACAATATCAGAGACAAACAAAAATTCTAAAAATGTTCAGTGAGTAGGGGTTAATAATTTCCAAAATAAAAAAATCAGAATCTGAATGTCATCAATGTTTTAATAACATGGAGAATTAGAAGACAATAGAGTGACATCCAAATAACTGAAGAAAAACAACTTCAAAACTAGAATTTTATGTTCAGGTACATTGTAGCTAAATGAAGAATGAATCCAGGAAGAAACAAGGTGATAAACAGAAGTAACATTAAGGAAATAGCAAGAAATTGTTGTTTTCTAATAAATTGGGTACACAAGATTACCTCTAATATTCCAAAGCTAAAATTGAGAGATACTTGATGGATTTCAGGCAGCCACTATAACAGGCCACAGTACCTGTGGTTTCTGCAGGCCATACCGATCTTCCACCTCACCTCACCTCCATCATACAGAAACATGAGGCAGCAATCCAGTGCTCCCACTCAGCAGTGTCTGGAGGGCCGAGCCTGGAGCTCACCTTCATTTCCTGCTCAGCAGAAACAGGTGGTGGCACTTTGATTTTCCTAGAGGGTGGAAGCAGCAGTACTGAGAGGCAGCTGAACTTTCATTCCACACCAGGCAGAAGTAGGTGATGCTCTGATTCCTCACCAGGATGGTGGGGTGGGGCAGGGAGAAGGGAAGAGTCCAGCAAGCTGAGCCTCCACCCCTGTCCAATATCAGCCAGACCAAATGAGGCCATGCAAGTGAGGCCTAGCCAGCACACTATTTTCTCCCACCCCTGGTCTCAGCAGGTTCAAGTGGAGAACTGTGCCTCTACCTTCATCCAGCATTATTGAGGTGAAATGAAATAATGGATAGCGGGGTTGGTTGTCATCCCCTGGGGTCTGTGGAGTCATGCAAGGAGCTGAGCTTCCGTTCCCCATGTGCAGCAGCAAATTGGTAGGGCTCAGCCCTCCATGTACCCCTACCTGGTGTCAGCAGGGTCCAATGGGAGCTGAGCTTACTCCTGTCCACATAAGGGCAATGAGGTGGTCCCAGTCAGTGACCCCATTGGTCAGACTGGCCCAGAGAAATGCTGAACTTTCACCTCATCATTCTACAAAGAAGCTGTGTAAGTTAGCACTCCTTTTTTGCCAGAGTGGTGTTAGCTGAGCCCTGCAGGAAGCTGGATGTACACGTCCACCCATTCCTCATGCACACCTCACCAGGGGACTAGCTCCAGATTATATAGGTCCCAGAGTCTCATGACACAATATGTCCAGGATACAACTGAAAACCACTCATCATACAAAAAATCAGGAAAATCACAACTTGAATAAGAAAAATCAATCAATAGACACTGACACTGAAATGAATCAGATGTTCATTTTATTGAAATTCTGACAAGAATTTTTAAGCAGCCATCCTAAAAATGTTGCAATAAGAAATTATGAGTTCTCTTAAAACAAATGAAAAAAAAAAACAAAAACAGAAAATATCAACAAAGATTCAAAGATACAAAGAACCAAGTGGAAATTATAGAACTGAAAAATGCAATCACCAAAATAAAAAACTCAGTGGAAGGGCTCTATAGTAGAGTAGAAATGACAGAGAATCCAATCAGGGAAGTTGAGGACAGATCAATAGAATTTACCCAATCTGCACAACAGAAAGAAAACAGACTCAAAACAGTACAGTACTGATACAAAAACAGACACATAAATCAATGGAAAAGGTTAGAGAGCCCAGAAATAAAGCCACACACTTATGGTCAATTAATCCATGACAAAGGAGGCAAGAATATACAATGGAGAAAAGACAGTCTCTTCAATAAGTGGTGCTGGGACACCACTGTCCAGCTACAAGTAAAGGACAAGTAAACTAGACAGTTACAAGTAAAGGAATTAGAACATTCTCTAACACCATATACAAAAATAAACTCAAAATGAACTAAAGGCCTAAATGTAAGACAGAATATTATAAAACTCCTACAGAAAAACACTTTTTGACATAAATAGCAGAAATATTTTGGGGGTCCATCTCCTAAAGTAAAGGAAATAAAAGCAAAAATAAACAAATGGGACCTAATTAAACTTAAAAGCTTTTGCACAGCAAAGGAAACCATCAACAAAACAAAAAGACAACCTACTGAATGGGACAAAGTATTTGCAAAGGATATGACCAATAAGGGATTAATATCCAACATATATAAACAGCTCATAAAACTCAACATCAAAAAAACAAAAAACTTGATTAAAAAACAAACAGAAGAACTGAATAGACATTTTTCCAAAGAGGAAATGAAAATGGCCAACAGGCACGTGAAAAGATGCTCAACATTGATAATCATCAGGGAAATGCAAATCAAAACCACAATGAGATATCACCTCACACCTGTCAGAATTGTTATCATCAAAAATAACACAAATAACAAATGTTGGTGAAGATGTAGAGAAAAGGGAACCCTCGTACACTGTTGGTAGGAATGTAAATTGATGCAGTCACTGTGGAAAAGAGTATGAAGGGTTCTCAAAAAGCTAAAAATAGAACACCACATGTCCCAGCAATTCCACTCCTGGGTACATGTCAAAAAAACTAAAAAAACACCAATTTGAAAAGATAATGCACCCCAATATTCATAGCAGCATTATTTATAATTGTTAAGATATGGAAGCAACCTAAGTATCCTTTATAAGATGAATGGATAAAGAAGATGTAGTATATATATACAATGTAATACTATTCAGCCATAAAAAAACAAAATTTTGCCATTTGCAGGAACATGGGTGAACTTGGAGGGCATTATGCTAAGTGAAGTAAGTCAGAGAGAGAAAGAAAAATACTGCATGTTACTGCTTATATGTGGAATCTAAAAAATAAAACAAACTAGCAAGTATAATAAAAAAGAAACAGACTCACAGATATAGAGAACAAACTAGTGGTTACCATGGGGGCGGTGTGCAATAGAGAGATAGGAGATTAAGAGGTACAAACTATTAGGTATAAAATAAGTTACAAGGATATACTGTACAACATGGGGAATATAGTCAATACTTTAAAATAACTATAAATGGAGTATAACGTTTAAAAATTGTGAATCACTATATAGCACACATGTAACATATGATATTATACAGCTACTATACTTCAATTTAAAAAAAGAAAGGAAAATAATAGAATAAAAAAATCAACAATCTCAAAGATCTGGAAATCAACAACAAAAGAACTCATGATATCATCAGAGTCAGAGAAAGAAAGGAGAGAAAGAGTGGGACTGAATAGGTATTTGAAGAAATAATGACTACACATTTTCCAATTTAAATTGTGAATGATGTAAGCCTACAGATTCAAGAGGTTGAATAAACCCCAAAAGGATAAATCCTAAGAAATACACATTAATACAAACCAAAATTAAACTTGGAGAAACTAAAGACAAAGTCTTTAAAAAACAGACAGAGAAAGACAACATATTCCTTATAGGAAAATGCCAATTAAATGCAGTGGATTTCTCATCTGAAACCATAGAAGTAAGAGGGAAGTGACACCATGTTTTTCAAGAACTGAAAGGAAAAAAAAATAAAACTTGTCAACCCCAAATTCTGTATCTGGTGAAAACACCCTATAGTAATGAAGAATATTCATAAACATAAGAAAACTAAACGAATTTGATGCTGTGATCCCTACCTTTAAAGAGTGGCTAAGGGGGAGACCTTCAAGATGGTGGAGGAGTAAGACGTGGAGATCAACTTCCTCCCCATAAATACATCAAAAACACATCTACATGTGGAACAACACCTACAGAACACCTACTGAACGCTGGCAGAAGACCTCAGACTTCCCAAAAGGCAAGAAAATCCCCACGTACCTGAGTAGGGCAAAGGAAAAAAGAAAAAACAGAGACAAAAGAATAGGGATGGGACCTGCACCTCTGGGAGGGAGCTGTGAAGGAGGAAAAGTTTCCACAGACTAGGAAGCTCCTTCACTGGCAGTGACAGTGTGTGGCAGGGGGGAAGCTTCAGAGCCACTGAGGAGAGCGCAGCAAAAGGGGTGCAGAGGGCAAAGTGGAGAGATTCCCGCACAGAGGATCGGTGCTGACGAGAACTCACCAGCTTGAGAGGCTTGTCTGCTCACCTACCAGGGTGGGTGGGGGCTGGGAGCCTAGGGATTTGGAGGTCAGATCCCAGGGAGAGGACTGGGGTTGGCTGTGTGAACACAGCCTGAAGGGGGCTACTGCACCACAGCTAGCCAGGAGGGAGTCCGGGAAAAAGTCTCGAACTGCCTAAGAGGCAAGAAACCATTGTTTCTGGGAGCGCAAGGAGAGGGGATTCAGAGCACCGCCTAAATGAGCTCCAGAGATGGGCGTGAGCTGCGGCTATCAGTGTGGACACCAGAGATGGGCATGAGATGTTAAGGCTGCTGCTGCAGCCAACAAGAAGCCTGTGTGCAAGCACAAGTCACTATCCACACCTCTCCTCCCAGGAGCCTGTGCAGCCCAGCACTGCCAGGGTCCCGTGATCCAGGGTCAACTTCCCCAGGAGAACACACAGCACGCCTCAGGCTGTTACAAGGTCATGCTGGCCTCTGCTGCTGCAGGCTCGCACCGCATTTCGTACCCCTCCCTACCCCCGGCCTCAGTGAGCCAGAGCCGTCTAATCAGCTGCTACTTTAACCCTGTCTTGTTTGAGCAAAGAACAGAGGTCCTCAGGTGACCTACATGCAGAGGCAGGGCCAAATCCAAAGCTGAACCCCAGGAGCTGTGCGAACAAAGAAGAGAAAGGGAAATTTCTCCCAGCATCCTCAGGAGCAGCAGATTAAATCTCCACAATCAACTTGATGTAACCTGCATCTCTGGAATACCTGAATAGACAATGAATCATCCCAAAATTGAGGCGGTGGACTTTGGGAGCAACTGTAGATTGGGGTTTGCTATCTGCAACTAATTTGTTTCTGGTTTTATGTTTATCTTAGTTTAGTATTTGGAGTTTACTATCATTGGTAGATTTGTTTATGGATTTGGTTGCTCCCTTCCTCCTTTTTTAAATTTTTTTATATAGAGAGATATAATTTTTCTTCCTTTTTCTGTTTTTGTGAGTGTGTGTGTGTATGCTTTTTTGTGTGATTTTGTCTGTATAGCTTTGCTTTTACCATTTGTCCTCGGGTTCTGTCTGTCCGTTTTTGTTTTTGTTTTTTTAGTACAGATTTTAGAGCTTGTTATCATTGGTGGATTAATTTTTTGCTTTGGATGCTCTCTTCTTTCTTTCTTTCTCTTTTTTTTAATTACTTTTTAATTTTTTTATTTTTAATAATTATTTTTTATTTTAATAACTTTATTTTATTTTATTTTTTAACTTCTTTCTTTCTTTTTTTCTCCCTTTTCTTCTGACCCATGTGGCTGACAGGGTCTTGGTGCTCTGGCCAGGTGTCAGGCCTGTGCCTCTGAGGTGGGAGATCCAAGTTCACGACATTGGTCCACCAGAGACCTCCTGGCTCCACGTAATATCAAATGGTGAAAGCTCTCCCAGATATCTCCAACTCAAAGACCCAGCTCCACTCAAGGACCAGCAAGCTACAGTGCTGAACACCCTATGCCAAACAACTAACAAGACAGGAACACAACCCCACCCATTAGCAGAGAGGCTGCCTAAAATCATAATAAGGTAACTGACACCCCAAAACACACCACTGGACGCGGTCCTGCCCACCAGAAAGACAAGATCCAACCTCATCTACCAGAACACAGGCAATAGTCCCCTCCACCAGGAAGCCTACACAGCACAATGAACCAACCTTACCCACTGGGGGAAGACACCAAAAACTATGGGAACTACGAATCTGCAGCCTGCAACAAGGAGACCCCAAACACAGTAAGTTAAGCAAAATGAGAAGACAGAGAAACACACAGCAAATGAAGGAGCAAGGTAAAAGCCCACCAGACCAAACAAATGAAGAGGAAATAGACAGTCTACCTGAAAAAGAATTCAGCGTAATGGGAGTAAAGATGATACAAAATCTTGGAAATAGAATGAAGAAAATACGAGAAACACTTAACAAGGACCTAGAAGAACTAAAGAGCAAACAAACAATGATGAACAACACAATAAATGAAATTTAAAATTCTCTAGAAGGAATCAGTAGCAGAGTAACTGAGGCAGAAGAACAGATAAGTGACCTAGAAAATAAAATAGTGGAAATAACTACCACAGGGCAGAATCAAGAAAAAAGAATGAAAAGAATTGAGGACAGTTTTACGGACATCTGGGACAACAGTAAACGCACCAACATTCGAATTATAGGGGTTCCAGAAGAAGAAAAAGAGAAAGGGACTGAGAAAATATATGAAGAGATTATAGTTGAAAACTTCCCTAATATGGGAAAGGTAATAGTTAATCAAGTCCTGGAAATGCAGAGAGTCCCATACAGGATAAATCCAAGGAAAAATATGCCAAGACACATATTAATCAAACTATCAAAAATTAAATACAAAGAAAAACTATTAAAAGGAGCAAGGGAAAAGCAACAAATAACATACAAGGGAATCCCCATAAGGTTAACAGCTGATCTTTCAGCAGAAACTCTGCAAGCCAGAAGGCAGTGACAGGACATATTTAAAGTGATGAAGGAGAAAAACCTACAACCAAGATTACTCTACCCAGCAAGGATCTCATTCAGATTTGACAGAGACATTAAAACCTTTACAGACAAAAGCTAAGAGACTTCAGCACCATCAAACCAGCTTTACAACAAATGCTAAAGGAACTTCTCTAGGCAGGAAACACAAGAGAAGGAAAAGACCTACAATAACAAACCCAAAACAATTAAGAAAATAGTAATAGGAACATACATATCAATAAGTACCTTAAATGTAAATGGATTAAATGTTCCAACCAAAAGACATAGACTGCCTGAATGGATACATAAACAAGACCCATATATATGCTGTCTACAAGAGACCCACTTCAGGCCTAGGGACACATACACACTGAAAGTGAGGGGATGGAAAAATATATTCCATGCAAATGGAAATCAAAAGAAAGCTGGAGTAGCAATTCTCATATCAGACCAAATAGACTTTAAAATAAAGACTATTACAAGAGACAAAGAAGGACACTACATAATGATCAAGGGATCAGTCCAAGAAGACGATATAACAATTGTAAATATTTATACACCCAACATAGGAGCACTTCAATACATAAGGCAAATGCTAACAGCCATAAAAGGGGAAATTGACAGTAACACAATCATAGTAGTAGACTTTAACACCCCATTTTCACCAATGGACAGATCATCCAAAATGAAAATAAATAAGGAAACACAAGTTTTAAATGATACATTAAATAAGATGGACTTAATTGATATTTATAGGACATTCCATCCAAAAACAACAGAATACACTTTCTTCTCAAGTGCTCATGGAACATTTTCCAGGATAGATCATATCTTGGGTCATAAATCAAGCCTTGGTAAATGTAAGAAAATTGAAACCATATCAAATATCTTTTCTGACCACAGTGCTATGAGACTAGGTATCAATTACAGGACAAAATCTGTATAAAATACAAACACATGGAGGTTAAACAATACACTACTTAATAACCAAGAGATCACTGAAGAAATCAAAGAAGAAACCAAAAAATACCTAGAAACAAATGACAATGAAAACACAACGACCCAAAACCTATGGGATGCAGTAAAAGCAGTTCTAAGAGGGAAGTTTATAGGAATACAATCCTACCTCAAGAAACAAGAAACATCTCAAATAAACGACCTAACCTTACACCTAAAGCAATTAGAGAAAGAAGAACAAAAACAAAACAAAACAAAAAAACCCAAAGTTAGCAGAAGGAAAGAAATCATAAGGGTCTGATCAGAAATAAATGAAAAAGATAAAGGTTCTTTGAGAAGATTTAAAAAATTGAAAAACCATTAACCAGACTCATCAAGAAAAAAAGGGAGAAGACTCAAATCAATAGAATTAGAAATGAAAAAGAAGTAACAACTGACACTGCAGAAATACAAAGGATCATGAGAGATTACTACAAGCAACTATATGCCAATAAAATGGACAACTGGAAGAAATGGACAAATTCTTAGAAAAGCACAACGTTCCGAGACTGAACCAGGAAGAAATAGAAAATATGAACAGACCAATCACAAGCACTGAAATTGAGACTGTGATTAAAAATCTTCCAACAAACAAAAGCCCAGGACCAGATGGCTTCACAGGCAAATTCTATCAAACATTTAGAGAAGAGCCTACACCTATCCTCAAACTCTTCCAAAATATAGCAGAGGG
The DNA here is from genome assembly GCF_949987535.1 of Balaenoptera acutorostrata. NCBI lineage: Eukaryota > Metazoa > Chordata > Mammalia > Artiodactyla > Balaenopteridae > Balaenoptera > Balaenoptera acutorostrata. Next base: position 20,645,827 of record NC_080069.1, on the reverse strand, counting down.
AGGAACACTCCCAGACTCATTCTACAAGGCCACCATCACCCTGATAGCAAAAACAGACAAAAATGTCACAGGAAAGAAAACTACAGGCCAATATCACTGGTGAACATAGATGCAAGAATCCTCAACAAAATACTGGCAAACAGAATCCAACAGCACATTAAAAGGATCATACACCATGATCAAGTGGGGTTCATCCCAGGAATGCAAGGATTCTTCAATATATGCAAATCAATCAATGTGATAAACCGTATCATCAAATTGAAGGAGAAAAACCATATGATCATGTCAATAGATGCAGAAAAAGATTTTGACAAAATTCAACACCGCTTTATGATAAAAACCGTCCAGAAAGTAGGCATAGAGGGAACTCTCCTCGACATAATAAAGGCCATATATTACAAACCCACAGCCAACATTGTCCTCAATGGTTAAAATTGAAACCATTTCCACTAAGATCAGGAACAAGACAAGGTTGTCCACTCTCACCATTATTATTCAACAGAGTTTTGGAAGTTTTAGCCACAGCAGTCAGAGAAGAAAAAAAATAAAAGGAATCCAAATTGGAAAAGAAGAAGTAAAGCTGTCACTGTTTGCAGATGACATGATACTATACATAGAGAATCCTAAGGATGCTACCAGAAAACTACTAGAGCTAATCAATAAATTTGGTAAAGTAGCAGGATACAAAATTAATGCACAGAAATCTCTTGCATTCCTATACACTAATGATGAAAAATCTGAAAGAGAAATTAAGTATACACTCTCATTTACCATTGTAACAAAAAGAAAAAAATACCTAGGAATAAACCTACCTAGGGAGACAAAAGACCTGTATGCAGAAAACTATAAGACACTGTTGAAAGAAATTAAAGATTAAACAAACAGATGGAGAGATATACCATGATCTTGCATTGGAAGAATCAAAATTGTGAAAATGACGATACTACCCAAAGCAATTTACAGATTCAATGCAATCCCTATCAAATTACCACTGGCATTTTTCACAGAACTAGAACAAAAAATTTCACAGTTTGTATGGAAACACAGAAGACCCCGAATAGTAAAAGCAATCTTGAGAAAGAAAAATGGAGCTGGAGGAATCAGGCTCCCGGACTTCAGACTATACTACAAAGCTATAGTAATCAAGACAGTATGGTACTGACACAAAAACAGAAATATAGATCAATGGAACAGGATAGAAAGCCCAGAAATAAACCCACACACATATGGTCACCTTATCTTTGATAAAGGAAGCAAGAATATACAATGGAGAAAAGACAGCCCCTTCAATAAGTGGTGCTGGGAAAACTGGACAGCTACATGTAAAAGAATGAAATTAGAACACTCCCTAACACCATACACAAAAATAAACTCAAAATGGATTAAAGACCTAAATGTAAGGCCAGACACTATAAAACTCTTAGAGGAAAACATAGGCAGAACACTCTATGACATACATCACAGCAAGATCCTTTTTGACCCACCTCCTAGAGAAATGGAAATAAAAATAAAAATAAACAAATGGGACCTAATGAAACTTAAAAGATTTTTCACAGCAAAGGAAAACATAAACAAGACAAAAAGACAGCCCTCAGAATAGGAGAAAATATTTGCAAATGAAGCAACTGACAAAGTATTAATCTCCAAAATTTACAAGCAGCTCATGCAGCTCAATACCAAAAAAAACAAACAACCCTATCCAAAAATGGGCAGAAGACCTAAGTAGACATTTCTCCAAAAAAGACATACAGATGGCCAAGAAGCACATGAAAAGCTGCTCAACATCACTAATTATTAGAGAAATGCAAATCAAAACTACAATGAGGTATCACCTCACACCAGTTGGAATGGGCATTATCAGAAAATCTACAAACAACAAATGCTGGAGAGGGTGGGGAGAAAAGGGAACTCTCTTGCACTGTTGGTGGGAATGTAAATTGATACAGCCTCTATGAAGAACAGTATGGCGGTTCCTTAACTAACTAAAAATAAAACTACCATATGACAATTCCACTACTGGGCATATACCCTGAGAAAACCATAATTCAAAAAGAGTCATGTACCACAATGTTCATTGCAACTCTACTTACAGTAGTCAGGACATGGAAGCAACCTAAGTGTCCATCAACAGATGAATGGATAAAGAAGATGTGGCACATATATACAATGGAATATTACTCAGCCATAAAAAGAAACAAAACTGAGTTATTTGTAATGAGGTGGATGGACCTAGAGTCTGTCATACAGAGTGAAGTAAGTCAGAAAGAGAAAAACATATACCATATGCTAACTCATATGTATGGAATCTAAAAAAAAAAAAAAAGTTTCTGAAGAACCTAGAGGCAGGACTGGAATAAAGATGCAGACATAGAGAATGGACTTGAGGACACAGGGAGTGGGAAGGGTAAGCTGGGACGAAGTGAGAGAGTGGCATGGACTTATATATACTATCAAATGTAAAATAGATAGCTAGTGGGAAGCAGCCGCATAGCACAGGGAGAGCATCTCGGGGCTTTGTGACCACCTAGAGGGGTGGGATAGGGAGGGTGGGAGGGAGACACAAGAGGGAGGGGATATTGGGATATATGTATATGTGTAGCTGATTCACTTTGTTATAAAGCAGAAACTAACACACCATTGTAAAGCATTTATACTCCAATTAAGTTGTTTAAATTAATTGATTAATTAATTAAAATAGGAAAAAAATAAACAGAGTGGTTAAATGAATTCTCTAAATAGTAAGGGAATAATAACAGAAGAAAGCTTGGAACTTAAAAAATAAAGAACATCAGAATGGATAAAAGTAGGGATGAATGTAAAAGACTCTTCTTGTAAGTTTCTTAAATCGTATTTGGTAGTGGAAGCAAACATAGGGTTCACATTAAATTGTGCATATAATATATAATAGAATTATACACAAAGGGGGCAGGGTAAAGTGTCCTAAATGGAAGTAAGGTTTCTACACCTCATGCAAAGTGGTAAAACATCAACTCCAGCAGATTATGATAAGTTATTAATGTATATTGTAATACCTGGAACCATCACCAAGAGATGATAGAACTAAACAAAGAGATATACTCGAAATCACCCTAAATCAATCAAGATTAAATCCTAAAACATGTTCAAGTAACCCAAAGGAAAGTAAATAAATAAAAACAGATGAAGGAGAAATCGAGGAAACAGAAAGTAAGTAATAAATAAAAATGGCAATCCTAACATATCAGTTCCTTAAATATTAATGGACTAAATAACAACAATGAAAACACAGAGCTTGGCAGAACAGAGTAGAAAAAAAAAAAGAAAAAGAAAAAAGAAAGTTTAATGCTATCTACAAGAAACTCACTTCAAACAGAACCATATAGATTTAAAAAATCAGCACTGGATATATTAATATCAGGTAAGGTAGATTTCAAAGAAAATAAAATTACTAGATACAAATAGGGATGTTACAAAATGATAAAAGTATCAATCCACCAGTGATTGACCAATTATTCTAAATATGAATGTACCAAAAAGCAAGAACCTCAAAATACAAGAAATAGAAACTGATACTAGTATTAGGCATTAGGGAAATGCAAATTACAACTGCAATGAGATAGCACTCCACATCCATCAGGATAAATAACATTTTTAAATGATGATAACACCAAATGTTAGTGAGTATGTGGAGAAGTAGGATCATTCATACATAGCTGGTGGGAATGTAAGTAGATACCACTACTCTGAGAAAGAGTATTTTCTTACAAAGAGTAAGAAAGAGTAATTTCTTACAAAACTAAACATGCTCTTATCATATTGCTCAGCATTTGTGTTCTTGGACATTATCCCAGACAAGTGAAAAATTGTTCTCACACTAAAACCTGTACACAAATGACAAAGCAGCTTTATTTATAATAGCTCAAAACTGGAAACAGGGCTTCCCTGGTGGCGCAGTGGTTGAGAATCTGCCTGCCAATGCAGGGGGCACGGGTTTGAGCCCTGGTCTGGGAAGATCCCACATGCTGCGGAGCAACTAGGCCCATGAGCCACAATTACTGAGCCTGCGTGTCTGGAGCCTGTGCTCCACAACAAGAGAGGCCGCGATAGTGAGAGGTCCGCGCACCGTGATGAAGAGTGGGTCCCACTTGCCGCAACTAGAGAAAGCCCTCGCACAGAAACAAAGACCCAACACAGCCATAAATAAATAAATAAATAAATAAATAAAATTAAAATGCTTTATAAAAAAAAATAAAACAAACTGGAAACGATTCAGGTGTCCTTCAGTGGGTGAATGGTGGTCCATCTACACAATGGAATATTAAAAGGAAATGACCCCAAAACAATTTGGATGGATCTCAAGGGATTTATGTTGATTTGAAAAAGCCAATGTCAAAAAGATGCATATTATATGATTCAACTGAATAGCATTCTTGACCCGACAAAATTACAGAAATGGAGAACAGATTAGGGGTTTGCAGGGAAAATGGGAGGCAGGAAGGAAGAGAGGTAACTGTGTCTACAAAAGGGAGCACAAGGGATCTTTGTAGAGATGGAACTGTCCTGTATCTTACTGTAGGGTGGCGACAGGAATCTGCATGTGTAATTAAGCTGCATAGAACTAAACACACGCATACACACACACACACACACTGGTATTGATACATGCAAAACTGAGTAAATCTGAATAAGGTCAATGGATTGTTTCAATATAAATTTCCTGGCTGTGATTTTTCTACTATAGTTATGCAAGATGGTACTATTAGCAAAAATTGAGTGAAGGGTATATGCGATCTGTATTAATTCTTACAACTGCATGTCAATCTACAATTATCTAAAAATAAAATGTTAAAGAAGTGAGTATATAGGCATCTAATGATATAGCCTCAAAATATGTGGCTATATAGTTTAATTAATATAACACCATTCTTATAACAAAGAGAATAATGATTCATAAAATAAGCAAAGATATGAGTTGAATAATATGATGACTAAGCTCAGGCTAATAGTTGCACATAGAATGTATATCAACAGCAACAAAAAAGAAGACATTTTTTGGTTCCCTTTTATCCACCTGGTATTCAGTGTGCTAACAGAATTCATTAACTCTAATTGTCTATCTGTGGGTAACAGATGGCAGAAGATATTGGCAAAATGTAAAACTGACCATGTGTACCTGGAATATACAAGGAGCTTCTCCAAATGGGCAAAAGATACAAGTAGGCAGATCATAAATGGAGGAACACATGGCCAACAAGTATTTGATGAGATGTTCAAATTCTCTATTAATCAGAGACATGCAAATTACAGTAGTGGTGAGATATATATATATATATATATAGATAGATAGATAGATAGATAGATATCTATATATAGATATATATAGATAGATAGATAGATATCTGTCCACCTACCTATCTATATCTATATATAACTCAGATTGGCAAAAACTAGCAAACTGAGCGATATCGATGAAAGATCTGGGGAGATGGGAACCATCACACTCATGTGCAAAGCCTACTAGTGACCTTGAACAAGCATGCTGGAAGTACCCAGGCATTGCTTGGTAAAGCCAAGCTGTTTATAACCCATGAGCCATCAATTCCACCTCTGGGGATGTACCCCGGAGATGTCACCAGCAAGTCCCTGCCCAGGAGGTCTGAAGATTTTCATGATTGCCTTGTCTGTGATTGGTGAAATTGAAGGGTGCGGGGGAGCAGACTGTATAATACCTGCTGCAGTTAGAAGCATCAAGGCAGATGTGCAGAGAGCCTGGCAGAGAGAGCTCGACCCAACACTGACTGCCTAAAAAGTGAGACAGAACAAGGATCTAGCACACACATTCTATGTGGATTAAAAACAAAGACACAAAACATTTTACAAACACACCTCTGTCTTTAAGGCATGTGGCATATAGGCACATGTGACTCTGGAGGGGGGATTGAAATAGGAGTAGAGTAGAGAGTTAGAAATAAATAGGGTAAAATATAAAACCAGAAAAAGCCTCTTCATGAACTGATGAAAAGAATGATAATGCCTTAACCTACAAATAAAGAGAAACTAACATAAGACTATCACGTGGCAGCAGGGTGGTGAGAGAAATAAAGCTGGAAGCTTTCTTAGAGGTCACCTCTGGGTGGAGCTGAGGTGGACGGGTCGGACAGGAAAGGAGCTGCTCCCATTTTCAGAGCCTCTTTTCTTTTTTTAAAACCATGAGCGTGTATTACTTTGGTAAAAATAGAAAAAGAGAGAAGAAGCAGAGAATGGTAAATGCAAACAAGTTGAAAGCTGGTAACACTCTCAGGACCAGCTTCTGCCTCGACTTCCCCTCTACTCTCAGGCCCCCACTGTCTTGTGTTTTTTTTTTTTTTTTTTTTTTTTTTTTTTTAGACAGATTTTATACTTGTGTAGCTCTCTCTGATGGTGCTTTTTATTTATTATTATTTTTTTTTTAATTTTATTTATTTATTTATTTATTTATTTATTTTTGGCTGTGCTGGGTCTTCGGTTCGTGCGAGGGCCTTCTCCAGTTGCGGCAAGTGGGGGCCACCCTTCATCGCGGTGCGGGGACCGCTCTTCATCGCGGTGCGCGGGCCTTTCACCATCGCGGCCCCTCCCGCTGCGGGGCACAGGCTCCAGACGCGCAGGCTCAGCAGCTGTGGCTCACGGGCCCAGCCGCTCCGTGGCATGTGGGATCTTCCCAGACCAGGGCTCGAACCCGTGTCTCCCGCATTAGCAGGCAGACTCTCAACCACTGCGCCACCAGGGAAGCCCTGTCTTGTGTTTTTAATGCCGCCAACTCCCAGGAGCCAGGAGTGCAGGCATCACCTGCTCTTCCCAGGCTGCTCCTTCCACTGGGTGTTTTCACTTTGGTCCCAGCAGCAGCGTGTCCTCTTCAGGATTTCTGTCAGGTAGAGCAAGGCTATGATGCTGAGTGGTTTCTAGCCCGGCGTCCAGCCTCTCTCCTGAGGCTGCTCATTCTCTGGGGCTCAGAGGATGTGCTCTTTCCAGAGAAGGGAGCCAGGCAGCTGGGGTCAGGGGTTGGGGGTACAGACTAGCTGTGGACCCACGTGGAGTGGATGGGCAGGCCTGCTTCACGGCCTTTCCCTTCCTCACTGACAGGGCGCTCGACAGACAGCCCCAGTGTGGAGCCCGGGCGCGTGGGCATGTCTGCCCAGGGATGGGGGGCCTGCCAAAGCTAAGCTGCCTGGGATCCCCATGTTGCTTCTTGGGGAAAATGCAACCATTGTTCCTACACAAAACAGTCCTCTGTCCCTGATCAGGCCGGTCCCTAGAAACTTATTTCCACAAAACCCTGAAGGCTGCAAAAAATGCGCTCTGGCTCAGTCTCCCGTAGAGAGCTCTTAGCCAAGTACAGTGACACACTTAGCATAACGGCTAAAAGGTCCTCGGGAGGGACAGTGGGACACGGCCAGCATGAGCTGCCCACTGAGTCCTCGTCCTCTGGCTTGGGAGCCATCCCTTGTCACAAACCCACACGAAGCCTTGGCAGCCACTTCCCCTGAGTTTAGTTCTCCCCAGGAGCCAGACGATCACAATCAAACCTTTGGGCAAATGGGTTCTGGGCATGCCTTCCCCAACCTCAGGCTTCTCCAAAGATTTCCAGGGTCTTTGAGTCCCCACTCAGCCCCTTGTCCCCAAGCCTCCCTCCGTGACCCCTTTGACAGACCACGGCCTCCACCAAATCTCCCGAGAGGATGGAACTGTGCTTCCCTCCTCCTGGCCAGCCTGGTGGTGGGTGAGAGGCATAAGGCAACACTTCTCAGCCCCAGCCAGGCCAGCAGGCTCCTCTCTACCCTCGTCCCCGTCCCTGTGGGCCCCTAGCCAAGCAGAGCCCTATGAGCAATCCCTATGAGCTGGAAGTCTCCTGCTATCATGACGAGCCAAATAAACAAAACTATTATTGAGTCCCACTAATAATTTTTACTTTAAATACTAAATCTTAAATTAGGAAAGTTTGCATTTCAGTTTGGAATGAGATATTCTAGTAGCATTTTGTAAAAGGCCTTGGCGTTTGGCAGTCACTCCCTTCTCTTACAACCACCAAGGCCGCTTTTCATTATGTAGGTCATGCCTCAAACGGGACTTCCACTGTGACTGTGGACGCCACTCCCTAACACACAGGTGCATGCTGCATGCCCTGTCCTGCCATTCCTGGAGCTGTGGGACCCACAGACCCCCAGATGCCCGGACAGACAGAGGGGTTGAATCTGGAGCCATGTGACCTCGGGGCCTCGGGATGTGTGGCATCAACCAGGTGGAACCAGTTTACGGGCAATCAAATATGGCCAACTTGTCCTTCCCCATCTGGTAGTCATCTTGGAGGGGCATTTGAGCCATCCTCCCTGGATATGGCCAAAGACTTGGCCGGAGCCTAAGCAGGGGTTGGGGCATTGAGAAGGGCCACACTGTGGCTGGCAGGGCTCCCCACCTGGGATGCAGCAGGCACTCTGGGCTGGGCCCCAGTAGCCTCAGAGACAGGCGCACAGAGGGGCTCCCGGGGGTTGGAATGGGGCCATTCGGGGGCTCTTGATCCTCTGCTTACAAGAGCAGCTTGTAAGTTAGATTCTCAAAAACATCATAACCCTGGAAGCACTGATGGATTATTTTGTTCTTGAACGGGCTACTCTGCTCTCATGAATGCCTGGGCTGGAAGCCTGCACAGCAGAAACCTCAGCAGCCGGCTGTTTGCTTTTCTAATGACTCCAGAGTTTGGACAATCAGATCCTCTGATGCCAAGACCCAGCTCCTGTGCTTCTCCGGCAGGACGTCTGCCGCCTGAGCTGATGACTGGGGCTCTCACCCAGCCTGGGGCATTCCTTGAGAAAACGGCTCCTGTGAAAAATGTAAGTGTTTCCTTTTGCCCACCTTGGTTTTAATGCATATTTTCCGCCTTGTGGAGTCTGGGAGACATGTTTTCCTCTCAGTCTCATCTCTACAAACTCTTTCTCTCCCTCTAAGTTGTTTCTTTTCACCGCAGAGGCATCACCTTCCCAGAAAGAGCTGATAAGCCAGTAGGGCAGCTGCCCATCTAGGGCCTTGAAGGAAAAAGGAAGAGGAAGAAGGGTTGGGGCTTACACGGCTCTTGTGTGGGCAGCTGGTGAACAGCATCCGTCCCTTATGCTGCCCTGACCATTTGGAGTCTCCTACACTTGGGACATAGCAGGTCTACTAGTTTGTTTGTACTGCCGTAACAATGCCACAGACTGGATGGTTTAAACAGCACCAATCTATTTTCTCATAGTCCTGGAGGCAAGAAGTCCAAGATCAAGGTGTTATTTAGCAGGGTTGGTTCCTCCTGAGGCCTCTCTCTTTGGCTTATAGACGGCCGTCTCCTCCCTCTGTCTTCACATGGTGTTCCCTCCATGCATGTCTGTGCCCTAATCTCTTCTGATAAAGACACCAGTCACGTTGGATGAGGGCCAACCCTAATGGCCTCACTTTAAAGCCCTGTCTCCCAACAGAGTCACACTCTGAGGTCCTGGTGGTTAAGACTTCAGCGTATGAATTTGGGGGACATGGCTCAGCCCATAACAGATGGTGTCTTCCAGCAGCACACCCTGCTGTTCTGACCTCTCCAGTAAGGTGAAAAGAGCTGGAGCAGGATGCTTTAAAATCAGTTTAAGGGTGGAGACATTCTGCAAAGTCATTGAGAAAAAAATGAATTTGGCAGAACTTGACCCTAGAGAGTCTTTTCTCATCTTGTTCACTAGGGTAAGGATCAACCAACTACTACCTGGGCCAAATCCCACCAACAGGCTGGCCACCTGGTTTTGTAGAGGAATCTGTACTGGGCATGGCCACCCCACTGCATGAGTGTCGTGTCTGTGGATGCTTTTGCAGAGTTCAGTAGCTGCAACAGAGACCACATGACCCTCAAAGCCTAAAATGTTTATGGAAAACATGTGCCAACCCCACACTAGAAGTCAGCTCCCTCTGGCAGGGACTTTTGTCTCCTGCTCGGAGCTGTATCCCCAGCACTTACAACTCTGCGTGGCACCTAGTAGGGCTGAAGCAATGCCTGTTGGATGAGCAGGTGAACCTGTGCTCATGGAACTGAAGGTGTGGTGAAGTCAATCCCTGGAAACCCCTGGAATAATCCAATAAAATACATCAAGCTAACGTTCATCCCTTGTGCCCAGCAAGATCACAGCAAGGACGAGCAGGCCTTTCTGTCAGGAAGGGCCTAGCCATTGCCTCCCTTACCCAACTGCCCCTTTGTCCACAGGATCTGTTGTTGAAACTTTCTGTCCTACTCAGTATAGAGGACTCACTACCCCATGATCATCACCGCTGCCTTTCTGGCTTCTGACACAGTGATGTTGGCTGTACTGTGTATGTTCTAAGACACCACTGAGAACCCAAATCAAAGTGTGAAAGGTGTTGGCCACATCATCAGCCTGATCAAGCACTTGCAACAAGGGGCCTGACCAACCTTCTTCCCACTAAGGAGTAAGGTCCCCCTGCTTTCTCCCTAAAATCCCAGTCTCACAGTGTCCTTAGGACTTGTCACCACTCCCAAAGAAAACCACGGCCAGGGGGACATAGTGCTCTGCCCTCCCTGACCCACAGCTTTCGTTAGGTTTGAGGGGTCCTGACGCCCCCTTGACCCCAGGTGGGCTCGGAGTTCCTAAGGATGCCCTTTCATTTCTAGGGAGTCTGGGACACCCCACTGCAATAACAAAATCCTCCCCATACATCGATGCACTGACACAGCTGTGCAGCTGCAAATCAATTCCCAGGCATAGCCTCAGGCATCCCATAATTCCCCAAAGTGCAATTGCAAAATAAACTCTGATGTGCCCTGGTTCCAGGAGCCTTTGGGCACGCTTTTGAGAGACAAGAGGAAGAGGAGAGAGCAGGCAGAACAAGCAGTTCCCCAGGCTGGTGTAGACATTCAGCCTCCTGGAAGTGGGATGTGGATGTGGTCCAGATGTGCCCCCTGGATCCTGCAGTGCCTCCCATCACTTCCCTAGAAAGTTCTGTAGAAGTGAGGCTGCGAGCCGGCCTTCCAACATCGGAGACCTGAGTGGGAACACTGGTTCTCATTCTTCCCGGGCGAGGAACCACTGGAAAGCCTCACTGTACACATATGTAAAATGAACTAAATAATACTGACTTCATAGACCTCTCGAGAGAATTAGCAGCAATAAAACACATAAGCACTTATCACAGGTACCTGGCACGTAGGAAGAGATCAACCAATACCAAACCTATGTGAAACCTAGGGAACAGGATGAGAGGGGAAAACAGGCAAAAAAATACTAAAGAATAAAAGGAAAGGAAAAGTGTATATTTTCTAAATGTCCTAGAGCTATTTTTTTTTCAAAAGTTCTAGCAGGAAAAGTAGAAACAAATAGTTGAGTTTTGTCCCCCAGGCTGACACTTACACAGACAGAAATATGCATAGACTACGTAGGTGGATGATTGTTCCCATAGTAACAGGATGCAGACAATATTCTGGTTGGGATGCAATCTACCTTGATACTTTGCCATAAAGCCTGTCTGCCACACACATCCAAGAGATCTGAGAACCTGAGAAATATTTTCTGTTTCAACTCTCAGATCGACCCCATCTTAGCTTAGAGAACCACACAGTGACCTTATTTTAGGACACGGTTTAGACTGATGATGAGTGGTGCCAACTGTTCCTGCCAAGAGTGCCAGGAGTGCGCTGGGGCACCTCAAATGCAATCTTCAGATACCTTCGCTTCTACCTGGCTCCTTCACAGGTAAAGTACCTCATCTTTGGAGACCAAGCCATGACTGCATTGTTAAGTTTAGCATGAATGTGTGAATGCAAAGTGCTTCTATTATTAAACTATCACAAGAGAGAAATATTTCTCCAGTGACATCTAGCAGCTCCTGGCATCCAGGGACTCCTTTCCCCAAATCCTTTCCAAATAGGGAACTAGCAGCACTCTAAAATTGAACCAAGGGGACCCCAAAGAATTTGTGGATTTGAAAATATTCAATGCATACTCGAAATACCTTTCGCCTTTGGTATTCAGAAAGACCTGTGGACTCTGAAATACGAAGCTCTCATGACCACAGAAAGTGCAAAAGTGCCAACTGCACTGAAATCCCTCTCAGGATCCCTGGCCATGTGTGTTTTGGGAAACTGCATTAACACCTTCCGTCAACTCGTGTATTCTCAGGACACTTACATTTTCAGTTTCAGCTTTTAAAAGAACTATGATTCCATCTCAGAAACTCTCACTCATTGGGGAACACAGGATATATTTCTTTTCCAGGAAGACATATTTTAAAATGTCAAGAGTAATGAATGCCCTGAAAATTCAGAGAAAGTGAAACAGTATAATACGTAGCATCTATTGAGTGCTATGCTCTGGGCATTGGGTTTGGATTATTTTATTTGATCTCACCACAACTCAGTGACATAAGGATGGTTATCCATTTCATTTTTCATTCATTCCTTCAAAAATAACAAATATTTATTGAGCATCTACTGTGTACCAGGCTTCATTCTAGCTGCTAGGCAGATGGCAGGGAAGTAGACAATGGCCCTTCCCAGATGGAGTTGATAACCTAACGACAGAGGCAGAACACAGCGAAAATCACATAGCTATAATATGACATCACATAGTGATGAGTATCTCAAAGAAAGATGAAGCAGGGTTAAGGGTCCAGATGAAAGGAGCAAGGTCAAGAATGACTTGTAAGAGAAGCTGACATCTGGGCATCAACCTGAGTGGAGGGAGGGCGTGGCCAGTCGAAATTCAAGGAAAAGTCCTCCACGCATAGGAAACAAAGCAAGGGGGTCACTGGGGGTGGAGGGCAGGGAGGAAGGTACAAGGGGCTATTGACATCAGAGAGGTAGGCAGGGCCTGAGCATCAGGACCTGATGGGAATGCATAACATCTTGGTTTTGAAGTTGGATGGGAAACAAATAGAGGGTTTAGTGCCCTCTGATATCTCCTATTCCATTCCTAGTTCACATTTTTAAAAAATGCTAGTCACACTTCACTAAATTGATTTCACAACCCATTGAGTTTGAAAGCCACACTCCAGTGGGTATCTCTTACTTCTGAATTATCCTTATCAAAATAGAGATAGTAAAAAAGACACCAATCATCACAAGGAAAAAAAAAATGTAACTATGTGTGGTGATTGGTTGTTACTAGATTTATTGTGGTGATCATTTCACAATATATACATATATCAAATCGTTGTACACCTGAAACTAATATAGTGCTATGTTATGTATATCTCAACTTAAAAAGCATCCCCCAAAAAAGAAAAAAGAGATCTAGCAAGTTTGACTGTACTATCTACACAATCTAAAGAATTAACTGCAAAGTGATTGTGTAAGTGGAATCAAATAGCAACCCTTCTGTATTTTACCTTTTGTGTGTTTATTTTATCTTATAGTTAAGGAAGCCAAAATGCCCATGAATGGCAATGCAAGGTTGCCTGTTTCCCCAGGAAGCCATGAGCCATTGGATCCACCAGCCCTGTCTCTGAAGGCAGCTGACTGCAGAACTGCTGCCCCCTCGGCTGCCAGCTGGCGTGCAATGCCAGGCATGTGTTGGCACCAGCCCGCAACAGCAGGGCAGAGGAATGCAGATTCACAAGGCTCTTATGGGGAAAGACTCCCTTGAGTCTTACATGTCCAATTCTGGTTGGGTTTGTGGCTGCTCTTCTTATCTCAAGATGGCATTCCTGTCTGTGCCTTTTAATCACAGAATTCCTGGTTATTAAAAGCACGTGAGAAGTCATGTCCTGGGTCCCCACGCCACCATGCCATGGAGGATCGTGCCTCAATCCCCTGCAGCTGGCAGACAGACACTGTCCCCAGACAGGGTCACAGCACCCCTCAGGGCACGGGTCCGGTGTCTCGCCACCCTGTCATAAAGTCTTTTCTAGAAATGGAAGCTGGTTCTGCCACTCCCCCATTAAATCTGTTCCCACTTCTGGGACCCAGGCAGTCATAAGCCCCCATCCTCCCCTTTCCAGAACGACCCAGTTCTCGCTCCTCTCATGGGCAACACGCAGGGCTTCAGTTTAGGCCCAAAAGACCTGTGGGTTGCAGCCCCCAGGCTCATGACCTTGACCTTGCAGGTCTCCTCCAGCACGGAGGAGCCTGGGGCCTGAGGTGTCAGTGGCTGGCTGTCATGGAGCACTCTCCCTTGTCTAGCGGGGTGACCAGTGCTGGGAAAAGCCAGGGAGCAGGCTGTTGGCAGAATTGTCTCTTCTTCAGATTCTTCAGCCATTACTGCATCAGGCGAAGCAGCCAGCAGACCTTGAGAACACGTCATCCACTTCGGTATTTTCAGACATAACTTCTACTGGACCTGCTCGCGCTCACGCTCAGCCTTGATTCACCCTCGCTGTTTACCCTGCTCTGGGTGTAGACCCCCGTCCTCTGTCAGCCGGCATCCAGAACACACGGGGCTTCCAAGCTGCTGCCCCACTCGCCTCCCTGCGAGAGTCTGTGTCTTAGCAATTCACAGGGAACGGATCGTCCTGGGTATGTCTTGACCCTGCACAGGTGACTGGCAGTGGGGACCTTCAGCATCCTCCAGAGCCCCCCCCAGCCCCAAATCGGGATGTTGTTGTGACTGCAGCTGCACCCCTACTCTATCATGTTCTCCCTGCAGCCCCACAGCAATTTCCCTATGTGTAAGGACACGGTGACAACAAAATAAAGATCATCAGTTAAGATCCCGAGTAAAGGAGGAGGAGCATATGCTGCCTACTTGTTCCAGCGGTGGGAGGGATCAGCCACCCGCCTGCCTGGAGGGAGCAGGGCCCATGGGAAGACTGTTCTCTTAATCGCCAGGGCTTTGCTCCTGCTTTCATTTGGTGATGTTGTTCAGGGCTTACCAAATTATTTTTAAGAACTCCTGGGTTTCTTTGGATTTTTTTTTTTCCTGCTTATTTAGTAAGTTGATTAGTTGTAATTATCAGCCATGTGGAGTTTCTCAACTGGATACCAAAATGAGCATCTAATGCGGTAGTTGAACTGAATTCCCAAGAGTCTATGTGTGTATCTTATAAATGTGGGTGTGCAAGCCTGTGGGGTCAATATTATCACTTTTTTAATACCTACATGCACATAAGCACGTGAAGTGCAGGACAGAATATATATGTAATGCCCATCTCTCACGTGGCATATTCTAATGAAAACTTCCTGGAAGCCTGTGTGTGTGTGTGTGTGTCTGTCTGTCTGTCTGTCTGTCTGTCTGTGTATCGGTGAATAAATTCCTAAGCCTCTTTTCTGAACACACTGGATGACGCCAGCAGGACTTGAGTTGGAGAAAGTAAATTCAAGAGCTGGAGGGAGGGTGGTACTTCCTTTCCCATCCTCAGAATTGTCTCCATTATCCACCCCAGAGGGTACCTTCTTCTGGCAGGCCCAGGCCGAGCTCACACCTTGCGTCACTGTCACTCTTCTTACAGCTGCCTTCACAGACCTCTTCAGTCACTCCCTGCAAGCCCTTGGCTTTATGTCCTCATGGTCAAGAATGTGGGAAATTGATTATAACTTAAAAAAATGTTCTCTTATAAAGCAGATTACTTCTCTTCAAGATGGTACCTTGGACTCATACTTTAAACTCCCTCCTTTATCCCAACTACATTGGCATACTTTTTAAACAAATTATATATATATACACACACATGTATACATGTGCATATGCACACACACACACACACACACACACACCAGCCCATCTCAGGGTACAGAAATCTGGAACCTTCCCAGAAAAACTTGTGTTTCTGAGCACATCTCTGATTGCCCATGTAATGTAGTGAAGTCATACCTTGCATGGTGCAAATCTGCACTGGGGCTTTCAGGAACAGCCCCAGCACCCCTGCTCCCCACCACAGCTCTCTGACCACAGACTACTGCATCGCCAGGGATGCTGGTCCAAAGGATGCTGCCCAAGCCCCAGGCCACACCCTCCAAACAGAACCCCTGGGGACTGGGCCATGAGTCTGAGCTTTAACAAGCTCCTGATGGGTTCTTGGGGCCACTGCTTAAGCTCCAAGGGCCTCCACTACAGCCAGAGGCAAATGTCACAGTCAACCCCTGGGAAGCTCAGCAAACTGCAGAGAAGGGGGAAAGTCCTGTTTCTCACTTTCCCTAAACCTGAAGGAGAGTGGCCCCTGCCCAGACTGCATGCTTTAGAGGGGCACCATTCAGGGTCCCTTCATCATGTGCAGCCCACACCCCATCTTTCTAAAGAAGCACTCCACAATTCTCTGCGTAAATGCTCTCTGGCTGTGTCCTGACCTGTTCAGGCCTTTTCTCTGTTCAGACGTGCCTTGGGCATGTACAATTATAGATCCATTGGGTGATCAAGAGGCAGCTGTTTCCAGGGGTGTAGACAGAGCTTGGATGTGCCCATAAGGTACCCCATGGTAAGGAGTGCAGAGGTCAGACCCAAGGCCAGAATCTAGAAACAGGAAGTCCCCATGCCACCACGTTCCAGCAGGATGACCAAGGGGTCTAGGGAATCTAAACGTAACTTAACTTCCAGGACATAATGAAGGTATATTATTGTTATGGACCGAATGTTTGTGTCCCCCCAAAATTCATATGTTGGAGCCCTAACCCCTAATGTGATGATATTTGGCAGTGGGGCTTTGAGGAGGTGATTAGGTTTAGATGAGGTCATGTGGGTGGGACCCCATGATGGGATTAGTACCCTCATAAGGACAGGAAAACAGACCAGAGTTTCATCTCTTTCTGTCATGGGAGGACACAGTGAGAGGTGGCTGTCTACAAGCCAGAAAGTGAGCTCTCAGGTGGGACCAGTTCAGTCAGCACCTTGATCTTGGACTTCCAGCCTCCAGAACTGCAAAAAATATATGTCTGTGGTTTAAGTCTCCCAGTCAATGGTGTTTTGTTATAGCAGCCTGAGCAGACTAATACAGCAGTCAAGGTGGGAAGACAGAACCAATCTTATCTATCACATTATAAGACCATTGCATCATTGTTAGGCACTTGGGACTATGGTAGGAGAGCTCTGTTTGCTCTCTTGCACAGGCCTTGTTTGGGACAGCCTGTTGGCCCACCCTCCTCACCTTTGGACCCCTTGAGAAACATGGCCCTAGGCTTCTCTTAGCTCTTCTTCCCAGACCATTTATTCCCTTAGAGTCCTGAAATATTTCCACAGTGGCTTCCTAGGCTGCAGAGAAGCTGGGTGGCACCCCCACTTATATGTTCGTAGACAATGAACAGCCTGCACTGGCTTTATGGAGTCAGGCCTCTCTTCTGAGGAATGAGTGTCTGGAGGGCCGGGCCAAGGTGTTGCATAACAGGGAGAATTTGTGGGATTTACTTAGAGGCCCAGCTCTGCATCCAGGCCCAGCTGTGGATGTGGACATGACCCACCACTGCTCCCAAGGGTGCTGTTACAGGTTGAATTGTGCCTCCCCAAAAAGATATGTTCAAGTCCTAACCCCACAGTACCTCAGAATGTGGCTTTATTTAGAGATAGGATTTTTAGAGGTAATTAAGGTTAAATGAGGTCATTAGGGTGAGCCCTAATCCAATATAACCAGTGCCCTTATAAAAAGTGAAGATTTGAACACAGAAATGGACAAGCACAGAGGGAAGACGATGAGAAGACGTAAGAAGGAGGTGGCCTCATGACTGGAGTGATGCTTCCACAAGCCAAAGATTGCCGGCAACGCCAGAAGCTAGAAGAGGCGAGGGAGGATTTTTCCATAGAACTGCTGGAGGGAGCATGGCCCTGCTGACACCTTGATATTTATTTTTCTTTTTTTTTTTAACATCTTTATTGGAGTATAATTGCTTTACAATGGTGTGTTAGTTTCTGCTTTATAACAAAGTGAATCAGCTATACATATACATATATCTCCATATTTCCTCCCCATTGCCTCTCCCTCCCACCCTCCCTATCCCAGCCCCCTAGGTGGTCACAAAGCACCGAGCTGATCTCCCTGTGCTATGTGGCTGCTTCCCACTAGCTATCTATTTTACATTTGGTAGTGTATATATGTCCATGCCACTCTCTCACTTCCTCCCAGCTTACCCTTCCCACTCCTCGTGTCCTCAAGTCCATTCTCTATGTCTGTGTCTTTATTCCTGTCCTGCCCCTAGGTTCTTCAGAACCTTTTTTTTTTTTTTAGATTCCATATATATGTGTTAGCATACCGTATTTGTTTTCCTCTTTGTGACTTACTTCACTCTGTATGACAGACTCTAGGTCCATCCACCTCACTACAAATAACTCAATTTCGTTTCTTTTTATGGCTGAGTAATATTCCATTGTATATATGTGCCACATCTTCTTTATCCATTCATCTGTGGATGGGCACTTAGGTTGCTTCCACGTCTTGGCTATTGTAAATAGAGCTGCAATGAACATTGTGGTACATGACTCTTTTTGAATTATGGTTTTCTCAGGGTATATGCCCTGTAGTGGGATTGCTGGGTCATATGGTAATTCTATTTTTAGTTTTTTAAGGAACCTCCATACTGTTCTCCAAAGTGACACCTTGATTTTAGATGTCTGGCCTCCAGAACTGGGAGAGAATAAATTCTTGTTTTTGCCCACCTAGTGTGTGATATTCTGTTACAACAGACTGAGGCCAACCCACATGCATGGGCTCTTCTGCCATTTCACATGATTTGTCCTGCTCCACAGCAACAGTTCTGGAAAATGTGGTCCCAGACCAGCACCATCAACATCACCTGGGACTCTGTGTGCAAAGCAAAATGCAGGCCCCACCCAAACCTACTAATTCAGAAATTAGGTGGATGGGACCAGCACCTGTCTTTTAACCAGCCCTCTGGGGAGTCTGATGTCGCTCCATTTGGAGCATCCTTGGGGGGGAGAACAAATATCAAGGAATGGGGAGTACTGAGCACCAAAGGATGGGCCTGCAATGGGTCCACTTCTCCTCCCAGCCTGCATCCCTGGACAGCCCTGGTAGGTAGGATTGTTGGCAAATGCATGGTGGGAGAGCTCAAGGGGGTGTGAGCGCACCCCTGCAATGTGTGACCCACAATGTATCTTGGGCCCAGAAAGCTGGGGAACCCCAAGATTGAAGAACTCCTGTGATCTCCCTTGTGAGAACTAGAGAACAATCACAGCCCATAGCTGCTTTGCAGGGCGGGCAAAGTGGTGTCACAGCCAAGGACTGCCCATGCCCTTCCCAGATGATCCCTGTAGGATAAACGCCCAAAGTTCCCACAGCTCCAATGGTACACCCGGGCAGGCATCACTCCAGCTGGTGCCCAGGCCGCCGTGCCTCTGTACACACTATCCCCGTCCTCTGGAGTGTGCTGTCCACACTGACTCATCCTGTAAAACCGTGCTCCCACTTCACCCTCCTAATCCTCTCCGCTCTCTCTATGCACACAGCCTTGGGTCCTCACTCTAACAGCCTCCAGCACATGGCCCATTATTGACCATTGACACATGAGCCTCCTTCCTGCACTGCTTCCTTGTGGAACATTCCTGCATGTTCCATTGTATGGATATACCACATTTTGTTTATCCATTCATCTGTCAGTGGACATTTAAGATGTTTCCATTTTGGGGCTATTGTGAATAATGCTGCTGCAGACGTGGCTGTACAAGGTTGTAACGAAGAGTCAGACTCCTTTATTGATGTTTGATCACTGACAGCTTTTAAGCCCACCCCTCATCTCTGCTCCAGAGTAAACACCAGGTTTTTAAACCATTAAAGCTATTTCCAGCCCTTCACCATTCATGTAGCCCTCTTCTCTGTCATAACTGATATTTTACATCAAAAGTCCCATTTTTTCCTCTCGCTGGGACTTACCGGAAGAACAGGGGTCTGTAAGAAAGGCTTTCTGAAACTTGAGATGATCCCGCCAACCAGTCACAGGTCAAGGCTGTGAAAGGCCATCACCCCTGGTAGTCCCGGGCAGACGCGCTACCCACAGCCCTCCACATGACCCATCACTCGGGGCCCAGGCAGCAGGCACTGAACATCCAGCCTGTGTCCCAGGCTGTGGGGAGGAGGGTGTGGACAGCTTTAGCTTGGTGACAAAAACGACTCTAAATGTCCTCTAGCTTCTTCCAACTTTAGACTGAAGAATCTGAAGAGACTACATGGAGCGTGAGACCCAGTTTTTACCAAAAAAAAGTCCTTTAATTGTGAAGATCTCGTATGAAGAGACACACGCAGGAGAGCAGTCCCACAGGACACTCAAACCCTTGGTAACCAATGGTGGGAAAAATGGGGGCAGACGGCCCTGCGAGGCCTCCTGTAGGAGCCTGGAGGGAGGGTCTCCTCCCCTACAGGCATTGGTATCGAACGTGGGGGGAGGGAGATAAATTAGGAGCTTGGGATGAACATACACACACTACTATATATAAGATAGATAACCAACAAGGACATACTGTACAGCACAGGGAGCTCTACTCAGTATTCTGTAATAACCTATATGCGTAAAGAATCTGAAAAAGAATGAATATATATATGTGTGTATAACGGAATCACTTTGCTATATACCTGAAACTACCACAACATTGTAAATCGACTATACTCTAATTTTAAAAAACAAAACCAAACAAACAGGAACAGAGCCAAGAGTTGCTGGGCCCCGGGATGTGCAGGACCCTGTCAAGACTAAGCCATCAAGGGCTCACAGCATCCCGGGTGCTAGCTACTATGTGTGTCTCCCTTTTAAAGGTGGGGAAACTGAGGCAGAAAAGTGTGACCTGGCTAGAGAGAGGAGCTGGGTAGCACCCGTGTAGGACGGCAGCCAGGCGGGGGTGGGGGGTGGGTGGCGGGGAGGTTCCTCCTGACATGCGGACAGCAGTCCCCACCCAAACACGTGTGTTCCCTGGGGAGGACTTGGACCCGGAGCGCCAAGAGGGATGAAGGAGAGCTCGCTCCCAAGGGACTTGGTTTTCCATTGGAGGGAACTTGTGGTTTTCTGTTTTCTTTTTAACTCATGTTTATTATTATTATTATTATTACTATTATTATCATTATTATTTTAATCTTCTGTCACCTTGCTGCTTCCCTCTGGTTATTGTTATCTTAGTACTTAGGGGCCCCGCTGGCTCCCTGGTCAGTTGGTCCGAGTGCCTTTTGTTCCCCTCTGGCCCTAGTCAGGACTGCTGGGCTGTCACCTCACCCAGGTTCTGCTGTCCCTTCCTCCAAACCCACTATAGCAGCATGGGCGCCCAGCAGCCCAGGCCTGAACCTCCAAGGACACGCCCACTGTCCTCCGTCAAACCAGAGGGAGGTGACCCCCAAGGGGTGTTCCCTGCTGAAAGGTGAACCCTTTACGAGCAGAGACCACAAAGCATAAGCATGGAAGGACCCTGGCCTTCCGCCACAGAAGTAGCAATTGTGAGACAGCTTTGGGGAACGTTAGGCTGAATTTCTTTGTCTGCCATCAGCGTGGACATGGCAGATGGGAAATCCAGCCGGCTGAGGTTCTTAAACAAAAATCTGATGTCTCCTGGAGGTAAGAGAGCTTTGCAGGCAGCATGACTCTCAGAGCTGGTGGCTGCTTCTTAATGGAAAAAGATAAAAGAAATAAAAAGAGTGAGGCCCAAACAAAGATCTGCGTGGAAGCAGCTCGGCAGCTTTTCTCTATGTTTGCAGAACAATAGAAGAGGGAAGAGTTTCCATTAGAAGCAGGATTTCGGGCACACGGAAGGACTCCTTGGTCTGCGTGATGCTCTCACTGGGAAGGGAGCAGGTGCTAAACGCCGAGCTGGGCGCAGGGCTTCGGGCAGCAGTGAGGGGCTGGACGCCCGGGGCTGGGAGCTGGCCGGCCCACATTCGTCTAGACACAGGTGGTTCCAGGACGCCCCTGCTTGCAATGTTCCCAAGGTAAACCTAAACAAGCCTGGGGTTGAGGGAGGTCACGTCCAAGTCCTAACAGAAACTTGGCAGTCAGAAGACGGAGTGCTGAGCCCTGGGAACTCAGACCCCGGGATTTACACAACAAAGGGGATGTGTCCAAACCTGGCTGTCTGGTGTGTCCTTTGAAATGTAGAATTCAGGCTGCAGCCCAGAGGGCTCCAAACACCCCACCCCCCACCCCCCGGGCCGGCTCACTCTGGGGAGGAGACACCACCCCTCCTGGCTTCACCTTCTCCCCACCCTGATGCTGAGAGCAGTGGTCTCCGCGTGCTCTGCCCTTTGCTTTCACTAGGTCTTCCCGGAGTTGGATGACTCGAGGTAAGGCTTTCCCGCCAGGTCCCGCTGCCCAGATCCCTCTGCCAGCGGCTTCCCGGAGGGGAGGGGAGTGAGGGGAGGAGAGGGTTCCCGGAAAGCCCTCAGCAGGAGGCAGGATTGGTTACAGGTATGGACCTTGCCCTGCGTGCAGCCTCTGTTCCTCCTGCACGTGGCTAATTATAGCTGTTTACTGAGTGAAGGATGGGTGTCAGGGGCTGCAGGAGATGCACGGGTGGGAGAAGTAGTCCCCGGCTCTCCTGCTGTTTACACAGGAGTGGGAGAAGGGAGGAAGGCAGTGCCAGGCCGGAGATGCCTAGCTACAGAGAAGGGAGGTGTCAGCGACCACAGGCGGTCCAGAGGAGGCAAGGCAAACCCAAGCTGCCCCTGTGCCAAGGCAGACTCAAGTATTTCTTCTGAACTGACACCTCCAGGTCAGCGCTCAGGCTCAGAATTCTGCAGAACTCATTCCCAGAGGTCTTCAGAGCTTTCAGGCAGGGCTGGGGTGCCCTGAGTTCACCTGGTTTGGCAGAGACGTGCCGATGCATCAGGATGGGGGCATCAGACCTCGTGAGCCCTCACAGGATTAAAGCCACGAGGTCCCAGAGAACGCTCCCCGCCCAGCCAGGCATTCACTCAATTTACCACCTCAAGGTGCCTCTGAGCGGCACGATAAGCACTGAGGAGGGGTATTCTCCCATAACACAGACAGAAACCCAGCTCAGAGTGGTCCAGGCAAAGCTCAGGGGCACACAGCCAAAGGGCTCACAGCCAGAGCCCATGATGGCTCTGCCCCAAGAAGCCACTCTCAGCCCACCCTGGGATCAAGACGGAGCTCCAGAGAACACACTGGGTGGCCTGCTGGTCCCTACAAGGCTACAATCCTATGAGATAAGAAATGTTTACAGACTGGGAAACTAAGGTGTATTGGAATTAACTGACCTGCTCTCATCACCCAGAAAAGGATGTTTAGGGGACTGGAGCCCAGGAGTCTTGGGGACCACAGTCCGCACTCTGCCCTCCCAGAAGACACAGACGTGGCCTGTAGCAGCCGGGTGGGAGAACTGGCATTTCCCCCAACAGACCCTGACACCCTTTGGCACAGACCCGTGGTTCTCAAAGCCCAGTTCCCAGACCTGCAGCATCAGGTGAGACATGTAAACCCCAGGCTCCAACCCAAATCTACTCAATCTGAGACTCTGGGGTGGGCCCAGCGGTCTGTGTGGTCGCAAGCCCTCCAAGGGCTGTGACACTCCTCCAGGTGAGAAGGGCAGGTACCCTGGGGGAACAGTCCGTGGGGCTGGGGCAGAGCATTCCTAAAAAGGAAAGGCACAGCCTGTGCAGGGCCCACATGGACCCCTCCCTCAGCCTTACCTTGGGCTGCAGAGAGAACGGGGCAGGGTCTGTGTCCGCCTCAGGGTGTGCGCGCCTGATGGGTCAGCACGGGTGGGAGGTGACAGAGAGAACTGAGAACTGACCTGCATGTGACCTGGCCTGGGGGGCCGGGCTCCACCGTCACCTCGGCTGGGCCCTGGAAGGGAAGGACGCTGGCTCGCGGCCCCAACTAGGGATATTTGATCATCTCTGCTCTGTACTGCCCACAGGGTGGAGCGTAGGACAGACAATTCCAGGGAGGTGACCTTTCCAATTAGGCGGTGAAGTCAATGCGAACTTCAAACAGGTTAAAAATAGGATTCTAAAAGTAGTTCTGTGGAAACAGGAGGTGCAGCGGGAAAGTTCCTGGTGAGGCTGGGCAGGGTATTTCCCACACAGCCTCCATGCCCGAGAAGAAAGCTGTGTCTGACCCCCAGCAGGCCACCAGATGGAGAGAAATACAAAAAATCTGGGTGGAGTGTGAGGAGTATTGTGATGGGGAAAGGGCCTGGGGCTTGGGGGTGTGAGCCTGCCTCATTTATGTTACCTCCGGGTTCATTGATTGGCGGTCCTTTAAATTCTGCATTTAGGTTTGGGTATGCTCCTGTGCGTATGAGCCAGCTAATATGTATATAAACATACATGTTCATCATTTTTTATCAGGTTTTATTTCCTGCCAGATCTTCCAGACCAGAACATCAGCTTCACCACCCCCAGACCCTCTGAGTAAGAATCTGCGTGTTTCCACGTCCCTGGGTGTCTCGGGGTCCAGGAAAGTCTGAGAAGCTCTGCTCCAAGTTTCTGGAGGCCTGCCCCAAATGCCAGGGCAGGATTGAGCGTTCTGTGGGAGTCTTCCTGGGGTCAAGGTCTCAGCACACGGGGCTGCTATAGGTGAGAGGGCTTCCTGCAGCCGCAAAGGACGGCAGGTGTGAAGGCTGTTGACTGAGTGAGGCCCAATAGTCATTCTCCCTGGACAGAGCACACCGAGAATCTGGCCCAGACACCTCCTCAGGGCTCCTGTCCACACGTGGGCAGGTGCCAAGCAGTGCTGTGGATGCCTGCCATCACCACTGGGACGCCTGAGGTCACTGTGACCATGGGGTCTCCTCCTGCCTCCCTGCCCCTGTCCACCCAGAAAAAGTCCAGTTCCGTGGGTCCCTCCACGACACTTCATAAAGCTCCTACTATGCTCCAGGCCAGGGTCCCCACAGGGAGTGAGAATTGGTCCTGCCCTCGAGGACTTGCAGACCTGCTGGGGACAGATACACGAAGCAGGAAATGACAAAGTAATGTGGAAGCAGAGGGGCGAAACTGGACCCAGGTGTTGCCGGCACACAGAGAAGGACCAGCCAGGTGACGGGTCCCGTGTGGACATCCGGCCAGCCTGGAGTTGGTGAGTCCATATACAAGGGTTAAGGGTTATTTCTCTAAATCGATCTTTCTCCTTTCTTGGATTTATTAGTTTTTTAAAGTACATTTACATACAGAACAGAGCACTAATCTTAAGGGTGCAGTTTAGTCTAGACAAGAATATACACTTGTGTCATGGCCCACACATCAATGCGTGGAACATTTTGCCACCCCAGAAATTCCCTCCAGAGATGGCCACTATTCTGCTTCCACCACCAGTGGTTGTTCTTGCATGTTCCTGACTTTCATATGAACGGACGCACATGGTGTGAGCATGCTGTGTCCCAGCAGAAGGTCTGTGAGATGCACCCATGTTTGAATTTACATACATTGTCCTTGCTGTGTAGGATGTCAGCATGTGGATAAAATACACTTTATTCGGAGACTGGTGGACATTTGGGTCATTTCCAGTTTGGGACTACTATTAATAAAGCTGATGGGCAGTTTTTTCAATTTATTTTTTTTTTAATTTATTGAAGTGAAATTCACATAACATAAAACCCATTATTTTAAAGTGAACAATTCAGTGACATTTAGTACATTCACAATGCTTTGCAATCACTAACTTCTATTTAGTTCCAAAACATTTCCATCGCTCCAAAATGAAAGTACTGAGCCATCAAGTAGTTTCTCCCCACTCTCCCTCACCACCAGCCCCACCTGAAGCCTCTGGTCACCACCAGTCTGCATTCCGTCTCTGTGAATTTACCTATTCTAGATGGTTCACATCAGTGGAATCATAGAATATGCGACCTTTTATGTCAGCTTCTTTCATTGAGCATCGTGCTGTCCAGGTTCATCCATGTGTTAGTGTGTCAGCACTTCACTCTTTTTACGGCCCGAGTCTATTACATAGTGTGGAATGACCACAATTTGTGCTACAGACACTTGAGTTCATCTTTTTTTTTTTTGGATACAAGCGCTCATTTCTCTAGAGTACGTATCAAGGAGCTAGATGGCTGGGTCGTGGAGTGTTTGCAGCAGGTGTTTGGTTAACCCTTACTAGACACTACCAAACAGCTTTGCCCCGAGGGGTGCACAGTTCTGGGGTCCTAAGCAATGGGGAAGGTTAGGGGTGGGTCCTGTGAGGGCTGGTTGGCCCTCATGGTCAGTGTGGACATTGTGCTCCATTATCCAAGCCTACAGGCTCCCAGGCTGGGAGCCTGTCCTCCAACCTCCTGAGCCCCACGAAACCATTACTCTCTGAAGCCCTGTCCCTTTCGGGACGCCTTGCGGGTCTTGGGAATCACCCTGAAAATTTGAACAAAGCAGCACCCGGGCCCCAGCTCAGAGGTCAGGATTGAGTTTAATGTGTGGTCAGGGCTTAGACTCCCCACCTTGCTCCAGCCTGCTGGCTGTATCCTGCAAGCGTCCTTGCATTAATGCCTTCAACAGACAGCTGGTCCCTCCACCGTAAGTAGGGTGACGAAAGAGCCATCGCCAACCTCCTTGAAGAGTCAGCACGTAATTCCTCGCCCTCAGCCAGAGGCCCACCTCCCTGGCCCACTACAGGGCCCTGTCCTGGGTTACTGCCCTTCACCACAGGGCCTCGCAGCAGGAGACCGTTCACAGGGAAAAGGTGATTCAAAGTGGCCCTGCGAGGGCTGGCCAGATTCTCTCACGTCCTTGCATTTCCTTGGTTGTGTGTTGCTTTCTGGTGCGGCTCCAAGGCAGGTGATGGAGATGCCTGCTGCACGGCCACACAATTAGTGCAGTGCTGCATCCGGGCCGTGGCAGCTGGCACCTGTCTGCTCAAGTAAGGGGGCACCGAGCAGGTCCTTCCTGACAAGAGCGCCTCTCTCATTGTGCAGGTTTGGGAATGCACACGCTCTTCCAATTCCTCGTATTCCCTGAGGGTCCAATTCTTGGATTTCCTTTTCAGTAGAACATATATTCCAAGGAAACAGACACACAAGGTCTAATACAATACAAGGTGTTTTCTGCATGATTTCTTTGGTAGTCCTTAAGTAAATAAATCATCAGCCTCTAATGTACTTTCCACTGGGGGAGAAAATAGCTAAGTAAATACAGCACCTGCCACAGGACAGGAGGAAGACAGGGGCGTCCGGCCAAGTCACAGTCATTTATCACTGATACCCAGAAAGGTTCCCATGCTGAACAATCCCAGGGGCTGTGGCCTGCATGAAAAATCAACAGGACTTGGGTTGGTTTTTAAGGTCATTTAGAGAACTGTTTTCTCCTCCTTCTTTTATGTTTTCATGCATGTAAGACCATGCCTACACACCAAGAAAACAGAACACAAGTACAATAGAGTCTCTGGGGGCTAATTTGTCCCCTACAGAGAGGCAAAGGGTTGAATTGAGGTGGACAATTCCAGGCTGACATCACCAGTTCATTCTTCCCGAGAAGCAGCTGGGATCTGTGTTGAGAAAAGGTGTCCAACCAACATTTCCTGAGCATCTGAATGACGCACAGCAGGGAATTTGATGTTGAGGGTTTCATGGCCCAGGATCCTTACCTTCCAAGATGAAGCAAAATCAAAAGGAAAATAAATCAATTTATGAATTACTTTCTAATGGTCTAAAGGATCATTCAAGGTTGGTTTCAAAACTAGAGAGATGCCCCCTCAACACAATCTCACATTTACTGAGTACCTTCAGCCACAGACATTTTCATACCAGTCTCCTACTTCCTGGGGAAGGGGGCTTTTCTTAACAGGTTACGTGTGCAACGCAGAAGTCTGAACCATATGTCACCGATAGGACCGATAGGATGGAAAGTTAAATTACTGATAGAGAAAATTATCCTAAAATGCAATTGTCAAAGGAAATATAAAGTACTTTTTAAAAAATAGCTAAAATTCATCAAATATTTTCTCTGTGTGAAGCTCTTTAAGTGCCTTACCAGCATCATGTTTGAAATAACACCTGGAAGGATGCTTTTCTCCCAGCCATCCTCAGCATCCCAGCATCTCCTAAATGTCTGTAAATAACTCTGGGAGCGATGACTAGCTCTGCAGGCATCTTTACATCTTTGTGCTACGTCTTTGCTTGTAATCTCCCCTCCAGAAGATGATCATTGGCCATGTCGAAAGTGAATTAAATGACCAGAAATAGCTTTACTCCCAAGATGGATCTGTAGGGAGAGTGCAGTTTATCTGGAAGCCTTAGCAAATCAGGCTCGAGGAGGAAGAGAGAAGGGAGAGGAACTCCAGGGCAGAGACTGAAGCAGAGTCCTAAGGACCCCTCATGTGTGGGAGAAACAGGAGGGCCACAGACTTCTCCTTGAAGGGGAATCTGATGTCAACACACTTCAAACCATCGCATACCTTTAACATGAGGGGTTAAACAGGAGCCGTGGGTCTTCCTGCCTACATTTCCTGGCTTCCCCATTTGGCCTATTCCTAAGTCCCCATGAGTCTTCTCAACAGTCCTGTTGGCCATGAAATGCTGAGGACCCCTTGTGAGGAAGCAGGAGCTGTAGGTGCAGAGCTGGCTTGTTCTAGAACATTCTACCTCCCTCCACACTCTCCATCGGGGGCTCAGGCAGAACCATTCTTACCAAACTGACACTTGATAAGCACAGTCTGGGCCAGGGAGCCATGTCACTGTGGACTATGGGGACCAGACCCTGCTTTGCCAGCTGTTCTGTAATCAGGAAACCCGTGCATTAATGTGCAGTGAGGGGCACAGGGTGGCCTCCAGGAAGAAAGGAATGGTGAGGCCACCCACATGGAAAAGGGACTGCCGCAGAGCTGGACCACTTACCCGTGCCATGATCTTCATCACCAGGTCACTCCTGCACTACTGACATCCCGGCACTGCCTTCCTCAGAACTTGGCCGTTCCAGAAGAAGAGAGAGGCACATCTGGCTCAGGTGTCTGGACCTCATTACCCCTCACATGCCTCCCATTCACTCTGGGATGAAGCTGGAGTGGGGGGGATTAAAGATGATTCCCATTTATTTGACACACACACCCTCCCATAGACAGGTGGTTGTCTGTGCCCCCTCCCCAGTGAATCTGGGTGGCTCTGGGTCTCCTTTGACCAATAAAGTATGGCTGACATGACAGGACATGATGCCAGGTTCTGGGCTCAGGAATTATGAAATAACTGCATTCTCTTTCCATCTCATGGGACCCTCCTGGGGAACCCTGAAGCACCATTAGGCAGCCTGCCACCCTCAGGTGCTCTGCTGAAGCCCTCTGAGCCATTGCCCTAGCCGGGTCCAGCCTACAACCACCTCCACCAATGTGCCAGGTATGGGAACAAAGAGCTCGGACCCCCAGACACCTCTTGGCCAGTAGGTGACCACCAAGTTAGTTCAGCCCA
This sequence comes from Balaenoptera acutorostrata, assembly GCF_949987535.1. Classification (NCBI taxonomy): domain Eukaryota; kingdom Metazoa; phylum Chordata; class Mammalia; order Artiodactyla; family Balaenopteridae; genus Balaenoptera; species Balaenoptera acutorostrata. Next base: position 20,616,590 of record NC_080069.1, on the reverse strand, counting down.
TGCTACCTGGAGCTGAAAAGTCACCCAGCCATGCCCTGCCAGAATCCCTGACCCAAGATAGCCATAAGATCTAACAAATTGTCTCCAGTCGCTGAGTTCTGAGGAGATGTCATCTAGTAGATAACCAGCCAGAGCACAAGTGACCGTGATGTCTTCCTCACACTATTTCCAGCTCCCGTTGGACTGACCATTGAAGTCCCCCTTCACCGCTTTAGAGCAGAATAGGGTCCCCCTCACAGCCCCTGGGGCAGACCCACACACCTAGTGTGCCTGGAGCTCTCTGGTGCTTGGGGTCCAGTCTTTGGGGACCTAGGGAGCTACACAAGGAGGAAGGGCGGCAGCTGGGGCCAATGAGCCAACCCTCAGAGCCTTGGCAGGACACCCAGAGCTCTCCTCTCCTCCATAGAACCTCAGCATGAGGCCCGGCCATATGGAAACTCTCTCAGTCCACTAAGTAGAACCAGCCCTCCAGGCGGCCACCCAGAACGGAGTTTCTCGACCTCGGCAACATGGACCTTTGGGGTCGGGTGATGTCGTGAGGCTGCCTTTTGCACTGGAGGACACTTGGCAGCTTCCTGGCCTCCTACCAGTTGTGACGACCAGATGTGTCTCCAGCGTCGCCTAATGTTCCCTGGGGACAAAATGGCCCCGGGTCCAGAACCTGTGCCCTCGAGTGTTCTGACGTGGCCAGAAAGAAACAATCCCGACTGCCCTAGAACATGTAAACCCAGCAGGCCATACGTCACTCAATTTATTCCTTCAGATGCCACCTTGGGAAACATCTGCCCTGTTTGGATCACCCGACTATTACAGATTTCCCCTTTGCATGTGCTCCTGGAGGGAGAGAGATTCCCAGTGACCGCCTTCCTCTGGGTCACAGCCAGGGCCAGGAGGTGACGTACACTCACCCACTGTGGCCTCTCTCCTTCCACCTGCACCTCTGAGCTGGGAGTGAGGACGCAGATGCAGGGAGACGAGTGTCCAGAACCCAGTGCCCCAGCCCAGGTGCCAGCATGCCCAGGCCTCCGCGCACCTGCCACAAGCCCCCAGGCAACTCTGCTGCCAGGGAGGTCGCTCCAGCTTAGGTGAGGCTCTCCCAGCACATCCCGTGGGTACTACTCCTCGTCAGAAGGCAAAAGGCAGAGAAGACCCATCTCCGGCCATTTAAATTTGTAGTGGCAATAAAAATCCTCCAACTCAACCTGAGTAGATAAAAGTTGTGAGAAATGCATCCTCGCTGCCACAAAAAAAGAGAGAACAACCTGCTGGCCTTCAGAATAATTCAATTGTTCAGCAAATATGTAACAACTACATCTCTCAAGCCAGGGTGATAGCCTGAAGGGATCCTAAGAGAAGGTGCATCATGAAGAAATGGGGGCCATGGGGACGCCCTGAAGGTGTCTACTTGGATACAGATGCATGAAGTCCCAGGTGGCCTGAGTAGGAGCCGAGTGTGTTCTCTCTTGGGGGTGGGAGGAGCTGGATGGGAGTGGGCTGGGGAGGGGAAGGTGCTGAGAAAGTCCGTTCTCTCACGCATCTCCTGAGAATGGGAGAGAAGAGATGGGGAGCAGATGTGGGGCAGGCTGGGGGAAGGGAGGTGTTTGTTTAAAAGGAGACTCTTGATTATATTTAAAAGCAGTGAGAAAGACCCAGTGGTGGGGAGAGTGGGGAGTCCTGGTGAGAGGAGTCATGTTGGAGATGGAAGGGCCTGTAGACACAAGTGGATGGATAGATGGATGGATGGATGGATGGCAAGTCTAGGTGAGTAGCTGCCCTGCAGGGTACACCCACCCGTCCCACAACTGGCCTCAGGTTCAAGCTGGTGGTTCCATCTCTACCCCTCATGTGGGGTACGGTGGCCTTTGTCGCCGTGGGGACAAAGCCCAGGACGTCTGCCCCACCTAACCACCGTGATGTACTTTACTTGCCTCTTGATGGTGGAAATAAAAACTTAGGAATATCTCTGCATCCAGTACTTCTTCATCTGAAACTCAGCGCCCCAAGCAAAGTAGCCATTGCCAAGTCCAGCTGGAGGAAGGACCACTCACCCCTTTAGTATCTGTAAAATGCATGCCTGGGAGGAGCTACAGGAGGCATCCAGCTCAGAGCCAGAAGAAATGAACACACAGGGGACGGGCTTGTGCATGCAGGGGCTTCAACAAGAAGTTCCGGTGCCCTATGTTGAGCGCAGCTGAGGGGGTGTCATGGAAGAGACTAAGAGAGTGTGAACCAGGCCCCCTACCTTATCTAGAGGGTCAGGGAAATGACACCTAAGCCACATTCCTGAAGGACGACATGGGTGGCCGGTCACAGCAGGGGCACCCACATGCCAGTCCACTCCAGCATTGGCCTTGCTGGTGTTCCCGTGAAGGAAAGCCACCCGAACTTTTGTCACAGTCTCTTCTGCAGCCATCTCAGCACATCAATGTCACAAAGCTCTTAATAGCCAGACAGGATGCTTCCTGCCCAGCTCCAGGGCTATTTCCTCTCAGTCTTTTTTTATCTTAATTTCTCTTATCGCCATTGACTGCACAGAACTTGATCCCTGACTCAGGGATGCTACTGAAGGAGGAATTTTGTGAACTGTGATATCACAGCATGATAGGGGGCCATAGTTTTCTACATGCAGGTTCTCTGGACGGAGGTATATAAACTCACGCCCTCTGCTTTCATCTGAAGGTCAGTTACTACTCCAGAAATAAGTACATAGCCAATTTCAAAATCCAAAATTTACTTACAAAGTGACGCTTAAAATGATCCAACATAAACTGTGAAATCTCAAATAAAAATGGTGCCTTGATCAGTAACCTAAAATTGTCAAAGGATTTTTTCACAGCTTCATTTACAGTATTGATTATATTCCCCTGAGACAAAAGTACATGTATTTCGTGCATTCAGGATTTAGATATAGAGCAATTCCAAGGTATACGTTGACTGAAAATGCATTTCCACGCATATTCGAATAGTTACCCATTTGTGCATTGAAGTATCACCCCCAGGTATTCAATTTCTTTGCTTTTCGTAAATACAAAACTGAGATTCAAATGTATACTTTTTTATACTCCAAGTATACATCTGAGTAGTTTCCATGTTAATGAAGACAGAAGACTGAATTTGCCACGTTCAACATTCAGCAGCTCCCCCTCACTCTGCACTTTATACCACTTTACAGGGCCTTATATGCCCCCCACACACATACACACACCAGTCCACTGTGCAGTGGAAAGAGAGGAGCAGAAGGCATGCTGCTCACTTGACCTGAAGAAAACTGCACCTAGTCATGGTGGCAGCTCTTGCAGGGCCCTGGGCTCCATCCTCCCCCCCCCCCAGAGATGGCCTTGCCCTTAGTGCGCCACCTCTAGCCCAGGCAGGTCCGTCCAGAGGTGGGGCCATGCATGACACCATGCCCAGAGACACTTGGCAGTCAAGAGCCATCTGTCACAGCACCTGAGGCCATGAACCACCCAGGCACCTCCTTTTCCATGTGGAGACTTGCATGTTTAGAGGCAGAATCCAGAATTTGGGACACCTTAGTCCTCTTTCCACAGCTTTGTCATCCAGTTTCCATCTCCCCAGAAGTAACGCAGTTTCCACAGGGAGACAGTGTCAGAGGCGTTGTATTTCATCACCTTTGATTCAGTGTCGACTGAGAAAGCCTGTTCTTTTCAAAAAGCAATAGCTGAAGCAGGCGCACTCTCTCCAAGTCAGCTTTCCCAGGGCTAAAAGTTACTTGTTTTTTGCCAACAGGTATTAATACTGTTTTCCTGGTTCCATCAGGGAGTGGGAAACTGCCCCCAGGATGCAAAGCCACACTCCTCTCCTCCTGATCCCTAACTGCACTCCGTAATCATCCAGCATGAAGAGTGTCTCGGGTTCTCCGAAGAGAAAACAGGCGATTATTTCTCCCAATGAGCTCCTCAAAGTCATGGATACACCTTTTAGCCCCACAAAGAGCTCAGGGCAGCCTGGGGAAGGACCAGCGAGCTCCCCAGGCCATGGTGTCATGAGAGTGATAATAATAGACATTTTTTGAGCACTTACAATATGCCAGGTGCTGGGTGCTCTTCTGTGACGACACATCACTCCCTAGAGGGGAGATGCTGTCCAGAGGAAGAGAGTCATGTAACCAAGATGCTTCCTGGAGCTGGGGTCCACTCACATGCTGCCTCACCCAGATCTCTCCGGCTCAACGTCCACTCTCCTGCCTCGCTAGAGCCCACACCCTGCAGAGAACCATGGGGAGACACAGCCATCAGGCAAAGATAGTGCCATTAAGAATAGGAAGACATCCCCACAGCTTCGGCACAAGGGGCAGTGGCAGAATGGGAGAACAAGAAGGAAACCAGGGAGGAGGGACCCTTGGGCCCCCAGAAGCTCAAGGCCAACGCCACAGAGACCAGGAGTCACCTGCTGGTGAGAGGCAGAGTCAAAAGGCACTTTGCACTGCTCTCTGGATGCCCGTGGGTCCATGATCAGCTGCTGACAAGATGGCCTTATTTGAGGAGATGGATTGTATCTGCAAGCTCCCCAGTGCTGAGGACCAGAGGGAACTGCTACACACACACACACACGTGAGCCAGAATCCCCCCTACCCACAACTTGATAGATGCCCAGAGAAAGGGACTGATGGTTCCATGGTACCAGATTGAAGGCCAAAAATGACTAGCCCTAGAACCCCAGCCCCAATATCTTGTCCAGAGTATGATCTGAGTGTAGAAAACCCCAGAACACACTCTGCTATCTTCCCAGCTGCTGTGGAGGTCGTAGCAATCATAACATTTTTCCCGGATGGGAAAGAAGGAAGCAGCAGCTGCCTGCATCTCCTGGAAACCCTGCCAAGGGCCAGATGTTGAAGCAGACTTCCCAACACAAAGTCAACCCTCCCCGGGGTGCAAATCCCAGCTTCCAACTTGGAGAATTATTAACTCTGTGTTTTGAAAAGCAGCCATTTGCATTCAGCCCTAAAAAGCATCAAAGCATGGAGCTCACAGTGTACAGACTGCTATCTTGCCAGGTCACGTGATAGACAAGAACACAATCATCAAGGTCAGAACCCATATCACAGAGCCCATAAAAGAGGGCAATTAAAGTATAAGGAAGCCTCTCTCAGAGAGGCAGGTGGTTTCAGTTTTGCTGAACCTGGGGCAGGCAGAGAGGGGACATCCAGGAAATGGATCGTTTGAGGTTGTTTATGCAATGATGCTGGTCTTATGAGTGGTTAGTAAATCTACCTCAGGTGGCTTCTTGTAAACCTTGCAGCACAAGTGTAAACAGACCAGACCAGGTGTCCAGACCCCACAATGGACACAGACATCACCCTGCCGGCCACAGGCTAGCTGATCACTTTGCTTCCAGTACCTATTGATAGCCCCCTGCCTTTTCCCTGGAACTCAAAGTGGGGTCCAGGACCAGCAGCATTGGCATCACCTGTGAGCTTATTAGGAATGCACATTCTCAGGTTCTTCCTAGACCCACTGAATGTGAGTGGGTGGCGACAGCCTACACCTACACACTAAATAAGCTCTCTAGCTATTCCAATGCCCCTGGACCTTTGAGAACCATGGATCTCTAGGCTAACTCCTGAGTCTCTGCCCCCAGAGAGTCCTTCCTTTAACCCATGCTTTCTACATACAAAGAATTACCACTATCAAACCTCAGAGGCCAAGTCATTCCCTCACTTGGATTCTGGAGGCCTTTCCATTGCCTCCTTGATAAATTCCCTCATTCCCATGGCTTTGTTGGTCCTTCACTTTTTTTTTAATTTTTATTTTACATTGGAGTATAGTTGATTAACAATGTTGTGTTAGTTTCAGGTGTAAAGCAAAGTGATTCAGTTATACATATACATGTATCTATTCTTTTTCAAATTATTTTCGCATTTAGGTTATTACAGAGTGTTGAGCAGAGCTCCCCATGCTATACAGTAGGTCCTTGTCGGTTATCTATTTTAAATATAGCAGTCCTTCATGTTTTTTTAATTGTGGTAAAATACACATAACAAAATTTACCTTCCTTACCATTTTTAAGTGTAAGGTTCAATAGTATTAAGTGCATTCACATTGCTGTGTTAAGCATAGCCATCTTCCATCCTAGAACTCTTTTCACCTCGGAAAACTGAAAGTCTGTACACATTTAACAATTCTCCATTCTCCTCTCCCCTCAGCCTCTGGCAACCACCATGCTACTTTCTATCTCTATAAATTTGACTACTCTAAGTCCTTCATATGAGTGGAATCATACGGTGCATGTCTATTGTGGCTGGCTTATTTCACTTAGCATAATGTCTTCAGGTTCATCCATGTTATAGCATGTGTCAGATTTACTTTCTTTCTGAGGTTGCATAATATTACATTGCATGTGGTAAATACCACATTTTGTTTATCCATTCAGTCAATGATGGACACTTGGGTTGTTTTCCACATTTTGGCTACTGTGAATAGTGTTGTTATAAACATGGATGTATGAATATCACTTTGAGAAACTGCTTTAAATTTTTTAGTTATGTACCCAAAAGCAGAATTGCTGGATCATATGGTAATTCTCTTTTACTTTCTTTAGGAAATGCCATATTATTTTCCACTGGAATTGTACCACTTTACATTCCCACCAGCAATGCACAAGTGGTCCACTTTTTCCACATTCTCACCACAACTTATTGTCTATACTAAATAGTAGTCAATCTAGTTGGTGCGAAGTAGTATCTCATTATGGTTTTGATTTGCATTTATATAATGATTAAAGATGCTGAGCATCATTTTGCATTATATATCTTCCTTGAAGAAATGTCTATTCAAATCCTTTGCCCATTTTTTTAAATCAAGTTGTTTGTTTTTATGTCTTTGGGTTGTAGTGTTCTTCATATATTCTAGATATTAATCCCTTTTCAGATATATGATTTGCAAGCATTTTCTTCCATTCTGCAGGTTGCCTTTTCATTCTGTTGATTATGTCCTTTGGTGCACAGAAGTTTTTATTTTGATGTAGTCCAATTTATCTGTTTTTTCTTTTACTGCCTGTGCTTTTGGTGTCATAGTCGAAAAATCATTGGCAAATCCAATGTCGTGAAGCTTTTCCCCTGTTTTCCTCTAACACTTTTATAGTTTTAAGCCTCACGTCTAGGTCTTTGATCCATTTTGAGTTAGTTTTTGTGTATGGTGTTAGGTAAGGTTGAACTTCTTTCTTTTGCATGTGGATATTCAAATTTCCCAACATTTGTTCAAGACTGTTCTTTCATCATTGAATGATCTTGGTACTCTTGTCAAAAATCACTTGTCCATAAATGAGGGGGCTTATTACTGGGGTCTCTATTAAATTCCATTGGTCTATGTGTCTGCCTTTATGCCAATACCTCACTGTTCTGATTACTGTGTTTCTGTAATAAGTTTTGAAATCATGAACTATGAGACCTCCAACTTTGCTCTCCTTTTTCAAAATTGTTTTTGTTTGATTGACTGAGATTGATTCCATACGAATTTGGGGATGGATTTTTCTACTTATGCAAAAACAAAGTGCCATTGGGATTTTAATATGGATTGCACTAAATCTGTAGATAACTTTGAGTAGTGTTAACATCTTAACAAGATTACATCTTCCAATCCATGAACAAAGAATATCTTTTTATTGATTGGTGCCTTCTTTAGTTTTATTCAATAGTATTGTGGGGTTTAATGTACAAGACTTTTACCTCCTTGGTTAAGTTTATTCCTAAGTTGTTTATTCTTTTTAATGCTATTGTAAAAGGGATGGTTTTCTTAATTTCTTTTTTGGATTGTCCAATGCTAGTATATGGAAATGCAACTGATTTTTGTGTGCTGATTTTACATTTATAAACTTCGCTGAATTTATTTATTAGCTCTAAGTGTTTTGCAGACTTTTTAAGATTTTCTACATATAAGTGCAAGGTTTTCTACATATAAGTCATCTGAGAACAAATAGTTTTGCTTCTTCCTTTTCAATTTGGATGATTTTTATTTCTTTTTCTTGTCTAATTGCTCTGGCTAGGATTCTAATACTATGCTGAGTAGAAGCAGTGAAAGCAGTCATCCTTGTCTTTTTCCTAATCATAGAGGAAAAGATTTCAGTCTTACACCATTAGTAACATGTTATGTGAGGGCTTTTTATATATGGCCTTTATTATCTTGAGGTAGTTTTTGTCTATTCCTAGTTTGTTATGTGTTTTTCAAATTATTATTATGAAAGGGTACTGAATTTTATCAAATGCTATTTCTGCATCAGTTGAGGTGATCATATTTTTTCCTTCATTCTGTTAATGAAGTGTTTTACATTGATTGATTTTTACATGTTAAATCGTTCTTGCATTTCAAGAATAAATTCCACATTGCCATGGTGTATAATCATTTGAATGTGTTTTTGAACTTGGTTTGCTAGTATTTTTTTGAGAATTTTGGCATCAATATCCATATAGAACATTGAACTGTAGTTTTCTTTTCTTGTAGTGTTTTTGTCTGGCTTTGGTATCAGGGTAATTCTGGCCTCATAGAATGAGTTTGGAAATGTTCCTTCCTCTTGAATATTTTGGAAGAGTTTGAGGAGGATTGTTGTTAATTCTTCCTCAAATGTTTGGTAGACTTAACCAGTAAAGCCATCTTGTCCTGGGTTTTACTTTGTTGGAAGATTTGTGATTACTGATTCAATCTCCTTACTGGCTATAGGTCTGTTCAGATTTTCTAGTTCTTTATGACTCAATCTTAGTAGGTTGTGTGTTTCTAGAAATTTTTCCATTTCATCAAAGTTATCCAGATTGTTGGCATACAATTGTTCACAATTTTCTCTCATAATCCTTTTTATTTCTGTAAAATTAATTGCAATGTCTCTGCTTTTATTTCCATTTTTAGTTATTTGAGTCTTCTCTCTTTTTTCCATTGTCAACTTTGTTGATCTTTTTGAAGAACTGACTCTTGGTTTCATTGATTTCTCTATTGTTTTCCGAGTTTTTATTTTATCTCTGCTCTAATCTTCATATTTCCTTCCTCTGTTAGCTTTAGATTTAGTTTGTCCTTCTTTTTCTAGTTCTTTAAGTAGTAAATTTAGATTGTTGGTTTGAGATCTTTCTCCTTTTAAAATGTGAACCTTTACAGGTATAAATTTCCCTCTTTGCACTGTTTTTGCTGCATCCCATAAGTTTTGGTATGTTGTGCTTTCATTTTTACTTGTCTCAAGATATTTTCTAATTTCCACTATGATTTCTTCTTTGATTCATTTGTTCTTTCAGAGTGTATTGCTTAATTTCCATATGTTTGTGATTTTCTAGTTTTCCTTCTGCTATTGATGTCTAGTTTCACTCTATTGTAATTGGAAAAGATAGTTTGTAAGATTTTATTCCTTTTAAATGTATCAAGACATTTTGTGATCTAAAATATGGTCTATTCTACAGAATGTTCCATATGCACTTGAGAAAAAAATACATAAATTCTGCTACTGTTGGTGAAGTATTTTGCATATGTCTGTGAGGTCCAATTGTTTTACAGTGTTGTCAAGTCTTCTTTTCCGTATCGATCTTCTGTCTGATTCTTCTATCCAGTATTGAAAGTGGGATATTGAAGTCTTCTACTATTATGGCTCTTTCTCATGTGACTCTTTCTACTATTATTCTAGAGCTGTCTGTTTCTCCATTCAATTCTGTCAATGGCTGCTTCATATATTTAGGAAATGTGATGTGTGGTACATATATATTTATACTTGTTATATCTCTGTGGTGAATTGACCCTTTTATTGTTATATAGTATCCTTCTTTGTCTCCTGTAACAGTTTTTGATTTAAGTATAATTTAGCCTGGTATTAGTATAGCCACCCCTGCTCTCATTTGAGTACTATTTACATAGAATATCTTTTTCCAACCTTTCACTTCCAGGCTGTGCATGTCCTTAAATCTAAAGTGAGTCTTTAGCTGGTTTCTAGAGTTCCCACAAAGTCGCTTTGGTTTGCATGTTGTTATTTACTTGATGTTTCTGTAGAAGAGTGAGGACCTGGAACTAGTTTGCCATCTTGCCCACATTGCTTCCACATAGCCCTTGATTTTTACTAAGTCAAATATTGCCCAATTTCACCCCCTCAGATTTAACCTGCACCATCTCATTCCTAGAGCCCTGTGAAAACATCTTTTTCATAACACATGCCTTGTTTTGTATGAGAATAATTTATCTTCCTCATCTGAGTATGAGAATCCCTGTGGACTTGCTGGAAACTGATTCCCAGGATCATCTCCTTGTGAATCTGGGTCAGAACATCTCAGGTGGAGCCCAGGAATTTCTATCTTTAACAAGTGCCCTAGGTGATGCTTAACCAAACAACTTTGAAAAATAATGTAGTACAGGCTGCCATTGATATGGGAGCTGCCACTAAAATTTTCAGTGTTAGTATTTCCCACACTTAATGAAATGCTACTAGATAAAATAGTAATATCTAACATTTTTTTCCACTTACTGCAGGCCAGACACTGTTCTGTACACTAGGTATATATTAACTAATTTCATCTTTCAATTACCTATGAGATTGTTCTTATTATTATCACTTCATTTTACAGATGAGGAAACTGAAATATGGACAGTATAAGCCATTTTCCAAGGTCACACATATGGTTAGTTGTGGAGCCTGATTTGAGCACAGGTCATATGGCTCTTCACTCTTTGTGCAGGTGCCCAGGCAGCTGTCACTTTTATTATCTATGTTTTCAATGTTTTATTACTTGAGGAAGTCTCCTCACAGACAACATGACGTGCAAACTGGCATTAGCCACCTGAACTTCAGACACGCCTCAACTCCATCTTTTAGCTTTACCCTTGACGGTTTCCCAAAATGCTCCCACAGGACTTTCCTGCATGTAAACCAAGGGTCAGTTTTAATTCCTTCTTTATCCTTGTGTAGCATTTGGCACTGTTAGCCACAGGCTTCTCCAGAGAACTCTCACGTTCAGACTCTGTGTTCTCTGGCTTCTCTTATTGCTCTGTTTTTGTGGGTGCTCTTCACCCATTAAATGCTGGGACACCTTGGAGCTTGTTTTCAAACCCTCTTCTCCTGGGCATCCTCACTAGCAATATGCTTACAATTCCCAGTCCTAGGTCTTCATGCAAGACCCAATTACTGGGCCATTTATCTACATGCTATTTCCCTTTAGATAGCTCTCTGGCTCACCCAACTCAGCACACACAAAGCTGAGCTGGTCATCCACCCCACAGAACTGCTTTCTTCTGAGCTCTCCACTACATTATACAGCCAGGTGCCCAACCAGACCTGCCTGGGTTCTTAAGGCTCTGAGAGCCAGTCTGTTCCGTAAGTACTTATAATCAATCAGGCTAATTTTCTACCAAACACCCAACTTGTAGTGTCTGGACACAACAAAACTTCATTTCACATTCACACAGTCTCCTATGGATGATTCTTGCCATGGGGCCCTGTCTCAACAAAGTGCCAGTGGTCCTGGCCCCACCTCCCATGCCCCTCACCCTGGCCCTCCTCCAGATCTCCTGGATAACTTCTTTTCATCTCCAAAGCTCTGATCAGATGCCCCCTTCTCTAGAGGTGGCTTCATGGCCCCTACATCAAAGTGGTGAGTTGTGAAACAGGGACAATAGGGGCCACTTTGCAGAGCTGCTGGGATTTTATGAAAAGAAAATGGCTGTACATCCCCAGGACGATGCTCCAGGAGATGTATGCTTCTTTTCTCTCTGCTCCACCTGTACCAGCACTCCACATTCACAGCCCTGACCCCGCACAACAAGAGTTGGAGTGTTTGCCACCCTCCCAAGACTGTCGAACTTTCAAAATCAAGGATTTTGTCTCTTATCTTTGTCTCTCTAGAGCCCAGCATAATGCTGCTCTCATGGTGGAAGCTCAATAAACATGCATTCAAGGATTAAATGCAGAGGATAGAATGAGAAAAAATGGAAGAAATTCTAGGCTAATAGTTCTCAAAATTTAACGTGCATCAAAATCCCCTGGAGAGCTTGTTAAAAAAATAGGGTTCTGATTCAGTAGGTCCTATGGGACCATCAGCTGCTGGTTCTTCCACCTCCCTTTGAGACCCCCACTCTGAGGATTGTCTGCTCCAAGCCACCCATGTGACAGATGCTGAAGTAGAAGGTATAAGATGTTAAGAAATCTTCCTAAAATCCCTGAGTCACTTTTGGTCACCCACCTTCAATTTCAGCTGACGCTGCTGTGGCCAGTTCCAGAAAGTTCAGAGTCTTCTTGCACTGAACAAGTCCCACCTGAGCTCTACACATCTTCTGGCTTCCTAATGGCCTCCAGCAATGGCCAGTGGTCATGACTATCCTCTAGGAGGGCCAACCACCACCCATACTAACAACTCTAACATGGAAGAATGGAAACAAAAGCAGAAGCTCTCTAGGAAAAAATGATCCTGAATTGGTTTGGTGCATGACTCACTGACGTTTGCTAGGTACCTACTGTATACAAGCACGGAGGTAAGGGTTAAGGGACCAGAGAGGAGTCTGAGTTCTGAGGACCCCGACCCCCACCCCATCTACAAGGGAGGGAGAATGTAAGTAAACGACGTGTTCAGAAAATCACTAGAAGCACAACGGGAAAGGTGTGAGCAAGACACAGGAGTGGGAAATTAACACTTGTTTCCACAAAGAGGGGAAATCAAAGAGACACTCTGGGCAACATGACTTCCAGCCTGGACCAGACACATGAAGATGCTGGGAATGCTGGTCACAAAGACACCTGGAGCAGCCCCAGCAGCAGCTCAGACCTACCCCATCACTTCCTGCCATGGGCAGTCTGGCTCCAGGCATAGAGGGACAGTGTCTTCCCGTTTGCTTTGCTGTCTTCTCAGAAATACACTTCATTCTGAGATGCCTGCTAGATCTAGGGATCTAATAAAAAATATATTTGTTCAAAGCCAAGAAGGTGAATTTCCTATTTCTTGTCTGTTTTTACATTTTTTATATTGCATTTTCCCTTCTTATTCCTCAGTCAAAACACATGCTGTGGAGAGACTGAGGTCTTCATCTTATGAGGTTATTTCCAAGAGGTGTCCAGCACCCCCAGAGGAGGTGGTATCCTGCTAACTTTTACGTTATCCGTCCATCTCTCCCAAAGCCACTGACTAGCATTGATGAGACAGGATCACCAGCTCGATCACAGACCCAGGTTGTTCTGCGTTCTAACCTGGCTGCACATTCCTATCACCCGGGTAAGTTTCTAATCCTCCAATGCCCATGCCTCACCCCAATGAATTAAATCTGTATCTGTAGGTTTAGCATCTAGACTTTGGCATTCTGTAAACTCCCCCGATGATGGACAGTCATGTGTAGCCAGGGCAGGAGAGACAGCTCTTTCCCAGGGATGACCACCATCCCACAAGTGTGTGCAATGGGTCCCCACAGGAACAGGGCAGGGAACACACATCATTTAGCAGAATTCCGTCCTTCCACAAACAGAGACCAACTGGAGCATCTTTGTGTACCCACCACAGACTCACACAGCATTTTTCAGCAGATCACCCAAGCAGTGTTTGCCAAACCTGAACAAAACAACATTCCCTTTAAAAGAAAAAAAACTCATCATGGATCTCCTGTCTTGACTTAATTATTCTCATTGTAATGTGACTTAAATATGTAACAACATGAAATTACGTATAAATTTCGTGCGCTTTTCAGCTTTTATATAACTATAATAATTTTCAAATCAAGGACTATAAAACTGCAGACTCCATAAAATACAAATAGGCCACATTAATTTAATGTGACAGGTGATGTTGTTTGGCAGAAACTAATTTGCCAGTATTGGGTTTAGAGCAGGAAGCTGTAACCTCTGGGCTCATTTTAGAGATGATATTTCTGGATTATAATTTCAACTAAAAAAATACAGGGGATGTCTGTCCCATAACAACGCTGTTCTGAAGATATTAATAATTCCAAGGCCTCGTTTGCTGGCTCAGAACAGCCTATCCCTTCAAGCCCGGGCGCATCCTCTCTGGAAACACTTTTGTCTTAGGTCTTCAGTCAACGATCTAGGCGGCACCCTTGGTTCTTCTCTGCCCTCACTTAATGCTGGGCAAGTCCTGTCAGCTCTCTTTCCAAAATATGCCCCAGCATCTCCATGTCTGTCCTCCGTCATCCCCTGCTGCACTACGGCCCTGTCTGCTCGCCAGCCTCCTGCCTCCCACGGCTGCTGGCCACCACCCACTGTCCACCTACACCTCAGCCATCCTTCACACGTGTAAACAGAACCCTGCCCTGTGGCACCCTGTAGGAGTCCCAGTGCACACTTGGAATAAAATCCACTCTCCTCTTTGTTCTACCCAACCCCCCTGCTCTGATCCCTGCCCACTTCTCCATCATCTTTAGCTACTGCTCTACGCACCTTGGCTGATAACAGCACAGCCCTGGCCTCTTTCTGCTTCTCAAACACTCCAGGCACCTCAAACCTCGGGCCCTTGTGCCAGCCCGTGTCTCTGCCCGGAAGGCTTATGTCAACTTCAGGCTGCCTCCTGGGAGAGGTGACAGAAACACCCACATGGCCAGCCAGTCACTCTCCAGCTCCCCGAGGTCTACGTAGCACTTGGGCTCTCTGCTATTGTGCATCTTCATTTCTTTGCGTTTTGGGGGAGGTATTTATTTAGCTAATGCAAGCTACTGTAACAAATAAGCCCCCAAAATCTCCTGGCTTAGCCAGCTATAATTAAAGTTTACTTTGCACCCATATGAAATCAAAAATGATTGTTCTGATGGGCAGGTAAATCTCCTCCAGGCAGTGGCTCAGGGACCCAGCCCCCCCCATCTCAAGCTTTCTCCACCTTGACTACGTGCCAGAGACAGGAAAGTGGACCCAACATCAGCCCTCAAGCAGCAGCCTCTGTTTAGGGCATGCCCACATTAGCATGTGCCGTGTGCAGAGTTCATTCCCCCACTACCACTCTCTTTACTAAATTCTTGTCAGCTATTCACTTTCCCAGCCTTTCGGTCTTCATTTAGTGGAGTAATGACATAAGTCCACATTCAGATGCAGGTATAGAAGATAGAAGTCATGGTTCATGTTTGTGTGATGGACAGCCGGGTCATTCTTGATATGTTTCTATTAACCTTTGAAAGTTATTATCAAACCCAAAGCCCAAAATGAGTGTGTGTGTGTGTGTGTGTGTGTGTGTGTGTATGTAAAATAAATGAAGTCAACCCAAATGAGAAGGACCAAATGTTATTTATTCGAAGCTTGCTTTGGCAAGGGAGTCAGTCACCATTGCTGCCTTTGACAGAGACTCAAATCCTCATACAGAACAAGAAGGGAAAGTGTTAAGTGTGCTGAGCTGAGACAGTGGGCCTGGGGAAGCTGGGGGTGGGCTAACAAGAAGGGACATCCCGTGCGATTGGTTAGGGAGCACATTTGACTTTCTCTGGTTGGTCCAGTGTTAGAAACAGGACAAGAAAAAGGGAAGCCAGTGGTCATCAACCAAGTTTCAACCATCCTGGGCTGGTTGCTATGGAGGTCCCAAGTCAGAATTCTGCTGCTGTATGTGGTCTAGCCATTGTCTGTTTGCATATTCAATATATCACTGCTTATTCAGTGTATCAATACCTATGCACATGTACATGTACAAATATACACACCCTTGTCCTCTATCGATGGACCCTCTACTTAAAAAACTTTGCATAGAAAAAAGTCGTATTTCTCAGCACCTGTAATATTGTGTTCACTCAACTGGTATTTATTGATGATCAGGATATAAGGGCAGCAAGAAATTGGGCTACACTCTAAGTATACAGAAGCAAATGAGACACACATTGTCTCCAACCTCAAGAAGTATGTGGTCTTATGGAAAAGCCTAATTGCTTAGATTGTAATGACTTATGATGTCACAGTACAGCGGCCTGTCCTCCAGGAGGGCAAGTGTCGTCTGCTGTGAAAGCACTGCGGGCAGGGGCAGGGGTCAGGAAAGGCACAGAACAAGGCCAGGTCGAGCGACCTCCTGAAGATGAGACCTGAAGGAGTGGCTCAGGGCAGGTGCATAGCCCAGAGGTGACCCTCCGGGGCCACTGGGGGAGCCTCATGAGTGCCAGATGCAAGGAGGGAAGACTTCCAATGAAAAGGTGTCAAAACAGCCTAAAAAACAGAGACAGAAAACCATTCACACTGACCTCTGAGCAGAGGCTTCCCTCCTGTCCACCGGGTCATCCATCCCACGATATTTAGTCCTGAAGTCAGTGTCCTGAGCCAGGGACCAGGGGTTGAGGACCAGCTGTGGCCAAGAGACAAGAGATCTAAGCTTTGATGGAAGGAATACTCTTAGGGTGAAACTGACAGCCAACCAGTACATTTAAAATACACACACTCACATTCGCATGCACTAACTCACACTCACACACACTCATACAACCATAGACACACATACTTACCCAGATACATGCACTCACAAAAACTCCACACACACACACACACACACACACACAGTGCTGCATATGGTGACAACCACTGTGGAAAAATGTAAGAGAGGAAGATAGAGAATGGAGGGTTGGGGCAGATCACAGTTTTCAATCATGTGATCTGAGAAGACGAGATCCGACACATGATCTGAAGAGGCGGGAACAAACCAAGACCTGAGACATGTGCTCCAGACAGAGGGAGCAGCAAATGAAAAGGGCTGGAGGCTCAGCTTGACATAATGAAAGACGAGCCATGAGGTCAGAGTGGCTGGAGCAGGGCAATCACAGGGGTCAGGTGAGTTCAGGAAGAAAACAGTCAGGATGTGAAAACCCGGTCAGGTCTTGTGAACAACTATAAGCACATGGTTTTGCTTGGGGGGAAATGGGGAACATTGGAGTGTTTGGGGCCAAGGGGTAACATGACCTGTCTTTGGTTTCCAGAGGCTCTCTGTGAGTGCTGCGTGAAGCACTGAAGGTAAGGGAGCAAGGGCAGCCTCAGGGAGCCCGTGGGGACGCTGTTGCACTGATCCATGCAGGACATGGCGGTGGCCTGGCCCAGGATGGCAGCCATGCAGGTGGGGAGGGGAGCCAATCCGTCATGAGGCTGTGGAGATCCGACCTCCTCAAAGTCCCTTACATCTGCCCACCTCTCCCACCTGGACCTCCTCAATGCAGAGCAAGCTCACCAGGGCTGCCTCCCCACGGAGCTGCTCTAGCCATTTCCACTCTGGCCAGGAGGATCCCCTCAAATTACACGTGGCCCACCAGCCAGGCCCCAGCCCCCAAACTCTTCACACAGCAGACAATACTGGCACCCATGGCATCCCCTTATCACGTGTTTGGCACATACTAGGTATTCAGCAAAAATATGTGGAAGGAATAAATGAATTTCATATAAGGGTATCAAATCAGCTAATAAGAGCAACAGAAGCCACTAATGTCTAATCAATGCCTATAACCAATAAATATAATTTACTGACTCAGCAAAGTAGTAAAAATCCATCAGCAGTCTTTAGCCCTGTGTACATAGTCTGAAGTAGAGCAATTCCTCTGATAGCAGTAACAGGAGGTTCCATAAGGCAGTCACCAACTCTGGGAACATAGGTGAATGTATGCTCAATGGTTCATCCATGTTACTTTCTAAAGAAAATAACGTTATCCTTATTTCCGGACTTTACGACCACCCTGCAGATATCCAAGTAACAAGGTGACTTTAGATTCTAATTTCACACCGATTCCAAACAATGGAAATCAGCTAAGATCCTCTCTTTCTGTTGAAGAAAGGACATAAATACTTAATCTGACCAAGTATCAAAATCAGCCTAGATGAATTAAGGACAGGAGTACAGGATGACATAGACCAGTGAATTCTATGAGAACTCATGGTTAAATGTTCATTCCATGCAGTTAGATCATTGCAGAAGTAAGCTGCTAGGTGTCTTAGGTACCTCTTGCTGCTGTAACAAATTACCGTAAACTATGTGGCTTAAAACAACATGAATGTACTATAATTCTGGAGGTCCAAAGCCCTAAGTCCATTTCACTGGGCTAGAATGAAGGCGCCAGTAGGCCTACCTTCCTTCTGAAGACTCCAGGGAAACACCTGTTTCCTTGCCTTTTCCAGCTTCAGAGGCTCTCCCTTTTCTTGGCTCATGACCCCTTCCTCCATCATCAAAGCACATTGCTCCAGACTCTGCTTCCATCCTTGCATCTTTGTTCTCCAGCTCCACCTCAGACTCTCCTGCCCCCTCTCTGATAAGAAACCTGGTGATTGGGGGCTTCCCTGGTGGCGCAGTGGTTGAGAGTCTGCCTGCCAATGCAGGGGACACGGATTCGAGCCCTGGTCTTGGAAGATCCCACATGCTGCGGAGCGGCTGGGCCCGTGAACCACAACTACTGAGCCTGCGCGTCTGGAGCCTGTGCTCTGCAACAAGAGAGGCCGCGATAGTGAGAGGCCCGCGCACAGCGATGAAGAGGGGCCCCCACTTGCTGCAACTAGAGAAAGCCCTCGCGCAGAAATGAAGACCCAACACAACCAAAAATAAAAATTAATTAATTTAAAAATTATTAAAAAAAAAAAGAAACCTGGTGATAACATTGGGCTCACCCAGATATTCCAGGGCAATCTCTCCATCTCAAGATTTTTAAGTTAATTCCATCTTCAAAGAAACTTTTGCTATGTAATGTAACACATCTGCAGGCTCTAGGTGTTAGGATGTGAACATCTTTGGGGGGCCATTATTCAGCCAACCATACTAAATAAATTCCAAATAAAAGCGTGGTTTAGATCAATCTGTACATTCCTTGGAGAATCACTGTTTTCCTTAAAACTCTTCAGGGACTCCTGCTGGAGGTAAAATGAGCACTTTAATCTCCTGGCAATTTGATTTCCACCTGGGGAGTTAGGAGCAAGAAGCAATTGGAAAAAGGCTCCAGTAGGTCCACAGAGCACTCAGCTCCTGGACGACAGCTGAGCTGGCTGGCGGGCACCGTGGAAACACTCTTTCTCTGCAGTTGCTTGTGAGGCACCTGCTCAGTGGATTAAGGAATGACTAGATTTCCTTGGACTTGGAAGCCTCTCAAGCCCTCCTTAAAATAGATATTTCCAGAAAAGTAAAATGGAAAAAAAGTGTGTATCTATTAATATTTTATAATGGCCCTAAGACATGGATCACTGCCTGGATCCATGGGAACAACAAGAGGAGACGCCAGAAAGATGAATTAATACCGTGTGGCATCTTTTTCCCTTCAACTTGAACCTCTTCCCACACCTCCCCACCAGCCTCCATTCCAGTGAATTTAAAAATCTCTAGGTTTTGAGCTCTCCGAAACTCAAAGGAAGCCCCTGCAATCTTTATTTAAGTGACTCTTCTGCACATCGGTTGTTATCTTCAAGATGTTCTGGCCATTGTTCACAACAGTGGCCACCCAGAGGCAAATGTGCGTGACTCCAATGCAGTCTTCCCTGGTTCTTACCGTTTCCTTTTCCACATGCAAAGTCCATCACAAAGCCTGCCAACTCTACCTCCGAACCACGTCTCAAACCTGCCCCAGGCTCTCCATGCCCATTGCCAATGGGCCAGTGCAAGCTGCACTGCCCTTGCCTGGACCACGTGACAGCACCCTAACTGGCCTCCCCCAGCTTCCTCCCTTGTGGCCTCTTCTCCACCAGCTCCATCTGGGGTGACCCAGCCCCAGTTCTCCAGCCTCTACTCCATCCTTCCTCTCATTCACTCTGCTGTGATCTTGGCTTTCTTTATGTTTCCCAGCACATGCCACCACCCTCTCTCACACTGTAAAGCCCTGCACACGCTGTTCCCTGCACTTCAACACCTTTCCCTTCACTCTCAGCAATGACAGCTCCCGATCCATCAACCTAAATATTTCCTTAACTACCCCGGGTGAAGCAAGGGCTCTCCAACAACTCTCCTCCTCCCCTGTGCACTGTTTGTTTCCTTCATGCTGCTTATCACAACCTGCAATTGCGATCAACCAATTGATTGATTCTCTCTTTCACTTGTTTCACTTCTGTGCCCCTAATTAGACTCTGCAGGGAAGGGCGTGCTACTTCCTTTTCCTGAAGCTTGCTCCCACGTGCAAGGAGCTGCACCAGGAGTGACACTCTTGGTGACTCTCCATGTCTCCTGACTCACCCCTTCAAAGGGAGAATGAGGGACTTTTACTGGGAGAGAAATTAGGAATGCTTTGTGTCAGGAGCCCACCCTGTCGACAGAGGGCCCGCGATCTGCTCCGTGCCCCTTTCACAAGCATTGAGGGTACAGCTGTTGTCTGGTCACAGGTGAGTGAGTCCATCTCCTGGGTGTCCAGGACCAGCATCTCTTGCCTCACATATAACTTAGACTTGTCACTTATGAGACCAATATTCTTACTATCATACGCGTGACTCTTTGTCGTAGTTGTCAAATACTGTAGTTGAGATAGGATCCCCTGAAGTGTTTTTTATTACCCACTCCTCATGCTAAAACAACAACCAACCAAGCCCTGGCTGAGAGCTCAGCACATGCCCACTGCAGGTCTTGGCTCCTTGTGGTGATCAACAAGCTGGCATTGAACAAATGCAGTGATGGTTTGAAAGGATTCCTGAGCAAGTGAGTGGGTGAGAAGTGATGGGTAGAAATGCTTCTTGAGTAGGACAACAGCCTTGAAGGCAGAGAGAACATTCGGAGCTTACACAGAAGCATGGGGTGGGGTGGGAGGCCTGCTGCCCTCTGGAGCGGGTTGCTTTAGTTTTTCATCAATTGTGCCCCCGGGGAGGAATCCTGCACCTGCTAAAGTGGGTGGCAGCCCCATGGGGTCCTGGCTGGCTCAGCCAGGTCAGAAGCACCTGGTTGTGGGCCTGCTTCCTGTGAATGAGAGCCTGGTGTTAGTGGTCAGTGGGAGCTGATGAATGTCCTCACTCTCCCTCACCTCTTTATTGACTTGGTCCTGTGATAATATTTGATTCCATGTGTCTTAGTCAATGCCGGCTGCCATAACAAAATGCCACAGGGTAAGGTGGCTTAATCAACAAACATTTACTTCTCACAGTTCTTGATGCTGGAGGTCTGAGATCAAGGTGCCAGCAGATCCAGTGAGAGCCCTGTTTCTGGTTTGCATATGGCCACCTTCCCGCTGTCCTCACATGGTCTTGCCTCTTGCATAGGCACAGAGAAAGAGAGCAGGCTGACTGGGTCTCTTCTCATAGGCCCACCAGTCCTGTTGGATTAGGGCCCCACCCTTATGACCTCACTTAACCCTAATTACATCCTTAAAGGCTATATCTAAATACAGTCACATTGGGGGTTAGGGCTTCACCAGATGAAGCTGGGGGGACACAATTTGGTTCATAACACCACATGAGATGCCCTCACTACCTTTCCTCAACCCAAATCAAGTGAAGTACAGCCCATGAGCAGCTCCATTTCACCACAGGAATGTGATAACAAAGGAAAGACAGCTCTTCCCATGGAAACCAATCAGAGCATACTCTGAAGATGACATTTTAGATGGAAACCAATCAGAGCATACTCCGAAGATGACATTTTAGATTCTTTTTAATTGTCCTTGTACTTCTCCTTGAGACCAACTTGAACCTAAATTGGAAAATAGGCCCATCTGCTCCTCCCTTCATTTCTTTGTCTGGTCTAATTTCACCACAAGGATCCAGGAAGCTTCCATAGAAACCTACACGGATAATGATTTGCTCTTAAATACCACATCCTCAAAGAAAAATCCAATTTAAAATGGAGAGCAATAACCATATCCTCAGGAACTGGGAACTGACCTCCGATGAATGTATCTTTTTCAGATTATTATTTTGCCCTGAAACTTTGCATCCCTGCCCCTGTCCTCCCAAGGGACCAGAGTGCAGCCATGGATGCCTGGCCCACAAATAGAAGTGGAGGTGTTCCTCCAGCCAGGGGTCAAGCGAACGGGCCAGCAGTCCTGGGGTCAGGAAAATAGCCCTGCAGGGCAGGTGCTCATAGGATATGCTGCTTCCATAATACGGTTCCCACGAGCATGCCAGGGTTAAAGCCAAACTCTCCAAGACGATTTCCTTAAGCAAACCCATTCCAGGAAGTCAGAGATGAAAAACACATTTCAGGAGAACAGCTCAACCCGTGCAGAGCAGGAACTAGGAGATCCTGGATGCTTTAAGAAGACAAAAAAGTGCATTTGAATCTCTAAACTCTGTCTAAATATTTAAGGATATGAAATAAAGCTATGTGACTTTTAAGACATTTACAAAGAGATGAGGCTTTTCCTCCATCTTTACTCGGTGTTCTATTGATGTTTGTACTACAAACGTTTTTAAAGAACTGCTAAATCCTTTTCCATCAGAGTGCGAGCTACAGTTGGTCTCCTGAGCATACAGGATCAGGCTGGTGTCAGGGTGCTCATCACCTCATAAGAGTCACCCCTGGTAGGGCATCCATGGTGCAATGTTCACAGGTTGGGCTGTTAACCTAAGTCCATACGGTGGTCCCCAGACTCTTCCTGCTTCCTTCCACCCCACTGACCATGCTCCAGAGTCCCTGAGAATCTCTTCTCTTCCTCCAACGTTCCAAGCGAGTTCCCGCCTCATGTCCTTTGCATTCTCATATCCCCGCCTGGAACACTCTCTCCCCAGAAACCCACATGGCTGTCTCACTCATGTTACTTATGGTCTCTGCTTAAATACCTCCTTTCATGAGGCATCTCTGACCATACTTTGACACTCTTCCTCATAGATCTTATCACCATATGCCATGTAGATATGCTATGTACTGTTGACTGTCCTGTGTCCCACCCAGGAAGTGAGAGCTTCAGGACAGAGTCTTCATTCAATCGATTCTGTTGCCTACTGTATCCCAGGTGCCCGGAACGTAGCCTGTGCATAGCAGACACTCAATAAATACTTGCTGAATGAATGAATGACCATATCACAGGCCCCATCGTATCAGGAACTCCTAGAAAGCAGGCATTGTCTCATTTATATTCACATGCTCAACCTGTGGATCAGCATTCAACAAATGCTTGGATTTGATTGCCTGCAGCTCTTCTCTAACTGCATATGTGATGGCTTTGGGTGTGTTCGTCTTATCTCAGCTAGAGACAGGACTGGACTCTGCCTTGGACCTCTGTAATCAGCCTCGTAGGTAAGACATGTGTCGGCTACGTGATGGACACTTGCATACAGAGATCAAATGTTAGTGAATCTTTAATGCTTTAGAAGTCACATCCAGAATGTTTAGGGACTCAGGATCTTCATTTTCTATTGTTCTATACTTGGGGAGCTGGAGGTCTGGGAGTGTGGAAAGGTTCCTATCTGCTTAGATTGAGGGGGAAGAAACAAATATGCCCTATTTTTCTGAAAAGCTGTCTTAGGTGTTACATATGTCATGACAGGCCGATTATGCTGTGGTAACTACCCAGCTCACATCTCAGTGGCTTAGCACAGCCAGCATTCATTTTGCAGTCATCTCAAGCACGCCAGGGGACCAGGTATTTCTCTGCCTGTGGGACTGGCATTCTGAGCCACCAATGGTGTCTCCACATCAATACATGCTTCCTGGATCAGGGAGGCAGGGGAAGGAAGAGAGGCAAGCACTGGTAAATAAATACCTCCAGGCCTGGAAGGGACACGTCACTTCCACTCATGTTTCACCTGATCACAGTAAATCCAAGAGTCCAGGAGGTACCACTCTCTCAGGCAAGTACAATGTAGATCTCCACGTTTGGGAACAGCAGTGAGATCTGCCATGGGGCCATTCCATTTCTCTTTAACTTTAGAGAGACCACCCTGGTGTACAGACCCCTCTTAAATCCTTTGGGGAGGAAGCCCCATCCTTCTGAACCACAGAATAGTTAGCTACAGGTGCATCCATGATAGCATTGCCTCGTGGCAACTAGGACCCCACCCAACCTGCCCCAAGCCTTGACATCTGTGTGCCACTCTAAGCCACAGTACTAGATCAGATGATTTAGAAGATGCTGTGGACAGAAAAGAGCCAAGGATCATGCCCTGGGAAGTGACAATGTGTAGACACTGGGTGTGTGGAAGGATCCAGGAAAGGTGCTGAGAACAAGCAGCTAGTGAGATGGGAGATGCAGAGAGTGCGTCCGGGAAGGCACTGAAGACTGTGTTTCAAAGGGGAGGGAGGGACCCACCATGCCAAACGCTCTTCTACAATGCGACCTTGTCACCCTTTCAGAGGCAAAGTTCATTTTTCACCCTCCCTCTTGAATCCGAATGGTTCCAGTGACACTTTGACCATCAAAACCCAGCAAAAGGAGCCCGTACCTGCTTAGGTGGAGCCCATAAGTGACCTGGCAGTTTCTGCTTTTTGTCTCCTGAATGCTCACCTTTGGAATACTCTCTCGTGGAACCCAACGCCACTCAATGAGAAGCCCAAGCCACATGGAGAGGCCATGTGCAGGTGCTATGGTCAAGGGTCATGCTGAGCTCCCAGCCCACAGGCAACACCAACTGCTAGCTGGGTGAGTGCGCCATCTTGGATGCACAGCCCAATCTCGCCTTCGGGGGCCATCTGACAGCAACCACACAAAAAGCCCATCTAGAACCATCCACCTGGGCCCGGTCAACCAACAAAATCATAATGATTCATAGCAATATATTGTTTAAATTGGGGGGCACATTGTCATGCAGCAATAGATAGCTGGAGCCAGGACTGACCACTGGATTTAGCTATGTCAAGGTCAATGGTGACCTTGAAGGGGAAAAAAATAGGACTGGAATGGACTCAAGGGAGAATGGGGAGAGAAGTGAAAACAGAATCATTCAAGGAGTTTTGCTGTAAAGAGGAGCAGAGAAAGGAGCTGGAAAGACTGGTTAGGAGATTTATTATGGCATGTTTATACGCTAATGGGAATGATTCCGCAGATAGGAAAATTGATAGTGCAAGAGTAAAGGGAAAATTGCTACAGCAAAGTTAAGGAGAGCAAATGAGTGTGGAAGATGATGGAGACTCTGTCCTTCTTTAGGAGCACTGATGACTCACCCCAGTGATGAAGGCTGTCCTCACCCCATGGGAGGCTGAAGCATCACCCAGGAGAGAGGACAGCACCCAGGGCTACACACAGAGGCTGACCGATGTGGCAGGGAGCTTGTGCAGGTTCATATCTGGAGGCTTGTGTTTTCTCTATGGAAGATATGTCATATCTTCAGTAGAGAGTGGGAAGGGAAAGGAAGGGTGGAAGGTGTGAGGAGAGAGAATTTCAGGGAGCCAGGCAGGGAAGCAGAGGGGACTGTGTGTGCTGTGAGTGCTGGAGGAACACAGGCAAGGGCTCCCTGCCCATGAGGATGCTGGAGGGCTTCACAAGGAAGTAACATTTACAGGGAATTTTAGACAAAGAAGAAGAATTTGCTGGGTGGATGCAGGTGGAGGGGTGGGGTGCAGATTTGAGAAAAGAAAATGTGGGGAAACATGGAAACAGGAAGAAACAAAAGTGCTATAATGCAGGGACTGACAAGATCAAGTGTGCTGGGTCAGGACCTTTCCCAGCCTTAGGGACAGGCAGGATTTGCACATGTGCAGAGGACAAACACTGGTGTCAAATATACTGCAATAAATCTACTATTTTGGATATATGACAAGTGTTAATGAACCAGGGTATTTATTCATTCATCCAACAAACAATTATCATGTTCTATCATAGTTTAAATTAATTTGGCTTTAAATACAAAGAAATATAACATTAGCTTAAAAGAAATAAAAGTTTCTCTTTTGTGTAAAAGACAGCAAAACTAGTAAAAGAAGTGTTGAGGTCAACAGTTCAGTTAACTAGTAGTGTAATTGCAAAATGCTATCAGGAACACAAGCTTTGTTCTAGATTACATAGCCATTGTTAACATTTTGCCCTCTTCCTTGGGCTTCCAAATAGCTACCAGAGCTCCAGCCATCACATCTGCATTCCAGGGCACACTCACTCCTTTTAAAGAGATGTGCTAAACCCAGCTTTTGTCCTTCCCTAGATTTGCTAGGGCTTGGCTGCTGCTCTATCACATCGTCTCCTAGACTGTCTGTCTCAACTGACTCTGAGGTAAAGGCAGGAGGCATCACAGCTTCTATTGTTCCCACCACAGAGGATGATAGCAACTCTGGTACCCACAAAGGCTATGACACTTCTCCTCACTTCTGGGCTCAGATGAAGCTCCACACCATCAGCGGTGGAACCTGGCCTTCCCCAAGGCTACCTCAGGAGTGATACAAACAGGACAGGAAGTAAGGAGTTGTATCCCATGGGTCAAAATTTGAAAAATAAGAGGTTTGAGACAGGACGCTGGCAGATACACTGGTCTCCCTCCCTCCCTCAGATGGACTGTTCTGTTGGAGAGGAGTTCCATATGACCAAGTAAGTTGCCACGCTTCTCTGGGAAGCTGTGGACAGCTCAGTAAGGCGTCTCCCATGTTTGCCATCTGTCTCTCCCGCTGCAGAGTCCATTTTCCTGACTCTCACTGCCCTGGGATGACACGTCCCAATAAAGCCTCTGTACGTATGCTTTGCAGGCTGTTCCGCAGGGAAGCCTGGCTGAGCCAGGGGCTCCTCCAGAGTCCACACAATGCTTGGGGCCACATCTCATGGAGGAGGATGTAGGAACACGGTCACACGTAGCCATAAAGAAGCTGAGAAACATGGTCTTTCACTGACTGCCGTAATGAGCCCAGATAAAACTTTGAGCTCTTGTTACTAAGGAGGAATAGAGAATGGATGTCGGGGGAGGTAACCAGCAGGCTCTGGCAAAGCACATGTTCAGTGAGTGAGCCTGCCTCATCTAGAAATTTAAGACATTACAAGGAATTTATGCTATGGACTGATATTTAACACAGCGAACTCACGCCGGTAAGCATGTAACTGGGCTTTCAATTCAGACCTCCCTTTATTTATAAAGCAACATCAAGACAAATCTTCCTGTAGCCCTGTCTGGTGGATGCCAGAGTGACCCTGGTGATTTCCGAGGAACCAGTGAAGGAGAGAGAGCTGTAAACAGACACAACAGCTCCACAACCATATCAGGCATGACACATTTCCAGGGAAAGCTTAAGGCACAAATTCCTCGTATTTGCTGGCAGTTAAACCCTCGCTAATATCAATCCCCTTTTCAGGAAAAGCAATCCTGTCCTGGTAACAGGAAGCAGGAGCTTGTGAGCTCCCACAGCTCTGCACAAACACAGGGTGCCCCCCTCAAGAACCTCTGCACACCCCCAAACACAGGGGGCCCCCAGTAACCCCTGCACACCCCCAAACACAGGGTGCCCCCAGTAACCTCTGCACACCCCCAAACACAGAGTGCCCACAGTAACCCCTGCAGACCCCCAAACACAGGGTGCCCCCAGAACCTCTGCACACCCCCAAATACAGGGTGCCCCATGATAACCTATGAGACAGCCAGTGTTCCTGGGGAGAAAAAAATTCCTGGTAAAAGCCAATCGAAACGCATTTAGAAGAAGGAAGGAGAAAAAGATTCAAGCAATTAACCAGCATTTTTACTCTTCTGCTGACCAAATTACATGCCACTTGCAGACAAACTCTGAAGCCTGTGACACTCAACTTTCTGGGATAAAGTGCTGCTCGATGGCATTGATTGATTTAACTGTTTCTGGATTTGAAGCTAAAATCTCTTGACAGTTTTCGCTAGAAGGCCTTTATTGGGACTTGGAAGTTTTCTAGTCAGATATAATAAATACATGAAGTCTCCATTCATGTAAAACTTGGAGTCCGTGAAATGGGAGCTGAATAAAATTACTTTCAGTGTACTGGGACCTAACTGCAGAGGAAAATAAGTAAGATGACCCAGGCTTTCTGTTCCACAGGAAAGGGCATTTCAGGGAAGCTGGACAACAGTGGTGGAATAAATCCATCTGGTGTCAACCCAATTGTGGGGAAGGGATGAGCAATGCTCACCAATTATCATCATTTCACAGACCCAGCAAGCAACTTTGTCAAGGAAAATTCCCATCCCCTATTTACAGATGAAGAAACCAACCGAGTCTCAGGAGATGCAAGGAGCTTGTTTGGGCTAGGCAAACACAAATTTGCCGTTTGGTCACTTTTAGTTGAAATCCAACAATCTTTCCACCGTGATCTAAAAACAAGCTTTAGGCAAAATAAATTCATTTGTGTCCATCTCTTTCCAAAGGGGACCACTGACCCATATTTCTGCAGGATCCGTGGAGTATTCTTAGAAGTTTCAAGCTCCGGCCCCAGGAGAGTTCAGACCTTTCTTTTGTGTCTCCATTTCCAGCAACAGGAAAGTAGTCCAGCAAGTAGTAAGTGGTCAGGACAGGGTATCCTTCGCCATCCAAACTTCAGTATTGAAGCAAGAACCAAATATCGTTAGCCCCTGAGGGACAGATCTGCCCATGTTGAGTGGAAGGCATAGGTGTGAATGCTGAGGAAGAAAGAATAGAACTTTCCATGCACAAAGAGGTCTGCTTTGCTTGCCTGCATCGATTGACATATCATCAGCTTCAACGCAGTGTGATTCTTGTATTGAACCAAAAGGGACAAAGTCAGGCTGGTCACGGTCATAGTTTGCATCGGACCCCTGCTCGCCCATGAACAAGCCGTTATTGAGAACCTAGCAGGTGCCGCATGGTATGGAGGGGAAATGGAGGTGAGTCTGAAAGAGCCTGGCACGGAAGAGAGCTGGTGATCCAAGAACTGTGCTGCCTGGAACCACAAAGCGTGTCTTAAACAGCCATTCTAGGAGGTCTGACCTGCTGTCAAGTTCATTGTCTAGCCTCAGGCGCTGGATGCTGAGCATGTTCCCACCTCTCCTCCCAGTGGTATCCTTTGCTCCACAGCGCATTCCCATGAAGTAGGCATCCCTGGATCCTGAGCTGGCCTGCTGAGGAAACAAGGTTGTAATAAATTCAAACAAATGTACCGGGATCACACCCCAATACTGGGACGGGGACTTTCACCTACATCTTTTGTATCCAGGTCTAGTGTTTGTTCCCTTTCACCAACGCCCTTTCCTGAATTCTAGGTTTTGTGACGTCTCTAAGCAACAGTTACTAGGTCAGAAAATCTCTCGGGATTTTTTCTTGCAAATGCACCATTTATACAGAGCTGTGATGAGCACATCACCAGCTGGCTCCTTAGAAACCATATGCAGGGTGAGGCCACAGGACACATCAGCATCCGCTGTGAATATGCATAGTCCATTGCTACTTGACACCTACATTTGAGAAGACCTTTGTACTATTAAAATTAGAGGGAAATGTGATCTGCCAAAGTCCCACTTAAGTGGCCCTTGTTCCCAGGAAGAAGTATGGACCACGGTACGAGATTTTGAATCTGTCTGCTAAGGCCTCTGCCTTTTTAAGTTTGGGGGAAAACAAAATAGAAACGTGGAACATTTACATACAACCACTTTTAAGTCTTTTTTTTTTTTTAAGTTTAATTTTTATTTATTTATTTATGGCTGTGTTGGGTCTTTGTTTCTGTGCTAGGGCTTTCTCTAGTTGTGGCAAGTGGGGGCCACTCTTCATCGCGGTGCGCAGGCCTCTCATTATCGCGGCCTCTCTTGTTGCGGAGCACAGGCTCCAGACGCACAGGCTCAGTAATTGTGGCTCACGGGCCTAGTTGCTCCGCGGCATGTGGGATCTTCCCAGACCAGGGTTCGAACCCGTGTCCCCTGCATTGGCAGGCAGATTCTCAACCACTGTGCCACCAGGGAAGCCCCATACAACCACTTTTAATTAAGAACAGAGGGACCCATCAGTCCCTAATCAGTACTAAAACATGTCAGAGGAAACAGCACACACTGAAAAGAAAAGAATACAGGCCTTTGAGTTCATGTCTGGGAAGAGTCCCAGAGAGCTTCATTGCTCCATCCACCCGGGCTCACCAGTGGGTCAAGTGTTATCCCAAATGACCCCAGGCACTGCTTGGCACTGATATCTCTGAAGGCAAGTGTCTGTGGTTCCTTCAGGGGACAATAGAGTTTGATGATAAGAAAGCATGAGTTATTTAGTAGTAATGTTCTTAAAAATGTCTTTTTAAAAAAGTGACCTGGTAAAGAATGGGAAGATGGCAGAGGAGACTCCAGCCAAGACACCTGGCAAGTGCTGAGGAGGAGACACAACTCTCCCTTCATGAGGGCAAAGCCACACA
The DNA here is from genome assembly GCF_949987535.1 of Balaenoptera acutorostrata. Taxonomy (NCBI): domain Eukaryota; kingdom Metazoa; phylum Chordata; class Mammalia; order Artiodactyla; family Balaenopteridae; genus Balaenoptera; species Balaenoptera acutorostrata. The sequence goes on along the minus strand of NC_080069.1, from coordinate 20,586,564 downwards.
CCAGGAGCCCACAGCACGCTGAGGCAGGTGTTTGAAGAATGGACACAGGTCACCCACCCAGCCTCTTGGAAGTAAGAAGGTCCATGCAGGTCACTGTACCTGATGCGTGAAATGTCACGGAGGTGTCTTTCTCCCACATGAGGAATCAGCTGGGGGCTAGCACCCCAGGAGAAACACCTGTTCCTCACACCCCACTCTCATGGATAAAATGCGACCCTATCAAAGATACAAAAAGCTAGAGACCGTAGAATTTTATGGTGCCCTCGTTAATAAGAAGGTGGAAGGGGGAACAGATTTTTAAATGCTGCATATGACTGTCTCAAAAACCACTAGCCCAGTTCAGAAGAGAGAAGAGTCAGTCCTTAGGTACCAGAAATGAAGCAGAGACACTCAAACAGGAGCAAAAACCTATGCTCCTCCATGCCCCACAACCTGGAAACAGGCCCAGTGGTATTCTGGGTGGGAAGTGGGATGTGGACCCACCCAGGCAACCAAGATCCCAGCATCTAGCTGTGAGAATGGAAGGGCTATCCATAAATGACCATCCCTCCCTGTGAAAAGAGGAGGTTAGAGGAATTCCAGCTGCCAGTCCTGGGATGTGTCAAGCAGGATTGCCATCTGCCTGGGGCTCTGAATGGGGAAAAAAAAGGTTTCCCATGAGAAATCAAACCCTCAAGCTGTACCACATGCATGTAAGGATTCCAAATTTGCACTGTTCATATGGTTCAGGGGATCTTCAGCCAAGAAGTGAATGTAAAAACTTGTCCTGGATGGGTGAAACCTGGGGCCCCCCAGCAGAAGAAAAACAAAGCCATTCCGTGGGAATATTTTCACAACCCAGGATACACGTGCCTCAGGCCTCCCACATGTGATCTGGGGCCCCGGTCTGCTCAGGCTTGGTCTCCACATGCCACTTCCATTTTCTTGTTAAAACTCTGCTAAGCATGCAGATTGCAATCTCTGAATTTCCCACTAAAAAGGACCAAGGCTCCTTGAGGAATGGCTGACTCCACACCTGGGGCAGCAAGTGTACAAGATGCAACAGGAACAATTGCTCTTATCTGAAAGCAAGGATGCTAATAAAACTATGAGGGTTGTGCAAAAAAGAATCAGGAGCCACTGAGAATGGGATCTCATGGCCATAGAAGGGACAGTAAGAGCAACAGCAAAGATCATAAGGGCTGTAGATTAAAACACAACAAGGTATTTAAATCCTTGGATACATAATGGTATTTTTTTTCAAAAGTTATTACAGGAATTAACTCATTATCTCGAAAACTGGTAAATAAAGGGAAAGCATCAAAGATTTATCCTGCCTTCCCTATATAAACTTTTCACTGGGTATCAAGTAGCTAATGAGAGAAAATTTCCTCTTTATAGAAATATCCCAGCTAATGAATGATGAAACCATGCTGGAAATAGACATCAAATTTTGTACCATTAATGAGATTATGTATTGGGGAAATGAACTTCAGTGGCTTTTGATATCACAAAGAGAGACAAGTAGATATCATGTACTGTCTGATGTAAGTACACATCATCTGTGAAATAGCCTCTCCCCCAAACAAATCAATCAATCAATTCAATCTAAAGGTAAAATAATCCTCTGAATTCAACTACCAATATATAGGAAATACCAAAGACAGAAGAACAAGGTAAATAAAAATATGGGGAAGAAATCAACAAGATCCTAATTGTTGGGAATTCTATAAGGCAAATAACTAAATTTGAGAAAATAAGCAAGAAAGATAAAGAGGGAAGCTATAGATTAAAAGAGAGTTATAAGGTGTAGCCATCTTTTCCAATGTAAGAATCTTATTTGAATAGTCATTCAAATAATTGATAAAAATTTTAATTATAGAACATGGCCAAGTGAGACTGTGAGGTACATAAGACTGATTCAATATTAGAAAATCAATTAATATAATCTACCACATCAACAGGCAAAAGAAGAAAAATTATATGAACATATCAATTGATGCAGAAAAAGCATTAAAAAAAAACACATCTGGGCTTCCCTGGTGGCGCAGTGGTTGAGAATCTGCCTGCTAATGCAGGGGACACGGGTTCAAGCCCTGGTCTGGGAAGATCCCACATGCCGCAGAGCAACTGGGCCCGTGAGCCACAACTACTGAGCCTGCGCATCTGGAGCCTGTGCTCTGCAACAAGAGAGGCCGCGATAGTGAGAGGCCCACGCACTGCGATGAAGAGTGGCCCCCGCTTGCCACAACTAGAGAAAGCCCTCACACAGAAACGAAGACCCAACACAGCCAAAAATAAATAAATAAATAAGTAAATTTTTTTTAAAAACACATCCATCCATGATAAAAAAAAAAAAAAACAATTTCAGCATAGTAGGAGTAGAGTAGAACTTCCTCACCTTGATAGAGAACATGTACCAAACACACACACACACAAAACAAAAAGCCACTATAGCTAATATCATAGTTAATGGTGAGAAACTAGATGCTTTCTCCCTAAGATGTGAGATAAGGCAAAGATGTCTCCTCTTACCACTCCTAATCAATATTGTATTGGAAGTGCTAACTGGTGCAATGAATTAGGAAGAAAGAAATAAAACTGATTTGCTCACAGGTAACATAATTGTCTATGTAGAAAATCCCTAAGAATAAACAAAAACAACGGAAAAACACACCTCTTGGAAGTAATAATTGAGCATAGCAAAGTTTCAGGATACAAGGCTAATATAAAAAGTCAATCACTTTCTTATACCAGCAATGAACAATTAGAATTTGAAATTAGAAACACAGTGTCATTTACAATAGCAATAAAAATGGATTTAGATATAAATCTAACAAAAATTTACAGGATCTGTATGCAGAAAACGACAAACTATTAGGGAAAAAATAAAAGATCCTGGCTGGAAGACTCGATATTGTTAAGAGGTCAATTCTTCCCATCTTGATTATAGATTCGATGAAATAGCAATAAAGTGTCAGCAAACTATAGTGTCTGAGTCTAAAGTTTATAGGGAATAGCGAAAGATCTAAAATAGCCAAAACAGTATTTAACACGAAAGAGCAGGAAGAGGAAGTAGAGGAGGAGGAGGAGCAGAAGAAGGACAAAGTTGAAGGACTGATAATTCTTGATTTAAATACTTACTCTAGAGCTACTGTAATCAAGACAGCATGGTACTGATGAAAGAATAGACAAAATCAGTGGAACAGAATAGAGAGCCTAGAAATAGCTGACACAAATACAGTCAACTGGTCTTTAATAAATTACCAAAGGGATTTAGTGGAGAAATGATAGTCTTTTTTAACAAATGATGCTGAAACAACCGGATGTTCATTAATGAAATCTAACATGCACAAAAAATGATGAAACTAACACATACCTTACACCTTTCACAAAAGTTAACACAAAGATCAAAGACCTAAAATGTAAGACTATAAAATTTCTAGAAGAAAAGATAAGAAAAATTCTAGGTGATTTGGGGTTTGGTAATGAGTTTTTAGATAGACCAAAAGCACAACCTATGAAAAAAAAACTTAGACTATATTAAGATTTAAAACTTCTGCTCTGCAAAAGACATTGTTAAGAGGGTAACAGATAAACCGTTTGCAAAACACATGTCTGGTAAAGGACTCAAACCCCAAACACAGGCATACCTTGGAAATATTACAAGTTCCATTCCAAACCATCCCAATAAAGCAAATATAGCAATAAAGTCAGTCACATGAATTTTTTGGTTTCCCAGTGCACATAAAAATTATGTAGTCTATTAAGTGTGTAAAAGTGTTATGTCTAAATAGAGAATATACATACTTTAATTAAAAATACTTTCTTGCTAAAAATGTTATCATTTGAGCATCAGTGAGTCAATCTTTTTGCAATAGTGACATCAAAGATCTCTGATCACATGGGGCTTCCCTGGTGGCGCAGTGGTTGAGAATCTGCCTGCTAATGCAGGGGACACGGGTTCGAGCCCTGGTCTGGGAAGATCCCACATGCCACGGAGCAGCTGGGCCCGTGAGCCACAACTACTGAGCCTGCGCGTCTGGAGCCTGTGCCCCGCAACGGGAGGGGCCGCGATAGTGAGAGGCCCGCGCACCTCGATGAAGAGCGGTCCCCGCACCGCGATGAAGAGTGGCCCCCACTTGCCGTAACCAGAGAAAGCCCTCGCATGAACCGAAGACCCAACACAGCCAAAAAAAAAAAAAAAAAAAAAAAGATCTCTGATCACAGATCACTGTAACAAGTATAATAATGATGAAAAAGTTTGAAATATTGCAAGAATTACCAAATTGTGACACAGACACATGAAGTGAGCAAATGATGTTGGAAACATGGCACCGATATACCTGCTCGGAGCCCAGTTGCCACAAACCTTCAATTCGTAAAAAACGCAATATCTGCGAAGCTCAATAAAGTAAAGCACAATAAAATGAGGTATGCTTGTATACCCAAAAATGCTCTTAAAATTCAGTGTTAATAAAACAAACTACTTGTTTAAAAATGACTACAGAATCTGGACAGACATCTCACGAAGGAAGATATACAGATGGCAAATAAGCATATGAAAAGATGATCAACATAATTTGTCATCATAGAATTACAAATTAAAATAACAATAAGACTACACACCTATTAAAATAGCTAAAATCCAAATGGTGGTGAGGATGTGGAACAACAGAAACTCTCATTCATTGTTGGTAGGAATGCAAAATGACACAGCCACTTTGGAAGACAGTTTCACAGTTTCTTACAAAGCTAATCATAGTTACATGAGCCTGCTGGGGGTCCCATAACAGAATACCACAGACTGGGTAGCTCAGACACTATAGACAGAAAAGCAAAAGAGTAATAAAAAGTCTTAACTTAATTATAAAAAGAATAACTTCCCAAGAATTTATACTACTACTATCCTTGGGAAGAGCTAACAGCATAGCCTCAAAGGAATTAAAACAAAAACTAACATAATTTCCAGAAGAAAGTGAAAAATATACAATCATACTAAGAGATTGTATTACTCTCTCAGAAAATGAAGCAGACCCCCACCCCAAAAAAAAAAAAAGTAAGGATTTCGTTTTGAATCCTGCTGAGTATACCAATCTAGGAGACATATGCAGGACCCTGCATCCAACAAACAGAAAATGCAACATGCATTTCAAGTATGCATGAAATGTTTTCTAAAAGAGACCACCCCCTGGACCACAAAAGAAGTCTCAACACATACTCCAAAATCAATATCATGTAGACCACATTCTCTGTCAATCAGATGACAAAATCAGAAACCAATGCCAATAAAATAACTGAAAATATGCCTTATATCTAAGAATTTAAAAGCATATTTCAAAAAAAATATGTGTATCACCAGGTCATCTTGCCTTGTGCCGTGTCAACCCACCATAGGCTTGCTGACTTTCAATTCTAAGCTCCTCTCTCTGTTCCCAGCGAGATGAATGGGAAACTTCTACAACTCACTCATGATGCTGGGACCAAGGGTACAGTGGGCAGGAGATGGGTGGGTGGGATGTGGTATTGCGCACACCATCTCTCACGGTCTAAACATGCAAACCTGACATTTCCCCTCTACTGAAGCTTTCCCAGCTTTATGCAAGGTCCTCCTTGGATGGTATCCTCCAAAAGACCCCAAAGGAAGTGGGATCCACTCTTCTGAGAGCCCCTAACCTGCATCATTTTTGTCTGGAGAGAACAAAGCCAGAAAACACACAGCTGACCAACTGCTCTTCCTTTTCCCTCAGGCCATTTTCCTGGAACCAGGTCTATCTGATTCTTCTTTCTGGCAACTGGAAACTTCTCTATGCCATGCCCTCTCTTGAAACAATTCTCTCCTTTCCCAGTGAAAAAGACTTATAGCTTAAAATTAATGTGTAAGCACTACAACATGATTAATAAGAATTATTAGTTTTACTAATATTAATTAGTAGAAATTTTTAAATCTCATTCATGTTTTCAAAATATTTCCACATTGTACATATCCATACTGGACAGGGACAGAAGTCTACACATGGTGATGGAGGAATGAAAGATGAGAAGGGGTAAAGGTGAGCTAATTTGCTCATGCTTTTTAGTGAGGTTTCAATAAATACTGTTGTTCTCGTTGCTGCTTCTAACAATGGTAACTCAAAATATAGACATTTTTTGACATCATTTAAAGATAACCAAAATAAGAAAAATGTATTCTGAATTACCAAAGTAAATGGAAAGACAAAGAAGACTATGTAACAAAAGACAGAAAGCAAAAGAAACATTTTTAAGTAAACAGTAGATATGAGATAAAATTAAGACCAAATTGATTTGATATGTTCATAAACATGAGATAAACTTATTTGCTTAAAATAGAAAGAAGTTCAGAATAGGTTAATAAAGAAAACCCAACTATATGTTACAAAAAAAATCATACAAAATAATATTCAGAGAAAAATTTGTTAGCCATTCATATTTATATTACTAAACAGAAGTAATAATTTTATGAGATGGATCAATTAGTCTACTCTAGAATAGACTATTATTTAGGTAAACATATATTTGCCAAGTTGACATCAAAAGAAATCAGAAACCTAATAAGTCAATAACCATGGAAGAAATTGCAGAAGCTAGCTAAAACCTACCTGGACCTCAAAATGCCTTATTTAGATAGTTTTATGTGGGAAATCTTGAAATTTTTCAAGGAATAAATAATTTCACTAACACTTAATCTTTTCTAGAATACAACAAAGAAAGAAATCTTCCAGATTCTTTTTTTCAAGGTCATCAAGACACTAATACTTAAATTGGACTAATATGAAACAGAAGTAGACCAGCCTTACATAAGAAAGCAATGTCAACATCTTAGCAAATATAATTCAGTAGTATTTTAGAAGGAGAACACACTCTACCCAAGTTGAGTTCATTCCAGTAATGCAAAAAGGGTTCAGTGTTAGGAAATCCACTTATGTAATTCACTGTATCGGTCAGGGTTCAGTTACAAAAACTAGAATCCTCTCTACCTGGTTTAGTACAGAAGAAGATTCATCGTGGGCTGTTGAGTGGCTCACAGAAGCCCAGGCAGGACTGGAGAAACAGAAACCAGGATGAGCTTTTGGGAACAACTCCCAAAGCAGCGTAGCTGACTGGGCCAGGGACGGGCTTCTGCCCCCTCCACAATCAGAAAGCACCACCCTGCCACCGCCAAGACGGAGAAGGCCACAACCAAGAAGCTGCCTCCATCGGAAAGCCACTAGGATCAGGACATGGTCTGACTGGGAAGACAGCTGCCACCTCCAGGGTCACACCACCCGGCTGTGACCTGTCGAACGGGTGCCCTGTGTCCTGCTGGTCAGACTTCACAATCCCAGAGACTGGACCCTGCCCTGCTCATCCCTCCGCTAGCAAGGCAACGTCTCCACCACCATGTTTCTCAGCAGAAACAGCAGATGCAGCAGAAGTGCAGCCTTCACAGCCCTCTGTGTTGCAAATCTAAGGTCAAAGTGTCTGACATTTAAACCTAAGTCGAACAGAGAAGCCCGACTCGAAAGGGATCTCAGAATCATTCCTTCCTGTCTCTGCTGTGCAGGAAGACAGTCTAGGAAGGGAGAGTGGAGTCATAATATCCACCCGGCCACCCTGCGGCTTCTCAACACCCTTCTGTGTCATTCCCACAGCAGTCACACTCCAAACAACAGCACTGATCTGCCTCTCCTTTGAAATGCGACCCTCCCCACATCAAAGGAAGACACCCACCTCTCCCATGAAGTGAAGACCCCAGTCCCATCTGTCACTGCATCGATGGCTGAGAGATGTTCTCTCCTCGTCTAGCTCCATAAAAACCCAGACTCAGTATCCTGTAATAATCTAAAGGCTAAATCATAGCATTAACACCAATAGCACACCCTAAATAAAACAGTAGGGGGAAAAAAGCAGAGGAAAGCTGGTAAACATACATAAATATAAACCATCCAAACAATGAGAAAACATGTATAGGAAACAGTCTTAAGTTCAGCAACTGGTCATGAGGCCAGTGTTGACATGAGATGGATAGATAGACGACAGATTGATAGACAGAAATAGATAGATGTTAGATCAGTTTATTATTAATTATAATGTATAGCAACTTGTTGAGATATAATTCACATACCATATAATGCACTCATTTTAACTGAACAGTTCAATGGTTTTTGGTATATTCACAGGCTTGTGCAAACATTATCACAATCACTTTTAGAACATTTTCATTATCCCCAAAAGAAATCCCATCTCTATCAGCAGTCCCTGCCCACTTTGCCCTAAACTCTCCCATCCCAGCCCTAGACAACCATTACTCTATTTTCTGACTCTTTAGATTCACCCATCCTGGATGTTTCATATAAATTGAATGATCCAATATGTGGTCTTTCTGGACTAATTTCTTTCACTTAGCATAATCTCTTCAAGATTCATCCATGCTGTAGCGTGTATCAGTGCTTCATTAATTTTTATTTCTGAATAATACTCCATCATATGAGCGTACCTCATTTTACTTATCCGTCCATCAGTTGAGTCACTTCCGCTTTGTGTCTATTCTGAATAATCCTGCTACTAACGGGGGTGTACACATGTTTGTGTGGACATGTGTTTCCTTTCTCTTACATGTAGCCTCAGAAGTGAAATCGACTGGTCACATGTTCACTCTATGTTCAACCTTTTGAGGAACCGCCAGACTGTTTTCCAGAGCAGCTGTACCATTGTATATTCCCACTAGCAGGGAATGATGATTCCAATTTCTCTGCGTCCTCACCAACATTTGTTATTATCTGTCTTTTTGATGACCGTCATCCTTAACGGGTGTGAAGTGATAGCTCATTGTGCTTTTGATTTGCATTTCCCTGTTAGCTAATGACATTGAGCATCTTTTCATGTGTTTATTGACCACTTTTATATATCTTCACTGGAGAGATATTTAGTCAGATCCTTTCCTCATTTTCTAATTGGGTTGTTTAATGTCTTTATAAGAAGAAGGGAGATCACGTATACAGTAATGGAGTGGTTCTATTAACCCTTTACTCCCCATTTCATGTTTCTGCATTTGTTCCTGTGGATCTGAGTTACCACCTGGTGACATTTCCTTACTTCAGTACAATTTTGTGATCTTACTGTCAAATATATCACATTTCTGCTGGAGACAAGTAGACAGACATCCATCCGGGGAAGACTGGATAAAGAAATCACAATCCATACTATAGAATACACTGTGGTCTCTTAAGAAACCAGATGAAACAACACGCGCTGATGCGGAACCGTGTCCAGCACATATTGTGATGTAAAAAAAAGTGCAGAGCGCAAAACAGTACCCACCTATGGCTTCCAGCTGTGCAGAAGTACATACACACCAAGACATCCCCTAAGTGCTATACACTGAGCTAGTAAGTGACTCCCTCTGGCCATGGCCAGACGCTTATATACCCTTCATGGGAATCACTGCTGTTTCTGGGTTTATAAGGAGCATGAAATTCCTTTATTTATCTTTTTAAACCTGATAGATAGAGACACAGACAGCCATGTCCTGAAAGGCAGGCCTTCTCGGTGATGAGAGAGAGACCACACTGCCACAGACTGTGTGCTGAGCTCACGAGGGGCCGTTCAGAGTCTCAGCAGGAAGAAAGAGTCTTCAGATTTGTGGTCCTGATGAGAAATGACCAGTTTCTTGGGGAGACTTGGGCTTCCCTTCCCAGGACAGCTGTTTCAATCAGAAGGATTGAACAGTAAGGTCAATAAGAAAAGAGAACCAAAGTCATTTCACTCACAGGGAAAAGCTTCAAGGGTAGGGGATGGCCCAGAGCTGGCCTTCCCGGTGCCTGCCAAGGGGAGAGCTCTTGCTTCTTACAGGATGCCACGCCCCTCTGCAGGTCCCCACAACCCAGGCTCCCAAATCCATGCGCTCTCCTCCTGTCCCATCCCATGTGCTCCTGGGTGAAGCCGCTCTCGGGAGAAACGACCAGTTCATTCATTAGAGTCATTCACAACCTTGTGAAAATGAGAGACTCAACTCCTCCAGGACATATATTTTACTATAAAAAATCTCAACTCAGAAACTACACCAAGACGGTAAAATGGGCATTTGTGAGAGCACACACACATACACACACCCTTGGAAAACACACAATGGGTCCTCCAGGTGGCCTTGAGTTGTGAGAAATTCTCCAGAGGTAGAAGCCATTGGGGTCCGAATGTGAGGAGCCGGGGAAGCCCCACACCAGAGCACAGGCAGGACGCAGCTGCTGCTGGGACAGAGGGGACCACAGGCTGCCCCCAACGTCAGCAACAACAAAGGCACTTTCTCGGCTGCATCACAGGCAGGACGCAGCCCCGGACTAAAACTGGGAAGAAAATGAATCCGCTGCCTGAGAGGGCGGCCAGACTTCAGTTAGCTGTCAGTTGACACAAGGGACACAGAGAGCAAAACAGACGTCCCAGCTTCTCTGCTCTTGGCCCGGGGTGGTGGGGACGGGGGGGCGGAACACGGGGGCACGTGCAGGCCAGGCCTTCTGCATCTCTCCCTGATCCAAGCGGGGCCTGCTCACTGCACAGTGAGGCCTGGCCCAGCCCGCAGGAGCCCGGCAGTTCTGTCCAATGCTGGGGCCCATTAGAAGGCTCACAGGCTGTCACCCCAAGCCTCGTCCCTAACGTAGCCTTTGTCAGGGGGAAGATGGCAGTGAGGTTCCCATCAGCCACGTCTGTGATTCCTCAATTTCAGAACCTGGATAGAGAGGAGGGTGGGCCCCTTGGGGACCTGACACTTCACTTTCACGACCTCATAAAAGAGGCAGGGCCCCTGGCCCTACTAAGCTGGCCGAGAGGTGTGCCCTGGCCACAGAGGAAGAGGTCCTTATTCCAACCCCCGAGACACCTCCTGAGGGACAGGAAGCGCTGGCCTAAGTCTGCAGTTTTCAAGTGTGGCCTCGAGTCCCTGGGGACTCCCCGAGACCTTCTCAGGGCCGGATAAAGTCAAGACTGTTTTCATAATAATAGTACGTGATATGCCCCTTTCATTCTCACATGAGCGTGCACAGGTGGGCAGTGGACACTTCCAGAGGCCACATGATGCGTTAACAAGTCCGTCACTCCAGCAAGCAAGTGCATGTAAGTGAACTCTTGCGTTTTAAGATTGTTTTAGTTTTGATAGCTCATGTAGTAAATATCGTTAGATACACCCACACAAACAAAAGTCTCGGGGTTCTTCATGGTTTTTAAGAGTGAGTCCAAAAAGTTTGGCAGTCAGACACGCAGATGTCTCTCCCTGGGCACCCTCACCTCCTCAGTGTTCGCTCCTCAGGGAGATGGGTGAGTCCAGTTCGCCATCCCCGTGGCCCCTGCTTCAACTCTCACACTCCATTCTCAACAAGAGAGACCATAAACGTCTTGAGTCAGAGCACGTCTCTCTCCCGTTAAAATCCATTTAGAACAAGATTCAGATGCTGATGTGGCTGAGAAGGTCCTGGACGTGCCCTCCACTCATTCACTGCAGGAGGCCGGGGGTCCTCAGCCCTGGATCTGTAGGAAGTGCCTTGGTTTGATGTCACCCGCCTGCTCCTGTGGTGATGCCTGGGGACTCTGCCCACCGCTCCCACCTCCGTGAGCCGCCCTCCTTCTCGCCGACTCTAACCCACCACGCCGGCCCTGTTGGCACAGCTGACATCAGGTGGGGCCCGGGCTCCATCGCTTCCCAGCTGTGCCCTTGCCGGGAGTGCACATGCCCTTATGGACCTGCTCAGAGGTCACCTCACCAGGGGGCCTGCCCTGACCCCTCACAACTCTCTAACAGTCTGAATTACATCACCCACACCTGGGCCTAGTCACGGCAATATGCTCAGTGAGGCAGGGGGTCTAACAAAGGGGTCAGCATGCTCTGGTTTGGGGGGAACCGAAAAGGGATGGTCCCATGAAGAGGATGCATTTCTTATGATCAGAACTAAAGACTGGGGTATCTTCTCTTACAGAACCTGCTGAGCTTTTCCAGCAAATTAATTTCTTCCAAAAACTATTTAAATTTTTTATTTTACCAAGTTAAAACATGCATGTAGTATTTGGAAAAGAAGACTGAAAGCTACAAAATAATACTGAAAGAAATTGAAGAAAAGTTAAATAAATGAGAGATATACCAGATTTTGGGGACAGAAGACTCAACATTATTACTGTGATGACTCTCCCCAAACTGAAATGTGGATTCAACGCAAGAGATTCCGGAATTCTCCATCATGAGCCCTGATTTCTTCTTGTAAGTCATCTCCAAATTCCCCACGGTCTGCAGGCAGCCCACACTGGCACAGCCCACCTGACCTCGACACAAGTTCCCACGGCTCCCACCATCAGCTCCAGCTCCACTGTCACCCTGTGGGCCTGAGGTCACCCTCTGGGGTCTTCCTTCTGGGAAGCCCCGGTCATCCTGAAGCTGCCCCTCCTGCTCCTATTTCCACAGATGCTAAGGTCTGTCCTTTATTTTCCTGAAAGTCCTTTCCCATGACCCTTCCTCAGTATTCCCACTGGTTCACCAAGACCATGTCTGCCAGACTGAACCCCTCAGAGCTCTCCCTGGTATGCCTGCCCCATCTGCAGAGGGCCCACCTCACTAACTTCTGAGAACTCCGCTGTGGGTATCCTTTAAGTAAAGCACTAAGTATGGTCCCAGTATCCCTCCGAAATCCCTGTCTTCCCAACTCCCCCAACACATGCCCTGTCCTCCAGAAAGGTTGGTGCCCCTATAGCCCAATCAGCCCACAGCACACTTTCGCCCAAATTCTGGATTGGTGCAGGCAGTTCCTCCTGTCACTTTTGCATCTTTTTTCCTCTTCACTGTCCCCCTTATGCAAACCTTCCTTGGCCTTGAAGGCCTAGCTTGGACGTCAGCCTATAGGTCTTTCCATTTCTGGAATCCTGATCCAGTTTCATTCTGTAGCACATGCTTTGGAGTCAACGTTCCTTTAGTGATAACATGCATTGTGCCTTTGACATAAGATTTTCTTACATGTCACAATGGCCAAGAGAGGGAGACATGTTTTGTTTTGTTTTGTTTTGTTTTTTTGCCCCTGAGGAACAGCCCCAGGGTGGCATTTTTATTTGCAAAGGGAAATGTTAAGTGTGCCACTAATGTGTTTGTACATGAAAATTAAAGGATGCTCAACATCACTAATCATTAGAGAAATGCAAATCAAAACTACAATGAAGTATCACCTCACACCTGTCAGAATGGCCATCATCAAAAAATCTACAAACAATAAATGCTGGAGAGGGTGTGGAGAAAAGGGAACCCTCTTGCACTGTTGGTGGGAATGTAAATTGATACAGCCTCTATGGAAAACAGTATGGAGGTTCCTTAAAAAACTAAAAATAGAACTACCATTTGATCCAGCAATCCCACTACTGGGCATATACCCTGAGAAAACCATAATTCAAAAAGAGTCATGTACCACAATGTTCATTGCAGCACTATTTACAATAGCCGGGACATGGAAGCAACCTAAGTGTCCATCGACAGATGAATGGAGAAAGAAGATGTGGCACATGTATACAACGGAATATTACTCAGACAGAAAAAGAAACGAAATTGAGTTATTTGTAGTGAGGTGGATGGACCTAGAGTCTGTCATACAGAGTGAAGTAAGTCAGAAAGAGAAAAACAAATTCCGTATGCTAACATATATATATGGAATCTAAAAAAAAAAAAAAATGGTTCTGAAGAAACTAGGGGTAGGACAGGAATAAAGACGCAGATGCAGAGAATGGACCTGAGGACACAGAGAGGGAGAAGAGTAAGCTGGGACGAAGTGAGAGAGTGGCATGGACATATATACACTACCAAATGTAAAATAGATAACGAGTGGGAAGCAGCCGCATAGCACAGAAAGATCAGCTCGGTGCTTGGTGTGGTCACCCACCTAGGGGCGTGGGATAGGGAGGGTGGGAGGGAGATGCAAGAGGAAAGAGATATGGGGATATATGTATATGTATAGCTGATTCACTTTGTTATAAAGCAGAAACTAACACACAATTATAAAGCAATTATACTCCAATAAAGATGTTAAAAAAAAAAAAAAAAAAGAAAGGCCCTGACTCAGGACGGGGATACAGAATTGAACAGGAAGTAAGCTGTGGCCCAAGTTTGCTTACTTGACGATCTCCATGTAAAACCCGTATTTGGGTAACAGACCCTTCTACGAGAGCAGTTTATGACACTGCAGACGACAGGGTGAGCGACAGGAGACTTTGGGGGTTTTGGTGACACCACAGCTATCAGAGGAAAGTGAGCCTGAGAACCGCCAGGATGAATGCAAAAGTCAAAGTGAGAGCCAAGGGCTGGCTCCATCTTCAGTCAGATCAGAATGGAAAGCTCTGGGCATTTCCGTGCCCAGGCCTGTGGCTTTGCGGCCATCCTCAGAGCACCCTCCTTCCCTCCCTCAGGGCATTTAGTTCCCTCTCACTGACCCAGAACTACTACCCTGAGAGCTGCGGTCTGCCCTTTATACCACTGTTTTTTTTTTTTTTCCCTGCCTTGTGTGATGGAAAGGAAGGTCCCTAGCATTTATTAGAGGTCTCTAACAGAAGGGACATTGGCTAGGTGAGTTACAGGCACTGCCTGCCGTCATCCTAGCCACGGCTCTCCGAAGCAGAGTCTACCTCCAAATTGTGAATGAGAAAATAAGAAAATTCACATATGCATTCATCGTCAGAGAATATGAGCCCGCAATCTGTGCCTGGCAGGGCATGAGGTGTCAGATAAACATTGGCGACTGAGAGACAGCCCTGCCGCCCTTTAAGCTGATGAGCTTATAAGTGAGAATCAATGCAGTTACCATAGAAAATGAATACAAACTGTGATCAGTCCTATTAAAGAAATAAAGAATGCGGTGAACCAGTGCAAGAGAGGAAAGCTAACAGATAGGAAGCCAGCTAGGCCTCTTCAGGAAAGGGCTTGGTTGCGGGGCAGGGGTGTTCTGGGCTGAGGAAGGGCTGGCAATGCGAAGGTCCCAGCCCCACCCCTGAGGTTCCCCACTCAGCAGGTGGGTGGGTCCGAGAACATGTATTTCTAACCCGTTCGCTCCCCCGGACCCACTTTGAGAATCAGTTTGCCATTCCACATCAAATGCCCCTCTCCGGTCTCCTCTCCAGTTCAGGATTTCCTTCTTAAATGTCAAAAGGTGAACAGCAGTGAATGTGGACTGGAGATAAGTCATCTTCTCCCGACAGAAGCCCCCGCCCCGTGCCACTTCCACAGGTGGCTGGGCAGTGGCTTCAGTGCAGTGAGGACCGTCCCTGGGGGCAGCGGCTTCCTGGAGTGATTGTTTCATCCGCCTGACATTACGGCTGCCCCAGCTTTCCAGGAACTGGCCTTTTCGCCTCACATAAAAATAGCCATTTCTCATAAACTATTTAGTGGGACTCGGTGCACAGCAGGAACCAACGGCCTCACAAAACAGGAGCTTTGCTGGTGGCTGGAGGAAGTGGCCAGAAGGGCACAACCAAGGCCAAAGTCAGGCTCCCCTCTTGTTATATTTCAGGGACGGAGGCATTTTAGCTCTGGGTCAGTGAGAGGGAACTAAATGCCCTGAGGGAGGGAAGGAGGGTGCTCTGAGGATGGCGGCAAAGCCACAGGCCTGGGCACAGAAATGCCCAGAACTTTCCATTCTCATCTGACTGAAGATGGAGCCAGCCCTTGGCTCTCACTTTGACTTTTGCATTCATGCTGGAAGTTCTCAGGCTCACTTTTCTCTGATAGCTGTGGTGTCACCAGAACCCCCGAAGTCTCCTGTCTCTCACTCTGTCACCTGCAGTGTCATAAACTGCTCTCGTAGAAGGGTCTGTTACCCAAATACGGATTTTACATGGAGGTCGTCACAAGTTCCCAGACTCACATCACCGTGTGCCTGCAAATTTCAAATGCTTTTAGAAGTGCAATACCGACACGTAAATAGTGCAGGTGGGCTATGTATGTGTGCATGCATGCGTGCATGTGTGTGCATGCGTGTGTGTGTGCATGTGTGAGTGTGTGTGTGTTTGTGAGAGCATGCATGTGTGTGAGCGTGCCTGTGTGTATGCACGTGCATGTGTGTTTGTGTGCGTGTGTGCACGCATGTGTGTACGTGTGTGTGCTTGCGTGTGTGTGTACATGTGCTTGCGTGTGTGTGTGCGCACGTGCGTGTGTGTGTGCATGCGGGTGTGTGTGTGTTAATGTCGTATACAGCTCCTCCTGAAAGGATTTCCAAGCATATTCTTTCTAAATGTGAAGGCTTCTGGGCCTGCCACCCCCACAATCCCAACTTTCAGGTTCAAATATACATTTTTTTGTTTCCTTTGCTTTTAGACAGATCTTGTCTCAAACTCACATGGTGCATTAGCACCTCTTTAAAATAAAAATTTTTGTCAACCCCAATCATTCCCTTTCCTTTCCACCCCTCCATACCCAGGAAATAACATGACTAACACCATCTGAGACTCAAATTGTGCAGGAGTAAAAGCACACTCAGCTCTCCATCCAAAATACATCTAAACTCCTCTATTAAGCTATCCTATTTTAGGCTTCTCCCAAGAAATCCAAATTAACCTTAGGTCATCAGTTAGTGCAAATGTCTTTGCTAGGATTTAAAAGGCTCTATAAGCCCTTAGACATGCAGGGGTGTCAGCTAAGTATTGCTCCTGCCACGACTGGGCCTGTAGTGACCTCCCACATAAAGCCGTGCCTTGTTATGGGGTGACCAGGCCTGTCCACTGTCCCATCCTAATGCCTGAGCATAAAGGGAAGATTTGCATCTTTGTCCCAAGTCCCAGCAGGGAGCAGGCATGAGGGCCATGAATCTCAGTGATGGAGAATACTGAGTGCATTAGCCAGGGATCTTCAGAGAAACAGAACCAATAGGGTACAGGCACACATACAGAAAGAGTTTTATTATAAGGAATTGGCTCATATGATCATGGAGGCTGACAAGACCCAAAATCTGCAGACAGCTAGCTGGAGACCCAGGAGAGCTAATGCTGTAGTTCTGGTCTGAGTCCCAGGAAAAGTGATGGTGGAAGTTCCAGTCTGAATGTTGACAGGCTCAAGACCCAAGAAGAGCCAATGTTTCAGTCCAAGTCCAAAGGCCAAAAAAATAGACTAATGTCCTAGCCCAATAATCAGGCCAGAGAAATTCTCTCTTACTTTGCCTTTTTGTTCTCTCAGGCCTTCAGCTGATTGGATGAGGCCCACCCATACTGGGGAGGGCAATCTGCTTTACTCAGCCTAGATTCAAATGTTAATCTTATCCAGAAATACCCTCCCAGAAACACCTGGAACCATGTTTGACCTAGTATATGGGCACACCCTGGCCCAGTTAAATTAAAACATAAAATTAACCGTATGTGAAAGATCACAAGAGGCTCCCTTGTGCAATGCCCTGAGCAGGGCTGTGCGGGCAGCTGGACGTCTGAGGGCAGCTGGTGTATTCGCTGCTGCAGACTCTGGTAAGGGAGCAAAAGGCCAAAAGCACATCGCCCCAGATAGTGCCCATGGAGCTGAAGCCACACACCCATGGCCACCTCACCCAGGCCCAGCTACATTTACACAGACGTCCCAGCCTGTTCACTGGAGACAGCCCAGGAGCGCTTGCATTACCAGGTGCTCCTCTGGGCCGTGCTTCCGCCTGAAAGTGACTGCAGACCACGTCAGCACTCAGATCCCAGGGGCCGTGGCCAGAACTCAGCTCCATCAGACCCTGACCACACCCATTCATTTGCTCCCCTGTGCCCAGCCCTGGCCCTGGAAACATCAGGCTTGGGGGATGCTCTCTGCCGCTCTGCCTGAAGGTGCTCAACCTCTTACGGAATTGGGAGCTTTTCAGGTCCAATCCCTTCCTCCCAGTCATCTCCTAGCACAGACCTCTCAGGGCCCGCCATGTATGTTGTCTGGATGAACGAGGATCTCACCTCCCCAGATTTCTTTGAGGCTCCACCCTGCATCCAGCAAAGGAGTGAAATTTACCCTGCAAAGGGGACAATCGTAATTCAAGAGGCAGCATGGCTTTCCCAAACCTGGAAAGTTTCCTCCCAAGTGGGGATGGACTCATTGAGAAGGACACCGAGGGCCCACTTTCCTCCCGGGGGGACCAAGCTGCTTCCTGTCAGTCAGGAGGGACACCTACCTGCCTGCTCAGGAGCAGGAGGCCTGTCCTCCAGCAGGGCGCGAGGTCAGAGCAGCACCACAAAGCTGGGCCACGGCCGCCTGCAGCCCTTGTACCGTGAAGAGAACCACCGGCCTCTGTGGCCAGACCCCAGGACATCAGGGCCACCTGCAGAGCCCATGCCCGAGACCCGCTGAGTCTGGGCACAGCAGAGACCCATGGGTCAGGGCAGGTGGGCTTTCTGCAGAGAAAGGACCCAAGCCTGAGCCTCCAGCTCACGGGACCACCACCTCACCCACGCCTCAGCTGTCAATGAATGTGAAATCTGCTTCCCTTCTGTGCTGTCCTGAGAGTTTTGAATCTACTTTCCCAGTTGCTCTTTAAGTCACAGAACATGAGGGTGGAAAGGAAATGGAGATTGTCAGGCTTGTCTTAGACAGGGCTGTCTTGCCTGGGCCTAGAAACGCCCCCACCCTGCCCACCTTCCTCCCCCCATCCACCTCCCCTACCTCCATCTACGCCCCCATTTCCCTCCCCTACCTTCCCCACTTCCCCCCAATTTCCCCCTCCCCTCCCTCACTCTACCTCTCCCATCCACCTCCCCGACCCTGTCCCATCTCCCCCACCCCATCTTCTCCATCCCCATCCCACCCCATCACCTCCCCTAACTTCCCCTTCCATCCACTTCCCCCACATTCCCCATCTCCTCTTCTCCATATCCCCCTGCCCCATTCCATCTCTCCCACATCCACACCCCACAGTATTGGGTTCCCTGTCAACCACAGTGGCAAAACTGCTAGAGAAGAAAGGCCATGCTGTGCCCACATCTTGGGATTCCTGACTGTCCCCAGGGCCAGCCTTGCTCATGCTCTGAAAATGGCACTACAGAGACTCCTCTTCAGCCACCAGGCCCTGTGTGCTCTCTGCAGTCAAGGACCCTGGTGAGAGGGCCACCCGATCTCTGTGGTGGCCTCCAGTGGCGGCCCTTGAAGGCAAGGCCTGCTTCCCCCAGCTGTCACTCCCCCAAGTCTGAACTGGCCCTTCTCCATGCGTGTTCTTCTAGTGCCCACGCCCTAAGCCAACCTGCAAGTTCCTCTGGGGCCAGCCCCTGCCCGGCTCCTGGCCGCTTTCCCAGAGCAAGTCCACGTCCCCACAGAGCCCTCCTTCCCTAGAGGCCAGGCCCATGAACTGCCCCCTCAGCTTAGCCCTGCAGCCCTGGGAGAGGCGGCCCCTCCCAGGGCAAATCCCAGGCCCTTCCCCGGAATTCAGGAGCTGCTTGAGATGATTCAAGTGGCAGTGCATCCATCTGGGAAACTCACTTGAGTTCCAGTCTTCACTAAGCAACCCCAGAGGAGGAGACCCAGAGCCAGAGGGGAGAGGCCGTTTGCTCAAGACCCCACACTCAGGGAGCACAGGGCAGCTCCGGCCTCAGTTCAGGCCTCTCTGTGACTCCCCAGCAAAGAAACAGATCTCCCACAGGGATTCAAACATGTGTCCCCAATTCAGGGGAGCAGGGGCCCCTCACCTGACTGGAGATGCTGAATGTGGCTGAACAGACAGACTCGCTCCTCCCAGATCACCCCAGCCGGCGCCACACGTGGGATTTGGCTTCGAGACACTGGCCATCCTGTCCCAATGCCGATGATCTGAGCTACTTATTAAAAAACTAAAATAAAATCAAGACAGCTTTCCTAGCACGCTTCAGAGTGGGTAACTCTATCCATCTACCATTTGTCAGGCGTCATTCTCCAGCAGCTGGGTGGGCAAGAAAGCTTAATCTCTTTGAACCTACATAATATCCACGCCCTATGACTATATAAAGGTACAGCTGGGCAAGATGTCCTGAAAACTTCAATTCTAGGTAATGGGGTGTCAGATGCCTTGCATGCTTTCTCACATTTCCTGGACACGCTCCAGGGAAACCCCTGGCACGCTGACGCCACGTGCCGCGAGGAAGACACAGCAGCCAGGACCTCGGAAACATGAAGCGTTTTCAGTCTTTATCGTGGGGGGGGGGGGGGTGCAGTGGTGGGGGAGATACAGAATGTCTGGAAATGTGGTGATGGATGTAACGAACTAGGAAACACTTGGGGCCTAAAAAGTTGCTTGAGAGGTGGGGATTCTTACGGATCCCTGCATTTCTTTGAATCCCTATGGAACTCGTAGATCTGTGTTTCCCCCCAAAGCTCTCCTTCCTCCAACCGTTTGCTTTTTCTTTGTTATTTCTAGAGGCAGGCCTGACTACTGCTGTAAACAGTTTTGACAAATCACTGTGGAGCTAAAACTAGCAGAGGGAAGACGTGCCCAGGAACAGAGGTCCTGCTGCCCTTGATGACAGTCGTGTGCTTCCTGTTCACCGAGTTCCTTCCACACACCAGGCTCTCATGCATCCTCCTTTAAAGGAAGACGAGAAGGGGTCATGCTAGGGGTCATGCTGGGGCCCATGGCCAGTCAGCTCCCACTACTTTAGATAAGATGGTTGAATGAGTCACTTAGTGATTTAAAACAACAATAATCCTTTATTACCTCTCCCAGTTCCTGTGGGTCAGGAGTTCAAACAGGGAGCATCAAGTGGCTTGTCTCTGCCCTGTGGTGTCTGGGGCCTCTGCTGGGGACCTAAATCGGGGCAGGGACCACCTGAAGACCATTCCCTCCTAGGTCTGGTGGTCCACGCAGACCCAGCGGGGCTTTCAGCTGGAACCCCCAAACGTGGCCTCTGCATGTGCCCCCAGCTTCCTCCCAAGATGGTGGTGAGACTTCTAGAGCAAGTGTCCCAAGAGCAAGAGAGCCAAGAGACCAGGGCAGAAACTGTCAGGACCCTTGTGATCTGGTTTCCAAAGATACCTGGCACCACTTCCACCATGTTCTATTGATGGAAACAGTCACAAAGGCCTGCAGGGTCCAAAGAGAGGGAACACAGAGGGGTCCCATCAGTGCAGGAGCCCATGTCTTACTGTAAGAAGGGTGTGGAGGATGGGATGTAGAGAGATGAGCATCTCTGGAAAATATCTTCCACGATGACGGGAAGGCAGGTGCTACTGAGGATTCCGTCCTCTGCAGTCAGCACTGAAACCACAAAGCCTATCAAGCTTTCCTTCATTTCTTTCCATGTCTAGTTAGGAAGTCCAGCTCTGAGTTAAGAAAACAATTCTTTATATGATTTCACCCAATTAAGTATGCCTCACCTGGGCTCTCTCTTAGGATTGCTTTTGTGTTTTCTCTAAGATTCATATCCAGAATTTTTTAAATGGAAGAACAATAACCAGGCCTTCAAGGTGGCCCCTGTCAATCATTCCTGACAGTTTCTTGGCTGAGGATGGCAGCCGGTAAATTGGGATTCCTGCCAGTTTACAGCAGGAGCCATCAGGAGTGATTGCTGGCATATTGCTTTACCAAGCTCAAGGTTGATTCAGAGGAGATGGCTCATCAAGGGCTTGTCACCCACTGAGAGAGGCCCCTGATGACCCACGGTGGGGAGCCGCGTCTGCAGCAGGGAAGGAGCTGGCTCTGGGCTAAGCTGTTCTGTCGGCACCAGCCGATCAGCTAAAATTATTGCTTACTGTCCTTGCCGGGCGTGGATCAGGAGGGCGGGCTGGCATGACCCAAGGCCCCAGGCCCACTTCCTGTGGCGCTCCATGCACACTGGCCATGCCCAGCTGATCTGGAAAAGCCCAGCCCCAGGTGATGAGACTTTTCTGTCCACCCACTAATTGCACTTTTCCGTTAGCTGTATCTGGCCACAGTTCCATTCTGACACCTCCACCGAGTCCTCCAGCTCCAACGCAGGGGTCTTTCTGTACTGCTTGTCAGTTTACAGGATCAGCTACGCAGGGGTCTTTCTGTACTGCTTGTCAGTTTACAGGATCAGCTACACAGGCAGACAGATCGCAACCATGTACAGTCTTCATGAAAGTCGCCGAGGTTGGAGGCCTCGGTCTTACATGGGGCAGACTGCACTTGGGCCACTCTGGGCCCTTCACGGAGGCATGGCTCTGGGTGCACAAACACTCAAATTATGACTCCGCATTCTACAGAAGCAAGTCTGAGAGACCCAAGGTGGAGGGCCCAGTGCCAGGGAGAATTTATCATTCTTTCTGGCAGATTCTTATTTGCCTTGAAGAAGCCAACACAGGGCTGCTGCATGGAGGGACCACATGCTGTCAGGCATTAATCTGCTCTCCAGAAAGCCCACCAAGGACACACTCTGTTGAAAGGGGACAGCTTTGAACTCCAGCTGCCACAGCTGGGGGAACATTTGATAGCGGAAAGCGATCAGCAGCCAGAGAAGGGAGGTCATCTGGCTGAGAATACTCATGAACGTTCCCCAGGAGGCTTTAGCAGGAAAAACACTTCTATCTAATCGTTTCCCTTCCTGAATTGTCAGCTTCTGCAGGATGCGGACTAGGAGCAGAAATAAGGAGGACGGGAAAGAGAGAGAGACGAGGCTGAAACCCTCTGTTCTTTTTTGTTTGTTTATTAGTGAGGCAAGGCTGACGTACAAAGTTATGTAAGTTTCAAGTGTACAACATGGTGATTCACAAATTTTAAAGCTTATACTCCATTTATAGTTATTATAAAATATTGGCTATATTCCCTGTATAATATATCCTTGCAACTTATTTATTTTATACATAGTAGTTTGTACCTCTTAATCCCCCACCCCTATCTTGCCCTACCCCCTTGAAACCCTCCATTCTTTAAAGGGTTTTGAACAGCGACCCAGAGCCACAAAGAGTTCCCTGTGATTCTTCTGTCGGGAAGTGACTGACCTGCATAGGTTGCAGACAAAAGTCATCCAGGGGCGCAAGACCAAGCCCAGGCCCCACCTGCCTCAGGTTCATTGAGCTCCCAGAGGTGGAGTGCTAAGATGCTGGAGGGTCCAACAGCACATGCTAATGATGGTAAACAACACAGTACTGTGTCTACAAAGTGGGATTTCTTTCTTCTTTCTGGGCAGACTGCATTGTTGGCGGGACGTTGGCAGAACAACACCCTCTTGCGCGCAGTTCGCTGTTTTCCGAGGGGTTACTGAGGTAAACAAGACCTGTCCTCCACTCTCTGCAGGAGAGGCCCCAGAGAGGAGGAGGGTGATGAGGGTTCTAACGCAGGACTGAACAAGTACCGAAGGAGCTCTGGGGAGAGACAGTAAAATCCAGTGGGGGTGGTCCCGTCCCCATGCCAAAATCCCACAGCCCTGATCTTAGAACCCGAGGTTCATCAACAACTTATAGTTTACTGTCAGCAGTGTGTTTTCTCTTACTGTATATATATGTATCGTTTCCAGCAATTTAAGCTGTAGACGTGAAATAACCTGATGAAGAGCATTTTAAGAGGCAGTTTGTGGCCAGCGCAAGGGCACATCTCCTTACTCAGGCATCCTTTCCCACGCGGTCTGATTTGATGGCATAAAGACATCATCACTTTGGCACCAGAGGGTCTGCAGTGCAATCGTGACACACTAGCTACCCGGGATGAGGTCAGACTTTACAGGCTGAAGCATGGTCTTCCACACAGCTGCCCTCACTGCAGTCAGCAGCCGAAAATTCAGGGGTCCCCAGGGCCCCTGACAGGCCTGCTACAAATTCAGGAGTTCCCTCGACCCCCTCACTTTTTATAATTTACTAGAACAACTGGCAGAATTCAGGAAAGCACTATACTTAAGATTACAGTTTTATTATAAAGGATGTGAATAAAGACCAGCCAAAGGAAGAGATGTATGGAGCTCCCAGATGGGAAGCTTCTGTGTTCTCAGGACCTGTCCCCTCCCAGAACATGGAGGTAAGTCCAAGCTTCAGGTGAGTAGTTTCTACTGGAGTCTCAGCATGTAGACGTGATTGAGTGAATGGCCCTGAGGTTGAACCAGTCTCCATCCACCTCTGTTCCCAGAGGTTGGCCTGCTAGCCTGGGGCTTAAAGCCCCAGTGCTCTAATCCTATGGTTGGTCTTCCAGGTGAGAACACCCACCTCCTGAGTCACCTCATTAGCATAATCTCAGGTGTGGGGGCTTCCCTGGTGGCGCAGTGATTGAGAATCTGCCTGCCAATGCAGAGGACACGGGTTCGAGCCCTGGTCTGGGAGGATCCCACATGCCGCGGAGCAACTGGGCCCATGAGCCACAATTACTGAGCCTGCGCGTCTGGAGCCTGTACTCTGCAACGGGAGAGGCTGCGATAGTGAGAGGCCCGCGCACCACGATGAAGAGTGGCCCCCACTTGCCACAACTAGAGAAAGCCCTCGCACAGAAACGAAGACCCAACACAGCCATAAATAAAATAAAGAAAATTTTTTTTTAAAAACCCATTTATGTTTAAAATAATAATAATAATAATAATAATCTCAGGTGTGGTCAGAGGCCCACCTCAAATAAGAAAGACACTGTGGAAATTCCAAGGATTTAGCAGGTACTTCCCAGGAAGCCAGGAGAAAGGTCAGCCAAATCTGCCATACAGCAAATTTCAGGTTTCACACTCAGCGGCTATAAAGTCAAACTCTTCTTTCTTGCACTCCTCTCTCCCATGATCATAGAGAAGAAAGAGCCTGACCTGGATTTCCACTGTCGCCCTTCTGAGGCTGTTCCAGCAATCCTAACACCTCTGTCTGTGATGTCACCCATGTCTCCCAGTCCCTCACTGTCCACGCCTACAACCATCCTCAAGCCCATCTGTCACACACCCGCTCCCCAAGTCAAGGCTGCTGCTTCCTGAACACCAGCTTGGACTCACACCTCTGCCTTAGTCCACTGGGGGTCCCATGATCAGCTGTGACCCCAACCCCTCACACAGTTATCACTTGACCTCCCCCTCAGCCCTCCTTCCTGAAAAGGGTTGTCTGTGGCCCTCTATGTCCCACCATTCTCTAAGGCTTTCTCAACTGCTTTTTCTCCACTTGGTGAATTTCTGGATCTCTCTCACCTGCCACTGAAGCAGGAGTCTTCCTTACGCACTCGGCAGCCCTCACGCAAATTCTGGAATCACCACAGGAGTCCTAAGCCTGATGCCGAACCTGGACTCTGTACTGCAACACCAAATTAAATCTCAAAGGCAGAACTTTGGGTGAAATAGAAAAGAATAGCTTTATTGCTTTGCCAGGCAAAGGGGGCCACAGTGGACTAATGCCCTCAAAACTGTCTATCCCAACCTGGAGGGGCTAGTGAGGAGTTTTATAGTAATGGTTCAAAAAGGAGGGCGTGGCCAGCTCATGGACATTCTTCTGATTGGTTGGCAGTAAGGCAATTGGGAGTCAGCATCATCAACCTTCTGGTTCCAACCAGTCTGGGGTCTACATGCTTGTGGGCAACATACAGTTAACTTCTCCCACCTGGTGGAGATTTCAGTATCTGAAAAACAGCTCAAAGATATTGTTATGTGTGTCTCTTGAGGAGGAACCAGGACCCTGCCCCAAGGCTGCACTATTGTTTCTTGACTGTTCCTCCCATGTCTCCACATCCCCTCCCTTCCCTGATTAGCAACTGTTGGAACCTGCCCTTTGGAACTCAGGGAAGGTTATGGAGACTGAATGAAGCCTATTTCCTGCAAACAAGAAACGGGGTGCAGAGAAAGACTTTTGTGCCCAGGAGACTCACAGGGTCCTGCTCAGTTTCAAGCCCCATGTGCAACCTCAGATTGGGCTTCTATCTCGGGCTTTTTCTGTAAAAGCAGAAATGTACTTTCTCATACACTGGCTGCCTCCGTTCCCAGGGAGGTAACTTCCACCTTGATAGAGCCCGTGAGTGACTCTCAGTACATTGCAGCTGGTTTTGTTACTGAGTCCAAGCTTGCTCTGCTTGCCACACGACAGGCCAATAAATTGGGAGACAAGGTGTTGAGGCAAGGAATAACAACTTTATTTGGAAAGCCATCAGACTGAGAAGATGGCAGACTAGTGTCCCCAAAAAACCATCTTATCTGGGTCAGACACCAGTTTCTTTTACAGAACAGAAAGAGGGAGGAGGTAAGGAAGTAAAGTAAAAAAGCCATTAGTTTTGCAAAATATCTCCTGGCTAGGCCAGCATAGGGGTGGGGATGTGTTGATTTCTTCTTTTCTGCAGCCATTCACAGGTGGGCAGGGTCAGAATGTCTCCCTGTGAGCTGAACAAAGGCACTTTAACATTCAGGCAGTAGACAGGGTTCCCCGAGGCAGGCCATTATGTATGCTTACAGCTATAGACAGCATCTTTCTAGTGGTTATAGTAACAAATGCAACAAAAACAAAGGTTAAAGTAAAAGAAACAGATCCAATATGGAGTCAGATTCTGTTCTTCCCCATTGCAGTTTTACTTTGTAGACAATCTCATCTTTTTTTTCTGAGAAAACTCCTGGTCTTTTTGGAACCCCATTAATATTTCTACATAAAAGTAAATGCAAAGTAGTCAAATTTATGGCCACCACCAAAAATAAAATAAAATAAAAGCTTGATTTTGCCTCTAAGATTTGACATAAGGTTTGAGTTATGTGTCATTTTCATGTCTTCATTTGTGAAGGTATTGATTAATCCATTCTCAACTGGCTGTGGTTCTGCCATATGTCACGGTTAAACATCTCCATCCGACAAGGGAGCAAAACTCCAGAACATTAATAAAACAACCAGAGGGGGCTTCCCTGGTGGCGCAGTGGTTGAGAATCTGCCTGCCAATGCAGGGGACACGGGTTCAAGCCCTGGTCTGGGAAGATCCCACATGCCACGGAGCAACTAAGCCCGTGAGCCACAACTACTGAGCCTGCGTGTCTGGAGCCTGTGCTCCGCAACAAGAGAGGCCGCGACAGTGAGAGGCCCGTGCACCGCGATGAAGAGTGGCCCCCGCTTGCCGCAACTAGAGAAAGCCCTCGCACAGAAACGAAGACCCAACACAGCCATAAATAAATAAATCAATAAATAAAAATTAAAAAAAAAAAAACAAACAACCAGAGGATCTGATTAAACAAAACTAGGACATAATTGTAAGCTCCCTCAGCACTTTCTTCTAATGGCACCAAGCACCCCAATGTGTGACCCCCACGCCTCATTACCTAGGTTGAGATAAAAGGACAGGCACAGTAAAGGGAATGCCTGAGTTCACTCAATATTCATTTTGCTGGATGTTTAAGCTGCTTTTATTTTTTTGTACTTAAACTTGTCCTCTAGAAACATCTTTTTAACCTACTTTGTACCATGAATCTGAAACCCAGCAGGACCCTGTGGGCGCCCTCCTAAATACGAATCTTTTCCATGTCCCCCATTTCCTGTGTGTAGGAAATGGCTTCATTCAGCCTCCTTGACCTTCCCTGAGCTCCAAAGGGCAGATTCAAACAGTTGCTAATCAGGGAAGGGAGGGAATGCAGAAACAAAGGAGGAGCAGTCAAGAAACAATAGTGCAGTGATGGGACAAAGTCCTGGTTCCTCCTGAAGGAATATACATGACAATACCTTTGAGTTCTTCTGCAGGAACTAAGACCCCAACCCAGGTGGAGGATGGTAACTTCAAGCTGAGCACAAGATTCCTGGAATACCACCCTGTTACCTCATCACTAACCAATCAGAAGAAAGTTACACACCTTGTGGCCCTCACCCCAAATTTTACCTTATAAAAACTTCTCCCTGAAAACCATCAGGGAGTTTGGGGTATTTTGAGCATGAGCCACCCGTTCTCCTTGCTTGGCCCTATAATAAACCTTTCTCTGCTCCAAACTCTGACGTTTCACTTGTTTGGCCTCACTGCGCTTCAGGCACACAAACATGCGTTTGGTAACAAATCTCTGACATGAAATAAAAGAAAAGATGTGCCAACGTCTCGGGTTTGTTGCCATCAACCAGAAATGAGATATTGCTTTATAAATTCTCCATCAAATCTTTGCATCACGGCCTGCTCTGCTTCCAGGGCACCCATCATATGTGGGTATCAGTGACACCACCCTGCCTGGGAAAACCTCCACATGCCCTGCGAGGCCGAACACAGTGGAACTCTAGTTGAGACTCGTGGGGAAATGGCACAGGATCACAAAAGCCATGACGCTTTCTGGAAAAGGTGACACTCAAAATATATGTACTTCCTTCCAGTACTTCCCTCCAGAAAGCTGTTCTCTAGAAACTGATACTTATCTGATTATAACTGCAAACCATTGCACACTCCAGCAATGCATTATTTTTTTAATTGAAAATTATGTAGAAACCCCTCTGTTTCATCTCTTATTGTCCAAAGCAGCTCTAAAATATGCCAGAAAGGTATTTCCTGAGCCTAAATGTATTTCCAGTAGCAATCAGGGACATTGCAGGAGCCCTAGAACCTTTTCATTGAAATAACAAATCCCCGTTTTGTAATCTTAGAGTCCCAGAAGGCATGGGATTGCTGACAAGCCTGGGATATCCCTGGAAATTCTCTTCTTTGCCCTTCACATCTTTCCAAAAATAATGAGAATATCCCAGGTCATCTCAACTCACTCTGATTCTTAGTGGTGATGTATACTCTCTGTATTGCTTTAATACAATGCAGAGATGTAAGAATCAGGCCACACGCTGAGGTATCACTGTAATTCAAGTATCAAATGCATAGGAAGAAGGTCTGAGCTTTGTTTTCAGTTACAGGACACATTTGAAAGAATATTCAGAATTTGAGTTATATCTCATTCTGCCTCTCACTCAGCCTGCTATGTGTGGAATATGCCCTGGAATCTGAGGTCCACCTTTCTGAGCCTCCATTTCCTGATCAATTAGATGGGTTTAATGAGAATGCCTACTGCATGGGTCAGTTGTGCAAACAAGGGAGATAAATATAAAAACTGTAACGCCAAGTAAAGATAAGGAAACAATAACTATTGATAAAGGCAATATTTATCCTTGAATGCTGATTTCCCCCAACAAAATGACTGGCCTTCCCTGTTCACATTATTTGGGCAGCTGACCCCAAACTTACCCAAGCAGACATTGGAATAGATGAGGCGGGAGTGGAGCCAGGGAACACATGGGCTCTGGGGTCAAAAGTACAGGTGTGGATGAGGCACGAGTATGCTTGGTCTCCAATGCGGGGATCCTCAGGTCTTGTTGCCCAAAGAGTCAGGAGTGGGACTGCTCTCTCCATCAGCTCTGCCTCCACTGGAACCCCCAGATGTGGGGACTGGACTGTCAAAATGTCGGCCAGCCCATAAACGAGTTTTTACTTTAAAAAAATCCTTTCTCACCTGGAGCATAGCCATGTGGCAAGGCTCAGTGTGATACTGTGATTATAATTAGAAATATATTCGTGGTCTTTGTCTCGGTCCCCTTTTCTAACACTGGGTTCTGAGCACAATAAAGATATTGTTGTTATGTTAATGAGGTGACTTTGGAAAGCCCCTCGGTTGCCTAAGGATGCTGGTCTAGAGGGTGGGAAGAGGGGCAACCAAGTGATTAGAGGATTGGAGCTTTCAATCCCACCCCCTGACTTGGGAGGGCAGAGGGGCTGGTTGGAGGCTGAGCTCAATCACCATTGGCCAGTGATTTACTCAATCATGCCTGTGTAATGAAGCCTCCATAAAAACCCGAAAGGAGAGTTTCCAAGAGTTTCCCAGTTGCTGCACACCTGGAGATTTGGGGAGAGTGACGCACTCCGAGAGTGCATGGAAACTCCACACCCTTTCCCACACATTCCTGGGTTGTATCCTTTTATAATAAATCAGTAACCTAGTCATTCCAGCAAACTAATCAAACTCTAAGAATGGGTCTTGGGTTGACGCAAAAGCCCAAGTGACAACGTGAACTTGAAACTGGCGTCTGGGGAGAAGGGGAGGCAGTCTTGCAGGACTGAAACCTTAATGTGTAGAATCTGATGCTATCTCTGGGTCAACAGTGTCGGAATTGAGTAGAATTGTAGGGCTCCCATCTGGTCTCAGAGAACCGCTTGGTGGTATGGGGAACCTCCTCCCTCACATTGGAATTGGGTGACTCAGCTGTGAGCACCACCTTGTCAGAGCCTGGGGTCCATCCATCCATCCATCCCTCCATCCATCCCATACGGGGACATGTACTTCTGTGTAGCCAGCTCCAGGGTCTCTCCTGTGCCTGGCTCCTGTGTTCTGACTCCCAATTGCCTTGTTCACTAGGCAACCTATAGACAACCAGCGGCTGGTCACTGGTGTCACCCTTCTTAGCCATTGTGCCCTGAGATCCAGCAGTCTTTATGACCACCTTGGAGGTCACGACCTTCCAGACAGGTCAGTAACACTCTGTTAGTTCACTGACCACCCTCTTAGGGCATGGCCTTTTTTTCTGATGCACACTGGGAAAGAGTTTAAAAGAATATTGACACAGAAGACACTGTCATGAACCTTTCTCAGGGACTTGACCCCTTGCAGCTTCCCAGGCTTACCTTGTGCTCTCAGAACATGATGCAACCCATGGGAAACCGAGTCACATGCCAATCACAGGAAGGCTGCCTCGCTACTCAGCCAGCACAGAGGTCTCTGCACAAGTTAATATGGCCACAGTGTCTTGCTTCCCAAAAAGAAGCAAGCAGGTGGAACAAACAAAGAGAGCGAAAACAGGCAGAAGCTTGTCGAGTGTTTTCACGCAGAGAAGGCAGGGCTGGAGCGTTAAGACACCAGCATAAACAGAGAAGCCTGCAGCCATCAAGACTCACGCATGCACCCAGCACTCTCTTCCTTGGGGCTCCAGCGGGGCAGGGGGGAGAAGGAGAGCAGGAGCAGAGTGGGGGGCTTGAGCCAGGTCTAGGTTACACACACAGGTCTGGCCAACAGGTAGCTGCAGCTGTGATGCCGCCCGCCCCAGGGCAGCAGAGATGCTTGAATGGGTGTCTGGCGGAAAAGCAGGAAGGAGCGAAGAGAGGAGATGTTAATCAGCTTAAAGAGAAGGGTAGTCAAATCCAAGGTCTTCCTGCATCATCTTTTCCAAAACTCCAGAACCCCAGGGGTGCTAATATTTCAGAAGTCTGCATTTGATTTCCCCCTTTTTTTTAAAGCCAACATCAAAGTACTGAAATTGACCTTCAACTCCTCCTGGAATAGGACTTACGCCACCCGCATTCAGATGCAGAGCCAGGCTAAGAATTGAAAACAGTACCCTGCCGTCTGCTCCAGCCCAGCCCCTGCACACGAGGCTCAGTGAGACGCTGTCCCCAGAACTGTGGTCTGGGAGACTCCTCTGGTTTCACGAGCACGCCCTCTTGTAGTCACAGGCTCTTTGGATTAGTATTGTGGACAAATTGAAAACGGCACATGAAATAGTTCTGTGCCTTTCAAAAAGAGGGGGTCTCTAATGAGCTTTGAAAGGAAGCATGTCACTGCCCAGTGGAGAGACGCCCAGTGACCACCCAGGCTTTGCACACCACGCTCTGCCCTGAAGCCTGGATGTGAATCTCTAATTCCACCCAGTGTCAAGTTAGTTGTCTGAGTCACGCTGCCTCCTGATGACCCAGGGAGCTCAGGCAGAGGGAGAGGGTGCCTGCAGGAAGCCAAGGTGGCACCGAGTTTCTCACTATGGTCCCACTTATTTCCCCCTCCCCCATGTTCAGTGTCCCCGGCTGCGAGCCTGCCACCCTCTTGACTCTCATTCATCTGGAAAGCCCATCCTCAGCTCCCACTTGGAGTACAGTAAAGAGGACACTTGCCAAGTGCTTCAGCAGCCTTGGACATGAAAGGCCTGTGCAGATGTGAAATAGGGCACAGAGTCTGACAAAAGAACATGTTCTTACTGAGGATCATTACGTGAATTGCATTATTCTGGGGCCCAAAGCAGCTTTGGCAAAGCGCATCCCTCTTTCCGTATTTGGCCGAGAACATGGGTTAACAGAACAAATGCTACTATGTTGAAATAACATGGGATGCTCTCTTACTTTGTAAGATAGTCTACCTTTGGTCGTGCGTTCTGAAGCTGATATTTAATTCTCTTAAGTGTCAATGTCAGAAAATTTTAAACTGAAATGAGGGTGGTGGAAATTAAGTGATACTGCCCCTGACTCCTCACAGTTGGAGGCAAGTGTGTTACATCAGTTTAGGAGCAAGGGGGACTTTGTGACCAATACTGATCCTGCGACTAACCCACCAGGCTCATGCTAGAGAAGGAAAAGGAGAAGCCCAGGCTGGAGCAGAATGTGTGCAGAGGGCTCTGTGCACGGCCTGCCTAGAAGCACCTTCTTATTCTAGGATGTCCTATGGGTAGCTTGGCTGGTGGGTGGAACTTTACAGCCGAGGAATATGGAGTTTTGTGCATTCTTAGACACATTTTTGGACCATCTGAGTCCATGTGACCTGCATTTTGTTTTTTTGTTTTTTATTTGTTGTTTGTTTTTGTTTTGTTTTATTTTAGATAAGCAACAAGGATTCACTGTATAATACAGGGAAGTACATTCAATATCTTGTAATAACCTATAATGGAATATAATCTGAAATATGTATATATCTGAAATATATATATATGTATATATCTGAATCACTCAGCTGTACACCTGAAACTAACACAACATTGTAAATCAACCGCACCCCAATTAAAAAAAAACACACAAAATAATAAAATAAAATAAAGTAAAAAAAAGAAGGAATATCTCTCTGCATTTTGCACATAGTAGGAACACATAGAACAATATCTAGAATATAGTAGCTACTTGGTAGGTACTTGTGAAATAAATGAATAAACTTGTAATAGGGTGTGTGTGACATGATTTTGGAACGCACGGGCTGGAGACTTGTATGTGACTTGCATTTTGGAAGTCCACTTTTTTAGATGGAGCTACTGAAGGAAATTCACAAGCACAATTTTCCCAAGGCAAAAATGTAGCCTGATAGAAAGGGACTGGATGGGAGGAGGGTGACCTAGCAGATAACCCTGGGTTTGGGTGTGGGAGGTGAGGTCAGGTTTTGGCATGTAGACTTCAGCCAGGGCCAGCTAGCTCTAGAGCCAGTGTGGACAAGGCAGCTCTGGACTGCAGCCCTGCTATCTGTCCCAAGACATGACCCACATCGACGACATAGTGTGACAACATGACCATAGTTTTTTAGCCCTTTTCCAACACATGAAGAGACTTGGCTGCAGATCAAAAGTGTAAAACCGGAGGTGGGTGGAGCAGAGAGTCAGGTGCCTCGCCTCCCCTGTCCTGTGAGGAGGTCCAGGGTCTTGGCTGTGACCCCCCACTCTCTGCAGCGACAATGAGGACCTTGTGAAGCTGTTGTCTAGTCATGGATCTCCATGCTTGATGAGGGTTTGTTTCTGGATAAATAGGCATCAAACAGAGTTTGGGAACATTCCTAATTCACCTTTGAAAGAGATACATGAAGGTCTCTCCCGAAAGACAGCATCGCACACTGAATGCAGTAACAAAGCCTGGCCCATCCAGAGTGAGATTCAGACTTTAAGGTGAAAGCCACTGCATCCATCTGCCTAAGTAGGAACGTGTGATCCCACTGCGGGCTGAAAACAGCCAACACTTCTGAGAAAGCAGGGCAGGGGGACGGGCAGAGCACCGGTGCAGGAGCCATAGCCCACAGCCCACACCCCCCAGCGTAGGGGGCCCAGACCTCTGAAAAGGACCGGACTGCTCAAGGCCCAGCACTCAAGGGCGGATGGAAGTCCTCGGGGGCTGTAGGTGCAGAGGGGCGTGATGGAATGCAGTGTGACTGGGACAGGCAGAAATGGGTCAACATGGATTTCTTCATGACTTGGAATATCACGTTTGTGGAGCAGACATTCTCAAGCCCGGCTGACAGCAGGATTCCCCGGAGAGGCACTAGCTCTGCCCTTCTCACCTGCACAGTGATTTCACGGGGAAGAGAACAGCTCTTCCCCGTGAAAAGTGAATAAGCAGGCTGAACTCTCATCACTCATGTCCCAACCCAGAGGAAGCAGATGACCGACATTGCCCACTCTCCAAGCCCCGGCCTTTTTCTTCCTCACATGAGCCACTATCACCTAGC
Source organism: Balaenoptera acutorostrata (assembly GCF_949987535.1). Taxonomy (NCBI): domain Eukaryota; kingdom Metazoa; phylum Chordata; class Mammalia; order Artiodactyla; family Balaenopteridae; genus Balaenoptera; species Balaenoptera acutorostrata. Next base: position 20,552,601 of record NC_080069.1, on the reverse strand, counting down.
AAGTGGCTCTCCATCCCCACGCGCCCTCCCACGTCCTCAAGGGCCTGCGCGTAACAGCTTGGCCTGTCCTCCTGTGACACGTGGGCGTGGACAATGGCTGGAGGCCACCTCTGCCCAGCCTGCTTCTGCCCTGCCTCTGTGGAGGACCCTGTGTGGGCGTGCCCATCGCCCACTGCACATCAACCTCAGACTCATACTAAAGACCCACCTGAGAGCAATGCCACAGGGTACCAAGCCTCTGCTCTGCGCTCAGGAAACATTTAATCCAACATCTATACCTCTGCTCTGTACTTTCTGGCCCACACACTAACTGCCATACAACCAGTGGGTAGGCAACAGCCGCCACCATTTGAGCGCATCCTGTGTGCCAGGTCGAGACTCGGTGATCATACATTAGCTCGAGCCACCCAGCGACTCCAGAGGAAGTGTGCAACCCCTGCCTCCCCGACAACTGACCAGCAGAGGGACAGAGGAGGGAAGACCTGCTTGCACACTGGGAAGCAGCCTCGAAGTCTGGTCCATTGATGCCACACCAGCATTCTATCATTTGCCCTTGGAGCCCCTGTGCAGCTGGTGTCATGGTCCTGACGTCACAGTAGGGGGCCTTTACGGGCCAGCACCATCTCATCTGAGTGAATGGATTGTTCGGGAGCCTTGCAAATCCCTCATTTGGCCGGGCTGCCTTTGCACACCGCCAAGGGTGAAAGAGGCATCCGGTGGCCAACACCAGGGGTGGGCTTTGCAGTTGGATTAATCCAAGTGATAAATTAGATGCTCTGTGGTCATGATACCTAGCTTAGACTCAAGAGGCTAGGATTCAAATCCTGATTGAGGATATACAACCTAAGCCTCAGCTTACTCATCCGAGACAAATGAGGCAGGGCCTGCATGTCCCCTGAGACTCTGGGGAGGCTCCAATGGGGAAACACCCCAAACACAGAGGACGGTAATGACCCTGACACTCAGAGCCACCTCTCCCACCTCACACACCTGTGCTTTCGCTCCCAGCCCCTCTCCTGCCCCGCTGCTAACTTCCTCCTGCTACTTGACCAGGGTTTCCCAAAAGCCTCCAGCCCAGGCAGATTCTTGCACTTGGAAATTTCTGTTTCCATCCCATTCTTTTTTTTTTTTTTTTTAAATTAATTAATTAATTAATTTTTTTTTAATGTCTGTGTTGAGTCTTCGTTTCTGTGCGAGGGCTCTCTCTAGTTGTGGCAAGTGGGGGCCACTCCTCATCGCGGTGCACGGGCCTCTCACCATCACGGCCTCTCTTGTTGCGGAGCACAGGCTCCAGACGCGCAGGCTCAGTAATTGTGGCTCACGGGCCCAGTTGCTCCGCGGCATGTGGGATCTTCCCAGACCAAGGCTCGAACCCGTGTCCCCTGCATTGGCAGGCAGATTCTCAGCCACTGCGCCACCAGGGAAGCCCCTCCATCCCTTTCTTTAATCTGAGTGTCTGTACTGAGTCTCACCCCCCGAAAGTGACTCTAGGGACTATTTACACTGAGGTGTTGACGACTGATGGCAGTGATGGCAGAGGACCAGGATCATCACATGGGTTGACCCTCTGCAGTTACAGCTGAGAAAACTGAGGCCCGCTTCACACGCCCAGTTGGAACGTCACCCAGTCTAGAATCTGCCCCTCACCACTCACAGTTCCAGAGACATTTTCCCTACGTGCCTAGTATATCATCCAACTGAAACCATCTCAGCTGGAGAAAGGAACATGCCCTCTTGGGGAATGCATCTTGGACAGGCTCTCCAGGTCCAGGGCAGCCAATGAAACCCCTTTGGGGGGCCTCTCAAATCTCAATCCCCCATTCCGTCACAGATAGGCTTGCTGGAGCACCTGCAGCCCTTTCCCCAACCTCCCGTCCAAATACAAGGGGATCTTCGGAAACCTGTGTCTCTTTCCCACACCAGAGTCTTCCCCTCCCCCCCCACAGTCTCCAGGCAGGGGCGGCAGCCAGACTCAGATCTCCATACGCGGGTTCCCCTCCAGCTGGAAACAACATGCTGGGCACCCTCGGAGAGCAGCAAGCCCTGAGGTCTGGGTACTTGGTAGTGGCACTGGCTTCATGCCAAGCCTCCTGCTCAGACGATGAGGACTTGGGGCTCTCGGGCCAGTCTGCTCCCAAAGCCTTTGCTTTGCAAACTGAGTCTTTCCATTTGCAAGCATGTGGTCTGCATGTGTTTGCAAGCAGGGGTGTCTGCATGGAACCTGCTGATCAAACACATCTTAAGACATTTTTTTTTTAAACTAGAAACTGTCATTAATAATCCTATTTTTATCTTTATAAGGCTTTGGCCCTGAGGTATCAGGCTTCCATATTATCACATTTCAGTCAAGCTTCCAGCGCTCACTTGATGTGATGTTTAATCTTCTCACATCAAAGGAAAGGACGAGGCTACATTTGTTGTCATTGTTGCCGGTGCCCACATCCATCTGCTCTGGACAGAGAAGCCTGCTGCACCCAGACAGAGGAATTCCACCCCTTCCCACCTCAAGGCTCCAGGACACTTCAAAGCTCTTTCTTACATTTCTAAAATGGAAAAAAAAAAAAAATTAAATGAATAAAAAGTAAGGGGGAGGGAAGATCAAGGGTAAAGATTTTGTTTGTTTGTTTTCCAAAATGGTCCATGCTATTACAATTGTGGAAGTCGATTCAATTGCCTTGGGGTGTCTACCTGTGAATGTGTCCACCCCATTTCACTCCTATAATAAAAGCAGAACATGTTATATTAATGTAACCTCTTTACTCCAAGGGGGTCAGAATAACCTTGGAACTTTAAAAGTCTAGGAAGTTGTGGTCATTCCATTAGGAAACACGGGGCTCAGAACTGGTGCAGAGGAGCCAGGCCTCGCTCCCGGTTACCCTACTTGGTGGCGGCTAATGTCGCTGCCACCCTTCCACCCCCTGCAACAACCCGCCTAGGGTTCAGGGGCCTGGGTCTGTGTGCTCCCCCACGGTTCTCAGTTCCTGCCTCTCTCTGCCACTCTCTTCTTGTGCAACTGTGAGTCCAGGGCCTCCCATATCCAAGACCAGCTGGAAGATTCTCCTGCCTCTGTCCACATGCCCTCAGAGCACCAGCCATTGTCTACCCTGGATCTCGTTCCTATGCATCATTAACATACAGCCATGTGTCCCTCTGAAAGTGAGATGTTAACGCCTCAGTATTCATCCCATTCATCAAGATGTAACAGGTGTGAAACATGTGGGCCAAGAGACATACCCACCACTTTCTCCAAATAGTCAGGGAAACTGTAATGAAGTGGGATAATGGCCATCACAGCTTCTCCCCTACTCTGATAACAGAGAGATCTGATCGGGGACACGGTGGCCTGCCTGATGAGTGAAGGAAGAGCGACACTGCTGGATCCTAGGCTCAGAGGGGCCATGCTGAGAGCATGACAAGTGTTCCCTACAGTCAGGACTGGGTCTGTGCCCCCCACCAAGGAAATTTACATGGTGAGAGATAGAGGGGCCATCTTCCATGCTGGTGGAAGGGGAGGGGCACAGGGGCCTGCAATCCCATAGGTCAGCTGCATCACAGGGACTGTAGGAGCCATCTGAAACCAGCCTGCAGAGAACTGCATCCACGCAAAGCTCATCCAGGAGGCGCGGAGATGGGACTGCAGAGAGCCCCAAACCCCAGCAAGGGGCGGCCACCTCACAGGAAGACCCTTGTTTCCGTCCTCTCTCCAGCCACACTTACCCTGGAGATTCAGGAACTCTCTAGCGAGCTCGGGGGCTGGGGAGGGTGTGGAAGGCGCCCACTGCCACTCCACACTGACACAGCCCGGCCAGGATCGGGTGAGATGCTACATCAAGTTTACAGTCCAATGATCTTAGGCCACACCTGCTCAGTTTTTAAAATCCAGATCAATTGTTCTTGTGGACAAAAGTGACTGAGGACCGTTTATGACCTAAGAGGATGCAGGTGGGGGGAAGAGACAGAGACATTTTCCTCCTGGAGGGGAGGCTCCCTGCTCTGGAAGAACCTTTAAATGGGAAGTGGAGAGCGTGCAAGCCACATCTTCATCACAGTTTGTTTGGCACAGAAGTTACATTTATTTCAGGTATGAGCACCAGACAATACCTGCTCATAGCTGAAGCTCAGTTAATGCTTGTGGAAGGAACAGGTATATTCACATAAAAACAAAATTTCTAGGTTAGGTCATCCACAAAACACCACTGCAGGGTGGGCAGTTCTGGGGTGTCAGGGCCCTGACTTGCTCCCTTGGTCTCCTCCCACGGGGACAGCCCCCTTATCTTCCTTCACAGGCAGAGAAAAATACCCTTACGAGGCAGGAGGGCTTCATTCCCCCCTAAGGTAATAATAATAACAGCTGGGCCTCCCTCTGCTGCGACTCTGGGTTCATCCTACACACCAAACATCAGACACCATACACCTCCGTCCCGGGACCAGGACCCATTTCACAGCGAGAACATGGGTCAGGGATGTGAGAATGTGTTTACAGCTCTGTTCTCTATGATAAAAATATCAGAAGTAATCATGACATGGAGCAAATCCACTAAAATCTGCACTTAGGCCTGAGATTTTGCTGTCACTGCAAGTGCCCTTAGGACAGAGCTGCAATAACTCTAGTTCTGTTTCTTTAGGGTTTTTTTTTTTTACCACCAAGTTATCATTGTTTATTTCAAATGACTGTTTAAACACAAGGTCATGTATGACCGTGGGAGTCACACATCTCATGCAAAAGGAATGGAAATGATTCTGAGCCATTATGAGCTTCCTCTTAAAAGAAACGTGTGTTGGGTCAACCGTGTCACCGGAGTCCTCCAAATTAACTTCCATGTAGAAGATGATCTTGACTAAAGCATAAGTAGTATTGCATGTCAATTTGACATAGATATTATTACAACTCAACAGCAAACAGAGCCATTGTTTGGAACAAGCATGTTTTTCCGGGGAGCAGTGTCTAATCACCTCACTGTTTTGAATCCTAGTGCATGGTGATAATAAACAGCCCATAGACAGCTGGATTCCCTGAGACATTGAGAGCCCTCCTTGCCTAGGGGAAGCACCTCCCCTTAGTGGGCCATAGCCCCAGTTCACCCAAGCACAGGGCAAAGGCTGGCCTGGACCCAGTAGTGTAACCAGGCGGTAGGCACCCACTTTGTCCCTGGGCCTTTCCTTCCACCCTCACAGTCCTTTTCAGGATCACGTCCCAAGCAACCTTCTGCACCCAAGTCACCATCTTGGGTCTGCTTCTGTGGGAAACTAAACCAGGACAAGTGGCTTTTCTAGCTGATGTCCACAGATCCTTTGTCTGAAGATGTCTTCATGAAGACCAACAGGTACTGTTGACATTTATAACCTTTAGCAATTATTAAAAGCACATTTTGCTACCATAGGATCCAGTAATTCTATTTCTGGGTGTTTATCCAAAAGAATTGAAAGCAGGGTCTCAAAGAGCTATCTGTACACCCAATGTACATAGCAGCATTATTTGCAGTAGCCAAAAGGTGGAAACAACGCAAATATCCATTGAAAGACGAACAGATAAACAAAATGTGGTATATCCATACAATGGAATATTATTCAGCTTTAAAAAGGCAGGAAATCTGACATGCTCCAACATGGATGAAGCTTGGGGACATTATGCTAAGGAAAGAAACCAGAGACAGGACAAATTCTTCTTATGTGAGAGACATAGAGTAGTCAAATTTATAGAGTCAAAGAGTTGAATGGCGGGTGCCAGGGGCTGGGGAGAGGAGAGAAGGAGGATTTAGTGGGTTTTGTTTTTGTTTTAATTGAAGTATAACAATTAATTTACAATGTCGTGTTAGTTTCAGGTGTACAGTACAGTGATTCTGTTATATTTACATATATATACACACATATATATGTGTGTGTATATATATATATATATTCTTTTTCAAATTATTTTCCCTTATAGATTATTACAAATTACTGAGTATCGTTCCCTGTGCTATATAGTACGTCAGGATTTAGTGTTTAACAGGGACACATTTTTGTTTTCCAAGATGAAAAGAGTTCCAGAGATGAATACTGGTCATCACCACTATTGCACAATAATGTGAATGTACTTAGTGCCACTGAACTGTATACATAAGATGGTAAATTTTATGATATGTATATTTTATCACATTTTTTAAAGTTAAAAAAAAAACTGGATTAGAAGGAAAAAAAGAGAAAGCACATTCTGACTCATCTGCTGTAAGTGGGCCCCTCTGGTCATTTCCCATGTGAGTCGTGTTTAGGTTGAAACTTCAGTTAGTACCGTAAAGTCCCACTCTTATTGTCACCCTCAACAGCAGGGTGCAGAGGCAAACTTAACATAGCAGTGACATGTCAATGTCAACCAGAGGCCAAAAGATGCTATCAGTGAAGGACATGAACAAATGCTTCCCCACAGTTCAAAGCCGAGGTGGGGGATGAACGTCATCTGTAGTCCAGTGTCTTATTTGGGTTCCCCCAAAGCCCTCTGAGACACCAGTCTGGATGCTGAGCAAAGTGGGGAAGTGGGGAAGGAGAGACCGGAAGGCCAGAGGCCGTGAAGCAGATGTGAAGGAGAAGGTGAGAGCCCTGGACGATGGGGCTGCATCCTGCTGGGACCCTCTGAGAAACTGCTCAGAGTGGTGGAAGCCTCGACCACAGTTGGGTGACTCACAACGGGGTGGGCTCAGGGCAGGTGTGCATGATCAAGGTCAATCATATTAAACAGACTCTGTGTGAGACCGAGAGTGCAGGGAGCATTTGCTTCCCTTTAAACAGGCTCCCTGCATGAGCACACAGCATGGGCTGGAGAGGTGGTACCTCTCTGTCTCTGTCTCTCTCTGGGGAGCTGTAGATCAGGCACTTTCTGAGAGCAAGGCTGAGTGCTGGAGGAGGTAGGGGGCAGGTGCCCTCTCAAACAGGCCCACTCACCGTTATGGGCTGAAGGGTGCCCCCAAAATCCATATGTTGAAGTCCTAACCCCCAGTATCTCAGAATGTGACTCTATTTGGAGACAGGGCCTTTACAGAGGTGGTTAGTGTAAAATGAGGTCATTAGGATGGGCCCTATTCCAACACATCTGGTGTCCTTACGAGAGCAAGAGATTAGGACGCAGACATGCACAGAGGGAAGACCTTGTGAGGACACAGGGGGAGCCGGCCGTCTGCAAGCCAACGAGAGAGCCCTCAGGAGAAACCAGCCCTGCTCACACCTTGATCTTGGACTTCCAGACTTCAGGACTGTGAGAAAATACATTTCTGTTATTTAAGCCACCCCATCTGTGGTGCTTTGTTATGATGGTCCAACATACCCACCTTCCCAGCTTGGCCCACCTTCCCAGCTTGGTAGAAACAGGAAAACCTGCTCCCAAGGGGAAGGCAGCACAAACCTCTCACTTCCCAGACCCCTGCCTGGGAACACCCACCCCTAGGGTTTCCATCAGACTCTCACTCTTCCCTGAAGCCCACTAAGTGACGACCACACTCTGCCCACCTATCACCGAGACCTGCAGCCTCTGGAAGGCCCACCTCAGCACAGTTCAGGGACACCAAATTCTGTCTTAGACTTTGAGAGAGGCTGCCCTGCAGGCCTGGGGTCCTTCCTTCCCTCCTGAAGAGTCGCCCACCTGGATGAGCTGTCAGCTGCCGAGCACCACCCCCATCTTGAAGAATGACTGCCCCTGCTCTGAAGTCAGCCGCCCACCACGTGTGAGCCTGGAGGACCCCAGCCAAAGAAGTCAGGTTTATACCATCCAGCATCATGTCCCCAACAGCAAAGTGAGGCAGGAAGACATCATCTCGAGTGGACGAAAGAACTAAATTCAGGGTACTCTGTGACCCTCCAGGGTCACCATTTTGACTCCTGACTCCTCACAGTCATATGAAAAGAAGTTTCAGAATAAGACCAAAACTGAGGTCTGGGTCCAAAACTCCACCCAGGGCAGTTACCGTGCATCCAATACTGGAGATTCCACACAAAGGAGCTTGGGGTTCAGAAAGTGCCGAGGCTGTGGGGCTCCGTGGACCCCCGGCATCTGTAGAAGCACACATTCTAGAACTAGGAGAAGCTGGAGACTTTGTCCTAGAGATGGAGCACCACGGCCACGGCCAGGCTGAGGTCCCAGGTTTCTGAGAACCAAGACCCCCACAACTGAATGGCTATTCTCTTCCACTGTCTTCAGGGGCGCAATGGCTATCACAGGACACTGTGGCTGAAAGAGAGGCAAAGAACCTTATGGATCATTCTGGAACCTTCTCCAAAGTCTCAGCACCAACTGAGTAGAAAACAAAACCCCATGGCCTCAAGATCCTGGCCTGGCTGCACGCCCCACCCTTCAGCCACCATACCTGGCTCACCAAGCCCTTGTGCAGGTGGGACCAGCCTCAGAGCCTACGTAATGCCCGGGAGGTACCCTGCCCCTGCAAGGAGCTCCCTCAACGTGTGAGAAGCAGAGCCCTCAGAAGTGAAGGAATGTTCCCTACATACAGGACCCGAAATCACAGACTTGCTACTAACAGTCACACCCCACAGAAACCTTCAGGGGATTTTAAGTTTCTCCATTTAATATTAAACCTGTTTGTTTTAGCAACTCAAACCAATCTAAAATCTAATATGCAGAACTGCAGAGACCAGAAGAAGATGTAAAGGACCTGGGCCAGGACTCAGGCCTCAGCAGCCTGCCGCGCCTCCTGTAAGGAGCGTCCGCTCCCACCGCCGTCAGCACTGGCTGCCTAGACAAAGGCAGGCTGTTTTCTGCAGGCTCCAAATGTCGCCACCTCTGCTCTCCAGTGCTTCCTACAGCACTGTAGGAAGTGCGAGCATGCCGTGTTACCAAACCCAGGCCCAGCTGCCCGCCCACACCGGGCTCTGCCGAGACCAGGCCAAGTGTGGGGCTTCTTTCCCACCCGGAATCCACTGGAGCCTGAGAGCTTCCTGCGTGGGATTTCTGACCCCCCAGGACGGATTCCAGGCTTCATCCCACACCAGGTACCTTTCCCGCCACCTCCCGAGTCCCAGCGGCAGCCAGTCTCTGTCACCATACCTCCTGGAAAGCAGTGCCACTGATCCCGTGGGCGACACTGGACACAACCTCTGCTTCGACTTTCCCTGGTATGCCCCAACCCTTTGCGGCCCTGGTGTGTTGAAGAGCCTGGGCAGAGACTGAAGGATGAGAGACATAACATCTGTTTTGATAAAAGGCAATTCAGCTGAGCTAGAAAGGGAGCCCCAGATCCAGTCTTTGGCCACTTGTGTGTGTGTCTGTGCGGGTGTCTGTGCATGTATGTCTGTGTGTATCTGAGTGTGCATGTGTGTGTGTATATGTGCGGCTGTCCATATGTGTCTATATATGTGTTTGTGCATGTGTCTCTGTGTGTGCATGTATATAGTGCCTGTGTGCCTGTGCATATCTGAGTGTGCATGCACGTATCTACATCGGTGTGTGTGTTTGTTCATATGCCTTTGTGCGCATGTGCATCTGTGTGCATGTGTGTGGCGTGCACACGCAGTTAGCAGGTTGGAAGCAGGCCGCATCAGGTCAGGGAGCACTGACAGATGTGTTAGGAAACCTTCTCAGAGCCCAACCACAGCCAAAGCTCCTAATGTTCCGCCTCGCTTTCAGCCACTCTTTGCTACTTAGGAAGGCTCATCTGGACACATATTTTTAATCCACCATGACTGGGAAACTTTCCCACAACAGTTTTCGAGGTTTTATTGCTCCGGGAATTGTGTTTTCTCCTCCTCCATCCCTTCCACTTATATCTTTCCTGTATTTCTTTCCCAGTTTCTCAAAAAGGCAGGCCTGGATGGGGAAGGGCTGCACTTTTTAAGGGACCCTTTCTGAGTGATGACCATCCGTCGGAAGACCCATCTGTAATCCCGCAGGGCTGCTCCTCGGGGTGGACGGGAAGGGGCCATGTGTCTGCATGGCTGACACTGGGCAAAAGCAAACATTGACAGTTTGGTGTCAGCCAGTGGTTCTCAGACTTGAGTGTGCGTCAGAATCCCCTAGTGGGCCCACCCTGGAATTCCTCACTCAGTTAGGAGGAGGGGGACTGGGGATTTGGATTTCTAGCACATTCCCCAGTGATGCTGCCACTTCTCCTAGGACTGCATTCTGAGAACCACTGGTCAAGGTCAGCCAGAGGCCCCTCCACTTGGCCCCCATGGTGCTGGGCTCCAGTCCACACTCCAAGCATGAGAACTAAATCAAATGAGGCTTTAGAAGGACTCTGCTCTTCATAGGTGCTCAGAAGACAGCATGGTGGGAACAGTTGGGGCTGATACCCCCAAGGCAGAAGAAAAATCCCGTGGGGGCTGGGGAAGAAAAGTCATCTTGGCCTAGAAGATGCCACCCCTTCCAAAGCCACCCCTATGCCAGGAGATGAGCACATCAAACAAGTGTCATCCCAGAGCTGCTGTGTGGCAAATCAAGGCAAGGGTTACTTACATACCAAACATACAGGCCTGTATTTTGGACTAAGCATTGGAAATGTGCCCGCAACTGAAGATGAACAAAACTTTTTTAAAAAAGAGAAAAGGTTTCTCCTTGTGGCTGGCCTCTTGGGAGTTTGCCCCAGACCCCAAAGACTGTAATTTGTGTCTACTTTGGTGGGCAGTCTGAGGCCTGGAAGAGGAGAGACACATGTTCTTGCAGTTGGAGTGTCTGGCGGGGTAGCCTCAGATCTGCCCACGGCCCATAGCCCTGCCAGCAGACACTGGGCTGGAGGAGAGGCGGGCCAGGCGAGGAATCACTGGGGGACTGAGGTCTTTTGCACTACTTGACTTGTAGGTCAGGGGAGGGGGCCCCAGCCCAAACCCCAACCCCTAAGGTGATGTTCAAACTGCAGCTGACTCAGGATTGCCGAGGGCTTATTAAAGCACGCCCCACGGCTGTAGTTTCCACCCAGCAGATAGATGATGGTGGAGCCTGAGGTCCCGAAGTTCTAAACAGTTCCCAAGGGCCAGTGTGGCTGGTCCAGGGCCCACACTTAGAGGAGCCCTGGTCTCACCTACTGGCATCACCAGCTACTTTTCAGCTGTCCAGGGAAGGGCTGCCAGTCGCTCAGGCAACTGTTCAGGGTGGCAAAGAACAGGAGTTCTGGGGTTTCCTGCCAGCCGCCACCCTGCTCTCAGCCTGTGTGGAGCAGATAGGAAGGCGAGTAGGGCAGGGGTGGGGTCTGGGCTGGAAGGAGCCCCTGCAGCCCCTCCCAGCCGGATGTCAGGTTCCCAACTTGGACAGCCCTCCTCTTCCCACAGTCTCAGAGCCTCACACACACACACACACACACACACACACACACACACACACACACACATGCTGCTTACCCCCAACCTCTTGCTGCCTCAACCCCTGTTCCACCTCCCTTTGGCTGGATGACTTTTCCCTCTTAAAAATTACATGTGTGCATTTGGGGAGAGGGAGGGAAGCATGCTTTGGGGGGTGTACCTGTATCAATGGGTATAGGTGCCCAGTCTGCTGGGCACCACCCCCATGCCCCCAGCATGAAATAAACCCACATATAATCTAGGAAAAGTAAGTATTCCAATAAGGAATATTCAGGCTTGGTTCCCTGTGAGGAGTCTTGTGCCCACAAAGCATCAGAAAAGGGAAAACCCACATCTCCCTGGCACACATGCCGAGCAAATGCCCCCTTGAGTAAAGCATTCCCAGGACGCCAGTGGCCCTGAGTTCAGACCCACTGGGACCCTGGAAAGGAGTCCATCATGCCTCAGCTGCCCCACCTGCCAGAGTCTCCTCTCCTCCAGGCCATGAAATCTGGAAACTGTGGTCCAGACATGTCAAAACAAACCTGCCCCCAACCCAAGTAGCTCTGGTCAAAGTGGGGATGCGTGTGACCCCACACTAGTGCAAAAGCTCCTGTGGAAGCTGTATGCTCACCTGCCCGGCTACTCACCTAGGAGATCAACAGAAGTCCAGGGACACGGCCTCCAAGCCCACCTTCCTGACCCGGGCAGGCACTTCCTCCCGTACCTGCTCTATGCTGGCTTTACAGGAACCAGAGGCCCAACCCCTTTGTAAGGACAAAGATGGCCATCCCACACACACATGCACATGTGCACAGACATACACACAGGCACACACATGCATACACACATGCACACTTGCACACATCAGGGAGAAGTTATCCCCTGGCCACATGAGGCAGGGAAACACAGCTCAAATTCACTGGCAAGCTGTCAGGAGCACCTACGATGACTTAGACTGAGCCCTGGCCCCTATGCATGGCACTTGACGTGACCGGGCCTCACTTTCCCCATAAACACTGTAAAAACAGAAGTTTCAGAAATAAACAGACCAGCTATTCCTCCTGCAAGAATGATTCTCGGGGACTTTCATTGGAGAATAACCCAGATGGCTAAGCATTCCAGGATCAGAACTGGGCAGGAGGAGACGGAGTTAGCTGCAGCTTGCCCCAGCCCCCCAGGGACCCCTCCCACTGACAGGCCTCTGAGGATCTGGAAGGAAACCTCAGTCTCTGGGAGATGCATCTGAAAGCCAGTTATTTTGATCCCACCCTGAATTTGAAAGAAAGAACCCATGGTCTGCTGCAGACACCACCTCAGGCTGGTCCAAGAAGGAAGGGAACCCAGGTATCACAAACTCAGCTGTCCAAGGCCTGCAGGGTAACCTCCCAGAGAGCGGCACAGACAGGCACAGAGCCCCAGAGCAAGGCCCCCCAGAGCCAAGTGAGACAGGTAACCCTGCACCTGGCTGTGGGCCAGCCCAGCAGGCAGGGTCCTCACAGTTTGGGTACAGGTGTGGTGTAAGGGCCAGACCACCTGGGCCAGAGACCCAGCCCAGGCACTGACCAGAGATCAATCTCCTCAATGGCAGAAGGTCACCAAAGAACCCACTTGTGAGTGTGATATGAAAATATGGCAAAGCATGCAGGAGCCTAACCCAAGCCCCTTGCCCTCCTCTTCCCTGGTCATTGAGCTCTGATTTTGTTCTGGGCAGCAAGCATTTCTCAGCCTCACTCACGACTTGGTGTGGCCCCTGACTAAGTCATGGCTAATGTGATAAAAACCAAAGTGTTTTGGGAAACTTCTAGGAAGTCTACCTAAAAAAGAGGGGGCTCACTTTGTTCCTCTCTTTCTCCTCCCTGCTGCCTAAAATGCAAATGAAATGGCTGGTGCACTGGAAGCCATCTTGGACCATGAGGTAACAAAGGAGCAGAGCCATGAGTAGCAAAAAGACAGGAATATGTGCCAGATGAACCCCAGTCTGTGAACCCCACTGAGGAGAGGCCATGGAACATGATGAATTTGAAGTGGGGTGACAAAGACAAGGATTAGGGAGTCCTGCCAGTCCCCTTCCTCACCCTCATTGCCTACCCTCTCCTTTTACTCCTCCCGAACCCTCCTTGTTGCAGCCTGAGCCTGCTCTGTCTAGACCTCCCTCCCCCTCAAGTGTGCCAGTGAACCCTCACTCCATCCTCAAGCCACAACTGTGCTGCAATCCCTGATATCCCATAGTCACTCTTTTATTTATTTATTTATTTATTTTTTTTCATGTACCACAATGTTTATTGCAGCTCCGTTTACAATAGCCAGGACATGAAAGCAACTGAAGTGTCCATCGAGAGACGAATGGACAAAGAAGATATGGTACACATATACAATGGAACATCAGCCACACAAAGAAACGAAATTGGTCACTCTTTTTTTTAGAAAGAGTGGTTCTTACCTGCTCAGGGTTAATTCCTCTACTGTAGTCTTGATGCAGACGCCCCTGCTGCTCACATTACCATGTCACCCAGGGTCTCACCACCTGCTTGTCTCTTCCACTTTCTGTGCTTTCAGTCTCTCATGCCCTTACCTCCTCACCCTCTCTGTCACCTGCCCCAACCCAGCCCCCAGTCCCCCAAACACCTCCCAGGCTCAGTCATTTGCACACTAGCACAAAACACGTCTTTCCCTTGCCAGCCACGTGCTCTCTGTGGTTCCAGAGTCATCTCTACTCTGAACAGTAGGACACAAAAACCACTGACCCCCCCCCCCCAAACACACACTCACACACACCACTCCAGCTGTCCAACTCCATGGCCAGTGCTCACCTGTGGTTGTCACATCCAATGACCTTGATCTGAATCCATGGAAATTCACGTTCTCTGGCATTCAACACTTGCACCACTGCTTCCTTCTCAAAATTCCTTTCCCCTTGGCTTTCATGAAGTCATCCTCTTTATCCTTACTTTTCAGTCCCCTTGGCATCTTTCTCTGCTTCCTCCTTAAAATGGAGACATTCCCCCAGCTGTCCGGTCTTTTGTCCTCTATGTGCTCTCTGGTTGGTATTGCCAATCCCTCTGACTCTCATGAAGCCTAGATGTGAATCTTCAACCCAGATCTCCCCCCAGCCCCAGTCCTGCTTATCCCCCTCTCCACTAAATACCACCAGCATAGCAAATAACACCTGTCCAACACCCGACTCATCAACTCTCTTGAAAATCTAATTATTTCCAGAATTTCCAATGTTAATGAATGACATTAGCATCCCTCCCACCAACAAACCAAGTTAGGATAGGAATCAGTTTCTTTCTTTCCCTTATTCTTGGCCTCTTCCATGGAGTCTTCCCAGCTTCATCAATCCTCAGTGCCTCTCTATTTTCTAAAATCCTGTCATAATCCTATAAAGTGCTCCTCACTTGAGCAATTAATAATACATAGTGGAAATAAGTTGTGCTTCAAAAATTTGCTAAGAACCCTGTGTTTTATAATTTGAAATACGTTACTTCATAGTAACTGGATAATACAAGATAACTGGAGTCCTAATTTAGTCCACAAAATTTTATTTAATGTGTCGTATACCCAGAGTATAATTAAACCATGCTTTTTGGCTATTTATAATATGGTGTTTGAGGAGATGTGAATTCTCAACTGCAAAGATTTTAAGAACTCCTATTGTTTTGCCCATTAGAGACAAGAGTTGCCCAGCGCTTTATCCAGGGAAGGTACCCCTGAGTGTGTTACACATAAAGCATAACTTGTTAACATTCTATACTCTCCTCCTGAGAAATAGCATTTGTCCCTGGTCAGTCATACCCCAGGAGAAAAGCACTCACCTTCATAACATGTTGAATTTAGATGTATTTGGCTGCAAGGGACAGGGCACACAACTCAAAGGGGCACGAATAATGAGGAAGAATCCAGCAATGGTCCACTGGCTCAATAGCAATGTAACTGACCTTTTATAAAACACGTATTTTATTTTCATCGATTTTCTCAATTATCTTTCTGTCTTCAATTTAATTGATCTCTTCACTTATATTTATTACTTTATTTCTACTCCTTATTTGCATTCCATTTGCTCTTCCTTTTCCAGTTTCTCCAGGTTAAAGCAGAGGTCATCAGTTTGACACTCTTTTCTTATGTTAGTTTCCTAGTGTTCTGTAACAACTGTATACTTAGTGGCTAAAGAAGTACAAATAGCAGTCTCACAGTTCTAGAGGCCAGAAGTCTGGAATGTGTCTCACTGGGTTAAAATCAAGGTGTTGGCAGGCTTGCCTTCCTGTTGGAAGCTCTGGGGGATGATCAGCCTTTCCCAGCTTCCAGAGGGCACTGACATCCTTTGACTCATGGCCCTCTTCCTCCATCTTCAAAACCAGTGATGTCAGGTCAAGTCTTTCCCATGCTGCCATTTCTCTGGTTCTCTCTATTTTGTCTTCTTCCACTTATAAGGACCCTTGTGATTACGCTGGGCCACCTGGACAGTTCAGAATAACCTCTCTATTTTAAAGTCAGCTAATTAGTAAAAAAAATGGGCAGAGGATCTGAATAGACATTCTTCCAAGGAAGTCATACAGATGGCTAACAGGCACATGAAAAGATATTCAACATCACTAATCATCAGGGAAATGCAAATCAAAACAATATATCACCTCATACCTGTCAGAATGGCTATCATCAAAAAGACAACAAATAACAAGTGTTGGTGAGGATGTGGAGAAAAGGGAACCCTCATGCACTGTTGGTGGGAATGTACATTGATACAACCACTGTGGACAACAGTATGGAGATTCCTCAAAAAATTAAAAGTAGAACTATCATATGATCCAGAAATTTCACTTCTGAGTATTTATCCAAAGAAAATGAGAACACTAATATGAAAAGACATATGCACCCCATCTTCATTCCACCATTATTTAGAAGAGCCAAGATATGGAAGCAACTTAACTGCCAGTTAATAGATGAATGGATAAAGAAGATGTATATATACAATGAAATATTATACATATATATATATATATATATATACACATACAATGAAATATTACTCAGTCATAAAAAAGAATGAAATCTTGCCATTTGTGACAATATGGATGGACCTAGAGGGTATTACACTAAGTGAAATAAGTCAGAGAAAGACAAATACTGTATGACTTCACTTATATGTGGAATTTAAAAAACAAAACAATAAACAAAGTGCAAAACAGATCAGAGAATAAATAGGTGGTTGCCGGGGGAGTGGGGGGGAATAAGAGAAACAAGTGAGGGAAGTTTAAGATGTACGAACTTCCAGTTACGAAATAAATGAGTCATGGGTATGAAATGTACAGTGTGAGGAACTTAGTCAATAATTATGTAATATCTTTGTATGGTGACAAATGGTAACTAGACGTATCATGGTGATCATTTTGAAATGTATAGAGATAATGAGTCGCTATGTTGTGTACCAGGAACTAACAGAGTTTGTAGGTCAATTATACTTCAAAAACAAACAAATAAACTCAGAAAAAGATCAGATTTGTGGTTACCAGAGGTGGGGAGTAGGTGGAGGGGGAATTGGATGAAGGCAGTCAAAAAGTTCAAACTTCCAGTTATAAGATAAATAAGTACTAGGGATGTCATGAAAAACATGATTAAAATAATTAACACTGCCTATATATCATATATGAAAGTTGTTAAGAGAGGGATCCTAAGAATTCTTATGACAAGGAAAAAAATTTTTTTTATTTCTTTGACTTTGTATCTATATGAGATGATGGATGTTCACTAAACTTATCGTGGTCATCATTTCATGATGTATACAAGCCAAATCATTATGCTGTACCCCTTAAATGTATACAGTGCTGTGTGTCAATTATAAAAGTGGAAGAAAAAAATAAAACCGCTTTATCAGCAATAAATAAGTAAATGTCAGCCAATTAGCAATCTTAATTCCACCTGATGCTTTAATTCTCCTTTGCCATGTAACATAACAACATATTCACAAGTTTCATGTATTAAGATGTGGCTTTCTTTTGGAGATCTTTATTCTGCCTACCCCACTTCTTTTCTACTATAGGCATTTTGTGCTATAAACTTCCTCTAAGCACTACTTCAGCTGCTCCACACTTTTTGATATGTTATCTTTTCATTCAATTCAAGATACTTTCTAATTTCCCTTGAAACTTCTTCTTTGACTCAAGAGCTATTTAGAAGTGTGTTATTTAATTTCCAAGTGTTTGGGGATTTTTCTTGATATCTCTCCATTATTAATTTCTAGTTTAATTCAATTACAGTTAAAGTACATACTTCATACGATTTCTATTTATTCAGTTTTGTTTTACAACTCAGGATATGGTCTCTCTTGATGACTGTTCCATGTGACTTTGAAAAGAACACCTATTCAGCTGCTGTTGGGTGAAGTGTTTGATAAAAGTCAATTAGTTCATGTTGATTGTGCTGTTGTTCACTTCTTTTATACACTTGCTGATTTCCTGTTAACAAGTTCTATCAATCACCAAGAGAAGTGTTGAAGTGTCCCAACTGTAACTGGAGTTTACTCATTTCTCCCTTCAGTTTTATCAGTATTGCTTCTTGCAAAGCTCTTTTGTTGGGTGCTTACATATTTAGAATTGTCACGGCTTCTCAACAAATTGATCTTTCTATCATTACCTAATGTCCTCTTTATCCCTGTTAATTACCTTACTCTGACTTCTACTTTGTCTGATAGAGATATAGCCATTTCAGCTCTTTTTTGATTAGTGTTTGCATGTTATATATTATTGTTTTTGATTAGTGTTTCCATACTGTTAATTTAACTATACCTTTATATTTAAAGTGGATTTCTTGTAATCCACACTTAGTTGGGCCTCCTGTTAATTGGTATGTGTAAGCCATGTATATTTCATGTAATCATTGATATGTTTGGGTTTTTTATTCGTTTCTGCTTGTTCCTTTTGTTTTTTCTCTGATTCCCCTTTCTTACTGTCTTTTGAAGTATTTGAACATTTTTTAGATTTCAAGCTTAATCAAGTTATCTATTGGGTTCTGGACTATGTCTCCTTATATAGTCTTTCAGGTGGTTGCTATAGGGATTACAATAAACATACCAATTGTTTAGTCTACTTAGAATTAACATTTTACCACTTCAGGTAGAATGTGGGAATTTACCACTATATATGTCTCTTTTACTCTCCTCACCTTATCTTGCTGTTGTCATGTATTACATCTATGTACATTGAAAATTCCCATTAGGCATTATTAAAGATTTTGCTTTTAGCCACCATACATATATTAGGGAACTTAGGAGGAGAAAGATCATCTATTGCATTGACTCATATATTTATGTTTGTTGTTGCTCTTCTCTTCTTTCTGAAGTTTTAACTGAAAACTTGCCTTTAACGTTCATTTTAGAGCAGTGGGTCTCAACTGGGTGCTATTTTACCTCCCAAGGGCAGTATCTGGAGGCATATTCTGTTGTCAGAACTGGAGGAAGGTAGCATCTACTGGCATCTAGTATCTAAAGTCCAGGGATGCTGCCAAACATCCTACAATGCACAAAACAGCCCCCACAACAAAGAATTTTCAAACCTGAAAATTCAAATGGGTCATGCTTGTCTTAGAGCAAGTCAGCTGGTAAATTCTCTTAGTCTGTCTTCATCTGAGAATGTCTTTACTAGGCCTTTATTTCTGAAAGATACTTTTGCTAGTTATGACAATCTGAGCTGACAGTACTTTTCTTTCAGTACTTTAAAAAAGATAGTACTTCCACTGTCTTCTGGTTTGATAAAAATATTTTAATCTTTCTAATGGTTTTCTCCCCCATATATAATGTATTATTTTTCTCTGGTTTCTCTCAAAATTTTTGTCTTTTCAAGTTTTTCAAGTTTGATTTTAATGTGTCTAGTGGGTTTCCTTAAATTTATCCTGTCTGGAGTTCACTAAATTTCTTGAATCTGTAAGTTTATGTCTTTCATCAAAATTTGGAAGTTTTGCCCATTGTTTCATCAATTTTTTTTTTTCCGTGGGATACTTTTTCTCCTCTCTATTTAAGACTCTGTTGACATGAATGGTGGACCTTTGATCTTGTTCCACAGAGGCTCTGATGATTTCTTCAACATTTTTCTTTTGTTTATAAAGCATAATTTCCATTGATCTATCTTTAAGTCAACTCCTCTGTCATCTCCATCCTTCTATTGAGCCCATCTAGTGAATTCTTTTCATTTCTGTTATTGTATTTTTCAGGTCTAAACTTTCCATTTTGTTCTCTTTTCTAATAACTTCTATTTCTCTCCTGAGACTTCCTGTCTTTCCATTTGTTCCAAGAGCATTTGCTCTTACTTCTTGGAACATGTTATAATGGCTGCTTTAAATTCTCTGATTCAAACGTCTGGTCATTTAGAGTTGACAGACATTCATCATCCTTTCCATTGAGATTCTGTTAGGCTGTCCTGGTTTTTCACATGTTGAGTAATTTGGGGTTGCATACTGGGCATTTTGAATATTGTTATGAGGCTATTGGCCATGTTTAAATCTTCTGGGGATGTTGAGGTTTTGTTTTTTGCTTTGCCAGGTAATCGATGCAGGTGTTTCAGAATGCATGTTCCAACATGCTTTCTATGAGCTATGGTTCTCATGTCAGTTCAGTTTTTGAAGACTTTGCAATGATATTCAGGTCTATTTTGCATCTCCACAACTCACTGGCAAGTTTGAATCCTGGGAGATTGTCTACTCCATAGTTTTCAAAACTTTGGCATGTTGTTTTGGGTCAATTCCATGCACGCTTGGGGGGTGGGGGGTGAGGTCAATAGTTCATATGCAAGTTGGGGCATCACTTTCTTGAGCTCCCCTCTCTCATTCTCATCCTTAGTTTCTGACTCCCAGACATCTGACTTCCTGGCCCTCTGGCTAGACAGCCAGGGTTTTTGTTTTCCTGTCTGCCATACACTTACCTCAAGTGTCTGTCTATAGAAGGACAGAAAGAGGAAAGAAACATAATAAAGATTTTTCCCCCACTCTTCAGACATTCTCTGAAGGGAGAAATGTTCCCTCCCTCGAGTTTTAGATGCCTTCCCAGATCCCACTCCACAGTTGACATGGGATTGCAGCCACAGAAGTGGGATCCATTGAGGTATGGGGTTTCTTCCTCTCTCTCTCTCTCTCCTCCTTTCCACTCTTCAGGCCAGAATGACAGTCTTCCTTGGAGCTCTGTCTGTCCTTGCCTGGAGCACCATTCCAGGATCCATATTGGCTTGAAGTCCAGACTGGGAGATACAGAAGAAAAAAAGAAAGAAAGAAAAGGAATTCACCACCAGATCAATCATACTTAGAACCATTTGATTCCCCTCCCCCAATATGCCTGCTAATATTTGTCTTTCAGAATCATCGGATAACTGCTCTGTGCATTCTGTTCAGCATTTTGATTTCATCCACTGGGAGGAAAGGAGTGGAGTGTGTTTTCTTCATCTTACCTGGAACCAGAACTGTCCAATGACTAATTTTTGACTGAAAGTTTTTAAAGTACTAATTTGAGAAAAGACCTTAGAGAAAATATATGATGTTCTTCATGCAAATGATTGAAAAGGAAAAAAAAAACCTCGTAATATTATTTCTATACCACAGAATCACATATGGAATGTTAGAGCTGAAACGAACTTAGCTTCACCCAATTGGTCCCTCATCAATTCTTTTTCTCCTTGCTTTCTCAGCTAGGAGGTGCTTGGTGGGTGTGTGTGTGTGTGTGTGTGTGTGTGTGTGTGCGCGTGCATGTGTGTGTGTGTGGTGTAATCTGTATCTTACTGGTCCATCTCAGCAACACCCTTGATACCACCCCAGACACAAATGTGTTTTATTCTGTTGCAGAAAAGCCTATTAATGGCATCTCTTCTTCCCACCCCACTGCTGTATCATCTTCTTAGCCAGTCTCCCACCTTCCAACTTCCCTCCCTATGTGTTATCCACACTGTCATCAATGTTTTATCTGCAACAAAAATATGGTCATGTATTAAAAGTCCTCTGATTATAACTCTTACTTGCTTCTAAATCTTAGAAATGATCATATCCCTTTTTAAAGAACAAAATAATATTCTTGCATCTCTAGTGTTGTCTCAGATTATATTGTATCATTCTTGTTATTCTTATTTTTGTATGTTCAAAAACAAACTTATGTGTAAGCACAATATTGTTATACTCTTATTTAACTATAAAGAAAATCCAACTTCATATTAATACAAATAAAACTACAAAACCAACATCACATTAAAATCATGTATTTAATGTGAATGGTGCTGTTTCATTCTAACTGAATGATGAGTATGATGAGGAGGAAAACATGGCCTTCGGTTCAATTCTATATTTAATGTTTAGCATTTTTAAAATAATAACAATGCCAAGAATTCTTGTTTGATGTTAATGGTATATTAAAGAGTAATTAGCATCTTAATAAGTGGTTTATTAGTTCAGGATAATCTTTTTTTTTTTTTTTTTTTTTTTTTTTTTATAAGGATTTTCTTATTTATTTATTTATTTATTTTTGGCTGTGTTGGGTCTTCGGTTCGTGCGAGGGCTTTCTCCAGTTGCGGCAAGCGGGGGCCACTCTTCATCGCGGTGCGGGGACCGCCCTTCATCGCGGTGCGCGGGCCTTTCTCTATCGCGGCCCCTCCCGTCGCGGGGCACAGGCTCCAGACGCGCAGGCTCAGCAATTGTGGCTCACGGGCCCAGCTGCTCCGTGGCATGTGGGATCTTCCCAGACCAGGGCTCGAACCCGTGTCCCCTGCATTAGCAGGCAGATTCTCAACCACTGCGCCACCAGGGAAGCCCCCAGGATAATCTTATAGTTAATCAAAAATGCCGGTAAGCAATCCTCAAAATCACTTTTGATCAAATGTCTGGATAAATTAGTCACATTGTCTTATTCACTTGAAAGAACAACAGCCATTGTTCCATTACTTAAATATGTGCTGGATTTCTAATATAAATCGTTCTGCAAGGAGAATGGAAAAATTCTTCAGTCGTTACGCCAACACTTACTGCCAATAAACTGTGATGATACAGTAGGTAACAGGACAGGCTGTGCAAAGGACATCTTTCACAACGTGACTATGGTTTTGACAAACAGATTCCACATTCTTTTGATGACACCAAGGTGATACTCCCATGTTCACTGCAATGACTTGGTCTCCACATACCTGTTCTCCATTCAAACTCCTGTGAAACTTTTCATGACCTCATCATGACATACTTGGCATGAACGCTATTCTCAACACAAAAGGTCGGTGGCACAAATTCTAGTGAGTATGAACTGAGTCAAGTTCATCCAAGGTAGCTCTCCATCTGATCCAGAATATACCTGTGATATTTTATGCTTAAATATCATCATAACCAGAAAGTGCTCATGGATTTCTGAGAATAGATCCACAGGCCTCCAATATTTGGCAAAGCTCAAACACAGATTTACAGGATAAATTCTAGACCCTTAAGTGTGGCACACACAATCCATCTCAATTCCAGATGGTATATTTATTACTGTTCTCATCTCCTTCACCTTCCTGAGTGCTCTGCAGCTCCTGACACACGGCCTTTTCACTGGCCACCAAATGCCAGTTCCTTTGTAGATGCTCTTTATTTGAACGTTCATCACCTCCTTTGCCCAAACACATCCACTGGCCCACTGAAATGCCACAAGCTCAGTGACACTTTCCAATCTCTCTCCACAGCACTGGTTATGCTACCCTGATGTCCAAATTGCCATCTGAGCATCCAGCATGAGGTGCTGTGCCAATCTCGTCACCGGCCTTTCATCTCTCTAGAATGCCAGCCATTTCAAAGATGAGGCTGGATCTTGCTCAGTTTTTGTTTTCACGGTGCTTGGTACAGTCTCTATAAGTGGTAGAAAATATAAAAGTAAGATAAATGAGAAAAAATGAATGAGTATATGAAAAGGTTTAAATTGGAGTACACAAATGGAAGATTGAGATCCAGATTACATGTCTTAGTTGTCAGGACATTAAGCAGGTTCCTCAACATATGTGAGCCTCAGCTACTAAAATAAGAATGGCAATACCAGACTTACCTACCTCACAGTGTTGTTGCGAGATGCAAAATCAACTTGAAATACTGCACGTGAAAGCATTTCTAAAACTAACTTTAAAATATTAAAGAAAAGAGAAAAAGCAATTTTCCACTTTTTTTTCAGATTGAATCAGATAATTTTCTAGCTAAAAATCCTAATCCATCTGTAGCATTCTATTGGTGTTCCTCTATATTAAGTCGTGTTCTCTGTATGGCACATGTAATTTTTAATTTCAGTTGGTGTAATTTTGGATAAGACCCAAGAGCACCCATAGCCAGATGGCGTTAAGTACAAAAAGGACTCTGGCCACAGATAATAGAGTGAAGCCAGTAGTGTCAACTGAGAGATCAATTTGTGAAAGACGTTGTTGGACTCAGATGTGACTTTCAAACCTAGCTCTGCCATGTTTATCTGTGCAGCTTTGGACACAACTAATTTCTCTAAGCCTCAGCATTCTCATCTGTATCAACCTCACTGGGCTCTTGGGACAATTACACGAGACAACCTATATTGTCTGTTTCTCTTAGATGATGTGTAAAATATGGGAGGATAACCTCATTTAATCAGCAGGGACCTGTCTTCTAGAACAAATACTTTGAAAAGCCAATGAGAGGGGGAAAGACCCCCAAGGGACAGGGCTTCTACAAGTGTGTGGTCAACTGAAAAAAATGTCCAACATAAAAGTTGAGAATTATATTTATCTGGCAGACAAAACTCAGGACTTCAAGCCTGGGAGGCAGCCTCTCAGATAGCTCTGAGGGACTCTGCCCCAAAAAGGTCAGGGAGGAGCCAGGATATATAGGAGTTTTTTGCAACAAAACCAGGTAGTGGAACATCAAAAGATTACGGTTAATTAAAGACGAGTTATCTCGAGTTAAGGAATTTAGCACTTTTCTATGTAGGGGAAGATGCAAAAGTCTGGGCTCACTGAGATCATTCCTTTAATATGCACCTCAGCTATCTGGGGCCAGTATCCTGTGCTTTCTCTGTCAGGGGTGGCTGCAGTGGCTGACTGCTTGATGGCGGGCATCCTGTTTCCATCTTGACTTTCCTCAAACAAACCACTGGAACTGTCCCTTCTCCCTTAGAGGCCCAGCTATCCCGGGAAGGTGTCAGAGGATCCAGCATCTGCCCTCCAGCCCCCAGCTGGCGGGTCTGAAAGCAGTTTTGAGGATCAAAGAAGTTCTGGAATGATACAAGACTTAGAGATCAAGGAGACTCACCTGTTCTTTCAGAGGATCTGAAAGAATGCCCCGTTCAGGGAGACTCAGAGCCTGCCTGTCAATTTAACCAAAGGGAGTTTCAATTACAAGATGAATGATACAAACTGATGGTTTATGCACATGGCCAAGGAGCTGGAGAGAAGGGACCAGGGCCTCCCGATGACCACAGCTCTTCAATGCGTGTTTGGGAGGCAGCCAAGGGGAGCCCCAGATAGGTGGGGACACAGTGTCAGGGTCACTGTGAGATGTGACCACAACCTGGTGAGACTGTGGAAAGCTTAGAGGAAAGTGGCAGAGTAAGACAGGGAGGAGGGGGAAAAGGGAGAGAGCAAAGGCAGAAAAGACAGCAACATCCTTTGGGGATAGAGAACAATGCTTTATAAATCGTTATAAATTGCATGTCTTAATGGGTTCCATCCTGTCGTCTCTCAGAAGGCAAGGCCAGCTCTGGGAAAACTGCTGACAACATGCACGGAAATAAGCCCATCTCTTTGTACTGCATGGATACACTCTTTAAAATGGGGGATGGGGGAATCTCGTGTCTACTTATTCCCAAGGAGGGCCAGGCTCGACAGCTTTTCAAGGCCCTATTGCTCTCTGTTACTGTCACAGAGGCTGTGATTTCCTCTTTTCTTGGACCACCATGCTCAGATGACAGGGGAAACAGTGAGTTGATAAAATAAGTTGCCTCTCTGTGAGCCAGGCAAGGGATATTTATTTCGTTTTGACCCAGATATATTTGCAGTCACATCATGCTGGTTATGGCTTGGTTCCGTTATCCCTAGGATCATTCCAACCTCAGCTGAGCTTGTTTAAAGACAGCCCCAGGCAGTCTCTCCCACAGACCTCTGGTGAGGTGACTCCACCAATATCAGGGCCCCAGACTTGTGCTTCACTTCCCCGAAAGCTAAGGCTGTTATCCTCGCCTCACATCCCACTGGGGCTGCTGCAGTGCCAAGCCACAAAGCTATTCTCCCAGCAGGAGGATGGAGGGAAGGGAGAAGCTAAAGCGTGTACCTTTCATAGAGCAATCCTTCTCACAAGACAGCTGTGAAATGTGCCTTAGTGGGCCTCTGGCCATGTGGAATAACTCTAGACTCTGTCCCCGAGAAAGGAGGAAAGCATGGATGTAGGGTGGACCCCCTTCCGCTCCTGCCCTCCATCTAAAGATTTTAGGTAATTTCCAGTCAGCTACAATTTCCAGTTTGGCTGTAAGGTGCATTTTAATGCATTCATTGGATGAAAAACTCAGGTAAATCACTGAGCCTATTGACATGAAAGACATAATTTATCTTTTCTAAAGTGAATCAGATCTGGCTTCAAGCCAGCAGTTATCGAATGGGAAGGCCAGCATCAGTCCCGCCTGCGGCCCCGTTCCTGATCCTAGGTTGTTCAGTGCTAATGCTGTCCAGGAAAACAGGGGGAAGTCCACACCCCATTTCCCTGAGAAGCAAGTCTGAGTTGGCCTGCCTCCCAGCACTCCCTTAAACAAATCCTGCTTGGGGTCCTTTCCCTGCTTTCTGACAGCTTCCCTTTCTGTTCAGCCCCAAAGCACAATAAGCTGTTGGGTGCTCCCCAAGCAAGGAAGACCCAAGTGTAGGGCACAGTCACCTCCATCCTCTTGTGGGGAAGACACATTACCTGTTCATTCTCTTTAAGGGGGAACCCAAGCAGCAGAAACATAGACATCAACTAGATTCCCAAAAAGCAATCCCATCATAGACTCACCCACTTGATTCCATGGGGCTTTGACAATCTACAGTTAATCTACAAATTAATTTTTTTTAGGGTAAATAAAATTGCTCTTGGATTTTCCAAGAACGGTGACACTTAAGTGATCCATTCCTAACATGATCAATTTCTTGTTTCCCTCTCCTGAAGCGAACCTCTCAGGGTCACTTTCCCCACCATACACTGAAGATGTGGACCAGAAACATCCCAAGGGTGTGTGCAAGACTGGCTTCCAGGATTCTTTCATGATTAGGGAAAGTGGCTTTAGCTGACTGAAGGTCAAGTCTTTGAAAATAAAAAGCCCATGTACACACTGCTATACATATACTTTTTTTTACTATTTTTTTCAATTGGAATAAAATTACTTTACAATGTTGTGTTAGATTCTGCTGTACAATGAAGTGAATCAGTTATATGTATACCTATATCCCCTCCTGGACTTCCCTCCTACCACCCCCCATCCCACCCATCTAGATCATCACAGAGCACTGAGCTAGCTATTTTACACATGGTAGTGTATTTAGGCCAAACCTAATCTTCCAATTCGCCCCACCCTTCCCTCCCCCAACCCCGTGTCCACATGTCCATTCTCTACATCTACGTCTTTATTCCTGCCCTACAAATAGGTTCATCTGTACCATTTTTCTAGGTTCCACATATATGCGTTAATATACGATATTTGTTTTTCTCTTTCTGACTTACTTCACTCTGTATGATAGACTCTAGGTCCATCCACATCTCTACAAATGACCCAATTTCATTCCTTTTTATGGCTCAGTAATAGTCCATTGTAAATATGTACCACATCTTCTTTATCCATTCATCTATCATTGGACATTTAGGTTCTTTCCATGTTCTGACTATTGTAAATAGTGCTGCAATGAACACTGGGGTACATGTGTCCTTTTGAGTTATGGTATAACCAACAAGGACCTACTGTATAGCACAGGGAACTCTGCTCAATATTATGTAACAACCTAATTGGGAAAAGAATTTGAAAAAGAATAGATACACGTATATGTATAACTGAAAAACTTTGTTGTACAACTGAAACTAACACAACATTGTTAATCAACTATGCTCCAATATAAAATAGGAAGTTAAAAAATAAATAAATAGCTCCTACAAAAAAACCCCAAAACACACGTATACCTACTCCAGACCGGAGTCTGACTCCTTATGACCAAGCTGTAGAAGGAAGGCTCAGAATATGTGGGAAAAGCTCCGTACAGAAGGTTAAAAAAAAAAAAAAGGATGATCGTTACCACTTTTAGTGGTGAGCCTGAGAGTTTAGTCATTTCTTTCAGCAAATTCCCATCCCCAACCAGAGCTAATTTAAAGGAAATGCAAGTAGTCTAACTCTCGTGCCAAGAGAGAATGGTTCCTGTGCTGTTTAAATACAATGCCAGTATTCCTGTGGGATATTTTTCACAAAACGCCTAGATGAAGCATGACTAATCTCTAACAGTTTGGTTGAGTAAGTTATTCCTGGTCAGCTCTCCTTTCAAATGTCTCCGACTAAGAGAAGCTTTCTGGCCAAACCACTCCGTGCACCTCTGATCCAATAGGAAGTGTGCACGCATGTGGCCAGGCAGGTACCCTCACAGGCTGGTGGTGACCTGATTTGATCTCCTCTGGATGTGTCTCTACATTAGATATTTAGACATTTAATAAATCACACGGAGCAGTAGTTTGAGTCATCACCATCCAATTGGAGTCCTTCAAGTACAGGGTATTCATTAGTCATCAATGTGATCTCACCCACATTTTTGTAATGAATAGCAGGTATCTTTCCCAAGAAAAATAATGGGTGTAAGGTGGTTCTGGTAGGTTTGTGTTTAGACCCACATCATGGAAACCAGCCCGTTTACAATGGGAAGCCCATTCTGACTAGTGAAGCTGAGGGCACTGATCCAAGAGAACAGCTTCATCTAAGATTTAAGAACACTGATTTCATTTCCAAAAAGTTTACCACATTTTTGGTTCAAAAGCAATTGAGTTCGTGAAGCAGTTATATGCTTTTTTAAAACTTCAATTCAAGTTTAATTCACTGTTTTTAACTTAGTGTTTTTCCCACTAAACGTAATATTAAGTATATTCATTTTTTTCTCAAGAGAGGACAAAATCAAACACCCAGTTTTAAGTCCTGAGTCTTGACGAAGTAGGCTGGGTCCCTTTCTTGCAAGTGGTCCTTAACATTCCCAGGTGCCCTGCCCCTGCTGAGAAACAACCTGGTACCCTCACCGTTTAGATTCCAAGGCTGCTGTTGATCTGTGCTCCATCATTCACCAGAAGTAGTCTTGAGTCATCTGTTAGCAGCTTAGGGAGTCTCAGGTTGACAGCAGGGTCAAAAGAGAACCTATGAGGTCAAAGCGACCCTTCCCTATTCCTTCAGGGTGTGTTGTTCTGCTCTGCCCAGCAGGAAAGGAAGAAATCCTGGCTGGAGATTTTATGACAAAAAGCCAGGGGACTGTTCAGTATCCTGCTGCAGTGCGGCTGCTCTCAAGTAAACAGCTCCCCCGTTGCCATGGCTTTCCCACTCATCCACCAAACATCTCGAAAGGCAGAAACATGCCCCCCCAAAATGCAGGATGTCAAAAAAGAACTTTTAAACTCATTAAAGAGGGAGGTGTAGTTGCATTACCTAAGCCAATGTTTTAGATTATCTTGATGCTTTTGGAGACTATGCTTGGGGTTAATCACCCTCCTGATCTGGTTTCACTCTGAGTTCCAATGCAAGTATTGTCTGTGATCTTGACCAAAGCCAGTGTAGAATCACACCCTCGAGCGAGTGCACACACACACATACACTCACACATGCATGGGAATTAAGAGGGGAAAGGAATGTGATTCTTCATCCTGACTTCCTGCATTCCACTTGGAGGTTTTCTCCTTCGGCTCTTAGTGAGGTTTCCAGGCCATCAGGGCATTCAGACAGTCAACACATGTAGATCAGAGGGTTCAGAAAGCTGGCTGGGCAGCTCCTTCCCTGCGTCACTTCAGAAGGCATGTCCCTCAGTCACGGATTCATTCAGAGGCTGTAAAGTACCTGAAGCCCCATTGGGTGTTGGAGCTATGATGGTCAATAAGACAGAGTCCTCGCCTTAAAAATCTTTCAAACTAGTTGGAAAGACAAGTAAACACCGAATTTTCATGCAGTATGATGATTGCTAAAAGAAGCGTATCATCAAGCAGGTTGCCGGATGAATTACACCAGGAACCCTCACCAGGTTCCCTGGAGATGAGCCTCTAGCTCCGCCTCCTTTCAGCCCCCTAAACCTCCCCCCAGGGAAACAGCACCTACGCTCAGACTACCGGGTGTGGAAACTCGGGCTCTTTTTGTTTTCCTGGCAAAGCTGCTCTCACTTGCCCTATAAAACAGGAGAGCAACAGGGCTGGTGGGCTGTCCTGAGAGCACATCCAGTGTGTCCTGTAGCACCCACCCAGACACAGCTCTGCCCAGGAGCGGGAAGGAAGGGACCCATGCATCTACGTTTGTGTCCCCGAGCAATGGGTGTGACATTCCAGGATGCGACCAACCCTGCCTGGATCAGAAGCAGTGGTGTCTGTGCTGAAAGCATCGGGCTGATGAAGAGCTAATTAGCTAAGGGGGAGAGCAGGCCAGATGAGACCACCCCAGGCTGGCGGGCTTGGAGAGGAGCCAGGATGGGCGGGTCGGGGACCGTGAACTAGTTCAGCAGCCAGACTCAGCCTGGGAGGGGAACAGAGAATGACAAGAATGGAACCATAGGCAAGATTGTGGAGTATATCAATGAGGTGCCAGGCACCGTCCCAGGCTCTAAGCTACAGAAGTGAAGCGTCAGGTACATCCCTACGTTCACGGAACAGCCTAGTCCCAGGGGGTGTGAGAGCGGGCAGCGGAGTGACTGACAAGAAATTCGTTCAGCTTGCCATAGGGGATGAGCAGAAATTTTAAACAAAGAGAGTAGTTGAGAGTAGGCTGAGAGCTGAACGGCAGGAAGGAGTCAGCCACAGAAACATGAGGAGAGGAGCATTCCAGGTGCAGCCGACACCTAGAGCCAAGGACATATCCAGAAAGACCAGCAGGAAGGGATGAATTGCAAAATCACTGAGCACCTGCCCGCACAGGGCAGCATGCATGCACTCTCTGTTATTATTGATAGTATTATGACATTAGTTATTTACCTATTGAGTATATTTATTAATTATTCACTGAATACAGCATAACTACAAAAACTGGTATACATTATCAGTTAGGATGTGACTCTCTGAATAACGATCATTTAGCTCATGACCTTTATTCTTAAATATTAATGGGTTTCGTTATTATTATTTTGGGGGGAGGGGCTTCATTATTTTTAAATCAAATATTATGCTTAAATTTCTCTATCTTGGTCTTTCTTCCCTCACCCCGTGAAATGAGGAGCTGGCCCTGACCTGCTTCCCTGGCCCTCTGCCCCTGCCTTGCCCCCTCTCCTGTTGTCACGACTGATGACTGTTCTGCAGGAAACCAGGGGAACTCTTCCACATGTCATCCATGGATGGATTCTAATCTTGAAAACAGAAGGGCAACTGACATGATGATGACTGTCTGCATCCTGAGCACGGCCAGGCCAAGGGGCTGGAATCTCTTTCTCTGCAAGTTCTACTTGTCAAATCCACGTCTAGTTTATCAGTTGCCCAAAACCACACCTTACATTTTTTATTTCTCCTATCTTTTCTAGTGGTCTAATTCACTTTCATAGAGCACGAAGAAGAGTGGGAGGAACTCTGGGGCTCTGGGGCTCGAACTGGCTCAGGACATTCCACAGAAATGGCCTCTGCATGCGGGTGAGGTTCCAGATAAGTTCTGGGGGATGGTGGGAGTGAGTGCAGGGTCCAGACGTCCACCCGTTTTGCCCACAGTATTGCTGGTTGGCTTGACCACAAGTTCTTGGTTCTCCATGTGGAGCTGGCTTACTGATGGAGAAGCCAGCTTTAGACTGAGCAGCTTCTTGAGAGTCAGAACCAGCCAGGGCTCAGGAATAGCCTGTGCCCTGGGGATGTCGCCAGCCCACCCTCTCCAGCTCGGAGCTGAGCTCTGGGAGGGTGTCAGCTGGGCATAGACCCGCTGTAGGAGGGGCTTGCACTCCTGGGACAGAGGAAGAACCTGATCTCTCCGACTGGTCCAGGGATGGAATTGTCCCCAGGTAGAGGCAGATCACGTGTCCTTGAAGGGCTTGGAGAGACCTGCAACTCTTTCTGTTCCTTCTGATCACAGCTTTATGGTTGGATCAGCTTCAGAAACCAGGGAAAGCTGTAGCAATCAGGGGATGGCATCTGAACATGTCCAAGAAGCTGTAAGGAAGACAGGAGAGGGTGCCTTGTGGCCTGGCATGGAGTATGGGTCCCACGCAGGCCACAGTCATGGGCTGCTCTCCCCGGGTTCAGGGTCAGCTCTCGGAGCTGTGGAGACCTTGAGCACACAGACTTCGAGGGGAATGGGAAAGCAGACCGCCTGGCCTCATGCTTTGTTGAGGAGCAGCTCATGAGCTGCTGAGAGTCCATGAAACCACAAGACCCAGACAAACAATGATGACAGAAACGAACTATAATTAGGTGAGTGTCAAGGATAGTGCCCTAAGTGGGCTCCTCTATCTATGTGATGGAAAAGAAGGAGAGAGAAGGAGAAGGGGAGTCTGACACTTTTGCCCTGAAAGATGTCCTACTTTGTGGACCAGATCATGAGCATAACAACTCCCCCACCCTCCTCAGGACAGGAACTTCTTCAGTGCCAGCCCCTAGGAAGTATGCTTTACCTTTGAGTACCCATGAGAAGGCACTATTAGTACTCTTGTTGTGCCCATGACCAGACTGAGTGTAAAAGGTTAAGAAGAGCTAGGATTTGAACCCAGAGCCCAGGCTCTCAAACTCCTCCCTGAACCATCTCAGGGCTGCCCTTCTTGGGCAGCTCCATTGCCCCCAGAAAGCAGCTCAGACTGGATGGGTATTGTTTGTTGGAATTCAGACACTGAATGATGTCCCCCTAAGACCTGGATGCTCTCTCTTTGGGGGTGCTGTGCTGCTGGAGAACCTTGGAGCAGAGGCAAGTCCCACATCCAGGTGGGTTCCCCATGGGAGCAGAGGGCCGGCCGAGGGGGCAGTGTGGGGATGTCAGGTGGAAAGCGTAGGCCCAGGCAGTGTGGATGGTGGAAATGAAGAGCAGATCTGATCTCTGAGAGACAGAGGGAACTCAAGAGCAGGGTTCCAGGACCTGGACTCCAGAATCCACTGAAGAAGATGGGAAGGAAACTACGTGTATCTTTACAGCAACCAATTTCCTTTCAGAGTGAACGTGGCTCAACCTTTGTTCCTTGGTTCTGATAGAGTGACTCACAGACACCATGCTCCACGTTGTGGGTGTGGAATCTTCCTCCGGCCATGCACCTGAGGACTCCAGCTACCCTTAGAAGTCCTTTCCCCAAAGCCATTCATACCTCTGGCAAATAACAACCCAGCAAACAGGATTCAAATCACGAGCTAACTGAACCACTGATTTCAGAAATGGGATCTTGAAACCTTATTTCCCTTCGTCATAAAGCCCCAGCCTGGGCTGCATCCATGTTCACTCCCCTTCTTGGCCTCCCAGGTCGAGCTGCCGCAGAAGTGGAAACTCTCCAGTCTTTTCTGTGACTCCCATGCCTGACTGGATGTAGCCCTGCATGGCTACATTTTTTCACCCAATAAAAGTTTAAGCACAAATTTCAATTTTGTTACACCTACGCCTGCTCAAATCGGGCAGTCTGACTTCCATAACATCAGAAGAGGAGCCCAGCTGAGATTAATGAACCATCTGGTCTACCCATCTGTGTCTTTTTTTTTTTTTTAACATTTATTTATTATTCATTTATTTTATTCATTTTTTGGCTGCACCGGGTCTTAGTTGCGGCACACGGGATCTTTCGTTGCAGCACACGGGCTCTTCATTGTGGTGCGCAGGTTTCTCTCTAGTTGTGGCATGCGGATTTTCTCTCTCTAGTTGTGGCGTGCAGGCTCCAGGGCACGTGGGCTCTGTAGCTTGCGGTATGCGGGCTCCAGCTGAGGTGCGTGAGCTCAGCAGTTGTGACACATGGGCTCAGTTGCCCCACGGCATGTGGGAATCCCAGTTGCCTGACCAGGGATCAAACCTGCATCCCCCGCATTGTAAGGAGGATTCTTTACCACTGGACCACCAGGGAAGTCCCACCATCCGTGTCTTTTTTAACTGGAAAATTGAAGGAGAAATCAGAATGAAAGCTCTCCAAATAACCAGAGTCATCCGTGTTGGCATAACAGGAGGGAGATGAGTGCTGGGAGCGTGACCTAAGGGGCATCGGGGCCAACATCTGGGTCATGCCAACTGGGAATGGGCTTTGAGGTAATTTCCAGACTGAGCTATAGGGTTGGCTCGGCTATGTGAGGTCAGGCATGAGGCCCTTCCTCTGTCAGCTCTGTGTGTGTCCCACAGCTCACAGTCAGTTGAAAAAGATGCTTTCTCCAATAAACCCAGCCTTTCTTCCCTTTGAAAATCCTGTGTGGGCCCCCAGAACTAAGACCCAAATACATTGGCTATAACACTGGCCCTGTTAGTGACACTCCTTTAATACATAACAGTGATTCCATGGAATGAATCTTTGCTCTCCAAAGCTGAGATAGTCTCCTTGGCATGGAAATCCTTCAAGCAAACCAAGAGAAAAACCTACTCCTATTAAAGGAGACCTCCTTAGCCTCACAGGCTTCAGTCAAGGAGAAACTCACTAATACCTAGGTAAGTTTCTAGAACAATTTAGGTCAGTAGATTAAACAGTTCTTTGAAATAGGACTATTTGCAAATTAACTGGGAAAGCCTATGATGTAGGAGAGGTAATTTGCATGTTGTAGACCAAGAGTTAGAAATTTGAGTTCAGTTCCCTACTGCGACTCTTCCTGACTTGAGGTATAACCTTGAGAACAACTTAGTTGACCTAAGTCTCAGTTTTCTCACGTGTCAAATGGGAAGAACAGTAATTACTTACAGTGGTTGTTGCAGGGATATGCCCAGAACAGCCCCTGACTGTTTTTACCTCCAACTTGGACTAAACAGAATACAATGAACAGTGAACAAAGTATTTTTGAGATGTTTCACTTGTAAGAACTTGTCTTTGATTACTTCAAAGAGTGGAGATAGACACTAATTCTGTTAGCTGAGGTCAGCACTAGAACTAGATGCCTCCTTTAGCTGAGGCCCATTCAACTGTCTCCCGCCTATTGTCTGATGGGCAGCTTACACTTATGACCTGAGCTTCAGGATCAGGCTACGGATGCTTGAGTAGGGATTCTCAATGCTGCTGTACCTTTGTCTACTGCTGTGTAACAGGACACCACAAACACAGCTTCTGGGCTCACGGAGCTGCAGCTCGGGACCTGGCCCAAGGCAGTCTCTACTCCACGTAGGGCCCTGCTCCCTACCCTCTGCCTGGCGGCAACCCCGGGAACTCACCATCTTTTCCGAGGCCCCACAGAGAGGACTATGACCTGCTCTGTCCAGGGGCCTGGTGAGCGTGTGGCCTCTGTTTAACCCTTCACCCCAACCAGCCCGGATGGAGACACACTCACATGTACACACACACACATACACAGATGCACATGAGTGCACACCCTGTACACACAGGCACACACATCCATTAACACACGGGTACGGCATGGGGAAATACATGCATGACAGGTAGAGGCACATACACTTGAACCTGGCTGCCCTCCATCCCAGCAGCCAGCCACGGAGAGATGGGGCTTGCTCAAAACAGCCCCTGCTCCTGCCCTTCCCCGACGGTGCTGGTGCTGTTGGACCAGCTGAAGGAGTCCAAATTGCCCAGCACCAGTTGAGAGGGGTCATGCGGTCCCTGGGAAGGTCATCCAGGCCCCCTGCTGCTCCCACCACCACGCTCAGATGCCTGGGCACTTTCTCGTGCAGAGCTTAGTCACGCCTATTCCATTTCTGGAAAGGATGCTGTGTCCCCGGCACCTTGCCAAGTATTTTACACACCTCCCCTCACTTTATTCTCACAGCAACCCAGGAGGGGGCCTGTCAACAGCATGCGACTCCTGCCTGCTCCTTGAACAGCACAGGCAGCCTTCGAGCCTTTGGAGCCCTAGACACTAATAGCCCCAAATGGAGGCCATGTGCCACGGCCACGTTCCGGCCACACTGCACAGTGCCCACCTCTGCACGTGCAGCAGGGGCCATGGGCAGCTGGTCACCCCATCTTCAGCAGCTCCTGCACTTCCCCAGGGAGTGCCTTCTTGGGCCCTACCCCACTACCAAAGCAGAAAAAGATGTCACCAGCTGCTGCTGCCTACTTTCTAGGAACATTTCAAGAAATCTTTCCCATCAGTTCATGCGACTGGACTCGTCTAGTAGCTGCCCCCCTGCCCTGACCCTGGTCTCAGTTTCGGAGGATGTGTGCCTCAGTATTCTACCAAATTTCTACCTCCAGAAAGCGTTTCAGACAATAAACCCAAGCCCTATCGTTGCTATCTCCATAATCAAGTACAGGTATCTCCTCATTGTCAACAGTGCATTTTGCGCCACTTTGCTTTTACGGAAGACCTATGTTAGTACCTGTTTTCACAAAAGGAAAAAAATCCGGAGAGGATTTTCACTTTTATGGAAAAAGGCAAAAAGCGAAAATAAGAAATAGCGTTCAGTGTTTGTTTGCAGAAACTGTTAGAGGACACAGCCAAACTCCTTCCCCAGAAACCACACTCAGAATCTCAGCATGAAGCCTCCACAGCTTTCAACTGTATCTGCGAGCATCTGTGCTTTATCTCAATTGATTTTTTTCATCCAATAGCAAATGTGTCCGAAGGTAATTACTTCTTTGCTTTATGATGCCATTTTGGCTTACAAAATCTCTGTTAGGAACGCGCTACTTTCAGGTAGCGGGGAAACCTGTCCTAAGGTATCCAGTGTACTCACTGCTTTCTGAGCCTGAGGACCCAAAACATTCTGAGAGCCACTGAGGTCAGTGCCCATCTGTGGCTCTTCCCTTGGGTGTGCCCCCGGGGCAGACATCAGTGAGCAACCTATGAGAATCTCATGTTTTCTTAATCCCAAGAGATAGAAATTTCTTAATGCATTCCTGTTGTGAAATAAAGAATGTCAGGCACCCTGAGTTATTATCACACCAGTCATTGCTGCCAAAATTCCTATTCAGTGTGAAGAACCATAGTCAAAATACTCCTTGCCCCTCTAAATATTATATGTGAATATTTTTACTAAATGAACATACCCTATAGGAGGGAAACACAGTATGAAGAAAAATGCAATCAAAAATGAAGGCTCACTTAAAATCCATCCTAACTGGATTCCTCAAAAAATTAAAAATGGAATTACCATATGACCCAGCAATTCCACGTTTGGGTATATACACATACAAACTGAAAACAGGGTCTCAAAGAGATATTGGGACATTCATGTTCACAGCATTCACAACAGCCAAGAGATGGAAACTACCCAAGTGTCCCTTGACCAGATGAATGGATAAACAAAATGTGGTCTACCCACACAGTGGGATATCATCAAGCCTTAAAAAGGCAGGAAATTCTGACACATGCCACAGCATGGATGAAGCTTGAGGCCATTCTGCTAAGTGAAAAAAGTCAGACACAAAAAAGGCAAATACTGTATGGTTTCACTTATATGAGGTACCTAGAATAAGTAGGCAAAGTGATAGAGCCAGAAAGAATGGTGGTTGCTAAGAGGAGGGGGAATGGGGAGTTAGTGTTTGATGGGGAGAGAGTTTCAGTTTTGCAAGATGAAAAAGTTCTGGAGAATGGTTGTACAAGGACATGTACTTAATGCCACTGAACTGTTCACTTAAAAACAGCTAAGATGGTAAATTTTATGTTATGTGTATTTTACCACAATTAAAAAAATATTTCTCCAGGTAAGGAAAAAAAATCCATTGTAACCAACACATCAGCTGTAATTTACTGGCTGATTGTACTAAATGCTGCTTTCTTTTTGCAAGATTTGCCCACACATGAAACATCTTCAGGGAAAATGGCAGTAATTAGCCCCAGGATCAAAAGAGTGAGTATGAGACTGAGTTCTGGAATTTCCAGTTTAGCCACCAGCACTTGGATTTTCTAACAGCCCGCAATGAGGAATGCAGCCAGAGATAAATAAATGAACCATGAGGTAGAAATCATAAATACCAACCCAACTCAGCAGCATGACTCACAAGAGCCCAAAAATGGAAACAACCCAAGTATCCATCAACAGTTGAATAGGTAAGCAAAACGGGGTATATCCGTACAATGGGATACCGCAATAAAAAGCAATGACTTTAAAAGAAAAAAAAAAAAGCCCTTACAAATGCTGCAACATGGATGAACCTTAAAAACATTATGCTAAGCAAAAGAAGCCAGACACAAAAAGCCAGGTATTATATGATTCTGGTTATATGAAATGTCCATAAAAGGCAAATCCCTAGAGACAGAAAGCAGATGAGTGGTTGCCTGGGGCTGGGGAAGGGGGAAAAGCAGAAATTACCTGCAAAAGGGCATGAGGTGATAGGATGCTCTAAAACTGGGTGGTGATGATGTTTGCACAACTCTGTAAATTTACTAAAAATCATTGAATTGTACACTTTATCGTATGTAAATTATACCTCAATAAATCTGTTCTTAAAACTTTTAAGTTAAAAAGTACATATCAACAGAAACCCAGGCAATGAATACTTTGTCTCTCAGGGTGAGAGTACAAGGCAGACTTTTAAATTGGACCAAAGAATGTGCACTCTGCTACCTGTCTGTCTGCTATCTAATGCCGTGTGTCCCCCACTAATCAACCACCCTGAATACCAGAATCTCAGGCTTTCCTCTGAGAGTTCAAGCCTGAGTGCTGTGAACTCGTGCTGGTAAAAGATGGCTCAAGACATCTCATAGGCAGTCCACAGGACATGTCAACTGTCCTTACATTAGATTCTATTTTCCGAGAGGAATATACCTGGGTCTCATTGCCAAATTATCATGGTACCCCAAGAAATGAATTCATCCAAATAATATGTAATAGTATTCCCTTGGCTTCTATGGGGTGACTTGCAAAGAACTCATTCATTTTTAAGATGCATTTTTTTAAGATGAAGTATTTCTATGTCTTTTGCAAAATCAGAGTTGAAGAAATTGTTACCCAAGTTGCCTTAAGTAAATTCCACCTAGAATTAACATTTCCCTCTGTGCATGAAGTTCTATTCTCCAGCTGTTAGATAACGAGAAATGATAGATTCATTCATTAAGATAAAAGTCGATGAATTTCTCTCCTTGCCAGGACTGTCAGAGCTGATTCTAATCAGGCCACTAAAGGATGTCCAAAGAAATAAAAACGAATTCCTCCCTACTCCTTGTAATAAGACTTGTTCTGTTTTTATTATTCAAGTTTATAAGAGTCTTTAACTTTGCAAGATGCCAAATTCTTTTGGGGTATTTGAAACATGCATTTCTGCTCCAATTGTTGACGGATATTACCCATCATCAGGCATTTATGATGTAAACAGTGTCATAGCAGGCCATAAAAGTGGTTTGCTTTGGAAACTTGGAATGAAGTAAAAGCAAGGACACGTGGCGGAAGGTGTGTTCTGAGAAGTCTCCACCTCCACGTCTGGACTGAGGGGAGAAGCCCTTCCTGATTACAGAAGTTCCGAATTCATGAAAGGAATGAAAGTCATTTCACCGTGATGTGTTTCACTTTCAAAGGAATAAAGGAAGAACAGGATAAATGCACCTCTTTTTCAAGACAATGGTGTTTAAAAACTTCTCTGCACATATGCCAGGTTTCTCCCAGAGCCCTGGGGGTGTCAGTTGATGGGGGGGGCGGGGGAGTGGCTGAATAGGTAAGAATCCCAGAAAGACTCCAGGTGGTCCTCCCAGGACCAGCATCCCCAAACACAGCAATCCAGTAGGGCAGCCGGCTTGCATCTGCTGTGTCATTGGGCTTCGACATGGTATTTTGTTTGAAGAAATGGTTTGGTCCTTAAAATAGAAAAACAACTATTATAAAACATTTACAATCCAACTGGGGAAGTGTGCTGTGTAGAAGGCAGGTCACTGTGCCCTTCCCTCCATCCACCGTGACCAAGCAACCAACATCTCAGATTAGGGCAGAACTCAAGACCATCTCCTGACCTCCTCCTGGAGAAAGCTGCCAGCATAGGTACACTTGGTCAAGTGGTCACTAAGGTGATACTGAGGACTTGGGCCAGTCTCTGACCAGAGAAATAACAGTGAAAGGTATCATCTGTCAAGTGTCAAGTGAATGTAAAGAACATATGGAAAGAGAGTGAGAGGAGAGAAGTGGGAGCAGCTGAGAGGCTCCATGACATCCTGCCTCCAAAAAGGACATCCGAGGACATGCTATTTCTGGGCTCTCCAACAGCTGAACTTTCGGGAAGAATTGTCTTATCTGCTGTCTCCCCTGGTCCAGCACTCCTGTCTTCCCCATCATCCAGTGCGCATGCCCACCTTCCCTCCAAGAGAGCTCCTGCCCAGGGCTCCATGTTGACAGACCCAGTCTTATGTGCCTCATCTTACTCACCCTTGCCTGCATTACATACGGTCAACAACACACTCCTTGAAGACTTTCCTCTCTTGGATTTTAACTACACTCCCTGAGTTTTCCTCCTCCCAGGGGTCCTTCCTCTTCAGTACCCAGGATATTTGTCTACCTCCTTTGAACTGGTTCAGCTGTTCACAGCCCCTAAATGGTGGTGTTCCCTGGGGAAAATTTCCCATTACACATGCTCTTTTTGGGATCACATTCATTCATCTTCCTATGACTTGAAATACCATCTACATACTGACAAACTCAAATTCACATCTTCCATCCAGACTTCGCCCCAAGCTCTGACTCATACATTCAAATGCCACCTGGAAATCTGCACCCAGGTGCTTATTTGCCGGCCACCCAAACTGGCCCTGTGCCGTGCTCTCCGTCACTGACTCTGGGCTGGACGAGGGAGCGGCTTTGACCAACAGTATGTATAGGAAGGAAATTGGCAGCAGCTGCTTTGGCGTTTTGGGGACCCCTGAGCTACCACGTAAGAAGTCTACCCTCCTGGAGAGACCATGTGTAGTGTCCCTGAGATGTCATGGAAAAAGAGAGAGGTCCAGCCACCCAGTGTCTCAGCTGAGCTCAGCCTCCTACTGTCCCTTCAAAGGCACCAGATAATGTGACTAAAGCCATCTTGGATGTCGCAGCCCTAGCTGCCAGCAGACTGTAGCCACATGAGAGACCCCAATAAGAACCACCACCAAGGAACCATCCAGGTCGGCCCAGTCAATCCATGGAATTGTTGCTCTTTTATGTCAATAGGTTTGGGGTATTTTTTAATGCAGCAATAAATAACCCAAAAGATACCCACAGGTCTCTTGATTTTCCTCTCCAAACCTGGTCCAAAGCCCTCATCCCCACCTCAGTCAATGAAACTGTTGTCCTCCCAGCTGATCTCAGCTCAAACCTAGATTCCTCCCTCTCTTACATCCTCCATCTCTGCGCCCACACAGATAAACCCCCTGAAACATGTCTGCACTGCTACTGCCTGGCCCAGGTGGCCATCACCTCCCCTGAAATAAGGCAGGGTTTCTTAATTGGTCTCCCCTTACTGCTCTTTCCTTTGCCCAATCAATTCTCCACGCGACAGCTAATGATTTTCTTAACATTTAAATCGGACGTGGTCCTCCCTACTTGAAATCCTCCAGTGGCTTTTCTTGGATGTAAAGAAAACCCAGGGGAATTCCCTGGCAGTCCAGGGGTTAGGACTCTGTGTTTCCACTGCAGGGGGCATGGGTTCGATCCCTAGTCAGGAACTAAGATCTTGCGAGCCACGCAGTGCGGCCCAAAAAAAAAAAGAAAAAAAACCCAAGTTCTGTGTCATAGCCTCTACATTCCCACCTCATGGGGCCACTCCTGGCCCTCCCACCTCACCTGTACCACTGACCCCTCCCCTCATGTCTCTCCTTCCACCTCGGCTGATCCTCCTGCTAGGAATGTCCCCCTTCTCACAAGACCTGCCATCTCAGTGTCAGTGGTCCTCCTCAGACAGGCTGCCCTGACCCCTGCAGCAATAAAAAGTCCCCGCCTCCATCCCCCATCATGATCTTCTCAGCTCTTGGATCAGTTCCTTCTTAATGCTTGTTAAATTACAATAGTTTTTTATGGTGCTATTGTTTATTCTAAAGTATCTTCTCCACATAATCTGTGGTCCACCGGGGAGGGCACCAGTGTGTCTATGCAAGTGACAACTGTAGACCCAGTGTTTGCCTGGTTCCTGGCATTCAGTAGGCACTTGGCATTTGCTGAATGAACACATGGGCGTGAGACCTCATTGGTGCATGTTGAGAGTGGATAAAAACTATGAAACATTGGGGTCCCTGGTTAGACACCAGGTAAGGGCCTTGGTATTGACTCCCTTGGTATTGACTCTTGTCATACCGGGAAGGCATAATAAGGCTTTAAGAAATGGAGGGTTGCCACCTAAGCTTCAGGGAGCAGCAGTGAAAAGAGATACATCCCACATCCAAATATTTCGACAGCCTCAGCTCTACATCTGGAATTCAAGGTCAAAGACAGAGAAAGGGCCAAAAGGCAAGCCAGCCGCTGCCTGCTATTTTCAAAAATTACAAATTTAACACTTCCAAGAAATGCTGAAGACTTTTCACAAATACAAGCATGTGCTTCAGTCAGAGTAGTTGACGACTTGCTCAAACACTGAAGGCTCAGGGACTCGTCTCTACAGGACAAAGACAAAGTGTTGTATCAAAGGGGACTAGGTGAAAAGGCATCCATGAAGTAGGTATTCTCTTTACCTAAGACTTCCTCTTCCATGAAATAGATGTTTTCCTTACATAAGACTTTTACTTAAAGAGCTCTTTGTGGTCACTTATTAAAAACTGGAAAGGAAAAGCAGGTCCATGAAATGTGTCTGCCTCACAAGTCCATGGATGTGTGATCTCGGGCATGAACCTTCTCCAAGCCTCCACATACTCAGCTGTGGTGGAGGTTGGGGGAGCTCTTGGAACAAAAACAAAATCATCCTCCTCAACTTATCGTGATGACAAGATCAGATAGCTAGGTGAAAGTCGCCATTAAAAACAGCTGTGTGTGTGTATTTGAAACAGGGTCTCAGCTGAGACCAAACTGAGATTTGCACTCTGGCGATTCCTTTATCAGATGGCGGACAGGTTTCAGTACTCACGATCTGGTTTATTGCCAGATAAGGAGGAAAAGGGATTTCGTGACAAGAGCCTGTGGGACTTATCAATATTGTCATTTCAGTCTCCTGAAACACTAACCATGACTATTAAACCGTACTGGTTTACTGGAGTAAACATTA
Source organism: Balaenoptera acutorostrata (assembly GCF_949987535.1). Lineage (NCBI taxonomy): Eukaryota > Metazoa > Chordata > Mammalia > Artiodactyla > Balaenopteridae > Balaenoptera > Balaenoptera acutorostrata. The sequence continues at coordinate 20,509,993 of NC_080069.1, read as the reverse complement.
ACCATATTACTTCTAAATACAGAGAGTCAAAGAGCTACTGCACTCATTGTATTAGTTGTTTGTGGTGTGCGTGCTTTTTAAGGCTTGACTCTGTAAAACACTTCTTTCTGTTGAAGGGTCCAAATACCTGCTATATGAAATCCCACATGACAAAGGGACAAGCGTGGTGGAAAAAGTAACCCCTACCCCACCCAGTGCCATCCAGAACTGCTCCACGCTGGGCCGAGGTGTGCAGGGAACCCTGGACCCGAATAGTTTGCTTAGGGACACCGGGAGTTAGCAGCTGGGGCTGCACCCTGGAGCACAAAGGACTGGAAACACTAGTGAGGGGACACTTCACAGCAGCTCAGAGGTCTTCATTCGACAGAGAACTACATAGAGCAGGGCAGGGAGAAAGGCCCTGGGAGGCCCATAGATTTCTGGAATTAGTGTCATGGTGACCTCTGTTGAGCCAACATCTGACAGGCCTGCAGATACAGGAGTTGCATGTTATTTTTATTTCGTAAGCGTAAAGAAAGCTGCTTTTGGAAAGAAAACATTTATTAACCTGGATCTGAGCCAATCCAAGATCAATACATGCTACAACACTCCCCGATTCCAGATGACCTGTCAGCCTGTCAGGCTTGTGTCATTGCCTCAATGATAACATTGAGCAATAAAAAGAGGTCACTGTTACCCAGTCCGTAACACGACCCCTCAGCCTGCAGCCCAGCACCCAGGCCCCTCTCCCTGCTCCTGAGCCCAGGACAGGCCCAGTAGGCAGCTTACTACACCTCAGATGCCTCTGCTCTCCCAGACCTGTCCAACCATCTCCAGCCTTGAACCCATGTCTCCAGAAGTATTTGGTCCTTTAGATTCTCAATGCTTGTTGTTGACATAAAATTATCTTATGTCTATAAAACCAAGTATGTTTAGGTGTAAACAAGATCTTGTTTCCTGAGGGCCTCCATGGCAATAGAAATACTTATGGTTCTATGTCAGTGATGGTTCCCTGTTGCTTTGCTACAATCTCAGTCCTATCTGTTAGTCCAGTGACTAGCTCATGAAGAAACAGAAATAGGAGACCTGGCTCTCCGTCTCTTCTCAGATGTCATCCTAGCATTTGAGTACAGGAAGGATAGATAATCATTACAGCGTTTCTATGAAACCATGACGATATGTCATCTGGTTTGGCTCAGAATTTTGCTGTTTCACTACTGAACTGTCTTTGGTTACTTGGACACATCGAGGATTGGCGGAAATAATTGATGGGAAAACAACTGCAATTGTCACCCAAACAAAGCCCCCCATGCTGGCTGCTCTAAAAGCTGGAAACCCAAGTGCGAGCGAATCAAGAATTTGATTTTTGACTAAACACAGGCATCAGCCTCAAATGGAAACTGACCAGGGTCTTGCAAAAATCATGCATGATCTTAAGCCAGATTTCAAGGCAAATGAGTTCCAGAAAGGATCTTGAGGCCAGAAAGCATCCCAAGGGGTCCTCTGCACTTCTAGGTAAAGGCTGAGGATGTCTTCCAAAAGAAATCAATTCTCCAAGAGATTAGTCTATGGCTAGAGCTGCTAGTAAATAAGTATTTCTAAGATTTTCCTGTAATAGCTTTCATTGTGAAACAAAGTAGTTCAGCCTGCAATTGTTGGTGTTTTATTCACACACACACACACACACAAATGCTTTACTGTTATTGCTACCCTTAATTCTGCTCACTTTTTTTATTTGCTATGCTGGATGAATTACTAATTTTCAATTAATAAGACCTCCCCTAGATCCTCAATAAAGCCTGGAGGAATCTTATGCTAGTAAATACTTCAAGTATAAAAGAGGCTGAACTCTTCCTCAAAAAAAGGAAAGACATGGTGAAGACAGGAGCACGTCTTGGTCTCTGCCCTTGACCCCCAGGATTTAATCAGAACTTGCTCCTGCCCTCAGTAGCCCTGTGACATGCTACCTCTGCCTGCCATGCTCTCTCCCACCCTACCCCAGTCACCCCCTCACCAGAATGGATGTCACTCTCCCATGAGGTGGCCCTACATCTCCCTCCCCCTGCCTCTTGTCTGTTCGCCTCTTGCAGAGACAGAAAACTCAAGCCTCAGATTTCCAATGACAGGTTAATTAGATGCAATTTCATTTTTTTTCTTAAAGATGAATTTTAACCATATTTTTTGCAAGCTGCCCTGGGGGACATTTGCACATAAGAGCTCCATTTTTAGACTGTCTCATTTGTCCCCTAAACTTGAAAACAGAGCTTCTTACAATCCTTCCCATAGAATCGCACAGGACATGGCCCAGAGCCCTGGTCCACTCTGAGCTTCCCAAATTGATTCACCCACACAGTAGCTCTGCAATGAAGTCCCCAGGAAGCTCTCTAGGTATGATTATGGGCTGTGGGATAGCACTCGGGGGGAAATATTTTACATATAAAACCAAATGGGGTTTAATTTTAGAATTTTATGGGAATTTTTATGTTGAAAAAATATCGGTCCAAATATGTGTCCTGACTTAGGACTTGGAAACTGAGGTATTGTGTTGAAGGCATACAACCCTTTGGAAGCAGTGTTATCATTACGGGCATGGTAGATCTTCCTTACTCCATCATGAGCCCCCTGTGGCTGACATGCTTTTCTAACCACCTCTCTCTTCCCGTATGAGGCAGAGATAACGCTGGGTGTCCATCTAACCCTTTCGTCCCGCACACTGCTTGACTCTAACGCCCAGCCTCCTTGGCAGTTAGATGGGCCATGGGATGCTTCCGGCAAATGGAATGTGGGCAAAAGTCAGTGCATCACCTTCAAGCTGAAACCTCCCACGGGAACCTCTATACTACTTCTCTCTCGCCTGCTTCCTGGATTCAGAGATTCTTACAGAGAACTCCACAGCCCTCAAAGATGTCAGAGCCACCTGATAGAAGGTGCAAGACTGCTGGGCACAGCACCCCTGCCTCAGTCCTCAGCCCCCCCTCAGGGGACGGGAGGAAGAAACTCCCCTTTACTGCAGAACACCATTGGGTTTGGGGTGTGGGGTGAACGCTGACCACACTGACTGATACACCATGCCATCTGCCTTGCACTTGAGAGGGCCTCAAAAGACCCATGTTGAATGAATGAATGAAGTCACCAAGAGAGTTGAGAACTGAATGGCTCTGTGCCACACATATGGGTCCATATGAGAAAATCACATAAATTAAGAGTTTCAAATATCAAGCCCAGTTCCTTGGCCATCAAGGGACCCAGTGGCAGTGCCAGTAGGACTGGCTTCCACTGATCCCTATAACAGAGATCTGGAGATGCTTAGCCTTAAGCAAAAAGGACTTGAGTGGTATGGAAGGTGCCCAGTTCTGGGCTCACTCCCCCAGACAGTCAAGAGGAGATGTGCTAATGAGGACACAGATGCACCTGTTGTCTGACAAAGACCAGCCTCCAAGGTCCTCCAAGGCAGCTCCAAGTTCAGGCAGGGCCTCTTGGTGAAGCCTTGCTCAGCCAAGGTGTGGACCTCAGCTTGCCCTAGTTGGCAAAACTCCACCAACTGTTAACACACGCTGTCCTCAACTCACCTCACCTCCAGCCCAGCCAGCCTAACCTTTAGATGGCAAACTTAGGGAGAGGTTACACACAGCATGCAGGCCCAGCTTGGTGGGGAGGAGGGGCAGAGAACCAGGAACCCCAGCGGATCCCTTGTGACCGGTATTATAGGAAGCGATTCCAGGGATAGACGGGTAGAATCTAGACTGAACTGAGTCATTGGAGGGAGCGGTTGAGCATCCATGCATATGGGCTCTTGGGGGTCTTAGAGGTCGTCTTTTAGCTGAGAGGGGAAGCTCATAAACAGACCACTGGGACACGATGTGACCAAGCGCTATTAGGCGTGTGCACCTGTGCGATCAGAGCATAGAGAAAAGAGCACACTGAAGTCTGCCTGCAGGTGACGGGGAGGCTCCCTGACAAGGCCTGTCGAGTGCCCTTGGTGTCCTGCCCACCTCGCACTGGATCTCCGTGTCCTGGTACAGACCACCGGCACCTGCCTGAGGCTCTCCAATGCAGGCTCAGCCCATTGCTGGGATGAGCCAGAGAGTTTCCAAGTTGACTGCCTGCCTGCCTGGGGAGCAGAGCTCAGCCAGTGGTGGGGGCAGAGGGGAGGTCAAAGGGTAAACACCCCACTCCCCAGCTCCCTCGCCTCCCAGAGGGGACACTAGCCTGAGGTCCCCAGGGCTGAGCTCCAGATGTCCACAGTGGTGACAACTCCCTCCCCACCACTGCCAGTATCTCCAGAAACAACCTCCAAAAGGAAACCCCACACTCGGTCCTGGTCTCAAGGAACCCAAATTGTCCATCAGGTAAAGCCCAAAAGAAGAGCCAGAGAATGTCAGATGTGGCATGGGTCCCCTGCGCATGATCCCCGCATGTGAATAACACCCCAGCCTTGAGAACTGGCTCAGCCCTTCTCCACAGCCGGGCTGTAAGGTGAGAGAAGTAGGCAAAGGGATTGTCCCAAGACACTGGTAACATGTCTACCCACAAAGACGTGTACAAGAAGGGGCATGACAACTTTGCATTGTTATTCCTTATTGCCCCAACTGGAAGGAACCCAGGTGTCCGCCGGCAGGAGAACTGTGGAGTGTCTGCACAACGGAATACAATTCAGCAATAATAGGGAACCAACTATTGATACATCTGAAGAAATCTTGAAAACACCCCAAACAAAAGAAGCTTTGCACAGAAGCATGTACACTCCATAGATTCCATTCTATGAAGTTCTAGAAGAGGTAATGCTAAACTAGGGGGATAAAAGCCAGACAGTGGCTGCCACTGGGATGAGGGACAGGGATTGACTGAAAGGCATGAGAGAACTTCCTAGGGTAATGGGAGTGTTCCATATCTTGATAGGGTTTGGATTACACAGGGGGATCAGCAAATTGTATTAAGATCTGTACGTTTCACTGAATGTCTCTTACCCCTCCAAGAAAAAAAGTGAACAAAGATTGAACTCTAGTTAATGATGTGTGTGAAGTGTTTACTGATATCAGAAATTTCCTGTGCAATGCACAACAACTATGAAATGGATGGGTGAGTGACAATGGGACAGAGAGAAGGAGAGATGGGTGATGAAGCCAATGCAGCAAAAGGTGAACCCTGGAATCAAGATGTGGGAAGATGGGTGTTCACTGTACCATTGAATCAACTTTTCTGCATGTTTGAAAGCTTTCATAATAAAATGTTAGGCAGGAAAGGGACCACAGTGCCATGTTGGGAGCAGGACCTGGCCCACCGTGACAAGAGTACTGAATGGTCTAAGGTGGAGAGACTTGATCACACTGATGCTGAGAAAGGTTAACAAAGAATCAGACTGGCATCATGCAAAGTGGTTGAGAGCACAACTGTTGCCGTAGTCCAGGCATGCCTTGAGCTGAGGAGGACACGTGTGACTTCAAGAGACACACAGAATGCAGGGGTGCCAGGGCCTGGGGGTGAGTGCCCCAGGAGATGGGAGCACAAGGATCAGGGTGACATCTGCTTCCTGGTTACTGGTGGACATGGACCAAGCTTCTGAGCTGTAGATGGGAGAGCTCTGGGTGTCTACAGGACAGGTGCCCTGCCCTTGCATCCTCCCCTCTTTGTTAGTGGCTGTCCCCTAGAAGACAAGAGGGAGGTACTTGCAAGAACTTAGGATACCAAAGGCTGAGAGCCCAGCAGATGTCTTTTCCCTGTAATACCGTAATAGGGAAGAACAAATCTGACTCTGTATTGGATCTGTTTCTTTCACTTTAACCTTTGTATTCTATTTTTTGCTACAAATTAATCACTAAAGGAATGTTGCCTAGAAGCTTAAATTATACATAATGACCCATCTTTGGGAACCCTGTCTCCCATGTAATGAGTGTTATACTAAAATACCTTTGTTTAGCTCACAGGAAACATCCTGACCAGGCCCACCTATGAATGGCTGCAGGAAGGAAGAAATTAACACATCTCCTCTGGAGTCTGGCCAGAACCAGGAAATATTTGACTTTACCCACTCTCCTTTTAGTATAAAAGGAGCCGGAATTCTAACTGAGGGAAAGATGGTTCTTTGGGACACTAGTCCACCATCTTCCTGGTCTGCTGGCTTTCCAAATGAAGTCGCTATTCCTTGCCCCAATAACCGTTCTCTCAATTCATTGGTCTGTCATGCAGCGAGCAGGAAGTGCTTGGACTCGGTAGCAAGACCAGGAGTGGCCCAAGGAGACAGAGCTGGGGAGAGGTACAGTGGTCTTAGCCTGTAGACGGGAGCCCTCCCAGCCAGGAGCCCCTCCTGCCTCCGCAAGCAGCCCCCACTTCCCCTGAGACCAGCTTCAGCTGAGACCCCCTGCAGGGCCCTTTCCCACTGTCTGACTCCCTTTCCTGCTGGCAGGGAGCCCGTGTGGGCGCAATGCTGTCTGTCCCAGCAGGACCCAGCCTATTTCAGAGGTGTCAGCACACCCTACCAGGCCCTGTTCACGCCAACAGGAGAACCTGGCCGCCTGCCCCCGGATGTACAGGCTGGCTTCCAAGCCCAGTTCAGTGGGTGAAAGAGGAAAGGAAAAATCACCCCATCATTTGCAGATAAAGGTGTTCCCAGGATACTGGGTGCAGTTTTGGATGTTCTGGGCTCCTTGTGTGATGTCTCCCATTCACTGGCACAGGGAGACTGTGTGAATCAACTCTAAAATGTAAAAAAGAATCCCCAAAGAAGCAAGTGTGGGTAGAACAAACCCACTTAGAAGATACCGGTGCTTAAAAGCCTGCAGGCTGGTATGATTGTCCAAAGTGGTGTTTCACTTCTTTAAAGAGAAGTGTTTTTCTGGATCTCCATGCGGAGAGCACCTGTTCCTGTGACCACAGCGATGCCTCAAGGGTATTGTGGTGAAATGCCTCCTGAACATGGGCTGTCCCAAGTGACCCACTCTGCAGCCCCAGGCCTGGATAACTGAAGAGAATGTGCTGGAAGGAGCCATCAGGCCAGCCCACACAACAACCTGAACCTGGGGACTGGATATGGACAGGATTTAGGAAACACTCACCTTTCAAAGGAGAAGAGCAGTGGCCTCCCCCAGGGCCCTGTAGAAGGCCCGTGGGCTCTGTGGGAAGATGGCCACGGCTCAGAGGCCCACAGATATTCCTGTTCTCCTCCAAGGAAGCAATACAGCCTAGAGTTTGGGCGTCTGGCCTCTGACATCGAACACTGAGTCCAGATTCTGCTGTACCCCCTTTCCAGCTCTATGTGCCTGCCTCAGTTAACTCATGTGTGTGGCCACAATGATATGGCCTCTCCGGGTGATGGTGAAGGCTCAGTGGACATTGTACTAATAAGGTGTATTGCACAGCCCTGATCATGCAAGCTCTCACCATAAGGAACAGCCGGGAAATCACAAAGCCCAAAGGAACCAGCCGTGTCAAGTCTTTGGGACTATCCAAGCCCAGGACATTTCAGGCTTCATAACGGCCTGTGCTATTTTCACCCACTCCCTGCTCTGCTGCCTCTTTTTTTTGGCCACGCTGCACAGGGCTTGTGAGATTTTAGTTCCCTGACCAGGGATTGAACCTGGGCCCTCAGCAGTGAGAGTGCAGAGTCCTAACCACTGCCCCTTGAAGGAAGTCCTGAAGCCGCTGAGGTCCTCCTTGGCAGAAAAAAAAAACTGATTGTAATATTAATAGCTTCTATAAATAAGCAAATGCTACACAACCAAGGGAACTTTGGAGAAGGTGTTAAAAAAAGAATACAATGTTTGAATTTCACAAACATGACATTGAGCTAAAGAAGCCAGACCCAATCTTACAAAGTTCCAGGACAGATGAAAGCAAGCAAGTGGTGGTATCAGAGGTCAGGATGGTGACTGTCTGTGACTGCGGTCACTGGAGGGGCACAGGGGGCGCCTGGGGCTGGTAATGCTGTTTCTTGAGCTGATTACACACGTAGGTCACCTGATGAAAGTTTGCCATCACCATACAAACAAAGTGTGCCCTTTTCTATATGGACATTACATTTCAATAAAGAGTTCCCCAAAATGCAATGACCCATACGTCCTAACCTGTGAAAGATCAGAGAGTGAAACCAGCGTGTTGCAAACAATTAAGAATAATATAATCAGTAGGCGGGTACTGGAACTGTGATGTGAATTGTTAACCACTTACACACTCTGTCCCGGCCCCCTGTGCCCCGTGGCCTCGTGAGACAGGCTGGGACCTGGGACCCTTCCCTGTAGTGCTGCAATTCTTGCACCTGGACACACCTCTCCTCCAGCAACAAAATACAAGGAAACCATATGGGACAAAAAATAACTGTGTGCATTAGCAGTCAGAGCAAATTCTGGACAAAAGATACAAAGAGACCAAAAAACCCAGTTGCCACTTTTGAAGAGCCTGGAGCAAAAGCAGGGTGCTGTGCATGACCCCTGCACACAACACCACCTAAGGGGTGGGCAGACCACCTAAGTCACCTTTCTTCCTGCCCAACCCCTGGACCCATACCTACCCTCACTCTATATAAGGAACCAGCTCACCTGCACGCCCCCCCCCCGGCCTCCCACCTCAGGGAGTGAGCAAGCAAGGGAACCTGTTGTTCGTTCTGGCTCCCCCCTGCTGCATCAGGGGCCTCAATAAAGCCTTACCTGAATTTCTTGTCTGGCCTATGATCAATTTCTACTGATGAAGGAGGCCAAGAGCCCTGGTCTGTAACACTGGTCCCCAGCCCTTCCTCTGGACACACACTGCTTTCCCCCGTCACCACCACTCAGTCAAAGAGGGGGACACCTGGCACAGTGGGATGGGGGGACATCAAACACACATGTCCCTCAGCCCTGGTCGTCATCCATCCCGTGTGGCTGCAGCCCCCCCCCCTTGCTGAAGCAAGCTTCGTGAAATAGATAAAACCATTAAAATCTAGGTTTTTTTTTTTTAAATAAACAAACAATACACATCAATCTATTGACTGTGGCTGTCACCGGGGTCTGACCAGGAAAGATAAGGGAGGAATGTTGACTTCTTCAATTTAAAAAAAAAAAAGGAAAGGAAAGAAAAAAAGAGGGGTGTTTTTTTGAAGAGGGGGGTCAGGTTTTTCCTTTATTTTTCAAATTAAAGAAGACATAAATCATTATTTTAAATTCTACACACACTGGATATTTTTAAATATGTTTTAATATTTTAATGGTAACACATCAATCTAAGCGACTCCTGAGAAATAGCCTTGCAGACAGTGAGCCTGAAACTTCTCTCTTGGATCTTGAAGACTCTCTTGGGGTCAAGGTCTGGACGTTGCACGATTTCATAATTAAGCACATCTTATGTTAACATGGCTCTTTCATTGTCTCAGAATGTTGTGTAAATGTTTTGTCATGTTTGTGTACACTTACAGGGTCTTCCCTTAACTTGATTGTCAGATCTTGAGGCCAGGTTCGGGGAGACTCCCTTTCCCAGAGGTCCTACTCCCTAATATTTTCACACCCTGCAAAACCAGTTCAGAAGGACCTCCAGCAAAAGTGTGCAGGATGGAGAGTCCGGACAAAGCTCTGGCCTCTTTATGGAAACCATCACAGGAACACTGTGACAGATTTACAGATTTTGTTTTTCAGAGATGCCACCCCGAGTATGCATATGTCTGCATATGTGCATATCCACCCCACATGCTCCCCTCCCACTGAGGGGAGATCTTTGTCCTCTACCCTTGAACCAGGGCAGTACATGTGTGGAGAGCATGGTGGAAGGGATGCTGTGTGATTCTCAAGGTGAGGTCATAAGTAGCACATGGCTTCCTCCGGCCTCTCTGAGGACTCATTCGTCCACCATGCAGTGAAGAAGCCCAGCTAGCTGACATGGAGAGAACTGAGCCCACACCCATTGTCAGACGTATGAGTGAATGACCGCTCAGATCATCCAGCCTCCAGCCTTCAAGTCTCCCAGGTGAAGCAGAGACAAGCTGTTCCCACTGTGCCCTCTCCAAGTTCCTGACTCACAGAACCCGTGGGCATAACCAGTGGTTGGTTTTCACCACTAAATTTTCAGGTAGTTCATCACCACCCCAATTACCAACAGCTCTTGCTCATACAGGGGAGGTAGCAGAGAGGCGACATCCTCAAGCTTGAAAAGACCCCTTTGTGACATCAACTGGTCTGACACCAGCACCACCACCGCCCCACGCCCCCAGCATGTCCTGTTGGCCGGCAACACTGGGAACACCATGTGGAAAATCAGGGGAAATTCAGGCAGCTCTCGCAGCTCCTGAGAGCTACAATGTGAGGGAACTGTTCTGCCCGCCTCAGTGCTCACAACCAAACTAACAGCGAAGTACAACTCTCTCCACGCAGAGGAGGACGAAGACCAAGAGAGGCCAGGCAGCCAGACCACAGACACCGCTCCCCGGGGGGAGGCTGGCCTCTGGCCCCCAGCGTCAGCATGGCCCTCCCGCCCAGAGCCAGTCCAATTCCTTTACTGACCCTCTGCTGCCTGCAGCCCTCTCCCCGCTCTGGCCCACCAGTCTGCCAGGCCGGGAGCAGCTGTTTCAGGGCCATCGGCGGTTATGGTGACTCCATAAGGCACATCTGGTGCCCATCCTGCTTCCAGGCACCTCCCTCGACAGACCTGCCTGCAACTGGGGCCCAGCCACCTTCACTGAGTAGACAGCAGGAGGACAGGCGTCCTCTCCCAGAGCCGATCCCAGAGCTGCAGCCCATGGCCTCCGGATCCCACAGCAAATCCTGTGGGAACTCAGATGACCGTGAGCTGCCTGAGTCACCCAGCACCCCATCGTTTAGCTCAGCCCACACCCATCGAGCCTCAGCACTCAGGCGCTGGCTGGTCCTCAGGGAAGTTCTGGGAGGCGGGTAGGGCGATGGGGGTGCAGGCCTTGGAACCTGACCACCTGGTCTGAATCCGGACATCCCCACTCACCTTGTGACCTAGGAAATGTAACCTCATGAAGCCTCACTTCTCCGTAAAAGGCAGGCAAGATGCCCATCTGTGCCACGGAGCTGCTCCAGCACCACAGCCCCTGTAAGGTTAAAGGTGACAGTTCATGCGGAGCTCCCATCCGTGCCTGACACAGAATGGGCCTCCATTCACGGTTGCTGGGAGAGGCAGCAATGGGTAGCACGAGGCCTGCCCTGCCCAGGCAGGACCCTGTGTGCAGTCTTCCCAGAGACAGGTGTCTCCCAGGCCGCTGACTGGTGCTCCACCCGGCCAGGCTCCCGCCCCACGGCCACTGCTCCTGCCACCCGCCCTCAGGAGGACCCCCAGCCACCTAGTCAGACAGGGACCTTCGATGACCCCTGACATGA